>NW_027361918.1:4117500-4730000 GCF_039654945.1 Dendrobates tinctorius | reverse complement strand
CTGCTCAGACGTCACATGACACGACCTCCTCAGTCACACACCACAGATGAGGTCACTGCTCAGACGTCACATGACACGACGTCCTCAGTCATACACCACAGATGATGATGTCACTGCTCAGACGTCACATGACATGACCTCCTCAGTCATACACCACAGATGATGATGTCACTGCTCAGACGTCACATGACACGACCTCTTCATACACCACAGATGATGAGGTCACTGCTCAGACGTCACATGACACGACCTCCTCAGTCACACACCACAGATGAGGTCACTGCTCAGACGTCACATGACACGACGTCCTCAGTCATACACCACAGATGATGATGTCACTGCTCAGACGCCACATGACATGACCTCCTCAGTCATACACCACAGATGATGATGTCACTGCTCAGACGTCACATGACATGACCTCCTCAGTCACACACCACAGATGATGATGTCACTGCTCAGACGTAATGTAGAGTCGGTGGTGGGGTGCCGAGCTGGGGGGGGTGGTCCTACTTTTATACCGCGCAGAGATGACAACAGAGACACGATGGAGGCAGATTCTGGGTGCAACAGGTCCAAGTTTATTTCTTCACTTGCCGTCCGACTGACGGCACACCTCGCGGCCCTCCGTTTCCAGAGCCGCTTCTCACACCGTACACTGGAGACGTGTCTGCACACACCGTCCCCTCCTTTACTGTCGACGCTCCTGACAGTTCCGTCACTGTGGCCACCTTAAGGCCCATTAACCAACAGCGCTTCTACTGCTCAGTCGTCGTGTCACATACGGTGTCTTACACCCAGTACCTCATCTCTGCTGCGGTCCTTTCCTGTCAGGACCACCCCCCTGACATTCTCTCTCCTCAGTCCCCCTGGTCTGGATTCTCCTCAGAGTGCACAGACTGTCGCAGTCCTCCTGTCACTTGAGCTGCCCCTGGGGACTGGAATCTTCTGGAACCCTCCCTCAGTATTTATAACTCCCCCGGTTCCTTGAAACTGTCACTAACTGTCACCACGCCCCCCATGACCAACGGTTTCTAAAGCCCTAAGCTGCTGTAAAGTCCTTTGCTCACACTCCACCCTGCCATCTAATGGTCATCCCAAGGTACTGCACGTCCACTACACTTTTCTAGTTGTTTCCCCACTGTAATCACTGTCTCCTACCTACACTGTGCAAACCTTTCTTTCTTCACTCTGACTAGTCCGTCCGTCCGTCAGGTCACCTTCCCTACAGTAACATGACACGACCTCCTCAGTCATACACCACAGATGATGTTACGGCTCAGATGTCACATGACACGACCTCCTCAGTCACACACCACAGATGATGATGTCACCGCTCAGACGTCACGACACGACCTCTTCAGTCACACAGACAGCAAAGATTGAGACAGAGAGACTCATTGCCAGAGAAAGTAAAAATAATCCCAAAATATTCTTTAACTACATAAATAGTAAGAAGCTAAAAAATGATAGTGTTGGTCCCCTTAAAAATAGTCTGGGTGAAATGGTGGATGAGGATGAGGAAAAAGCCAATATGCTAAATGACTTTTTTTCAACAGTATTTACACAAGAAAATCCCATGACGGATAACATGATCAGGGATAAAAATTCTCCATTAAATGTCACCTGCTTAACCCAGCAGGAAGTACGGCGGCGTCTACAAATCACTAAAATTGACAAATCCCCGGGCCCGGATGGTATAGACCCCGAGTACTGCAGGAATTAAGCACAGTCATAGATAGACCACTATTTTTAATCTTTAAAGATTCCATAATAACAGGGTCTGTACCACAGGACTGGCGTATAGCAAATGTGGTGCCAATATTCAAAAAGGGGACAAAAACTGAACTTGGAAATTATAGGCCAGTAAGTTTAACCTCAACTGTGGGTAAAATCCTGGAGGGTTTTCTAAGAGATACTATACTGGAGTATCTGGAGAAGAATAACCTTATGACCCAATATCAACATGGGTTTACAAGGGACCGTTCCTGTCAGACTAATCTGATAAGCTTTTATGAAGAGGTAAGTTCCGGACTGGACCAAGGGAATGCAGTGGACGTGGTGTACATGGACTTTTCAAAAGCTTTTGATAAGGTGCCACACAAAAGGTTGATACATAAAATGAGAACAATGGGGATAGGGGAAAATATGTGTAGGTGGGTTAAGAGCTGGCTCAGGGATAGGAAACAAAGGGTGGTTATTAATGGAGCACACTCGGACTGGGTCACGGTTAGCAGTGGGGTACCACAGGGGTCAGTTTTGGGCCCGCTTCTTTTTAACATATTTATTAATGACCTTGTAGGGGGCATAGAGAGTAGAATTTCAATATTTGCAGATGACACTAAACTCTGCAGGGTAATCAATACAGAGGAGGACAATTTTATATTACAGGAGGATTTATGTAAACTAGAAGCTTGGGCTGATAAATGGCAAATGAGCTTTAATGGGGATAAATGTAAGGTCATGCACTTGGGTAGAACGAACAAGTTGTATAATTATGTGCTTAATTGTAAAACACTGGGCAAAACAGTCACTGAAAAAGACCTGGGTGTATGGGTGGACGACAAACTCACATTTAGTGGCCAGAGTCAAGCAGCTGCTGCAAAGGCAAATAAAATAATGGGATGCATTAAAAGAGGCATAGATGCTCATGAGGAGAACATAATTTTACCTCTATATAAGTCATTAGTGCGACCACACTTAGAATACTGTGTACAGTTCTGGTCTCCGGTGTATAAGAAAGACATAGCTGAACTGGAGCGGGTGCAGAGAAGAGCGACCAAGGTTATTAGGGAACTAGGGGGTCTGCAATACCCAGACAGGTTATTACACTTGGGGTTATTTAGTTTGGAGAATCGAAGGCTTAGGGGTGATCTTATTACAATGTATAAATATATGCGGGGACGATACAAAGACCTTTCTAATGATCTTTTTACTCTTAGACCTGTGACGGGGACAAGGGGGCATCCTCTACGTCTGGAGGAAAGAAGGTTTAAGCATACTCACAGACGCGGATTCTTTACTGTAAGAGCAGTGAGACTATGGAACTCTCTGCCGTATGATGTTGTAATGAGTGATTCACTACTAAAATTTAAGAAGGGACTGGATGCCTTTCTTGAAAAGTATAATATTACAGGGTATATACACTAGTTTCCTTAATATTGCGTTGATCCAGGGAGCCAGTCTGATTGCCGTATGTGGAGTCGGGAAGGAATTTTTTTCCCCAATGTGAAGCTTACTGTTGCCACATGGGGTTTTTTTGCCTTCCTCTGGATCAACATGTTAGGGCAAGTTAGGATAGGATATGGGTTGAACTAGATGGACTTAAAGTCTCCCTTCAACCTTAATAACTGTTACTATGTTACTATGTTACACACCACAGATGATTATGCCACTGCTCAGACGTCACATGGCACGACCTCCTCAGCCATACACCACAGATGATGATGTCACTGCTCAGACCTCACATGACACGACGTCCTCAGTCATTCACCACAGATTATGTCACTGCTCAGACATCACATGACACGACCTCCTCAGTCATACACCACAGATGATGACACTGCTCAGACGTCACATGACACGACCTCCTCAGCCATTCACCACAGATGTTGTCACTGCTCAGACATCACATGACACGACCTCCTCAGTCACACACCACAGATGATGATGTCACTGCTCAGAAGTCACATGACACGACCTCCTCAGTCATACACCACAGATGACACTGCTCAGACGTCACATGACACGACCTCCTCAGTCATACACCACAGATGACACTGCTCAGACGTCACATGACACGACCTCCTCAGCCATTCACCACAGATGACACTGCTCAGACGTCACTTGACACGACGTCCTCAGTCATACACCACAGATGACACTGCTCAGACGTCACATGACACGACCTCCTCAGTCATACATCACAGATGATGATGTCACTGCTCAGACGTCACATGACACGACCTCCTCAGTCACACACCACAGATGATGTCACTGCTCAGACGTCACATGGCACAACCTCCGCAGCCATACACCACAGATGATGATGTCACTGCTCAGACGTCACATGACACGACCTCCTCAGTCATACACCACAGATGATGTCACTGCTCAGATGTCACATGACACGACCTCCTCAGTCATACACCACAGATGATGCCACTGCTCAGACGTCACATGACATGACCTCCTCAGTCACACACCACAGATGAGGTCACGGCTCAGACGTCACATGACACGACCTCCTCAGTCACACACCACAGATGAGGTCACTGCTCAGACGTCACATGACACGACGTCCTCAGTCATACACCACAGATGATGATGTCACTGCTCAGACGCCACATGACATGACCTCCTCAGTCATACAACACAGATGATGTCACGGCTCAGACGTCACATGACACGACCTCCTCAGTCACACACCACAGATGAGGTCACTGCTCAGACGTCACATGACACGACGTCCTCAGTCATACACCACAGATGATGATGTCACTGCTCAGACGCCACATGACATGACCTCCTCAGTCATACACCACAGATGATGATGTCACTGCTCAGACGTCACTTGACATGACCTCCTCAGTCACACACCACAGATGATGATGTCACTGCTCAGATGTCACATGACACGACCTCCTCAGTCACACACCACAGATGATTATGCCACTGCTCAGACGTCACATGACACGACCTCCTCAGTCACACACCACAGATGATGTCACTGCTCAGACGTCACATGGCACAACCTCCGCAGCCATACACCACAGATGATGATGTCACTGCTCAGACGTCACATGACACGACCTCCTCAGTCATACACCACAGATGATGTCACTGCTCAGATGTCACATGACACGACCTCCTCAGTCATACACCACAGATGATGCCACTGCTCAGACGTCACATGACACGACCTCTTCATACACCACAGATGATGAGGTCACTGCTCAGACGTCACATGACACGACCTCCTCAGTCACACACCACAGATGAGGTCACTGCTCAGACGTCACATGACACGACGTCCTCAGTCATACACCACAGATGATGATGTCACTGCTCAGACGCCACATGACATGACCTCCTCAGTCATACACCACAGATGATGATGTCACTGCTCAGACGTCACATGACACGACCTCCTCAGTCACACACCACAGATGATTATGCCACTGCTCAGACGTCACATGGCACGACCTCCTCAGCCATACACCACAGATGATGATGTCACTGCTCAGACCTCACATGACACGACGTCCTCAGTCATTCACCACAGATTATGTCACTGCTTCAGACGTCACATGACACGACCTCCTCAGTCATACACCACAGATGACACTGCTCAGACGTCACATGACACGACCTCCTCAGCCATTCACCACAGATGTTGTCACTGCTCAGACGTCACATGACACGACCTCCTCTGTCATACACCACAGATGATGACACTGCTCAGACGTCACATGACACGACCTCCTCAGCCATTCACCACAGATGTTGTCACTGCTCAGACATCACATGACACGACCTCCTCAGTCACACACCACAGATGATGATGTCACTGCTCAGAAGTCACATGACACGACCTCCTCAGTCATACACCACAGATGATGACACTGCTCAGACGTCACATGACACGACCTCCTCAGTCATACACCACAGATGACACTGCTCAGACGTCACATGACACGACGTCCTCAGTCATACACAACAGATGACACTGCTCAGACGTCACTTGACACGACCTCCTCAGTCATACATCACAGATGATGATGTCACTGCTCAGACGTCACATGACACGACCTCCTCAGTCACACACCACAGATGATGTAACTGCTCAGACGTCACATGGCACAACCTCCGCAGCCATACACCACAGATGATGATGTCACTGCTCAGACGTCACATGACACGACCTCCTCAGTCATACACCACAGATGATGTCACTGCTCAGATGTCACATGACACGACCTCCTCAGTCATACACCACAGATGATGCCACTGCTCAGACGTCACATGACATGACCTCCTCAGTCACACACCACAGATGATGTCACGGCTCAGACGTCACATGACACGACCTCTTCATACACCACAGATGATGAGGTCACTGCTCAGACGTCACATGACACGACCTCCTCAGTCATACACCACAGATGATGCCACTGCTCAGACGTCACATGACACGACCTCCTCAGTCACACACCACAGATGAGGTCACTGCTCAGACGTCACATGACACGACGTCCTCAGTCATACACCACAGATGATGATGTCACTGCTCAGACGCCACATGACATGACCTCCTCAGTCATACACCACAGATGAAGATGTCACAGCTCAGACGTCACATGACATGACCTCCTCAGTCACACACCACAGATGATGATGTCACTGCTCAGACGTCACATGGCACGACCTCATCAGCCATACACCACAGATGATGATGTCACTGCTCAGACCTCACATGACACGACGTCCTCAGTCATTCACCACAGATTATGTCACTGCTCAGACGTCACATGACACGACCTCCTCAGTCATACACCACAGATGACACTGCTCAGACGTCACATGACACGACCTCCTCAGCCATTCACCACAGATGTTGTCACTGCTCAGACGTCACATGACACGACCTCCTCAGTCACACACCACAGATGATGATGTCACTGCTCAGAAGTCACATGACACGACCTCCTCAGTCATACACCACAGATGACACTGCTCAGACGTCACATGACACGACGTCCTCAGTCATACACCACAGATGACACTGCTGAGACGTCACATGACACGACGTCCTCAGTCATACACAACAGATGATGACACTGCTCAGACGTCACATGACACGACCTCCTCAGTCATACATCACAGATGATGATGTCACTGCTCAGACGTCACATGACACGACCTCCTCAGTCACACACCACAGATAATGATTTCACTGCTCAGATGTCACATGACACGACCTCCTCAGTCACACACCACAGATGATGTCACGGCTCAGACGTCACATGACACGACCTCTTCATACACCACAGATGATGAGGTCACTGCTCAGACATCACATGACACGACGTCCTCAGCCATACACCACAGATGATGATGTCACTGCTCAGACGTCACATGACACGACCTCCTCAGTCATACACCACAGATGATGATGTCACTGCTCAGACGTCACATGACACGACCTCCTCAGTCACACACCACAGATGATGTCACTGCTCAGATGTCACATGACACGACCTCCTCAGCCATACACCACAGATGATGAGGTCACTGCTCAGACGTCACATGACACGACCTCCTCAGTCATACACCACAGATGATGTCACGGCTCAGACGTCACATGACACGACCTCTTCATACACCACAGATGATGTCACTGTTCAGACGTCACATGACACGACCTCCTCAGTCATACACCACAGATGATGATGACACTGCTCAGAAGTCACATGACACGACCTCCTCAGTCATACACCACAGATGATGTCACTGCTCAGACGTCACATGACACGACCTCCTCAGTCATACACCACAGATGATTATGCCACTGCTCAGAAGTCACATGACACGACCTCCTCAGTCACACACCACAGATGATGATGTCACTGCTCAGACGTCACATGACACGACCTCCTCAGTCATAGACCACAGATGACACTGCTCAGACGTCACATGACACGACCTCCTCAGCCATTCACCACAGATGACACTGCTCAGATGTCACCTGACACGACGTCCTCAGTCATACACCACAGATGATGACACTGCTCAGACGTCACATCACACGACCTCCTCAGTCATACACCACACATGATGATGTCACTGCTCAGACGTCACATGACACGACCTCCTCAGTCACACACCACAGATGATGTCACTGCTCAGACGTCACATGGCACGACCTCCGCAGCCATACACCACAGATGATGATGTCACTGCTCAGATGTCACATGACACGACCTCCTCAGTCACACACCACAGATGATGTCACTGATCAGACGTCACATGGCACAACCTCCGCAGCCATACACCACAGATGATGAGGTCACTGCTCAGATGTCACATGACACGACCTCTTCATACACCACAGATGATGAGGTCACTGCTCAGACGTGACATGACACGACCTCCTCAGTCACACACCACAGATGATGAGGTCACTGCTCAGATGTCACATGACACGACCTCTTCATACACCACAGATGATGAGGTCACTGCTCAGACGTGACATGACACGACCTCCTCAGTCACACACCACAGATGATGATGTCACTGCTCAGACGTCACATGACACGACCTCTTCATACACCACAGATGATGAGGTCACTGCTCAGACATCACATGACACGACGTCCTCAGCCATACACCACAGATGATGAGGTCACTGCTCAGACATCACATGACACGACGTCCTCAGCCATACACCACAGATGATGATGTCACTGCTCAGACGTCACATGACACGACCTCCTCAGTCATACACTACAGATGATGATGTCACTGCTCAGACGTCACATGACACGACCTCCTCAGTCACACACCACAGATGATGTCACTGCTCAGATGTCACATGACACGACAAATTATTAAACAAATTATTAAACAACATGTATGTCAATACCTGGATAAGAATGAAGTGATTAAACAGAGTCAGCATGGGTTTGTAACTAATAAGTCATGTCAGACTAACTTAATTTCCTTCTATGACGGTATCACTGATTGGGTGGATCAAGGAAATGCTGTAGATATAGTATATCTTGACTTCAGCAAAGCATTTGACAAAGTCTCTCATACAATCCTTATTGAAAAAATGACTAAGTATGGAATGGACAAGGCAACTGTTAGGTGGATTCATAACTGGCTTAGTGATCGGACCCAAAGAGTGGTCGTAAATGGCTGCACATCCAGTTGGAAGAATGTCTCAAGTGGGGTACCACAGGGCTCTGTCCTGGGCCCTGTATTGTTCAACATCTTTATCAACGATTTAGATGAAGGAATTGAGGGTAAACTGATTAAATTTGCTGATGACACAAAGCTAGGAGTGATAGCTAATACTAGAGAAGAGAGAGGATTCAAAAAGATTTAAATAAACTGGAGAAGTGGGCAGCAACTAACAGAATGGTTTTTAACAGGGAGAAATGCAAAGTACTACATCTGGGCAATAAAAATGAAAAAAGCATATATAGAATGGGAGGAATAGGGCTAAGTGACAGCACATGTGAAAAAGACTTGGGTATACTAATAGATCACAGACTGAATATGAGTCAACAGTGTGATGCAGCAGCAAAAAAGGCAAATGCAATTCTAGGATGTATTAACAGAAGCATACAGTCTAGATCACGTGAAGTCATTATTTCCTTCTACTCCTCTTTGGTCAGACCTCATCTGGAATATTGTGTCCAGTTTTGGGCACCACATTTTAAAAAAAGACATCAACAAACTGGAGCAAGTTCAGAAAAGAGCGACCAGAATGGTGACCGGTCTGCAAACCCTGTCTTATGAGGAAAGGTTGCAGGATTTGGGAATGTTTAGTTTGCAAAAGAGAAGACTGAGAGGAGACTTAATAGCGGTCTACAAATATCTAAAAGGCTGTCACATTGTAGAAGGATCATCTTCATTCTCATTTGCACAAGGAAAGACTAGAAGCAATGGGATGAAACTGAATGGGAGGAGACACAGATTAGATATTAGAAAAAACTTTTTGACAGTTAGAGTGATCAATGAGTGGAACAGGCTGCCACGAGAAGTGGTGAGTTCTCCTTCAATGTAAGTCTTCAAACAGAGGCTGGACAGACATCTGACTGGGATGATTTAGCGAATCCTGCTTTGAGCAGGGGGTTGGACCAGATGGCCCAGGAGGTCCCTTCCAACTCTACGATTCTATGATTTCTATGACCTCTTCATACACCACAGATGATGTCACTGCTCAGACGTCACATGACACGACCTCCTCAGTCATACACCAGATGATGATGTCACTGCTCAGAAGTCACATGACACGACCTCCTCAGTCATACACCACAGATGATTATGCCACTGCTCAGAAGTCACATGACACGACCTCCTCAGTCACACACCACAGATGAAGATGTCACTGCTCAGAAGTCACATGACACGACCTCCTCAGTCATACACCACAGATGACACTGCTCAGACGTCACATGACACGACCTCCTCAGCCATTCACCACAGATGACACTGCTCAGACGTCACATGACACGACGTCCTCAGTCATACACCACAGATGATGACACTGCTCAGACGTCACATCACACGACCTCCTCAGTCATACACCACACATGATGATGTCACTGCTCAGACGTCACATGACACGACCTCCTCAGTCACACACCACAGATGATGTCACTGCTCAGACGTCACATGGCACGACCTCCGCAGCCATACACCACAGATGATGATGTCACTGCTCAGATGTCACATGACACGACCTCCTCAGCCATACCCACAGATGATGATGTCACTTCTCAGACGCCACATGACACGACCTCTTCATACACCACAGATGATGATGTCACTGCTCAGACGTCACATGACACGACCTCCTCAGTCACACACCACAGATGATGATGTCACTGCTCAGATGTCACATGACACGACCTCCTCAGCCATACACCACAGATGATGAGGTCACTGCTCAGACGTCACATGACACGACCTCCTCAGCCATACACCACAGATGATGATGTCACTGCTCAGACGTCACATGACACGACCTCCTCAGCCATACACCACAGATGATGACTGCTCAGATGTCACATGACACGACCTCCTCAGCCATACACCACAGATGATGTCACGGCTCAGACGTCACATGACACGACCTCTTCATACACCACAGATGAGGTCATTGCTCAGACGTTACATGACACGACCTCCTCAGTCATACACCACAGATGATGATGTCACTGCTCAGACGTTACATGACACGACCTCCTCAGTCATACACCACAGATGATGATGTCACTGCTCAGACGTCACATGACACGACCTCCTCAGTCATACACCACAGATGATGTTGTCACTGCTTAGACGTCACATGACACGACCTCCTCAGTCATACACCACAGATGATGATGTCACTGCTCAGACGCCACATGACACGATCTACTCATACACCACAGATGATGATGTCACTGCTCAGACGTCACATGACACGACCTCCTCAGCCATACACCACAGATGATGATGTCACTGCTCAGACGTCACACGACCTCCTCAGTCATACACCACAGATGATGACACTGCTCAGATGTCACATGACACGACCTCCTCAACCATACACCACAGATGACACTGCTCAGATGTCACATGACACGACCTCCTCAGTCACACACCACAGATGATGTCACTGCTCAGACGCCACATGACACGATCTCCTCATACACCACAGATGATGATGTCACTGCTCAGACGTCACATGACACGACCTCCTCAGCCATACACCACAGATGATGATGTCACTGCTCAGACGTCACACGACCTCCTCAGTCATACACCACAGATGACACTGCTCAGATGTCACATGACACGACCTCCTCAACCATACACCACAGATGACACTGCTCAGATGTCACGACACGACCTCCTCAGTCACACACCACAGATGATGTCACTGCTCAGACGTCACACGACCTCCTCAGTCACACACCACAGATGATGATGACACTGCTCAGATGTCACATGACACGACCTCCTCAGCCATACACCACAGATGACACTGCTCAGACATCACATGGCACGACCTCCTCAGCCATACACCACAGATGATGATGTCACTGCTCAGACGTCACACGACCTCCTCAGTCACACACCACAGATGATGAGGACACTGCTCAGATGTCACATGACACGACCTCCTCAGCCATACACCACAGATGATGATATCACTGCTCAGACATCACATGACAAGACCTTCTCAGTCACACACCACAGATGACGATGACACTGCTCAGACGTCACATGACACGACCTCCTCAGTCACACACCACAGATGATGTCACGGCTCAGACGTCACATGACACGACCTCTTCATACACCATAGATGATGAGGTCACTGCTCAGAGGTCACATGACAAGACCTCCTCAGTCACACAAAAAAGATGATGAGGTCACTGCTCAGAGGTCACATGACACAACCTCCTCAGTCATACACCACAGATGATGTCACGGCTCAGACGTCACATGACACGACCTCCTCAGTCACACACCACAGATGATGTCACTGCTCAGACGTCACATGACACAATGTCCACAGTCATACACCACAGATGATGACACTGCTCAGACGTCACATGACACCACCTCCTCAGCCATTCACCACAGATGATGTCACTGCTCAGACGTCACATGACACGACCTCCACAGTCACACACCACAGATGATGATGACACTGCTCAGATGTCACATGACACGACGTCCTCGGTCACACACCACAGATGATGATGTCACTGCTCAGACGTCACAGGACACGACCTCCTCAGTCACACACCACAGATGATGTCACTGCTCAGACGTCACATGACACGACGTCCTCAGTCATACACCACAGATGATGTCACGGCTCAGACGTCACATGACACGACCTCTTCATACACCATAGATGATGAGGTCACTGCTCAGAGGTCACATGACACGACCTCCTCAGTCACACACCACAAATGATGTCACTGCTCAGACGTCACATAACACGACCTCCTCAGTCACACACCAAAGATGATGTCACGGCTCAGACGTCACATGACACGACCTCCTCAGTCATACACCACAGATGATGTCACGGCTCAGACGTCATATGACTCGACGTCCTCAGTCATACACCACAGATGATGTCACGGCTCAGACGTCACATGACACGACCTCCTTGGTCAGACAGTACAGATGATGAGGTCTCTGCTCAGACGTCACATAACATGAAGGACGTCACATTAGATGAAGGAATTGAGGGTAAACTGATTAAATTTGCTGATGACACAAAGCTAGGAGGGATAGCTAATACTAGAGAAGAGAGAGAGAGGATTCAAAAAGATTTAAATAAACTGGAGCAGTGGGCAGCAACTAACAGAATGGTTTTTAACAGGGAGAAATGCAAAGTACTACATCTGGGCAATAAAAATGAAAAAAGCATATATAGAATGGGAGGAATAGGGCTAAGTGACAGCACATGTGAAAAAGACTTGGGTATACTAATAGATCACAGACTAAATATGAGTCAACAGTGTGATGCAGCAGCAAAAAAGGCAAATGCAATTCTAGGATGTATTAACAGAAGCATACAGTCTAGATCACGTGAAGTCATTATTGCCCTCTACTCCTCTTTGGTCAGACCTCATCTGGAATATTGTGTCCAGTTTTGGGCACCACATTTTAAAAAAGACATCAACAAACTGGAGCAAGTTCAGAGAAGAGCGACCAGAATGGTGACCGGTCTGCAAACCCTGTCTTATGAGGAAAGGTTACAGGATTTGGGAATGTTTAGTTTGCAAAAGAGAAGACTGAGAGGAGACTTAATAGCTGTCTACAAATATCTAAAGGGCTGTCACATTGTAGAAGGATCAACTTTATTCTCATTTGCACAAGGAAAGACTAGAAGCAATGGGATGAAACTGAATGGGAGGAGACAGATTAGATATTAGAAAAAACTTTTTGACAGTTAGAGTGATCAATGAGTGGAACAAGCTGCCACGAGAAGTGGTGAGTTCTCCTTCAATGGAAGTCTTCAAACAGAGGCTGGACAGACATCTGACTGGGATGATTTAGCGAATCCTGCTTTGAGCAGGGGGTTGGACCAGATGGCCCAGGAAGTCCCTTCCAACTCTACGATTCTATTATTCTATGATTCTATGAACTCCTTGTTCAGACAGTACAGATGATGAGGTCTTTGCTCAGATGTCACATGATGTGACTTCCTCAGTCATACACCACAGATGATGTCACAGCTCAGACGTCACATGACACTACCTCCTTGGTCAGACAGTACAGATGATGAGGTCTCTGCTCAGACGTCACATAACATGAACTCCTTGGTCAGACAGTACAGATGATGAGGTCTCTGCTCAGACGTCACATAACATGAACTCCTTGGTCAGACAGTACAGATGATGAGGTCTTTGCTCAGATGTCACATGATGTGACTTCCTCAGTCATACACCACAGATGATGTCACGGCTCAGACGTCACATGACACGACCTCCTTGGTCAGACAGTACAGATGATGAGGTCTCTGCTCAGACGTCACATGACACGACCTCCTTGGTCAGACAGTACAGATGATGAGGTCTCTGCTCAGATGTCACATGATGTGACTTCCTCAGTCATACACCACAGATGATGTCACGGCTCAGACGTCACATGACACGACCTCCTTGGTCAGACAGTACAGATGATGAGGTCTCTGCTCAGACGTCACATAACAAGAACTCCTTGGTCAGACAGTACAGATGATGAGGTCTCTGCTCAGATGTCACATGATGTGACTTCCTCAGTCATACATTACAGATGATGTCACTGCTCAGACGTCACACCAGGCGACCTCCCTCCTGTCTATCCCCTGGTCATCTCCCACTATTATGACACTACCATACATCGTACCATGGACCTGACCACAGACGGCACTCACCGATGACGTGACGCGCCAGCACCGCATCCGTGTCACCTTGAAGCTGCCTTCCTTTATTTGTTCGTTTGGAAGCTTCACTTGAAAGTTGAGCTCGTTGTTCCCGGCGCTCACGATCACTTGGCAGCCCTTCTCCGGGAAGTCTGTGATACACGGCTCAAACTTCAGATGCCCATAGTACTTCAGTGTTTGCGCCAGCTGGATGAACTGCAGGAGGCATCACTCATCAGCACCACTGCATGAACTGCACAGACAAAAGTAAGTGACCCCCACACATCACATCTTACCTCTTTCTTTGAGACTTTCTCCTGCAGAGACTTGAGTTGCCGCATCTGCTCCTTATTGACCTGCACCCAGCCACGATCAATGTCACTGACAGCCTGTGATGAAGAACATTGTCATGTGCCCCTCACAAACATCTAGAAGGTGGGCCATGCGTTCTATCGCTCCACGATATACATGCACGCCTGTGTATATATAGCACGTGTGCAGGATGCCCCACTAACCCCCGACTGATAAGCTGCACCTCAGAGCACTGCGCCAATCAGCAGACCCTGTACAGCGGGGGCACAAGGCCAAGAAGGTCCCTAAACCCAGCACACACCTGAGCGTACAGCAGGTTCAGACCCACCCTCTTCTCCATAACATCATCGTCATACGACGGGTCCCAGTAACTGCGAAGGAAGAAACCTCAAAGATGAAGAACATGAGCACCAGCATCCATCACTCAGGCTCTTCATCTGTCTTCTATCATCATCATCATCCATGTCTTGTCATCTCCCAACATTATCATCACTACTATTAACATCTATTATCTGTCTCCAGTCATCAATCATCATCCTCCTCCCATAATCAGCCGTCTGCCATCATCACCATCCTCCTCCTCCCGCCACCCCTGGCCTCTACCCGCAGACCTCTTCCTCAGGATGATCTTGTGGTCTCGGCTCCGCAGGCTGGTGACTGACACATAGGGCAACTCAAACTCCTGCAGCTTCCGGACAACTGTAACAAAAACAAGTCATGTAGGAAATGGGGGATGGGAGCGAGCAAGGGCCGGTAGGTAGTCGGAGAGGGCTGCGCAAACAAGTGAGGCCCGGAGGGAGGTGTAAAGAGGGCAGCGAGCAAGCCAGGCCCGGCAGGGAGGCATGTAGAGGGCAGCGAGCAAGCAAGGCATGGCAGGGAGGCGTGGAGGACAGGAGAAAGCGAGGCCCGGCAGGGAGGCGTGGAGGACAGGAGAAAGCGAGGCCCGGCAGGGAGGCGCGGAGAGGGCAGCGAGCAAGCGAGGCCCGGCAGGGAGGCAGAGAGGGCAACGAGCAAGCGAGGCCCGGCAGGGAGGTGTGCAGAGGGCAGCGAGCAAGCGAGGCCTGGCAGGGAGGTGTGCAGAGGGCAGCGAGCAAGCGAGGCCCGGCAGGGAGGACAGGAGAAAGCGAGTCCCGGCAGAGAGGCGGAGAGGGCAGCGAGCAAGCGAGGCCCGGCAGGGAGGCGTGCACAGAGCAGCGAGCAAGGTCTGGGATGCATACACATATAATTACTCACATGAAAAAGATCCGTCTGCTCCATCTTTTATAAGGTAGAGGCTGAAGTATCCGAGCAGCTCCTCTGACAGGTCCAGCTTAGCGGCTACAGCCTGTGGATACAAGAAAAACAGGGCAGGCAGAAGAGTATCAGACAGGTCACCGTGATGTCACCACAGACAGGAGGAGGATACAGGAGAGTATCAGACAGGTCACCGTGACATCACCACAGACAGGAGGAGGCTACAGGAGAGTATCAGACAGGTCACCGTGATGTCACCACAGCCAGGAGGAGGCTACAGGAGAGTATCAGACAGGTCACCGTGATGTCACCACAGACAGGAGGAGGCTACAAGAGAGTATCAGACAGGTCACCGTGACATCACCACAGACAGGAGGAGGCTACAGGAGAGTATCAGACAGGTCACCGTGATGTCACCACAGCCAGGAGGAGGCTACAGGAGAGTATCAGACAGGTCACCGTGATGTCACCACAGACAGGAGGAGGCTACAAGAGAGTATCAGACAGGTCACCGTGACATCACCACAGACAGGAGGAGGCTACAAGAGAGTATCAGACAGGTCACCGTGACATCACCACAGACAGGAGGAGGCTACAGGAGAGTATCAGACAGGTCACCGTGATGTCACCACAGCCAGGAGGAGGCTACAGGAGAGTATCAGACAGGTCACCGTGATATCACCACAGACAGGAGGAGGCTACAGGAGAGTATCAGACAGGTCACCGTGATATCACCACAGACAGGAGGAGGCTACAGGAGAGTATCAGACAGGTCACCGTGATGTCACCACAGCCAGGAGGAGGCTACAGGAGAGTATCAGACAGGTCACCGTGATGTCACCACAGACAGGAGGAGGCTACAAGAGAGTATCAGACAGGTCACCGTGACATCACCACAGACAGGAGGAGGATACAGGAGAGTATCAGACAGGTCACCGTGATGTCACCACAGACAGGAGGAGGCTACAAGAGAGTATCAGACAGGTCACCGTGACATCACCACAGACAGGAGGAGGATACAGGAGAGTATCAGACAGGTCACCGTGACATCACCACAGACAGGAGGAGGCTACAGGAGAGTATCAGACAGGTCACCGTGATGTCACCACAGACAGGAGGAGGCTACAGGAGAATATCAGACAGGTCACCGTGACATCACCACAGACAGGAGGAGGCTACAAGAGAGTATCAGACAGGTCACTGTGATGTCACCACAGACAGGAGGAGGCTACAGGAGAGTATCAGACAGGTCACCGTGACATCACCACAGACAGGAGGAGGCTACAGGAGAGTATCAGACAGGTCACTGTGATGTCACCACAGCCAGGAGGAGGATACAGGAGAGTATCAGACAGGTCACCGTGATATCACCACAGACAGGAGGAGGAGGCTACAGGAGAATATCAGACAGGTCACCGTGATGTCACCACAGACAGGAGGAGGCTACAGGAGAATATCAGACAGGTCACTGTGATGTCACCACAGACAGGAGGAGGCTACAGGAGAGTATCAGACAGGTCACCGTGATATCACCACAGACAGGAGGAGGATACAGGAGAGTATCAGACATGTCACCGTGATATCACCACAGACAGGAGGAGGCTAAAGGAGAGTATCAGACAGGTCACCGTGATATCACCACAGACAGGAGGAGGAGGATACAGGAGAGTATCAGACATGTCACCGTGATATCACCACAGACAGGAGGAGGCTAAAGGAGAGTATCAGACAGGTCACCGTGATATCACCACAGACAGGAGGAGGATACAGGAGAGTATGAGACAGGTCACCGTGATGTCACCACAGATAGGAGGAGGCTACAGGAGAGTATCAAACAGGTCACCGTGATATCACCACAGCCAGGAGGAGGCTACAGGAGAGTAACAGACAGGTCACCGTGATATCACCACAGACAGGAGGAGGAGGCTACAGGAGAGTATCAGACAGGTCACTGTGATGTCACCACAGACAGGAGGAGGAGGATACAGGAGAGTATCAGACAGGTCACTGTGATGTCACCACAGACAGGAGGAGGCTACAGGAGAGTATCAGACAGGTCACCGTGACATCACCACAGACAGGAGGAGGCTACAGGAGAGTATCAGACAGGTCACTGTGATGTCACCACAGACAGGAGGAGGATACAGGAGAGTATCAGACAGGTCACCGTGATATCACCACAGACAGGAGGAGGAGGAGGATACAGGAGAATATCAGACAGGTCACTGTGATGTCACCACAGACAGGAGGAGGATACAGGAGAGTATCAGACAGGTCACCGTGATATCACCACAGACAGGAGGAGGAGGCTACAGGAGAATATCAGACAGGTCACCGTGATATCACCACAGACAGGAGGAGGAGGAGGATACAGGAGCGTATCAGACAGGTCACCGTGATGTCACCACAGCCAGGAGGAGGCTACAGGAGAGTATCAGACAGGTCACCGTGATGTCACCACAGACAGGAGGAGGCTACAGGAGAGTATCAGACAGGTCACCGTGATGTCACCACAGACAGGAGGAGGCTACAGGAGAATATCAGACAGGTCACCGTGATGTCACTACAGACAGGAGGAGGCTACAGGAGAGTATCAGACAGGTCACCGTGATGTCACCACAGACAAGAGGAGGCTACAGGAGAATATCAGACAGGTCACCGTGATGTCACCACAGACAGGAGGAGGCTACAGGAGAATATCAGACAGGTCACCGCGATATCACCACAGACAGGAGGAGGATACAGGAGAGTATCAGACAGGTCACCGTGATATCACCACAGACAGGAGGAGGAGGATACAGGAGAGTATCAGAAAGGTCACCGTGATATCACCACAGACAGGAGGAGGCTAAAGGAGAGTATCAGACAGGTCACCGTGATATCACCACAGACAGGAGGAGGAGGCTACAGGAGAATATCAGACAGGTCACCGTGATATCACCACAGACAGGAGGAGGAGGAGGATACAGGAGCGTATCAGACAGGTCACCGTGATGTCACCACAGATAGGAGGAGGCTACAGGAGAGTATCAAACAGGTCACCGTGATATCACCACAGCCAGGAGGAGGATACAGGAGAGTATCAGACAGGTCACCGTGATGTCACCACAGACAGGAGGAGGCTACAGGAGAATATCAGACAGGTCACTGTGATGTCACAACAGACAGGAGGAGGCTACAGGAGAATATCAGACAGGTCACTGTGATGTCACCACAGACAGGAGGAGGCTACAGGAGAGTATCAAACAGGTCACCGTGATATCACCACAGCCAGGAGGAGGATACAGGAGAGTATCAGACAGGTCACCGTGATGTCACCACAGACAGGAGGAGGATACAGGAGAGTATCAGACAGGTCACCGTGATGTCACCACAGACAGGAGGAGGCTACAGGAGAATATCAGACAGGTCACTGTGATGTCACCACAGACAGGAGGAGGCTACAGGAGAGTATCAGACAGGTCACCGTGATATCACCACAGACAGGAGGAGGATACAGGAGAGTATCAGACATGTCACCGTGATATCACCACAGACAGGAGGAGGCTAAAGGAGAGTATCAGACAGGTCACCGTGATATCACCACAGACAGGAGGAGGATGATACAGGAGAGTATCAGACATGTCACCGTGATATCACCACAGACAGGAGGAGGCTAAAGGAGAGTATCAGACAGGTCACCGTGATATCACCACAGACAGGAGGAGGATACAGGAGAGTATGAGACAGGTCACCGTGATGTCACCACAGATAGGAGGAGGCTACAGGAGAGTATCAAACAGGTCACCGTGATATCACCACAGCCAGGAGGAGGCTACAGGAGAGTAACAGACAGGTCACCGTGATATCACCACAGACAGGAGGAGGAGGCTACAGGAGAGTATCAGACAGGTCACTGTGATGTCACCACAGACAGGAGGAGGAGGATACAGGAGAGTATCAGACAGGTCACTGTGATGTCACCACAGACAGGAGGAGGCTACAGGAGAGTATCAGACAGGTCACTGTGATGTCACCACAGCCAGGAGGAGGAGGCTACAGGAGAGTATCAGACAGGTCACTGTGATGTCACCACAGACAGGAGGAGGCTACAGGAGAGTATCAGACAGGTCACTGTGATGTCACCACAGACAGGAGGCTACAGGAGAGTATCAGACAGGTCACTGTGATATCACCACAGCCAGGAGGAGGCTACAGGAGAGTATCAGACAGGTCACCGTGATATCACCACAGACAGGAGGAGGAGGCTACAGGAGAGTATCAGACAGGTCACCGTGATGTCACCACAGACAGGAGGAGGAGGCTACAGGAGAGTATCAGACAGGTCACTGTGATGTCACCACAGACAGGAGGAGGCTACAGGAGAGTATCAGACAGGTCACTGTGATGTCACCACAGCCAGGAGGAGGAGGCTACAGGAGAGTATCAGACAGGTCACTGTGATGTCACCACAGACAGGAGGAGGCTACAGGAGAGTATCAGACAGGTCACTGTGATGTCACCACAGACAGGAGGCTACAGGAGAGTATCAGACAGGTCACTGTGATGTCACCACAGACAGGAGGAGGCTACAGGAGAGTATCAGACAGGTCACTGTGATGTCACCACAGACAGGAGGCTACAGGAGAGTATCAGACAGGTCACTGTGATGTCACCACAGACAGGAGGCTACAGGAGAGTATCAGACAGGTCACCGTGATGTCACCACAGCCAGGAGGAGGAGGCTACAGGAGAGTATCAGACAGGTCACTGTGATATCACCACAGCCAGGAGGAGGAGGCTACAGGAGAGTATCAGACAGGTCACTGTGATGTCACCACAGACAGGAGGCTACAGGAGAGTATCAGACAGGTCACTGTGATGTCATCACAGACAGGAGGAGGCTACAGGAGAGTATCAGACAGGTCACCGTGATATCACCACAGACAGGAGGAGGCTACAGGAGAGTATCAGACAGGTCACTGTGATGTCACCACAGCCAGGAGGAGGCTACAGGAGAGTATCAGACAGGTCACCGTGATATCACCACAGACAGGAGGAGGCTACAGGAGAATATCAGACAGGTCACTGTGATGTCATCACAGACAGGAGGAGGCTACAGGAGAGTATCAGACAGGTCACTGTGATGTCACCACAGCCAGGAGGAGGCTACAGGAGAGTATCAAACAGGTCACTGTGATGTCACTACAGACAGGAGGAGGCTACAGGAGAATATCAGACAGGTCACCGTGACATCACCACAGACAGGAGGAGGCTACAGGAGAATATCAGACAGGTCACTGTGATGTCACCACAGACAGGAGGAGGATACAGGAGAGTATCAGACAGGTCACTGTGATGTCACCACAGACAGGAGGAGGAGGCTACAGGGAGTATCAGACAGGTCACCGTGATATCACCACAGACAGGAGGAGGCTACAGGAGAGTATCAGACAGGTCACTGTGATGTCACCACAGACAGGAGGAGGCTACAGGAGAATATCAAACAGGTCACTGTGATGTCACCACA
Organism: Dendrobates tinctorius; assembly: GCF_039654945.1. Lineage (NCBI taxonomy): Eukaryota > Metazoa > Chordata > Amphibia > Anura > Dendrobatidae > Dendrobates > Dendrobates tinctorius. The sequence continues at coordinate 4,708,299 of NW_027361918.1, read as the reverse complement.
GCCAGGATGAGGCTACAGGAGAATATCAGACAGGTCACTGTGATGTCACCACAGACAGGAGGAGGAGGCTACAGGGAGTATCAGACATGTCACCGTGATATCACCACAGACAGGAGGAGGCACCAGGAGAGTATCAGACAGGTCACTGTGATGTCACCACAGACAGGAGGAGGCTACAGGAGAATATCAAACAGGTCACTGTGATGTCACTACAGACAGGAGGAGGCTACAGGAGAATATCAGACAGGTCACTGTGATGTCACCACAGACAGGAGGAGGAGGCTACAGGGAGTATCAGACATGTCACCGTGATATCACCACAGACAGGAGGAGGCACCAGGAGAGTATCAGACAGGTCACCGTGATATCACCACAGACAGGAGGTGGAGGATACAGGAGAGTATCAGACAGGTCACCGTGATGTCACCACAGACAGGAGGAGGCTACAGGAGAGTATCAGACAGGTCACCGTGATGTCACCACAGACAGGAGGAGGCTACAGGAGAGTATCAGACAGGTCACCGAGATGTCACCACAGACAGGAGGAGGCTACAGGAGAATATCAGACAGGTCACTGTGATGTCACCACAGACAGGAGGAGGCTACAGGAGAGTATCAGACAGGTCACTGTGATGTCACCACAGCCAGGAGGAGGCTACAGGGAGTATCAGACAGGTCACCGTGATATCACCACAGACAGGAGGAGGCTACAGGAGAGTATCAGACAGGTCACCGTGATATCACCACAGACAGGAGGAGGAGGATACAGGAGAATATCAGACAGGTCACTGTGATATCACCACAGACAGGAGGAGGCTACAGGAGAATATCAGACAGGTCACTGTGATGTCACCACAGACAGGAGGAGGCTACAGGAGAGTATCAGACAGGTCACTGTGATGTCACCACAGCCAGGAGGAGGCTACAGGGAGTATCAGACAGGTCACCGTGATATCACCACAGACAGGAGGAGGCTACAGGAGAGTATCAGACAGGTCACCGTGATATCACCACAGACAGGAGGAGGAGGATACAGGAGAGTATCAGACAGGTCACTGTGATATCACCACAGACAGGAGGAGGCTACAGGAGAGTATCAGACAGGTCACTGTGATGTCACCACAGCCAGGAGGAGGCTACAGGGAGTATCAGACATGTCACCGTGATATCACCACAGACAGGAGGAGGCTACAGGAGAGTATCAGACAGGTCACCGTGATATCACCACAGACAGGAGGAGGAGGATACAGGAGAGTATCAGACAGGTCACCGTGATGTCACCACAGCCAGGAGGAGGCTACAGGAGAGTATCAGACAGGTCACCGTGATATCACCACAGACAGGAGGAGGAGGCTACAGGAGAGTATCAAACAGGTCACCGTGATATCACCACAGACAGGAGGAGGCTACAGGAGAGTATCAGACAGGTCACCGTGATATCACCACAGCCAGGAGGAGGCTACAGGAGAGTATCAAACAGGTCACAGTGATGTCACCACAGCCAGGAGGAGGCTACAGGAGAGTATCAGACAGGTCACCGTGATATCACCACAGACAGGAGGAGGAGGCTACAGGAGAGTATCAAACAGGTCACCGTGATATCACCACAGACAGGAGGAGGCTACAGGAGAGTATCAGACAGGTCACTGTGATGTCACCACAGACAGGAGGAGGCTACAGGAGAGTATCAGACAGGTCACTGTGATGTCACCACAGACAGGAGGCTACAGGAGAGTATCAGACAGGTCACCGTGATGTCACCACAGACAGGAGGAGGCTACAGGAGAGTATCAGACAGGTCACTGTGATGTCACCACAGACAGGAGGAGGCTACAGGAGAGTATCAGACAGGTCACTGTGATGTCACCACAGACAGGAGGAGGCTACAGGAGAGTATCAGACAGGTCACCGTGATGTCACCACAGACAGGAGGAGGATACAGGAGAGTATCAGACAGGTCACTGTGATGTCACCACAGACAGGAGGAGGATACAGGAGAGTATCAGACAGGTCACTGTGATGTCACCACAGACAGGAGGAGGCTACAGGAGAGTATCAGACAGGTCACTGTGATGTCACCACAGACAGGAGGCTACAGGAGAGTATCAGACAGGTCACTGTGATGTCACCACAGACAGGAGGAGGCTACAGGAGAGTATCAGACAGGTCACTGTGATGTCACCACAGACAGGAGGAGGCTACAGGAGAGTATCAGACAGGTCACTGTGATGTCACCACAGACAGGAGGCTACAGGAGAGTATCAGACAGGTCACCGTGATGTCACCACAGCCAGGAGGAGGAGGCAACAGGAGAGTATCAGACAGGTCACTGTGATATCACCACAGCCAGGAGGAGGAGGCTACAGGAGAGTATCAGACAGGTCACTGTGATGTCACCACAGACAGGAGGAGGCTACAGGAGAGTATCAGACAGGTCACTGTGATGTCACCACAGACAGGAGGCTACAGGAGAGTATCAGACAGGTCACTGTGATGTCATCACAGACAGGAGGAGGCTACAGGAGAGTATCAGACAGGTCACTGTGACGTCACTACAGACAGGAGGAGGATACAGGAGAGTATCAGACAGGTCACTGTGATGTCACCACAGACAGGAGGAGGCTACAGGAGAGTATCAGACAGGTCACCGTGATATCACCACAGACAGGAGGAGGCTACAGGAGAGTATCAGACAGGTCACTGTGATGTCATCACAGACAGGAGGAGGATACAGGAGAGTATGAGACAGGTCACCGTGATGTCACCACAGATAGGAGGAGGCTACAGGAGAGTATCAGACAGGTCACTGTGATGTCACCACAGACAGGAGGAGGCTACAGGAGAGTATCAGACAGGTCACTGTGACGTCACTAGAGACAGGAGGAGGCTACAGGAGAGTATCAGACAGGTCACTGTGATGTCACCACAGCCAGGAGGAGGCTACAGGAGAGTATCAGACAGGTCACTGTGACGTCACTACAGACAGGAGGAGGCTACAGGAGAGTATCAGACAGGTCACTGTGACGTCACTACAGACAGGAGGAGGCTACAGGAGAGTATCAGACAGGTCACCGTGATGTCACCACAGACAGGAGGAGGATACAGGAGAATACCAAGACTGGTCAGCATAGATGGTAGGAAACGTCCCCAGTGGGGGGTCACATACACCTCTTACCTCCAGCACGTCCTCAGTCTGATCAGAAGTCAGAATTGACACTTTTGTCTTCTGACCACTGGAAAGAAAAACCTCCAGCTGCACCTCCTCTGTGGGGATCTGCTGGGTCTCCTAGGGAAAAAGTGAACAATGGTGGAAATGGGACCCCGCACACCCTGGCAGCTCTGTAGACGGGGGCTGCGTCGCAGAGAAAAGGCAGCTTGTACCCCACCAGCACTGCAGTGAAGAGGTTTGTGAGGTGATGCATGCAGCTCGGCACGAAGGGATGGGACCCCGCGTGCCGCCCGGCAGCACCGCGTGCAGGCACGGGACCCCGCATGCACCACAGGATTTTAATGTGCCGTGGTGGGGAATAAGCCAGAACTGACCTGTTGGGAGCGTCGCAGGAAGCTGTTGAATATTTCACTGGCCCCCAGCACCGGATCCTGCCGCACTGCGGAGAGAAGGGAAGACGTCACAGAGCGCAGCGGAGCCGCGGATAACACACCTATAGACAGGCGAGACTCCAGCACCGCGTCACCAGCGCCACACACTGCAGATAACAGACAACAGTACGATGCCGCTCATCTCCAGGACACAGCAGCACGAAGATTCATCACATGCAAGACCCGCGTGGGGTCCAGTTAATATCAGAGGTGGGGTCTCTGATTGCGGAGACGGTCCAGTTATCAATAACACCTTAACGACCATCGATACGCATTTTAATGGCGGCAGTTAAGGGTACTTCTGCCACAGTGCAGCTTTTTAACGGCGCTGCGGAATAAGGGTATAGCGCCCCTCAGAATCGGAATTTTTCCAGGGAAATGTACTCAAGAGAAATTGCAAAACAAATTTTGTGGTATATTTTCTCCTGATACCCTTGTGAAAATAAAAAAAAAATGGTTCCAAAGTAAATTTGTTTGTAAAATGTTAATTTTTTTCCTTCCACATTGCTTTTTCTATACCAGGAAAGATCTTTGAACAAATTATTAAACAACATGTATGTCAGTACCTGGATAAGAATGAAGTGATTAAGCAGAGTCAGCATGGGTTTGTAACTAATAAGTCATGTCAGACTAACTTAATTTCCTTCTATGACGGTATCACTGATTGGGTGGATCAAGGAAATGCTGTAGATATAGTATATCTTGACTTCAGCAAAGCATTTGACAAAGTCTCTCATACAATCCTTATTGAAAAAATGATTAAGTATGGAATGGACAAGGCAACTATTAGGTGGATTCATAACTGGCTTAGTGATCGGACCCAAAGAGTGGTCGTAAATGGCTGCACATCCAGTTGGAAGAATGTCTCAAGTGGGGTACCACAGGGCTCTGTCCTGGGCCCTGTATTGTTCAACATCTTTATCAACGATTTAGATGAAGGAATTGAGGGTAAACTGATTAAATTTGCTGATGACACAAAGCTAGGAGGGATAGCTAATACTAGAAAAGAGAGAGAGAGGATTCAAAAAGATTTAAATAAACTGGAGAAGTGGGCAGCAACTAACAGAATGGTTTTTAACAGGGAGAAATGCAAAGTACTACATCTGGGCAATAAAAATGAAAAAAGCATATACAGAATGGGAGGAATAGGGCTAAGTGACAGCACATGTGAAAAAGACTTGGGTATACTAATAGATCACAGACTGAATATGAGTCAACAGTGTGATGCAGCAGCAAAAAAGGCAAATGCAATTCTAGGATGTATTAACAGAAGCATACAGTCTAGATCACGTGAAGTCATTATTTCCCTCTACTCCTCTTTGGTCAGACCTCATCTGGAATATTGTGTCCAGTTTTGGGCACCACATTTTAAAAAAGACATCAACAAACTGGAGCAAGTTCAGAAAAAGGCGACCAGAATGGTGACTGGTCTGCAAACCCTGTCTTATGAGGAAAGCTTGCAGGATTTGGGATTGTTTAGTTTGCAAAAGAGAAGACTGAGAGGAGACTTAATAGCTGTCTACAAATATCTAAAGGGCTGTCACATTGTAGAAGGATCAACTTTATTCTCATTTGCACAAGGAAAGACTAGAAGCAATGGGATGAAACTGAATGGGAGGAGACACAGATTAGATATTAGAAAAAACTTTTTGACAGTTAGAGTGATCAATGAGTGGAACAGGCTGCCACGAGAAGTGGTGAGTTCTCCTTCAATGGAAGTCTTCAAACAGAGGCTGGACAGACATCTGACTGGGATGATTTAGCGAATCCTGCTTTGAGCAGGGGGTTGGACCAGATGGCCCAGGAGGTCCCTTCCAACTCTACAATTCTATGATTCTTAGTTCTCGTGAAGCACCTGAAGGGTTAATAAACTTCTTGAATGCGGTTTTGAGCACCTTGAGGGGTGCAGTTTTTAGACTGGTGTCACTTTTGGGGATTTTCTGTCATATTGACCCCCCAGACTCACTTCAAATGTGATGTGGTCCCTAAAAAATGGTTTTGTAAATTTTGGTAGAAAAATGAGAAATCGCTGCTCGACTTTTAACCTTTGCGACGTCATAACAAAAAAAAAAAAAATATGTTTCCGAAATTGTGCTGATGTAACAGACATGCGGTAAATGTTACGTTTTTTGTGCTTGCCATATCTCTGATTTTAGGGAACAAAAATTCAAAGTTGGATTTTTTTTTGCCAAATTTCTGTTTTTTCATAAATAAATGCAAGATATATCACATTTCTTTTACCACTAACATGAAGGACAATATGTCACGAAAAAACATTCTCAGAATCACCGGGATCCATGGAAGCTCCAGAGTTACTGACCTGGTCATTAAGTGCCAAATTGGCTCTGTCACTAAGGGGTTAAAGGCAATTATCAATAGAGGAGGGGTCTCGGTGACTGCAGGGGAGGGCTGGTTGTCATTAGAGGCGGGGTCTTAGTGACTGCGGGGGGGTACTGGTTATTAGAGGCGAGGTCTCTGTGACTGCGGGGGTTCTGGTTATCATTAGAGGCGAGGTCTCGGTGACTGCGGGGGTTCTGGTTATCATTAGAGGCGGGGTCTTAGTGACTGCGGGGGGGTACTGGTTATTAGAGGCGAGGTCTCTGACTGCGGGGGGTTCTGGTTATCATTAGAGGCGGGGTCTCGGTGACTGCGGGGGGTTCTGGTTATCATTAGAGGCGAGGTCTCGGTGACTGCAGGGGTTCTGGTTATCATTAGAGGCGGGGTCTCGGTGACTGCGGGGGTTCTGGTTATCATTAGAGGCGAGGTCTCGGTGACTGCGGGGGTTCTGGTTATCATTAGAGGCGAGGTCTCGGTGACTGGGGGGGTTCTGGTTATCATTAGAGGCGAGGTCTCAGTGACTGCGGGGGGTTCTGGTTATCATTAGAGGCGAGGTCTCGGTGACTGCGGGGGTTCTGGTTATCATTAGAGGCGAGGTCTCGGTGACTGCAGGGGTTCTGGTTATCATTAGAGGCGAGGTCTCGGTGACTGCGGGGGTTCTGGTTATCATTAGAGGCGAGGTCTCGGTGACTGGGGGGGTTCTGGTTATCATTAGAGGCGAGGTCTCTGTGACTGCGAGGGTTCTGGTTATCTTCAGAGGCGGGGTCTCGATGACTGCAGGGGTTACGGTTATCATTAGAGGTGGGGTCTCAGTCACTGTGGGGGAGGTCCAGTTAATATTAGGTCACAGTCACTTCACATACACCGCCCTGCAGGGGCTGCCGTCACTCACCAGACTGCATGTACTTCTCGAGCTGCTCGCGCCTCTGCTCCACCTCGGATGGGGTGAGGGTGAAGAGCTTCTTGGGTGGAAAGATCGGCACCACGTTGTTTCCATATTCCTTCCTGAGCTGCAACATTCGAGAGAAATCAGGGGAAGAAGCTGAGGATGGACAGTCACATGGTGCGGGCGTAACAGAAGCGACGTGAAGGGGGTCAACGGGCATGCCTGGGGCGATGGGTGGTCACTGGCTGGGCTGTGGAGTTGGAATCGTGGAGTCGGAGTCCATTTTGGTGGAGTCGGTATAAAATGGACCGACTCGAAAATATATAATAATTTGGGTACAATAGTTCAATGCAGTTTGTGGGGAATATTTTTTTCATAAGAATTTGGGAAAGTTATGAAATGTCCTATAAATGTCTGTCCTATTCCTGATCTAAGGTCTAGACTTTTAGCCAAGATGAATCTGTGCTGCAGTTTATGTTCATGATAAGTAGTGAAGCTCCTCAACAGATAAGGGAAAAATAACAAACACACAGGGAAGGAATGCCTACATTCATCTCAGAACTTCTGGAGTGAACAGGAAAGCAGGATTAAGGTAAGAACTTCTTAAAGCTTATCTAAACTTTCAATAAACTGTGCATAGATCAATAGTCAAGCATATGTTGTCTCCGTATGTTTGATGTTTTTGTTTGTTTTTCCTCTTAGCTCCTATTTGGAGAAATTAGCTGCTCTGATGACATATACACTATACATAGAATATAAGGGGAAAAAAATATTTTCTAACATCCAGGGTTGTGGAGTCGGTAAGCCAAACCTGCGACTCCAACTCCGACTCCACGACTCCGACTCCCACATATATCGCTTATATTTAAGTGAAAAACTTATTGTAGTACAATGTGAACATCAGACATTTAATCATTTCTATGATCCAATAATCAAGATATTTAGGTAGAACAGAATATATATATATTGGAATACAACTTTAGAACACAAAAAACTGTAATAAATTGTAAATATGTAACACACTATGCAAGTGGCAAAAAACAGTTTTCAACAAAAACATAGTAATAATAATAAATGTTATTTCTATAGCGCCGACATATTCCGCAGCACTTTACATATCAGAGGGGATTTTACAGACAATAGACATTACAGCATAACAATAATCACATAGATCATAACAGATACCAAGAGGAATGAGGGCCCTGCTCACAAGCTTACAGTCTATGAGGAAAGAGGGAGACACGAAAGGTGGGTGGTAACAGTTGCCCTGATTGTATGGACCAGCCATAATGTTAGGTGTGTGACAGTACGGACACAGAGGGTTAATGGATACATAAAGCATGTGGGAACATTGTGATGTACAATGTCTGTGAGGTATGGGGTTTTGTCTACAAAATATGATGTTTTCTGTTGTAACTTTCCAGAAAAATCCAGCCCTCTATGCCAATGCAGGCTGTCAGCTCATGCAGCTCCTTCCCCCCTCCTCTTTTCGCCCATGGCTCACTCACACACTGACCAGTGCCCCCCTGCCTGGGCTAGCTCTGAAACCTTAAACCAACTTCCTCTGGAAGAGCAGGAATGTTAATTAGCTAGACCATCTTCCTCACACCATTTGGCTTCTCTCAGCTGAAAGAGAAAAAAAAGTGCGGGAACTAAACTCTTTGTTTGAAACCAGGAGTTTGAATAAAACAATAAGGGATTGTCCCGCGAAAACCATACCCAGCAGAAATATAAAAATCATATTTCTGCGATCCGAGCAGACCCAGCTTCGCTGTGGTGCCTGTTGCAAAACTCTCGGATGCCCAGAACATGAGATATGATTTGCGCCCAAATGGACGGTCATATCGCATAGATGTTTGATGTTTTCTTGATGGGCTCATTACGCTGGGTAACATGATACCACTGATGAGTCCATACCAGCTTCTCCCATAAAGTTATAGCTAATCTAAGTTTTGTAGCCAAAACATAACTTGGATAAGAGAGGTGGGATCAACCCAGAATGCACCTCTCCGTGATGTCACATAGGAAAGTCTATAAGGCATTTCCTGGGCAAACCAGCTCAGAACAGCTGCAGAGTCCGTGCTGACAAGAACTCCAGATGAATGGAGACGTGTGGCTCCTCCCCCCTTAAAGCCGCATGGTCTGCCTAAGGAACAATATGGAACTGTGAGTGTAATCTCTTTGTTTTCTCCACTTTTATTTTATACCTGTACTGTACATATTTTATGTCTCAATTTTATAGCAACTTTTATCTGTAATCACTGTCCTCTTTCGGAAAATAAATGAAATTATTTAGATCTGTCTCCATGCTCTAAGAATCGAACTATACGCCTTTGATAGATAATCGCTACTAATTCAAGGGGTTTGCCACGGACCCTCTTAATTTAACACTGTGAATTAAGTAACCGTGACTGGTGGCAGCGCGTTGTGTATGGCTATTACGGCTGGCTGGCAGTCTAGAAGGGTCTTATATTGCTGAGTAAGGGGCTTCAGCCACAGCATTGATAATTCCCTTACTGCAGAAGCCTAATTGCCGGTTCACAACAGGCAGCCCGTCCGGCGACCAATTATCCTAGGTGCAGTTCCCTGACTGACCTGAGGGTAAGGGGGGCGCCGGAGAGCTGTGAGTTCCAAAGTGGAACTGAGAAAGTGGGATATACATAAATCCCCGCAGTACTTGGAAGATTGATAGCAGTGGTGGGGCATCCAAATTAAACTCCCCCTGCGGCAAATTGTAGAGCGAGATTAGCTTGCTGGATATTTTTGGTCACATGGTGCCAGTGTTGGGATAACTAAGATAAGCCCCACTGCGCCTGTGATAGCCGTGTGCCGGCATTGTGTCACGTCCCTCCGTCCGCTGATACACCGGTGTCAGTGGTGGGATCGTGACATAGTGGTGACACAGGGTCCGCTGTCCGTCGCGTTTTGGTGGCAGCGGGACCCCCGTTAGTCGTCGCCCGTAAGTGGACGAACGGCGGTGGGCTGTTCGTCACATATTGGTGGCAGAGCGGTGGGATAATCCTAGAGCATTAGTGATTTGGTTTGAGCAATCATTCCTCTCACTAAAAACCTGCACGGTTCCTGCGGGAATCCTGCATCATAGGTTTTGGAGAACAGACTCAGTGGTTACTAGTCCTGAGACATTAGTGTGTACTTGCAAGTATCCCCCTCCCGTTTCTTCGTTTTTCTTTTTCTATCTTTTATTTGGCAACCATGGCGGCGATGACCGTGGAGTGGTATCAGAAGCAGAAAAAGGACACCCTTGCTGGGTTATGCACGTACCGAGGCATAGACGCCGCAGGAGGAACCAAAGATCAAATGATCGCGGCTCTAGTGCAGCTGGACAACGACCAGAATCCAGCGAGCGCAGAAGTTGTCCCAAGTTGCCATGGGGCTGCAGCAGAGGCTCCACACCTGAGCGCTGGCCCCACATTCAACCAGAACGGGGTGGACCCCTATCTGCAAATGGCCTTGGACGAACTCCCCGCCGAAGACAGGGATGGGCGGGTGAGGCTGATCCAGCAATATCGGCAGGAGGCCCAAGCCGAACGTGAGCGCCAAGCTGAAGCTCAGAGGGCCCATGAGCTGGAGATGCTCCAGCGGGGGTGGAATGCCCCCACAGCCCGAAGCCGTGAGCCCAGCAGCGTCCAGACTCCTAAACCCCGGCCAGAGCATTTTCCCGTAATGGAAAAGGATGGGGACTTGGACACGTTTCTGCGAGCCTTTGAGAAAGCCTGCAGACAGTACCGACTGCCCGAAGACCAATGGGCCAGGTACTTGACCCCAGGGCTAAAGGGCAAAGCTCTGGAGGCGTTTGCTTCTCTTCCGCAAGCGCATGATGATGACTATGACGCCATAAAGCAGGCGCTGATCGCCAAATACCGGCTGACACCTGAGGTATACCGAAAGAAGTTCCGACACCTCCAACGTGGCCCACACGATAGCTACAGTGATGTGGTGCAAGGACTCAGGACCCACTTTGACCAGTGGATCCATGGACTGTCCGTTGAAACCTTTGAGCAGCTACGGGACCTGATGATCAAAGACCAGTTCCTGCATCTCTGCCCAGCTGAGGTCCGACAGTTCATCCTGGACCGCGAACCAACGAACGCGGACAAAGCGGCGCAGATCGCCGACAACCACGAGGCCAACCGGAAGCCCGAGACGCGGAGGCCAGTCGCCACCAGCTGGAAAGGGGGTAAGCCAGCAACCAACCCCAATGCCCCAGCTAGCCGTCCCTCCGGAGGCCCTGTCCCTGTTGCCAACAACAGGCCGGCTACTGACAGTCGCCTGTGTCACCACTGCAAGCGGCCTGGTCACTTCTCTTACACCTGTCCGGATAGGCCGAAGAACCCCCCAGCCAAGGCCCCCGGGCCCAACGCCTCTGTTCTTTTGGTGGGAGGTGTGGTTGGGAGGGCTGACGACAACGTTCAACCTGTTCAGGTGGGGGCCCGTCTTGCTACAGGCCTCAAGGACACCGGGGCTGAACGAACCCTCATCCGTCCTGGACTGGCGGCCCCTGAAGAGTTTGTTGAGGGGAAAACCCTGACTGTCACCGGGATTGGAGGCACCCGTTGTCCCTTGCCAGTGGCACGAGTTTTTCTTGACTGGGGTGCCGGGAGCGGGTTGAGGGAGGTGGGAGTGTCTGAAAATTTGCCCACTGATGTTTTATTGGGGACTGACTTGGGGAGGATGGTTGCATACTATGTCCCTGACACCCTTCCCCAAACTGATAATAAGGGTAACGTTAACCCTGATGATGTTGATGATGGGAAACTGAATGTGTTACCTGCTAATGCCTTGATGAGTAATGATGCAACTAACAACCATTCTTTCCCCAGGTACGATGCTGATGCTGATGTGAATGTACCAAAGCAAACTGATAACCATTCTTTTCCTAGGAATGATGATGTATCTGTGCCGACTGAACCCGTTAACCCTTTCTTTGAAACGGTAGATGTGTCCACAGGTACCGAGGTGCTCAGCCCCGTCACTCTGCGGAGTGAGACGGCTGAGGAACCCCTGGCAGGAGCAAGCAACGGTGCTCAAGAGGATGGGGAGGTGCATGGGGACCATGAGGAAGGTAATGCCATGCAGCTGACCAGTGCCACCGAGGAAGGTAACTGGCCCATAAGTAGCACTGCTCCTGAAGTGTTGGGGGTGGATGGGGAGGTAGAGCCCAGGGCAGCACCAGCTGGTGGGTCTGCAGAAATCCCCAGGGAGACAGCATACATAGCAGCTGTCACACGCAGTCAGAGTGCCCAGATCGCAGGTAACGCACTGTCTTCTGGACCCTCTGCTGCTACAGGAGAGACTGAACCAGAGGTGAACCCAGAGCCGGTTCCAGAGGGTCCCAGTAAAGAGGGGACCCTGACGTCACTTCTGGCAGCCTCCAGCATGGAGTTCCAGGCTGCTCTGCACTCAGATGCCAGCCTGGAGAAATTGAGAGGTCTCGCCGAGACGCCCACCTCCAAGTCTGATAAGGAGAGGGTGTTCTGGGAACGAGGAAGGTTGTACCGGGAGACAGTACCCGGAGACCCTAAAAAGGAGTGGTTGAGGGAAAGACAGCTGGTCGTCCCCTATCAGTTCAGAACTGAGTTGTTGCGGATTGCCCATGAGATTCCACTCGCTGGACACTTGGGGATCAGCAAAACAAAGGCACGGCTGTCTCAACACTTCTATTGGCCCAAGATGGGGACAGATGTAACACACTACTGCCGCTCCTGTGCCACCTGTCAAAAAGTGGGTAAGGCGGGGCCTGCTCTTAAGGCTCCCCTTATTCCTTTGCCGGTGATAGAGGAGCCTTTCCAGAGAATCGCGGTGGACATTGTAGGACCGCTGTCCGTCCCCAGCAGCTCCGGAAAGCGATACATTCTCACCGTGGTAGACTACGTTACCCGGTACCCAGAGGCAGTAGCTCTGTCTTCAACCAGGGCAGATAAGGTGGCTGACGCACTGGTGACCATCTTTTCAAGGGTAGGATTTCCCAGGGAGATGCTTACCGATCAAGGGCCCCAATTCATGTCTCGCCTAATGGAGGCTCTCTGTGAGAAAATGCAGGTGACGCACCTGGTATCGAGTCCGTATCACCCACAGACTAATGGTTTGTGTGAACGCTTCAACGGTACCCTCAAACAGATGCTCCGCATACTGGTTGAGACCCAAGGGCGCGACTGGGAGCGGTACCTCCCACACCTGCTGTTCGCTTACAGAGAAGTTCCGCAGGCCTCGACCGGGTTCTCCCCCTTCGAGCTCCTGTATGGCAGGCGAGTCCGGGGACCCCTTGGGTTGATAAGAGAATCCTGGGAAGATGAGCCAAACCCCACAGAAGTGTCCATCGTGGATTATGTCATGCGCTTCCGTGACAAGATGCAGACCTTGACGCAGTTGGTGCATGACAACATGACGCAGGCTCAGGCTGACCAGAAGCGCTGGTACGACCAGAACGCCCGGGAGCGGACCTACCAGGTGGGTCAAAAGGTGTGGGCGCTGGTCCCTGTACCAACGGATAAGCTTCAGGCAGCCTGGGAAGGCCCATACGTCGTCCACCAACAGCTCAACCCGGTCACCTACGTGGTCACGCTTGACCATGCTCGGGGTAGGCGCAAGGCCTTTCACGTCAACATGCTGAAGGCGCACTACGAACGTGAAGCTTGCGTCCTACCGGTCTGCAATCTGCCAGAGGATGGGGAGGAAGATTCCCTCCTGGACATGCTGGCCCAGGCCAAGGCCAATGGGTCCATTGAGGACATGGAGATAAGTGGTTCGCTCACCGTGTCCCAGCGGTTGCAGTTGATGGCCACCCTGGAACTCTTCCGGCCCGTGTTCACCAACCGTCCTGGGAGGACGGAGTTAGCGGTTCATGAGGTGGACACCGGGAATCATGCCCCATTACGGCGAACACCTTATCGGATCTCTGAAACGGTGCAACAAGTCATGCGCCAAGAGGTCGATGAGATGTTAAGGCTGGGAGTGATTCGACGGTCAAAAGGTGCGTGGGCTTCACCTGTAGTCCTCGTGCCTAAAAAGGATCGAACCACCCGGTTCTGCGTGGACTACAGGGGGCTCAACGCCATCACAACCTCTGATGCCCACCCGATGCCGCGCATCGAGGATCTGCTCGAGCGGTTGACAAACGCCAACTACATATCCATCATGGATTTGAGTCGGGGATACTGGCAGATTCCCCTGAGCCCTGAGGCGCAGGAGAAATCCGCCTTTATCACCCCCTTTGGACTGTACGAGTCCACGGTCATGCCCTTCGGCATGAAGAATGCCCCTGCCACTTTCCAGCGGATGGTCAACCACCTGCTTCGGGGACTGGAGGAGTACGCAGTGGCGTACTTAGACGATATTGCCGTCTTCAGTTCCACCTGGGAGGAACACCTTCAGCACCTCCAGGAGGTGCTCAAGCGTCTTCACCAGGCAGGCCTGACCATCAAGCCGGGGAAGTGCCAGATAGGCATGCGCGAGGTCCACTACCTGGGGCACCGGGTAGGCGGGGGTTCCATGAGTCCGGAGCCAGAAAAAGTGGACGCAATCGTGTCCTGGCCCACCCCCAGGACCAAGAAACAGGTGAAGTCCTTCTTGGGCACTGCAGGGTACTATAGGCGGTTCGTACAGGACTATAGCGCCCTTGCCAAACCCTTGACTGACCTCACCAAGCAGAGGCTACCCCAAACAGTCAACTGGACAGATGACTGTGAGGCGGCTTTCCAAGCTTTGAAAGCAGCCCTGTGCAACTCTCCAGTGTTGAGAGCAGTCGACAGCAGTCGCCCGTTTCTGGTACAGACCGACGCCAGCGAGTTTGGCCTCGGTGCTGTGCTTAGCCAGGTCGACTCGGGGAACCAAGAGCACCCCGTGTTGTACCTGAGCCGGAAACTTCTGCCGAGGGAAGTGGCATACTCGACCATCGAGAAGTAGTGTCTGGCCATGGTGTGGGCACTGCAACGTTTGCAGCCCTACCTGTACGGGCGCGCCTTCACGGTGGTAACCGACCACAACCCTCTGAGCTGGTTGCACACAGTGTCCGGAACCAATGGAAGATTGCTCCGCTGGAGCCTTGCCCTTCAACAGTACGATTTTACTGTAAAACACAGGAAGGGCAGCGAAAACGGCAATGCCGATGGGTTGTCCCGCCGGGGCGAACCCGCTGAGGTGCGCATGGCCGATTACCGAGAGGTAATGCCTCCTTAGCGCCCTCTTAAGGGGGGAGGTGTGATGTACAATGTCTGTGAGGTATGGGGTTTTGTCTACAAAATATGATGTTTTCTGTTGTAACTTTCCAGAAAAATCCAGCCCTCTATGCCAATGCAGGCTGTCAGCTCATGCAGCTCCTTCCCCCCTCCTCTTTTCGCCCATGGCTCACTCACACACTGACCAGTGCCCCCCTGCCTGGGCTAGCTCTGAAACCTTAAACCAACTTCCTCTGGAAGAGCAGGAATGTTAATTAGCTAGACCATCTTCCTCACACCATTTGGCTTCTCTCAGCTGAAAGAGAAAAAAAAGTGCGGGAACTAAACTCTTTGTTTGAAACCAGGAGTTTGAATAAAACAATAAGGGATTGTCCCGCGAAAACCATACCCAGCAGAAATATAAAAATCATATTTCTGCGATCCGAGCAGACCCAGCTTCGCTGTGGTGCCTGTTGCAAAACTCTCGGATGCCCAGAACATGAGATATGATTTGCGCCCAAATGGACGGTCATATCGCATAGATGTTTGATGTTTTCTTGATGGGCTCATTACGCTGGGTAACATGATACCACTGATGAGTCCATACCAGCTTCTCCCATAAAGTTATAGCTAATCTAAGTTTTGTAGCCAAAACATAACTTGGATAAGAGAGGTGGGATCAACCCAGAATGCACCTCTCCGTGATGTCACATAGGAAAGTCTATAAGGCATTTCCTGGGCAAACCAGCTCAGAACAGCTGCAGAGTCCGTGCTGACAAGAACTCCAGATGAATGGAGACGTGTGGCTCCTCCCCCCTTAAAGCCGCATGGTCTGCCTAAGGAACAATATGGAACTGTGAGTGTAATCTCTTTGTTTTCTCCACTTTTATTTTATACCTGTACTGTACATATTTTATGTCTCAATTTTATAGCAACTTTTATCTGTAATCACTGTCCTCTTTCGGAAAATAAATGAAATTATTTAGATCTGTCTCCATGCTCTAAGAATCGAACTATACGCCTTTGATAGATAATCGCTACTAATTCAAGGGGTTTGCCACGGACCCTCTTAATTTAACACTGTGAATTAAGTAACCGTGACTGGTGGCAGCGCGTTGTGTATGGCTATTACGGCTGGCTGGCAGTCTAGAAGGGTCTTATATTGCTGAGTAAGGGGCTTCAGCCACAGCATTGATAATTCCCTTACTGCAGAAGCCTAATTGCCGGTTCACAACAGGCAGCCCGTCCGGCGACCAATTATCCTAGGTGCAGTTCCCTGACTGACCTGAGGGTAAGGGGGGCGCCGGAGAGCTGTGAGTTCCAAAGTGGAACTGAGAAAGTGGGATATACATAAATCCCCGCAGTACTTGGAAGATTGATAGCAGTGGTGGGGCATCCAAATTAAACTCCCCCTGCGGCAAATTGTAGAGCGAGATTAGCTTGCTGGATATTTTTGGTCACATGGTGCCAGTGTTGGGATAACTAAGATAAGCCCCACTGCGCCTGTGATAGCCGTGTGCCGGCATTGTGTCACGTCCCTCCGTCCGCTGATACACCGGTGTCAGTGGTGGGATCGTGACATAGTGGTGACACAGGGTCCGCTGTCCGTCGCGTTTTGGTGGCAGCGGGACCCCCGTTAGTCGTCGCCCGTAAGTGGACGAACGGCGGTGGGCTGTTCGTCACAAACATGATGCGGGGAACCTGGTTATGGTAAAACTTTTGGCTGTGTCACACAGGGATAGATTAGGTTAATGTGTTGAGGCGGTAGGCCAGTCTGAATAAATGGGTTTTCAGGGCACGCTTAAAATTGTGGGGATTGGGGACTAATCGTATTGACCTGGGAAGTGCATTCCAAAGAATTGGAGCAGCACGTGTAAAGTCTTGGAGACAGGAGTGGGAGGTTCTGATTATTGAGGATGCTAACCTCAGGTCATCAGCAGAACGGAGGGCGCAGGTAGGGTGGTATACTGAAACAAGGGAGGAGATCTAGGGTGGTGCTGAGCC
Source organism: Dendrobates tinctorius (assembly GCF_039654945.1). Taxonomy (NCBI): domain Eukaryota; kingdom Metazoa; phylum Chordata; class Amphibia; order Anura; family Dendrobatidae; genus Dendrobates; species Dendrobates tinctorius. The sequence goes on along the minus strand of NW_027361918.1, from coordinate 4,691,298 downwards.
ATGGAGGGCGTTGTGGGTGAGGGTAATAAGTTTATACTGAATTCTGGAGTGGATGGGTAGCCAGTGTAATGACTGGCACAAGGTAGAGGCATCGGTGTAACGATTGGTGAGGAATATGATCCTGGCTGCAGCATTCAAGTACGTAAATAACATTTGTGCAGTCTATGAATTTGTTCTAAGAAATAGAATTGCCTCCATCAGATCCTCCTTCATAGATGACCTCAAATCTGACCTAATAATGTTAAGGCCAGAGAACAACCTTTCTACAGTAACTTGGGTTGGAGGCAAAGCCGTAACCACCTGGGCAACATCTCTAACAATTTCCAGGTATAAAGGAATTGCCTCCTGCACAGTCAGTTTTGATGAACGGTTGAATTTTTCTATTTCTTTGAGAGCAAGTGAAACATTTTGCTGAAACATGGTCAATCTGCTGCTATAGGAGACTGAGTGAAATCTTTTTCCTTGCGGCAACACTTTGCCTGCTCCATGTCATGCAAATCATTGTCAAACTCAAACTCATCTGATGAGGATGAAGATATGGCAGCAGTAGCACTGTCAGGACCCAAGTCCTCTTGCGCCTGGCAGTCCTCCTGTAGGCCACTCTTCCTAACTGCTACCTCAGTCAGAGCTTCTTTTCCTTTAGTAAGCTGTTGATCATCAAGCAGTATACGATGACTTGGGTCCACATAAACAGCTGCCAGAAAAATTTTATTTTCCAATAGCTGTGTCTCTCTCTGTTTCATTGAAGAAGAAATGCCATCTGCGATTAAACCTCCTCTTTGGGACAGGCAAAATAGCAAGTTCTTCCACTCCCTTATGAAAATGCCAGGAGTTAAATCCTCAGCTTGTAATTTTTTAGTCACTGTAAAAGGGTGATTAAGCAATTCCTTCAATTCAGCCACCTGTGTCCATTGACCTTCATTTAGGGTTACCTGAGGGTTCGCCATATCTATAAGAAACGGTTTTAGTTCAAGCAATCGCTCAATCATTAAATAAGTGCTGCCCCACCGAGTGGCTTGATCCACAATTGCCCTTTCCCAGCACGTCTCTTCAAGATGGAATCAATTTTAGGGGTTCTGGTGGCAATAGCCAATCGCCTCACTTTTCCAATTAGATTTCCAGCATGTCCCTCTTGCAGACTGTCTCTTATTGCCAGCTGCAGCGTGTGCACAACACAACGCATGTGATGAATAGGAAAGAGGTGTGAAGCAGCTTCAACAAGATCATCTATTTCTACAGTATAATGTTGCTGTTCTTCTGTAGTAATATCTGATTGTTCCTCAGTTACATGAACAGCACTGTGGCCTTCCATCTCATACACACTGAATCCTAAATGTTCCTCTAGCTGTTGTCCATTACTCTCATTCATCAGTGTAATTGCACTTATGTGTGAAGCATTGCCCGTGACAATAGCAAGAACCTGTTCTTTTTTGAGTTCGTAATCTTGCAGCACTTTTTCCACTAAGGCCTGGAGAAACTGGCTGCTGTGATGAGCTTTAGTATCTGTTACTGCCAGCGTCTCGGTAACAATTTCTTTGTTGTCACAAACATATCGAACATTGATGGCAAAATAGTTCACTCTGTGACGTGTGCAGGCGTCCATTGTAAGCAACATGAAGCGTCTTTTGAGAGTCTTTTTAAGATCTTCCTTTTACAGAGAGCACATAATAATCACCTACAATATGAGCATTAGTTGCATTCCTGTGACAGAGAGGAGCAGTAGTACTTTCACGTTCTCACTTTCTCCAGCTCGGGGCCCAGGAATCGGATCCTGTGCAGGGCAGGCACCCCTCCTCTCTGGTGAAGACGGCAGAAAAGAGGACAGAGGAGGGGAGATTGCCCCCTGCAGTCTGGAGCCGGTGCAGGACTGAAAACATTAGCTATGAGCTCAAAAAACTTTCAGGTGATGCAGTTTTTTTTAAAAGCTGATCTGCTTTTGCAGCTGAAAAACGTATTCTCAAAAAATGCAGGAAAAACGCTGTGTGTGACTGTAGCCTTAGATCAGGAATAGAACAGCCATTTATAGGACATTTTATAACTTTCCCAAATTCCTATTAAAAAATATTCAGCACATTCTGCATTGAACTACTGTACCCAATTTATTATATATTTTAGGAGTCGGAGTCGGTCCTTTTTTTACCAACTCCGACTCCACCAAAATGAGCACCGACTCCGACTCCACAGCCCTGCTGACATCTCAAATTCGAAAATACAGTAACAGGATAGATGACGATGTGTGTGTGTTCTGGAATATGCTTCAGCACAAACATGCTCGCTCCCTCCTCCCCTCTTCATAGACCGTGAAGAAATATGATGTGAAGCATTTAGTGAGCTGTACCCTGAGACAAGCCTGACATTGAAAGTTCACAGTAAAACTATCTAACAACATATTTTACAAAATTTATACTTATCTGTCCTATTGATTTATGCAAAGATTCTTTTATTTCTATTCTAAATTATACAGTGCATCTTGTAAGAATTACAAAATACTTTTTTTTACAGGACAAAATTATTTTGAGAGCAAATTTGAATAATTGCAAAATGTCTAAGAGGCATCTTATTACGTCAGTTGTATTTGAGCATTTCACAGTGACTCAATATAAAAAAACATTGTGTGTCAGTGTATAAGTGACCCAGATGAAAACACATGCTGTGATGCCAAACTCAGTGCATACTCAGGCAGTGGTAAAAATGCTCCTTCAAGAGCTTCCAATCTAAAAAGACATTTACAACGCTGCCACCCAGAAGTTTACAAAGTGGTGATTGAAAAAGATCACAGCAGCACCAAGAAACCAGAGACCAGCACTTCCCGCCATGTAAAGGAGGAGGAAAGAGCGTCTCAGAAGTCAGTTACAAGATATTTTGTAAGTGACAAAGTTACTGTAACAATGACAGCAGATATGTTTAAAAGACAGCTCATCGAGCTTGTTGTGAAGGACAGTGTACCATTATCAATATTTGCACTACCAGCTTTTACAAAATGGCCCCAAACTTGGTGTTTCTCTGGAAAGAGAAAGTATTAGAAAATTAGTGATTGAAGCAGCCCTTAATCAAAAGGAAGATCTTAAGACTCAAGAGGCGCTTCATGTTTCTTACAATGGACGCCTGCACACGTCACAGAGTGAACTATTTTGCCATCAATATTCGATTTGTTTGTGACAACAAAAAAATTGTTACTGAGACGCTGGCAATAAAAGATACTAAGGCTCATCACAGCAGCCAGTTTCTCCAGACCTTAGTGGAAAAAGTTCTGCAGGATTATGAACTCACAAAAGAACAGGTTCTTGCTACTGTAACGGACAATGCTTCAGACATGATAAGTGCAATTACACTGATGAATGAGAATAATGAAGGTGAACGGCAGCTAGAAGAACGTTTCACATTCAGTATGTTGGAGATGGAAGGCCACAGTCCTGTTCCCATAACGGAGGAACTGACGTATTACTACAGAAGAACAGCAAAGTGATTTTTTACAATTTGATGATCTTGTTGAAGCTGCTTCACGCCTCTTTCCTATTCATCACATGCGCTGTGTTGTGCACATGCTGCAGCTGGCAATAAGAGACAGGGACATGCTGGAACTCTAATTAGCAAAGTGAGGAAATTAGCAATTGCTGCCAAAACCCCTAAAATTGATTCCATCACGAAGAGACGTGCTGGAAAAGGGGCAATTTTGGTTCAAGCCCCTCGGTGGGGCAGCACTTACTTAATGATTGAGCGGTTGCTTGAGATGAAACCCTTCCTTGTAGACATGGCCAACCCTCAGGTAACACTAAATGAAGGTCAATGGACACAGGTGGCTGAATTGAAGGAATTGCTTCATCACCCATTTACAGTGACTAAAAAATTACAAGCTGAGGATGTAACTCCTGGCATTTTCATAAGGGAGTGGAAGAATTTGCTATTTAGCCTGTCCCAAAGAGGAGGTTTAATCGCAGATGGCATTGCTGCTTCAATGAACTGGAGAGAGACACAGCTATTAGAAGATGAAATTTTTCTGGCAGCTGTTTATGTGGATCCAAGTCATTGTATATTGCTGGATGATCAACAGCTTACTAAAGGAAAAGAAGCTCTGACTGAGGTAGCAGTTAGGATGAGTGGCCTACAGGAGACCAAGAACAAGGGGACTCGGGTCCTGCCAGTGCTGCTGTTGCCGTTTCTTCATCCTCATCAGATGACGAGTTTGATTTCAACAAGTATTTGGACGACATGGAGCAGACAAAGCGTTGCCGCAAGGAAAAATATTCCACTCCCATAGAAAACAGATTGACCAGATTTCAGCAACATGTTTCACTTGGTCTCAAAGAAATAGAAGAGCTCAATCGTTCATCACAACTGACTGTGCACGAGGCAATTCCTTCACACCCGGAAATTGTTAGAGATGGTCCCATGTGGTTACGGCTTTGCCTCCAACCCAAGTTACTGTAGAGAGGTTGTTCTCTGGCCTTAGAATAATGAGGTCAGATGTGAGGTCATCTATGAAGGAGGATCTGATGGAGGCGATTCTATATCTCAGAACAAATTCATAGACTGCACAAATGTTAGTCAGGACGGTTTTGTTGCAAACTTTATTTTCCCACTTACTGCACAGTGTATAATAAATTGTAAATGTGCAAAAGGTTTTTGTTCTAAAGTTGTATCCCAATAATTATATTTCATGTTCTATCTAAATGGCTTGGTTATTGTATCATAATAATGATTAAAAGCCTGATGTCACCATTTTACTACAGGAAATGTATCACTTATACATGAGCCACGTATGAGGGAGTCGGTGTCATGAAACTTGAGGGGTCGGAGGTTTGGTTGGCTTACCGACTCCACAGCCCTGGTCACCGGGCACGCTGGCGACGGGTGGTCCCCGGGCACGCTGGCGACGGGTGGTCCCCGGGCACGCTGGCGACGGGAGGTCCCCGGGCACGCTGGAGACGGGAGGTCCCCGGGCACGCTGGCGACGGGTGGTCCCCGGGCACGCTGGTGACGGGTGGTCCCCGGGCACGCTGGCGACGGGTGGTCCCCGGGCACGCTGGCGACGGGTGGTCCCCAGGCACGCTGGCGACGGGGGCAATGGGAGGTCCCCAGACTCTGGTGATGGCGGTCATCAGAAACTGATGAAATTTACATTTCTTTTTTCTCAGCCACTATGTATTTTGATAATTTATTTAGTTTTTTTCTATTAAAGGGAACCTGTCCGGAGATTTTTGCTCACCCTCTGAGAGCAGCATGATATGGGGGGCAGAGATCCTGATCCCAGTGATGAGTTACTTACCAGGCTGCTTGCTGCAGTTTTGATAACATCACTGATCTTGCAGGTCTTGAATGCTGAGAGCTGTATAACTCCGCCCACATGAGTGATTGACAGTTCTGTGTACACAATCAGTAGGGGGGCATGAGTGGATCCCCCTCCCTCCCCCCTGCAGCCCAGTAAGCGACATTGCTGGGATCAGGTTCTCTGCCCGCACATCATGCTGCTCTCAGAATACAAACCTGGTGGTGGACTCCCGCTACCTCTTATGTATGGAGCACCTCCACAGACTTCTACACGGCTGTATATACACACATCACATATATAGAAGGGGGGATGGGTCAAAAGAAAGGCATCAAACCAACAGAAACAATTCCAAAGACTGTATATTTATTAGCGTAAAACAATGACAAATTATTTTTTTACCAAAAAATGGACACAAATAAGGTTCAGTACAGTATATATGGAATCAGATAGAAAAAAACTGTACACGAGAACCAATCATAAAAATATACAAAACTTTATTAACAAATTGAAAAGCAAACAAGGTATAAAAACAGTGGGAAACCAGAAAAATGGTGTAGGATCCCCACCCTGTGTTATACAGAGGCACTACACAAAACTTAGGACAAAGATTACCTGTGGTGGGAGCCAGTGCCGGCCCAGGGATCCAGAGATAATCTTCGTCCTACTGTTCATATATTTCTACGCCTTGATTTTGTTTCCTTGACGTATAATCACGTGTCGCCTATCAGTGGTTAGTTTTATGTCGTGCCTCTGTATAACATAGGGTGGGTGTTTCCTACGCCGTTTTTCTGGTTTCCCAATTTAATACTTTGTTTGTTTTTCTCTTTGTTAATAAAGTTTTGTATATTTGTATGATTGGTTCTCCTGTACAATTTTAATCTGATTCCACATCACATATATAGTGCAGCTCCTCACCTTCTCGTGGAGACCAAACAGCTGACTGTAGCGCACCCGGCAGTGTAAGACACCGTTCACATGGATGTTATACGCCTGGAAGAGAACATGGATGATGGGTATTAAGGGAGGGGAAAGGGCGAGAGGGGGGGGAAAAGGCGAGAGGGGGGGGGAAAGAGCGAGAAGGGGGGGAATGGCGAGAGGGGGGTGTTACAGAACCCCCCAGCACCCTGCATAGGAGATGCATGTATGATAGGTGCAATGTGAGATGCATACCCTAAATGCAGCAACCGACCGGCTGCGACCCCTGGGCAGAGGTAAAAGAGATATCCCACTTCTGACCTCCCCCCACCTTTGTAAATCCCACGGTAAATGATCGAGGGTCGCCGGCCACCTGCGGCTATTGTAATGTACGTCTGGCATCTTAGTTGGAGTCTGTTATCTACTGGCCTGACACATATTGATTGTCCTGTCCTCTGTATGTATATGTATTCTGAGACCGATGAGTAAAATGTTGTCACATAGGAAATACATGGAGAAGCAGTGATCTTTTATATGTTCCCATGTTACAAAGCCTTTCGAGCCAGCGCCCTTCATCCAGAAGTGAGGAAAAGCAGAGTAGACATCCTGAGAAACGGGGTGGTAATGTAAGAGGTATTACAGCACAGAAGACCCCGTTACAGGGGGAAAGGGCAAGGGGGGGCGAGAGGAAGATAGAGGGATTGCTCAGGATGTGTAGTCAGTAAACAGCGATGCCCGGTGATTTATAATTGTCCACTGGAGATTATATTGCAGTAACAGGAAGCAGACAACAAGGAGGAAACGCCGGCAGCTGATCACCCATCCTGTACTGATGAGAGCAGTGCACACACGAGCCGCAGCAGTGTCTGCACCATCACTCCCATCACCAAGGGTACACAAACCCCCAGAGCACAGGGACCGCAGCATCACTCACCACATACGGACCACCAGAATCAGAGTTACATGTCTCAGTCTCAGGGATGGAGAAGTGCATGATGGGAGGTCACACAGGGAAAGAGAGCGCAGAGACCACCTGAGGAAGAGAGATCAAAATGAGAGAGCGGACGACGCACGCAGAGAGCGAGCGGACGACGCACGCAGAGAGCGAGCGGACGAGGCACGCACTCAGAGCGGACGAGGCACGCACTCAGAGCGGACGAGGCACGCACTCAGAGCGGACGAGGCACGCACGCAGAGCGGACGACGCACGCACTCAGAGCGGACGAGGCACGCACGCAGAGCGGACGACGCACGCACTCAGAGCGGACGACGCACGCACTCAGAGCGGACGACGCACGCACTCAGGGCGGACGACGCACGCACTCAGAGAGGACGACGCACGCAGAGAGAGAGAGCGGACGACGCACACAGAGAGAGAGAGCGGACGACGCACGCACTCAGAGCGGACGACGCACGCACTCAGAGCGGACGACGCACGCACTCAGAGCGGACGACGCACGCACTCAGAGCGGACGACGCACGCACTCAGAGCGGACGAGGCACGCACGCAGAGCGGACGAGGCACGCACGCAGAGCGGACGAGGCACGCAGAGCGGACGACGCACGCACTCAGAGCGGACGACGCACGCAGAGAGCGAGCGGACGACGCACGCACTCAGAGCGGACGACGCACGCACTCAGGGCGGACGACGCACGCACTCAGAGAGGACGACGCACGCAGAGAGAGAGAGCGGACGACGCACACAGAGAGAGAGAGCGGACGACGCACGCACTCAGAGCGGACGACGCACGCACTCAGAGCGGACGAGGCACGCACTCAGAGCGGACGAGGCACGCACGCAGAGCGGACGAGGCACGCACGCAGAGCGGACGAGGCACGCACGCAGAGCGGACGACGCACGCACTCAGAGAGGACGACGCACGCAGAGAGCGAGCGGACGACGCACGCAGAGAGCGAGCGGACGAGGCACGCACTCAGAGCGGACGAGGCACGCACTCAGAGCGGACGAGGCACGCACGCAGAGCGGACGACGCACGCACGCAGAGCGGACGAGGCACGCACTCAGAGCGGACGACGCACGCACTCAGAGCGGACGACGCACGCACTCAGAGCGGACGACGCACGCACTCAGGGCGGACGACGCACGCACTCAGAGAGGACGACGCACGCAGAGAGAGAGAGCGGACGACGCACACAGAGAGAGAGAGCGGACGACGCACGCACTCAGAGCGGACGACGCACGCACTCAGAGCGGACGACGCACGCACTCAGAGCGGACGACGCACGCACTCAGAGCGGACGACGCACGCACTCAGAGCGGACGACGCACGCACTCAGAGCGGACGACGCACGCACTCAGAGCGGACGACGCACGCACTCAGAGCGGACGACGCACGCACTCAGAGCGGACGACGCACGCACTCAGAGCGGACGACGCACGCACTCAGAGCGGACGACGCACGCACTCAGAGCGGACGACGCACGCACTCAGAGCGGACGACGCACGCACTCAGAGCGGACGACGCACGCACTCAGAGCGGACGACGCACGCACTCAGAGCGGACGACGCACGCAGAGAGAGAGAGAGCGGACGACGCACGCAGAGAGAGAGCGGACGACGCACGCAGAGAGAGAGAGCGGACGACGCACGCAGAGAGAGAGAGCGGACGACGCACGCACTCAGAGCGGACGACGCACGCAGAGAGAGAGAGCGGACGACGCACGCAGAGAGAGAGAGCGGACGACGCACGCAGAGAGAGCGGACGACGCACGCAGAGAGAGAGAGCGGACGACGCACGCAGAGAGAGCGGACGACGCACGCAGAGAGAGCGGACGACGCACGCAGAGAGAGCGGACGACGCACGCAGAGAGAGCGGACGACGCACGCAGAGAGAGCGGACGACGCACGCAGAGAGAGCGGACGACGCACGCAGAGAGAGCGGACGACGCACGCAGAGAGAGCGGACGACGCACGCAGAGAGAGCGGACGACGCACGCAGAGAGCGGACGACGCACGCAGAGAGAGCGGACGACGCACGCAGAGAGAGCGGACGACGCACGCAGAGAGAGCGGACGACGCACGCAGAGAGAGCGGACGACGCACGCAGAGAGAGCGGACGACGCACGCAGAGAGAGCGGACGACGCACGCAGAGAGAGCGGACGACGCACGCAGAGAGAGCGGACGACGCACGCAGAGAGAGCGGACGACGCACGCAGAGAGAGCGGACGACGCACGCAGAGAGAGCGGACGACGCACGCAGAGAGAGCGGACGACGCACGCAGAGAGAGCGGACGACGCACGCAGAGAGAGCGGACGACGCACGCAGAGAGAGCGGACGACGCACGCAGAGAGAGCGGACGACGCACGCAGAGAGAGCGGACGACGCACGCAGAGAGAGCGGACGACGCACGCAGAGAGAGCGGACGACGCACGCAGAGAGAGCGGACGACGCACGCAGAGAGAGCGGACGACGCACGCAGAGAGAGCGGACGACGCACGCAGAGAGAGCGGACGACGCACGCAGAGAGAGCGGACGACGCACGCAGAGAGAGAGTGCGGACGACACAGAGAGAGAGAGAGCGGACGACACAGAGAGAGAGAGCGGACGACACAGAGAGAGAGAGAGCGGACGACACAGAGAGAGAGAGAGCGGACGACACAGAGAGAGAGAGAGCGGACGACACAGAGAGAGAGAGAGCGGACGACACAGAGAGAGACCCACCTGTCAGACCACAACCAGACACTGCTGTACATGAGATCCACGGACAAACAACCCATAGAAAAGCCACACCTGACCAGTCTACACAACCTGCCACCATCCTACAAGTGGCCCAAACAGTTATCCACTGAATACACCAACATGACTAACAGAACCGAGATCCAAGAGCTACTTGTAAATTTCAACACAAGTAGTTACGCATCAAACCAGCAAGGAGTCAACTGGGCAGTGAATGACTTTAACAACATCCTATACACCATGGCAGAGCTAGCAGGCATCGGAAGAACCAACCCCAAGAAACCAACAAATAAACAAGGCCAAAAATGGTTTGACAAAGAATGTAAGTCACTACGCAACTCCCTAAGGGTAGCCTCAAACCAAAAGCACAGAGATCCAAACAACAGGGACCTAAGAGCGGTCCATGACATCCTACAGAGGCAATACAAACGCACTCTCAGGGAGAAAAAACAGAGGCATATCTGCCAAGAACTACAGAAGCTTGAGGACTCCCTCCAGGACAACTCATTCTGGGAGACCTGGAATCATATCGGCACAAAGCCCAAGCAGAGCACCCTCCACATCCAAAATGGCAACATCTGGCACAGCTACTTCAAAGGCCTCTACAAGAACATACCAGAAGAAGACCTAACCCCAGAACAGAAGCACCTAACCACTAAACTCAGAGACATGGAGGAGACAATCAAAGACTTCCAAAATCCTCTGGACATACCAATCAGTGTGATGGAAATAAAAGACAGTATCAAATTTATGAAATGCAAGAAGGCCGCGGGCAGTGACGGCATCCTGCCAGAGATGATCAGTTCCCCAGATATACATGCAGCACTGGCAAAACTATTCACCCACATCCTGAGTGCTGGCTACTTCCCAAAAAGCTGGAATCAAGGTCTCATAACGCCCATCTACAAGAATGGAGACAGATATGATCCAGCAAACTACAGAGGAATATGTGTTAACAGCGTTCTGGGAAAACTATTTAACAGCATTATTAACAAAAGGATCATCACCTTCCTCACCCAGCGGGACACCCTCAGCAGAAGCCAAGCTGGGTTCATGCCAAACCATCGCACCACGGATCACATCTACACCCTGCAAAGCCTCATCAAGACCCACATCCATAGAAAAAAACAGGGGAAAATATTTGCATGTTTTGTGGACTTCAAGAAGGCCTTTGACTCAGTGTGGCACCCAGGTCTGTTCCTGAAACTCCTGGAGAGCGGAATAGGTGGCAGAACCTACGACGTCATCAAGAGCTCATACACTGAGAATCGGTGCAGCGTGAAGGTGAATGGAAAGAGGACGGCCTTCTTCCGGCAGTGCCGTGGGGTAAGACAGGGCTGCAGCCTGAGCCCAACTCTATTTAACATCTACATAAATGGACTGGCAGCGGCCCTGGAATCCTCCTCTGCCCCAGGTCTCAGCCTGCACGACCGAGAGGTGAAGATCCTGCTGTATGCAGATGACCTCCTGCTGCTTTCCCCAACCGAGAGAGGCCTCCAAGATAGCTTGGCCGTGCTGGAAACATTCAGCACCACATGGGCGCTGCCCATCAACCAAAAGAAGACCAAAGTCATGGTGTTTCAAAAGAGGAGTTCTAAAGAAACCTGCACTTCCTCCCTCACACTAAATGGTGCCACGCTAGAGAAGACAAGCAGCTATACCTACCTCGGTCTGGAGCTAAGCCAAACCGGGAGCCTCCAGCAAGCAGCAGAGACCCTGAAAGGGAAAGCATGCAGAACCTTCTATGCCATCAGAAGACAAATGTACCACCTCAAACCACCGGTGAGAGTCTGGCTCAAGATATTCGACAGCGTCATCACACCTATACTGCTATATGGCAGCGAGGTATGGGGTCCAGCAACCTATCCAGACCAGAAAAAGTGGGATTCCAGCCCAACCGAAGTCTTCCATCTGGAGTTCTGCAAATATCTCCTCCAGGTACATCGCAGCACCTCAAACATAGCCTGTCGGGCAGAGCTGGGCCGATTCCCCTTATGGCTCACTATACACAAGAGGGCGCTATCACACCAGGCGCATATACAGAACAGCAACCCCAGCTCCTACCATCATAAAGCCCTGCTGAGCCAGAGCCAAGAGCAAGCCAGGAACCTCGGCAGCCAGCTCAACCAAAGTCAGCAACACACCCTAACTAAAGCCCAAATAAAAGAGATCTCAGAGAGCTGCAAGATGCAATACATAGAGGGTTGGAAGAGTGAATTGGAGAACTCCCAGAAACTCACCATCTACCGGTCACTGCGGAGGGACTACACTCTGGCTCCATACCTGGAAAGGCTACGCCACCCCAAAGACAGGCAGACCTTGAGTATATACAGATTAAGCGCCCACAACCTAGAGGTGGAAACAGGGCGGCACCGACAGACATACAAGCCACGAGAGAACAGACTGTGCCAGCACTGCCAGCAGGGGGCTCTGGAAGATGAGGTGCATTTCCTGCTGCACTGCAACAAATACTCAGCAGTGAGGGACTCCCACTTCCAGAAACTTACCACCCATACCCCAGACTTCCCATCCATGGACGAGGAGAGGAAACTCTGCATCCTGCTGGGGGAAGAAGAATCAATGGTGGAGGTCGCCGCCCAATATGTCACCACATGTCATAAGATGAGAGCAACTAAAGACCTCCAAATGGACAATCACTCCCCATCCCCACTACCCTAATCCACTCCCCTGCCACACTTCTTTTCTTGCTTTGGCAACACTAATTGTATTTTGGTCCTGCCAATAAAGCCAATTTGAATGGGAGAGAGATCGGACGACACACACAGACAGATAGAGAGCGGACGACACACACAGAGAGAGAGAGAGAGAGAGATCGGACGACACACACAGAGAGAGAGAGAGCGGACGACACACACAGAGAGATAGAGAGCGTACGACACACACAGAGAGAGAGAGAGCGGACGACACACAGAGAGAGAGAGAGATCGGACGACACACACAGAGAGAGAGAGATCGGACGACACACACAGAGAGAGAGAGATCGGACGACACACAGAGAGAGATAGAGAGCGTACGACACACACAGAGAGAGAGAGCGGACGACACACAGAGAGAGAGAGAGATCGGACGACACACACAGAGAGAGAGAGATCGGACGACACACACAGAGAGAGAGAGAGCGGACGACACACAGAGAGAGATAGAGAGCGTACGACACACACAGAGAGAGAGAGAGATCGGACGACACACACAGAGAGAGAGAGAGATCGGACGACACACACAGAGAGATAGAGAGCGTACGACACACACAGAGAGAGAGAGAGATCGGACGACACACACAGACAGATAGAGAGCGGACGACACACAGAGAGAGAGAGAGATCGGACGACACACAGAGAGAGAGAGAGATCGGACGACACACACAGAGAGAGATAGAGAGCGTACAACACACACAGAGAGAGAGAGAGATCGGACGACACACACAGAGAGAGAGAGATCGGACGACACACACAGAGAGAGAGAGAGATCGGACGACACACACAGAGAGAGCGGACGACACACACAGAGAGAGAGAGAGAGCGTACGACACACACAGAGAGAGAGATATCGGACGACACACACAGAGAGAGAGAGAGAGAGATCGGACGACACACACAGAGAGAGAGAGAGCGGACGACACACAGAGAGAGAGAGAGATCGGACGACACACACAGAGAGAGAGAGATCGGATGACACACACAGAGAGAGAGCGGACGACACACAGAGAGAGCGGACGACACAGAGAGAGAGAGCGGCCGACACACACAGAGAGAGCGGCCGACACACACAGAGAGAGAGAGAGCGGCCGACACACACAGAGAGAGAGAGAGCGGCCGACACACACAGAGAGAGAGAGAGCGGCCGACACACACAGAGAGAGAGAGAGCGGCCGACACACAGAGAGAGAGAGAGAGCGGCCGACACACACAGAGAGATAGAGAGCGGACGACACACACAGAGAGAGAGAGAGCGGACGACACACACAGAGAGAGAGAGAGCGACACACAGAGAGAGAGCGGCCGACACACAGAGAGAGAGCGGACGACACACAGAGAGAGAGAGAGCGGACGACACACAGAGAGAGAGAGAGCGGCCGACACACACAGAGAGAGAGAGAGCGGACGACACACACAGAGAGAGAGAGAGAGAGCGGACGACACACAGAGAGAGAGCGGACGACACAGAGAGAGAGAGCGGCCGACACACACAGAGAGAGCGGCCGACACACACAGAGAGAGAGAGCGGACGACACACACAGAGAGAGAGAGCGGACGACACACACAGAGAGAGAGCGGACGACACACACAGAGAGAGAGAGCGGACGACACACAGAGAGAGAGAGCGGACGACACACAGAGAGAGAGAGCGGACGACACACAGAGAGAGAGAGCGGACAACACAGAGAGAGAGAGCGTACGACACACACAGAGAGAGAGAGAGCGCAGACGACACAGAGAGAGAGAGCGGCCGACACACACAGAGAGAGCGGCCGACACACACAGAGAGAGCGGACGACACACACAGAGAGAGAGATCGGACGACACACACAGAGAGAGAGAGAGCGGACGACACACACACAGAGAGAGAGAGAGAGCGGACGACACACAGAGAGAGAGCGGCCGACACAGAGAGAGAGAGCGGCCGACACAGAGAGAGAGAGCGGCCGACACACACAGAGAGAGAGAGCGGACGACACACACAGAGAGAGAGAGCGGACGACACACACAGAGAGAGAGAGCGGACGACACACACAGAGAGAGAGAGCGGACGACACACACAGAGAGAGAGCGGACGACACACAGAGAGAGAGAGCGGACGACACACAGAGAGAGCGGACGACACACACAGAGAGAGCGGACGACACACACAGAGAGAGAGAGCGGACGACACACACAGAGAGAGAGAGCGGACGACACACACAGAGAGAGAGAGCGGACGACACACACAGAGAGAGAGAGCGGACGACACACACAGAGAGAGAGAGCGGACGACACACACAGAGAGAGAGAGCGGACGACACACACAGAGAGAGAGCGGACGACACACACAGAGAGAGAGCGGACGACACACACAGAGAGAGAGCGGACGACACACACAGAGAGAGAGCGGACGACACACACACAGAGAGAGAGCGGACGACACACACACAGAGAGAGAGCGGACGACACACACAGAGAGAGAGCGGACGACACACACACAGAGAGAGAGCGGACGACACACACACAGAGAGAGAGCGGACGACACACACACAGAGAGAGAGCGGACGACACACACACAGAGAGAGAGCGGACGACACACACACAGAGAGAGAGCGGACGACACACACACAGAGAGAGAGCGGACGACACACACACAGAGAGAGAGCGGACGACACACACAGAGAGAGAGCGGACGACACACACAGAGAGAGAGCGGACGACACACACAGAGAGAGAGCGGACGACACACACAGAGAGAGAGCGGACGACACACACAGAGAGAGAGCGGACGACACACACAGAGAGAGAGCGGACGACACACACAGAGAGAGAGCGGACGACACACACAGAGAGAGAGCGGACGACACACACAGAGAGAGAGCGGACGACACACACAGAGAGAGAGCGGACGACACACACAGAGAGAGAGCGGACGACACACACAGAGAGAGAGCGGACGACACACACAGAGAGAGAGCGGACGACACACACAGAGAGAGAGCGGACGACACACACAGAGAGAGAGCGGACGACACACACAGAGAGAGAGCGGACGACACACACAGAGAGAGCGCGGACGACACACACAGAGAGAGCGCGGACGACACACACAGAGAGAGCGCGGACGACACACACAGAGAGAGCGCGGACGACACACACAGAGAGAGCGCGGACGACACACACAGAGAGAGCGCGGACGACACACACAGAGAGAGCGCGGACGACACACACAGAGAGAGCGCGGACGACACACACAGAGAGAGCGCGGACGACACACACAGAGAGAGCGCGGACGACACACACAGAGAGAGCGCGGACGACACACACAGAGAGAGAGCGGACGACACACACACAGAGAGAGAGCGGACGACACACACACAGAGAGAGAGCGGACGACACACACACAGAGAGAGAGCGGACGACACACACACAGAGAGAGAGCGGACGACACACACAGAGAGAGAGAGATCGGACGACACAGAGAGAGAGAGATCGGACGACACAGAGAGAGAGAGAGATCGGACGACACAGAGAGAGAGAGATCGGACGACACAGAGAGAGAGAGAGATCGGACGACACACACAGAGAGAGAGAGATCGGACGACACACACAGAGAGAGAGAGATCGGACGACACACACAGAGAGAGAGAGATCGGACGACACACAGAGAGAGAGAGATCGGACGACACACACAGAGAGAGAGAGAGAGCGGACGACACACACAGAGAGAGAGATCGGACGACACACACAGAGAGAGAGAGAGAGAGATCGGACGACACACACAGAGAGAGAGAGATCGGACGACACACACAGAGAGAGAGAGATCGGACGACACACACAGAGAGAGAGAGATCGGACGACACACACAGAGAGAGAGAGATCGGACGACACACACAGAGAGAGAGAGATCGGACGACACACACAGAGAGATCGGACGACACACACAGAGAGAGAGAGATCGGACGACACACACAGAGAGAGAGAGAGCGGACGACACACACAGAGAGAGAGAGAGAGATCGGACGACACACAGAGAGAGAGAGAGATCGGACGACACACACAGAGAGAGAGAGATCGGACGACACACACAGAGAGAGAGAGATCGGACGACACACACAGAGAGAGAGAGAGCGGACGACACACACAGAGAGAGAGATCGGACGACACACACAGAGAGAGAGATCGGACGACACACACAGAGAGAGAGATCGGACGACACACACAGAGAGAGATCGGACGACACACACAGAGAGAGAGATCGGACGACACACACAGAGAGAGAGATCGGACGACACACACAGAGAGAGAGATCGGACGACACACACAGAGAGAGAGAGAGAGAGCGGACGACACACACAGAGAGAGAGAGAGCGGACGACACACACAGAGAGAGAGAGATCGGACGACACACACAGAGAGAGAGATCGGACGACACACACAGAGAGAGAGAGATCGGACGACACACACAGAGAGAGAGAGATCGGACGACACACACAGAGAGAGAGAGATCGGACGACACACACAGAGAGAGAGAGATCGGACGACACACACAGAGAGAGAGATCGGACGACACACAGAGAGAGAGAGATCGGACGACACACACAGAGAGAGAGAGAGCGGACGACACACACAGAGAGAGAGAGAGCGGACGACACACACAGAGAGAGAGAGAGAGAGCGGACGACACACAGAGAGAGAGAGAGATCGGACGACACACACAGAGAGAGAGAGATCGGACGACACACACAGAGAGAGAGAGATCGGACGACACACACAGAGAGAGAGAGATCGGACGACACACAGAGAGAGAGAGAGATCGGACGACACACAGAGAGAGAGAGATCGGACGACACACAGAGAGAGAGAGATCGGACGACACACACAGAGAGAGAGCGGACGACACACACAGAGAGAGAGAGCGGACGACACACACAGAGAGAGAGAGCGGACGACACACACAGAGAGAGCGCGGACGACACACACAGAGAGAGAGATCGGACGACACACACAGAGAGAGAGAGATCGGACGACACACACAGAGAGAGAGATCGGACGACACACACAGAGAGAGAGATCGGACGACACACACAGAGAGAGAGATCGGACGACACACACAGAGAGAGAGAGAGCGTACGACACACACAGAGAGAGAGAGATCGGACGACACACACAGAGAGAGAGATCGGACGACACACACAGAGAGAGAGAGAGCGTACGACACACACACAGAGAGAGAGATCGGACGACACACACAGAGAGAGAGAGAGCGTACGACACACACAGAGAGAGAGAGATCGGACGACACACAGAGAGAGAGAGAGCGGACGACACACAGAGAGAGAGAGAGATCGGACGACACACAGAGAGAGAGAGATCGGACGACACACAGAGAGAGAGAGATCGGACGACACACACAGAGAGAGAGCGGACGACACACACAGAGAGAGAGAGCGGACGACACACACAGAGAGAGAGAGCGGACGACACACACAGAGAGAGCGCGGACGACACACACAGAGAGAGAGATCGGACGACACACACAGAGAGAGAGAGATCGGACGACACACACAGAGAGAGAGATCGGACGACACACACAGAGAGAGAGATCGGACGACACACACAGAGAGAGAGATCGGACGACACACACAGAGAGAGAGAGAGCGTACGACACACACAGAGAGAGAGAGATCGGACGACACACACAGAGAGAGAGATCGGACGACACACACAGAGAGAGAGAGAGCGTACGACACACACAGAGAGAGAGAGATCGGACGACACACACAGAGAGAGAGATCGGACGACACACACAGAGAGAGAGAGAGCGTACGACACACACACAGAGAGAGAGATCGGACGACACACACAGAGAGAGAGAGAGCGTACGACACACACAGAGAGAGAGAGAGCGGACGACACACAGAGAGAGAGAGAGCGGACGACACACAGAGAGAGAGAGAGCGGACGACACACAGAGAGAGAGAGAGCGCAGACGACACAGAGAGAGAGAGCGGACGACACACACACAGAGAGAGAGAGAGATCGGACGACACACAGAGAGAGAGAGAGCGGACGACACACAGAGAGAGAGAGAGCGGACGACACACAGAGAGAGAGAGAGCGGACGACACACAGAGAGAGAGAGAGAGAGATCGGACGACACACACAGAGAGAGAGAGAGCGGACGACACACAGAGAGAGAGAGATCGGACGACACACACAGAGAGAGAGAGAGCGGACGACACACAGAGAGCGGCCGGCAGTCTCAGTCCTCACCCTTCTTCTTCCTGTTCTCGGTGTCTCCAGATTCGTTCCTCGGAATTTTTCTCCTTCCTGACAGTTCCGATTAGTAGTGCAGCTCAGAAAAGAGTCCGACTAAAACATCTAACCAACGAAAGGTTCCGAAAGACAGGAGGAGGATAATACGGGAGACACGGGAGGAGGAGGATAATACGGGAGACACAGGAGGAGGAGGATAATACGGGAGACACGGGAGGAGGAGGATAATACGGGAGACACGGGAGGAGGAGGATAATACGGGAGACACGGGAGGAGGAGGATAATACGGGAGACACGGGGAGGAGGAGGATAATACGGGAGACACAGGAGGAGGAGGATAATACGGGAGACACGGGAGGAGGAGGATAATACGGGAGACACGGGGAGGAGGAGGATAATACGGGAGACACGGGAGGAGGAGGATAATACGGGAGACACGGGAGGAGGAGGATGATACGGGAGACACGGGGAGGAGGAGGATAATACGGGAGACACGGGAGGAGGAGGATAATACGGGAGACACGGGGAGGAGGAGGATAATACGGGAGACACGGGAGGAGGAGGATAATACGGGAGACACGGGAGGAGGAGGATAATACGGGAGACACGGGGAGGAGGAGGATAATACGGGAGACACAGGAGGAGGAGGATAATACGGGAGACACGGGAGGAGGAGGATAATACGGGAGACACGGGAGGAGGAGGATAATACGGGAGACACGGGGAGGAGGAGGATAATACGGGAGACACAGGAGGAGGAGGATAATACGGGAGACACGGGAGGAGGAGGATGATACGGGAGACACGGGAGGAGGAGGATAATACGGGAGACACGGGAGGAGGAGGATAATACGGGAGACACGGGGAGGAGGAGGATAATACGGGAGACACGGGGAGGAGGAGGATAATACGGGAGACACAGGAGGAGGAGGATAATACGGGAGACACGGGAGGAGGAGGATAATACGGGAGACACGGGGAGGAGGAGGATAATACGGGAGACACGGGAGGAGGAGGATAATACGGGAGACACGGGGAGGAGGAGGATAATACGGGAGACACGGGGAGGAGGAGGATAATACGGGAGACACAGGAGGAGGAGGATAATACGGGAGACACGGGAGGAGGAGGATGATACGGGAGACACGGGAGGAGGAGGATAATACGGGAGACACGGGAGGAGGATGATAATACGGGAGACACGGGGAGGAGGAGGATAATACGGGAGACACAGGAGGAGGAGGATAATACGGGAGACACGGGAGGAGGAGGATAATACGGGAGACACGGGAGGAGGAGGATAATACGGGAGACACAGGAGGAGGAGGATAATACGGGAGACACGGGAGGAGGAGGATGATACGGGAGACACGGGAGGAGGAGGATAATACGGGAGACACGGGAGGAGGAGGATAATACGGGAGACACGGGGAGGAGGAGGACAATACGGGAGACACGGGGAGGAGGAGGATAATACGGGAGACACAGGAGGAGGAGGATAATACGGGAGACACGGGAGGAGGAGGATAATACGGGAGACACGGGGAGGAGGAGGATAATACGGGAGACACGGGAGGAGGAGGATAATACGGGAGACACGGGAGGAGGAGGATAATACGGGAGACACGGGGAGGAGGAGGATAATACGGGAGACACAGGAGGGGGAGGATGATACGGGAGACACGGGAGGAGGAGGATAATACGGGAGACACAGGAGGGGGATAATACGGGAGACACGGGAGGAGGAGGATGATACGGGAGACACGGGAGGAGGAGGATAATACGGGAGACACGGGAGGAGGAGGATAATACGGGAGACACGGGAGGAGGAGGATAATACGGGAGACACGGGAGGAGGAGGATAATACGGGAGACACGGGAGGAGGAGGATGATACGGGAGACAAGGGAGGAGGGGGATAATACGGGAGACACAGGAGGGGGATGATACGGGAGACACGGGAGGAGGAGGATAATACGGGAGACACGGGGAGGAGGAGGATAATACGGGAGACACAGGAGGGGGATAATACGGGAGACACGGGAGGAGGAGGATAATACGGGAGACACGGGGAGGAGGGGGATAATACGGGAGACACAGGAGGGGGATAATACGGGAGACACGGGAGGAGGAGGACAATACGGGAGACACAGGAGGAGGACGATACGGGAGACACGGGAGGAGGAGGATAATACGGGAGACACGGGAGGAGGAGGATAATACGGGAGACACGGGAGGAGGGGGATAATACGGGAGACACAGGAGGGGGATAATACGGGAGACACGGGAGGAGGAGGATAATACGGGAGACACGGGAGGAGGAGGATAATACGGGAGACACGGGAGGAGGAGGAGGATACGGGAGACACGGGAGGAGGAGGATAATACGGGAGACACGGGAGGAGGAGGAGGATACGGGAGACACGGGAGGAGGAGGATAATACGGGAGACACGGGAGGAGGAGGATAATACGGGAGACACGGGAGGAGGGGGATAATACGGGAGACACAGGAGGGGGATAATACGGGAGACACGGGAGGAGGAGGATAATACGGGAGACACGGGAGGAGGAGGATAATACGGGAGACACGGGAGGAGGAGGAGGATACGGGAGACACGGGAGGAGGAGGATAATACGGGAGACACGGGAGGAGGAGGATAATACGGGAGACACGGGGAGGAGGAGGATAATACGGGAGACACGGGAGGAGGAGGATAATACGGGAGACACGGGGAGGAGGAGGATAATACGGGAGACACGGGAAGAGGAGGATAATACGGGAGACACGGGAGGAGGAGGATAATACGGGAGACACGGGAGGAGGAGGATAATACGGGAGACACGGGAGGAGGGGGATAATACGGGAGACACAGGAGGGGGATAATACGGGAGACACGGGAGGAGGAGGATGATACGGGAGACACGGGAGGAGGAGGATAATACGGGAGACACGGGAGGAGGAGGATAATACGGGAGACACGGGAGGAGGAGGATAATACGGGAGACACGGGAGGAGGAGGATAATACGGGAGACACGGGGAGGAGGAGGATAATACGGGAGACACGGGAGGAGGAGGATAATACGGGAGACACGGGAGGAGGGGGATAATACGGGAGACACAGGAGGGGGATAATACGGGAGACACGGGAGGAGGAGGATGATACGGGAGACACGGGAGGAGGAGGATAATACGGGAGACACGGGAGGAGGAGGATAATACGGGAGACACGGGAGGAGGGGGATAATACGGGAGACACAGGAGGAGGATGATACGGGAGACACGGGAGGAGGAGGATGATACGGGAGACACGGGAGGAGGGGGATAATACGGGAGACACAGGAGGGGGATAATACGGGAGACACGGGAGGAGGAGGATAATACGGGAGACACGGGAGGAGGAGGATAATACGGGAGACACGGGAGGAGGAGGATGATACGGGAGACACGGGAGGAGGAGGATAATACGGGAGACACGGGAGGAGGAGGATGATACGGGAGACACGGGAGGAGGAGGATGATACGGGAGACACGGGAGGAGGAGGATGATACGGGAGACACGGGGAGGAGGAGGATAATACGGGAGACACGGGAGGAGGGGGATAATACGGGAGACGGGAGGAGGAGGATAATACGGGAGACACGGGAGGAGGAGGATAATACGGGAGACACGGGAGGAGGAGGATAATACGGGAGACACGGGGAGGAGGAGGATGATACGGGAGACACGGGAGGAGGAGGATGATACGGGAGACACGGGAGGAGGAGGATAATACGGGAGACACGGGAGGAGGAGGATAATACGGGAGACACGGGAGGAGGAGGATAATACGGGAGACACGGGGAGGAGGAGGATAATACGGGAGACACGGGAGGAGGAGGACGATACGGGAGACACGGGAGGAGGAGAATGATACGGGAGACACGGGAGGAGGAGGATAATACGGGAGACACGGGGAGGAGGAGGATAATACGGGAGACACGGGAGGAGGAGGATAATACGGGAGACACGGGAGGAGGAGGATGATACGGGAGACACGGGAGGAGGAGGATAATACGGGAGACACGGGAGGAGGAGGATAATACGGGAGACACGGGGAGGAGGAGGATAATACGGGAGACACGGGGAGGAGGAGGATAATACGGGAGACACGGGAGGAGGAGGATAATACGGGAGACACGGGAGGAGGAGGATGATACGGGAGACACGGGAGGAGGAGGATAATACGGGAGACACGGGAGGAGGATGATGATACGGGAGACACGGGAGGAGGAGGATGATACGGGAGACACGGGAGGAGGAGGATGATACGGGAGACACGGGAGGAGGAGGATGATACGGGA
This sequence comes from Dendrobates tinctorius, assembly GCF_039654945.1. Classification (NCBI taxonomy): domain Eukaryota; kingdom Metazoa; phylum Chordata; class Amphibia; order Anura; family Dendrobatidae; genus Dendrobates; species Dendrobates tinctorius. Next base: position 4,668,093 of record NW_027361918.1, on the reverse strand, counting down.
GACACGGGAGGAGGAGGATAATACGGGAGACACGGGAGGAGGAGGATGATACGGGAGACACGGGAGGAGGAGGATGATACGGGAGACACGGGAGGAGGAGGATAATACGGGAGACACGGGGAGGAGGAGGATAATACGGGAGACACGGGGAGGAGGAGGATAATACGGGAGACACGGGAGGAGGGGGATAATACGGGAGACACGGGAGGAGGAGGATAATACGGGAGACACGGGAGGAGGAGGATAATACGGGAGACACGGGAGGAGGAGGATAATACGGGAGACACGGGGAGGAGGAGGATGATACGGGAGACAGGGGAGGAGGAGGATGATACGGGAGACACGGGAGGAGAGGGATAATACGGGAGACACGGGAGGAGGGGGATAATACGGGAGACACGGGAGGAGGGGGATAATACGGGAGACACGGGAGGAGGGGGATAATACGGGAGACACGGGAGGAGGAGGATGATACGGGAGACACGGGAGGAGGAGGATGATACGGGAGACACGGGAGGAGGAGGATGATACGGGAGACACGGGGAGGAGGAGGATAATACGGGAGACACGGGAGGAGGGGGATAATACGGGAGACACGGGAGGAGGAGGATAATACGGGAGACACGGGAGGAGGAGGATAATACGGGAGACACGGGAGGAGGAGGACAATACGGGAGACACGGGGAGGAGGAGGACGATACGGGAGACACGGGAGGAGGAGGACGATACGGGAGACACGGGAGGAGGAGGATAATACGGGAGACACGGGAGGAGGAGGATAATACGGGAGACACGGGAGGAGGGGGATAATACGGGAGACACAGGAGGAGGATAATACGGGAGACACGGGAGGAGGAGGATAATACGGGAGACACAGGAGGAGGAGGATAATACGGGAGACACGGGGAGGAGGAGGATAATACGGGAGACACGGGAGGAGGAGGATAATACGGGAGACACGGGAGGAGGAGGATAATACGGGAGACACGGGAGGAGGAGGATAATACGGGAGACACGGGAGGAGGAGGATAATACGGGAGACACGGGAGGAGGGGGATAATACGGGAGACACGGGAGGAGGGGGATAATACGGGAGACACGGGAGGAGGAGGATAATACGGGAGACACGGGAGGAGGAGGATAATACGGGAGACACGGGAGGAGGAGGATAATACGGGAGACGGGAGGAGGAGGATAATACGGGAGACACGGGAGGAGGAGGATAATACGGGAGACACGGGAGGAGGGGGATAATACGGGAGACACGGGAGGAGGGGGATAATACGGGAGACACAGGAGGGGGATAATACGGGAGACACGGGAGGAGGAGGATAATACGGGAGACACGGGAGGAGGAGGATAATACGGGAGACACGGGAGGAGGAGGATAATACGGGAGACACGGGAGGAGGAGGATAATACGGGAGACACGGGAGGAGGAGGATGATACGGGAGACACGGGAGGAGGGGGATAATACGGGAGACACGGGAGGAGGAGGATAATACGGGAAACACGGGAGGAGGAGGATAATACGGGAGACACGGGAGGAGGAGGATAATACGGGAGACACGGGAGGAGGAGGATAATACGGGAGACACGGGAGGAGGAGGATAATACGGGAGACACGGGAGGAGAAGGATAATACGGGAGACACGGGAGGAGGAGGATAATACGGGAGACACGGGGAGGAGGAGGATAATACGGGAGACACGGGAGGAGGAGGATAATACGGGAGACACGGGAGGAGGAGGATAATACGGGAGACACGGGAGGAGGAGGATAATACGGGAGACACGGGAGGAGGATGATAATACGGGAGACACGGGAGGAGGAGGATAATACGGGAGACACGGGAGGAGGAGGATAATACGGGAGACACGGGGAGGAGGAGGATAATACGGGAGACACGGGAGGAGGAGGATAATACGGGAAACACGGGAGGAGGAGGATAATACGGGAGACACGGGAGGAGGAGGATAATACGGGAGACACGGGAGGAGGAGGATAATACGGGAGACACGGGAGGAGGAGGATAATACGGGAGACACGGGAGGAGGAGGATAATACGGGAGACACGGGGAGGAGGAGGATAATACGGGAGACACGGGAGGAGGAGGATAATACGGGAGACACGGGAGGAGGAGGATAATACGGGAGACACGGGAGGAGGAGGATAATACGGGAGACACGGGAGGAGGAGGATAATACGGGAGACACGGGGAGGAGGAGGATAATACGGGAGACACGGGAGGAGGAGGATAATACGGGAGACACGGGAGGAGGAGGATGATACGGTAGACACGGGAGGAGGAGGATAATACGGGAGACACAGGAGGAGGAGGATAATACGGGAGACACGAGGAGGAGGAGGATAATACGGGAGACACGGGAGGAGGAGGATAATACGGGAGACACGGGAGGAGGAGGATAATACGGGAGACACAGGAGGGGGATAATACGGGAGACACGGGAGGAGGGGGATAATACGGGAGACACGGGAGGAGGAGGATAATACGGGAGACACGGGGAGGAGGAGGATAATACGGGAGACACGGGAGGAGGAGGATAATACGGGAGACACGGGAGGAGGAGGATAATACGGGAGACACGGGAGGAGGAGGATAATACGGGAGACACAGGAGGAGGAGGATAATACGGGAGACACGGGGAGGAGGAGGATAATACGGGAGACACGGGAGGAGGAGGATAATACGGGAGACACAGGAGGAGGAGGATGATACGGTAGACACGGGAGGAGGAGGATAATACGGGAGACACAGGAGGGGGATAATACGGGAGACACGGGAGGAGGGGGATAATACGGGAGACACGGGAGGAGGAGGATAATACGGGAGACACGGGAGGAGGAGGATAATACGGGAGACACAGGAGGAGGAGGATGATACGGTAGACACGGGAGGAGGGGGATAATACGGGAGACACGGGAGGAGGAGGATAATACGGGAGACACGGGAGGAGGAGGATAATACGGGAGACACGGGAGGAGGAGGATAATACGGGAGACACGGGAGGAGGAGGATAATACGGGAGACACGGGAGGAGGAGGATAATACGGGAGACACGGGAGGAGGAGGATAATACGGGAGACACGGGGAGGAGGAGGATAATACGGGAGACACAGGAGGGGGAGGATGATACGGGAGACACGGGAGGAGGAGGATAATACGGGAGACACGGGAGGAGGAGGATAATACGGGAGACACGGGGAGGAGGAGGATAATACGGGAGACACGGGAGGAGGAGGATAATACGGGAGACACGGGAGGAGGAGGATAATACGGGAGACACGGGGAGGAGGAGGATGATACGGGAGACACGGGGAGGAGGAGGATAATACGGGAGACACGGGAGGAGGAGGATAATACGGGAGACACGGGAGGAGGAGGATAATACGGGAGACACGGGAGGAGGAGGATAATACGGGAGACACGGGGAGGAGGAGGATAATACGGGAGACACGGGGAGGAGGAGGATAATACGGGAGACACAGGAGGAGGAGGATAATACGGGAGACACGGGAGGAGGAGGATGATACGGGAGACACGGGAGGAGGAGGATAATACGGGAGACACGGGAGGAGGATGATAATACGGGAGACACGGGGAGGAGGAGGATAATACGGGAGACACAGGAGGAGGAGGATAATACGGGAGACACGGGAGGAGGAGGATAATACGGGAGACACGGGGAGGAGGAGGATAATACGGGAGACACGGGGAGGAGGAGGATAATACGGGAGACACAGGAGGAGGAGGATAATACGGGAGACACGGGAGGAGGAGGATGATACGGGAGACACGGGAGGAGGAGGATAATACGGGAGACACGGGGAGGAGGAGGATAATACGGGAGACACGGGGAGGAGGAGGATAATACGGGAGACACAGGAGGAGGAGGATAATACGGGAGACACGGGAGGAGGAGGATAATACGGGAGACACGGGGAGGAGGAGGATAATACGGGAGACACGGGGAGGAGGAGGATAATACGGGAGACACAGGAGGAGGAGGATAATACGGGAGACACGGGAGGAGGAGGATGATACGGGAGACACGGGAGGAGGAGGATAATACGGGAGACACGGGAGGAGGAGGATAATACGGGAGACACGGGGAGGAGGAGGATAATACGGGAGACACGGGGAGGAGGAGGATAATACGGGAGACACAGGAGGAGGAGGATAATACGGGAGACACGGGAGGAGGAGGATAATACGGGAGACACGGGGAGGAGGAGGATAATACGGGAGACACGGGAGGAGGAGGATAATACGGGAGACACGGGAGGAGGAGGATAATACGGGAGACACGGGAGGAGGAGGATAATACGGGAGACACGGGGAGGAGGAGGATAATACGGGAGACACAGGAGGGGGAGGATGATACGGGAGACACGGGAGGAGGAGGATAATACGGGAGACACGGGAGGAGGAGGATAATACGGGAGACACGGGGAGGAGGAGGATAATACGGGAGACACGGGAGGAGGAGGATAATACGGGAGACACGGGAGGAGGAGGATAATACGGGAGACACGGGGAGGAGGAGGATGATACGGGAGACACGGGGAGGAGGAGGATAATACGGGAGACACGGGAGGAGGAGGATAATACGGGAGACACGGGAGGAGGAGGATAATACGGGAGACACGGGAGGAGGAGGATAATACGGGAGACACGGGGAGGAGGAGGATGATACGGGAGACACGGGGAGGAGGAGGATAATACGGGAGACACGGGAGGAGGAGGATAATACGGGAGACACGGGAGGAGGAGGATAATACGGGAGACACGGGGAGGAGGAGGATAATACGGGAGACACGGGGAGGAGGAGGATAATACGGGAGACACAGGAGGAGGAGGATGATACGGGAGACACGGGAGGAGGAGGATGATACGGGAGACACGGGAGGAGGAGGATAATACGGGAGACACGGGAGGAGGAGGATAATACGGGAGACACGGGGAGGAGGAGGATAATACGGGAGACACGGGGAGGAGGAGGATAATACGGGAGACACAGGAGGAGGAGGATAATACGGGAGACACGGGAGGAGGAGGATAATACGGGAGACACGGGGAGGAGGAGGATAATACGGGAGACACGGGAGGAGGAGGATAATACGGGAGACACGGGAGGAGGAGGATAATACGGGAGACACGGGAGGAGGAGGATAATACGGGAGACACGGGGAGGAGGAGGATAATACGGGAGACACAGGAGGGGGAGGATGATACGGGAGACACGGGAGGAGGAGGATAATACGGGAGACACAGGAGGGGGATAATACGGGAGACACGGGAGGAGGAGGATGATACGGGAGACACGGGAGGAGGAGGATAATACGGGAGACACGGGAGGAGGAGGATAATACGGGAGACACGGGAGGAGGAGGATAATACGGGAGACACGGGAGGAGGAGGATAATACGGGAGACACGGGAGGAGGAGGATGATACGGGAGACACGGGAGGAGGGGGATAATACGGGAGACACAGGAGGGGGATGATACGGGAGACACGGGAGGAGGAGGATAATACGGGAGACACGGGGAGGAGGAGGATAATACGGGAGACACAGGAGGGGGATAATACGGGAGACACGGGAGGAGGAGGATAATACGGGAGACACGGGGAGGAGGGGGATAATACGGGAGACACAGGAGGGGGATAATACGGGAGACACGGGAGGAGGAGGATAATACGGGAGACACGGGAGGAGGAGGACGATACGGGAGACACGGGAGGAGGAGGATAATACGGGAGACACGGGAGGAGGAGGATAATACGGGAGACACGGGAGGAGGGGGATAATACGGGAGACACAGGAGGGGGATAATACGGGAGACACGGGAGGAGGAGGATAATACGGGAGACACGGGAGGAGGAGGATAATACGGGAGACACGGGAGGAGGAGGAGGATACGGGAGACACGGGAGGAGGAGGATAATACGGGAGACACGGGAGGAGGAGGAGGATACGGGAGACACGGGAGGAGGAGGATAATACGGGAGACACGGGAGGAGGAGGATAATACGGGAGACACGGGAGGAGGGGGATAATACGGGAGACACAGGAGGGGGATAATACGGGAGACACGGGAGGAGGAGGATAATACGGGAGACACGGGAGGAGGAGGATAATACGGGAGACACGGGAGGAGGAGGAGGATACGGGAGACACGGGAGGAGGAGGATAATACGGGAGACACGGGAGGAGGAGGATAATACGGGAGACACGGGGAGGAGGAGGATAATACGGGAGACACGGGAGGAGGAGGATAATACGGGAGACACGGGGAGGAGGAGGATAATACGGGAGACACGGGAAGAGGAGGATAATACGGGAGACACGGGAGGAGGAGGATAATACGGGAGACACGGGAGGAGGAGGATAATACGGGAGACACGGGAGGAGGGGGATAATACGGGAGACACAGGAGGGGGATAATACGGGAGACACGGGAGGAGGAGGATGATACGGGAGACACGGGAGGAGGAGGATAATACGGGAGACACGGGAGGAGGAGGATAATACGGGAGACACGGGAGGAGGAGGATAATACGGGAGACACGGGAGGAGGAGGATAATACGGGAGACACGGGGAGGAGGAGGATAATACGGGAGACACGGGAGGAGGAGGATAATACGGGAGACACGGGAGGAGGGGGATAATACGGGAGACACAGGAGGGGGATAATACGGGAGACACGGGAGGAGGAGGATGATACGGGAGACACGGGAGGAGGAGGATAATACGGGAGACACGGGAGGAGGAGGATAATACGGGAGACACGGGAGGAGGGGGATAATACGGGAGACACAGGAGGAGGATGATACGGGAGACACGGGAGGAGGAGGATGATACGGGAGACACGGGAGGAGGGGGATAATACGGGAGACACAGGAGGGGGATAATACGGGAGACACGGGAGGAGGAGGATAATACGGGAGACACGGGAGGAGGAGGATAATACGGGAGACACGGGAGGAGGAGGATGATACGGGAGACACGGGAGGAGGAGGATAATACGGGAGACACGGGAGGAGGAGGATGATACGGGAGACACGGGAGGAGGAGGATGATACGGGAGACACGGGAGGAGGAGGATGATACGGGAGACACGGGGAGGAGGAGGATAATACGGGAGACACGGGAGGAGGGGGATAATACGGGAGACACGGGAGGAGGAGGATAATACGGGAGACACGGGAGGAGGAGGATAATACGGGAGACACGGGAGGAGGAGGATAATACGGGAGACACGGGGAGGAGGAGGATGATACGGGAGACACGGGAGGAGGAGGATGATACGGGAGACACGGGAGGAGGAGGATAATACGGGAGACACGGGAGGAGGAGGATAATACGGGAGACACGGGAGGAGGAGGATAATACGGGAGACACGGGGAGGAGGAGGATAATACGGGAGACACGGGAGGAGGAGGACGATACGGGAGACACGGGAGGAGGAGAATGATACGGGAGACACAGGAGGAGGAGGATAATACGGGAGACACGGGGAGGAGGAGGATAATACGGGAGACACGGGAGGAGGAGGATAATACGGGAGACACGGGAGGAGGAGGATGATACGGGAGACACGGGAGGAGGAGGATAATACGGGAGACACGGGAGGAGGAGGATAATACGGGAGACACGGGGAGGAGGAGGATAATACGGGAGACACGGGGAGGAGGAGGATAATACGGGAGACACGGGAGGAGGAGGATAATACGGGAGACACGGGAGGAGGAGGATGATACGGGAGACACGGGAGGAGGAGGATAATACGGGAGACACGGGAGGAGGAGGATGATACGGGAGACACGGGAGGAGGAGGATGATACGGGAGACACGGGAGGAGGAGGATGATACGGGAGACACGGGAGGAGGAGGATGATACGGGAGACACGGGAGGAGGAGGATAATACGGGAGACACGGGAGGAGGAGGATGATACGGGAGACACGGGAGGAGGAGGATGATACGGGAGACACGGGAGGAGGAGGATAATACGGGAGACACGGGGAGGAGGAGGATAATACGGGAGACACGGGGAGGAGGAGGATAATACGGGAGACACGGGAGGAGGGGGATAATACGGGAGACACGGGAGGAGGAGGATAATACGGGAGACACGGGAGGAGGAGGATAATACGGGAGACACGGGAGGAGGAGGATAATACGGGAGACACGGGGAGGAGGAGGATGATACGGGAGACACGGGAGGAGAGGGATAATACGGGAGACACGGGAGGAGGAGGATAATACGGGAGACACGGGAGGAGGGGGATAATACGGGAGACACGGGAGGAGGGGGATAATACGGGAGACACGGGAGGAGGAGGATGATACGGGAGACACGGGAGGAGGAGGATGATACGGGAGACACGGGAGGAGGAGGATGATACGGGAGACACGGGGAGGAGGAGGATAATACGGGAGACACGGGAGGAGGGGGATAATACGGGAGACACGGGAGGAGGAGGATAATACGGGAGACACGGGAGGAGGAGGATAATACGGGAGACACGGGAGGAGGAGGATAATACGGGAGACACGGGGAGGAGGAGGACGATACGGGAGACACGGGAGGAGGAGGACGATACGGGAGACACGGGAGGAGGAGGATAATACGGGAGACACGGGAGGAGGAGGATAATACGGGAGACACGGGAGGAGGGGGATAATACGGGAGACACAGGAGGAGGATAATACGGGAGACACGGGAGGAGGAGGATAATACGGGAGACACAGGAGGAGGAGGATAATACGGGAGACACGGGGAGGAGGAGGATAATACGGGAGACACGGGAGGAGGAGGATAATACGGGAGACACGGGAGGAGGAGGATAATACGGGAGACACGGGAGGAGGAGGATAATACGGGAGACACGGGAGGAGGAGGATAATACGGGAGACACGGGAGGAGGGGGATAATACGGGAGACACGGGAGGAGGGGGATAATACGGGAGACACGGGAGGAGGAGGATAATACGGGAGACACGGGAGGAGGAGGATAATACGGGAGACACGGGAGGAGGAGGATAATACGGGAGACACGGGAGGAGGAGGATAATACGGGAGACACGGGAGGAGGAGGATAATACGGGAGACACGGGAGGAGGGGGATAATACGGGAGACACGGGAGGAGGGGGATAATACGGGAGACACAGGAGGGGGATAATACGGGAGACACGGGAGGAGGAGGATAATACGGGAGACACGGGAGGAGGAGGATAATACGGGAGACACGGGAGGAGGAGGATAATACGGGAGACACGGGAGGAGGAGGATAATACGGGAGACACGGGAGGAGGAGGATGATACGGGAGGAGGGGGATGATACGGGAGACACGGGAGGAGGAGGATAATACGGGAAACACGGGAGGAGGAGGATAATACGGGAGACACGGGAGGAGGAGGATAATACGGGAGACACGGGAGGAGGAGGATAATACGGGAGACACGGGAGGAGGAGGATAATACGGGAGACACGGGAGGAGAAGGATAATACGGGAGACACGGGAGGAGGAGGATAATACGGGAGACACGGGGAGGAGGAGGATAATACGGGAGACACGGGAGGAGGAGGATAATACGGGAGACACGGGAGGAGGAGGATAATACGGGAGACACGGGAGGAGGAGGATAATACGGGAGACACGGGAGGAGGATGATAATACGGGAGACACGGGAGGAGGAGGATAATACGGGAGACACGGGAGGAGGAGGATAATACGGGAGACACGGGGAGGAGGAGGATAATACGGGAGACACGGGAGGAGGAGGATAATACGGGAAACACGGGAGGAGGAGGATAATACGGGAGACACGGGAGGAGGAGGATAATACGGGAGACACGGGAGGAGGAGGATAATACGGGAGACACGGGAGGAGGAGGATAATACGGGAGACACGGGAGGAGGAGGATAATACGGGAGACACGGGGAGGAGGAGGATAATACGGGAGACACGGGAGGAGGAGGATAATACGGGAGACACGGGAGGAGGAGGATAATACGGGAGACACGGGAGGAGGAGGATAATACGGGAGACACGGGAGGAGGAGGATAATACGGGAGACACTGTCATGATTTGTAGTCTTGCCCTGTCCTGTATTTTGTATAATAGGTCATTTAACTTTCCTCTGATTCATTTGCTGTAAATAAAGGGGGTTTTACACTAAGCGATATCGCTAGCAATATCGCTAAAACGTCACCGGTTTTGTGACGTTATAGCGATATTGCTAGCGATATCGCTATGTGTGATACTTACCAGCGACCGGCTCCCCCGCTGTCCATCGCTGATCGCGCGAGAATGTCCGGCTCCATTTCTCGTCGGGCGCTTCCTGCTGAGACTTCCTGCTGTGACGACGAGCGACGCTGGACGCGGGCGGGAGGACGCAGGATCGCTGTGTGTGAATGGTAAGTATCGTGCGCTGTGTCGCTGCTGCATCGCTGTGAGGTCTTTCTGTATGAAAGCTCACTAGCGATCATTTAGCGATGCACCAGCGATCCTGACCGGGTCGGATCGCTGGTCGGATCGCTGGTGCATCGCTAAATGTAAAAGGGCCTTTAACCATGTCTCCTTTCCCCAATACTTTGCAATGTCTTGTGATGTACCTGGACCATAATCTAATTTAGGCTTGTGTCAACAGCTAGTGGAACTTTGGCTATTGTTTTCCTAAGCAGAAGATAACCTACAATACACATCCTGTAGACTCAGTGGAGCCCTTACATTTCTAGAATCTTCTGATGGACCAAACCATTGAATAGTAGGTGTGACCCCTACCCCCCTTCAGATGGACTGATCCCAGGAGCCCTGACAATACATTCTTGCTTTAAGATCAGATGTGAGTTGGATGCTAAAAGAGAAGGATGAGGCTGTCTGAGGAAGCTTCGGCCTCTGTGTGATCGTGGTGGATTTCTGGGACTCTTAAAGGACTATGGTTTTGTGATCTGGCACAAGGATTGTCGGGAGGTGCCCCCGAATCAGTTTCCTGTGGACTTATTTTGGGACTCTGCAAATTACCTTCGTGTTGTTCCTGTTTTTTGGTCAATAAATCTGTTGGATTATTCCCAGGCCTGTTGTCCCTCCTTGCTCTGGAGAATACTCCCGTCACAAACTGGTTGGCAGCGGTGGGATCAGAGCAGAAGAAATGGAGGACAACGGCCCATCAACTTCTGGAACCAGAGCCTCAGAGTACAAGAACTGGACTGCAAAGAACCTACAAACAAAGGCCCGTGAACTGGGAGTCAGCTGCAAGGGACTCTCCAAGGAGCAGCTGATTGAAGCTTTGGAAGCAGTTCGCCTGCAAGATGATGCTGAGGAAGGATCCTCACAGCAAAGAGAGGAAAGGCGGCAGTCGGAGGTAAATACCCAAAAAAGTCAGTGGGTTGTGTGGTACGAGGAGGAGATGGCCTTACTGGGAGAAGAGGCTACCATAGAAGATAAGAGGGAGGTCATGCGCACAGCCAAGGAGAGGCAGCGCAGGATGGAGGAGAGGGCAATGCTGGAGAGGGAGATCGCTTTGGAGGCAGCGAGAAGCTCCAGACAGACTGTTCCCACAGCATCCCCCATGAGGGAACTCCCCAGAGTGTCCCGCAAAGACTTCAAGCCGTTTAATGAGGCTTCCGGTGACATTGAGGGCTTCTTCCTGGACTTTGAGCATCAGTGTCGATTAATGGAAGTCCCGGAAAGGGAGCGCGTCCGACATCTTGTGGGGCTCTTAGAGGGTGGAGCTGCCGCAGCCTATAGAGCTATGGACCCTCGGTGGAACTGTGAGTATGCAGAGATTAAACGGACTGTTCTAGAACATTATGCTGTGACCCCAGACACTTACAGGACCCAGTTTCGTACTTTAGCCTGTAATGAGGAAGTGTCTTTCAAGATGTATGCCCACAGACTCAAACAAATATGTAATCGCTGGCTGGAGGCAGAGGAGGCCTTAACCTGGAACACCTGTCTCCAGGTTATCCTAAAAGAACAATTTTTTGCCCAGTGCCCCGCTGAGATCAGGGAATGGGTGCGTGAGAGGAAACCTGCTACAGTGGAAGAAGCTGCATCTCTCGCTGATGAGGCTCTCACCATCAAGCCTCGGTGGAGAGTTCTGTTGGAGGATGGAGAGAGGCCTACCAGCTCCACAACACCGGTGGCCCCCAGTTCTTCTGTCCCCATTGTTCCCCGTTCCTCTGAGCCACCACCTCGTGTTGATACCTGTGTTAATGTGCCTCCTGTTGCTTCCACTGCGTTTTCTGGAATACGACGAGGAGAGGAAGTAGCAGAGCGCAGGTGTTATGGTTGTGGGCATCCGGGGCATCTTAATGTGCCTCCTGTTGCTTCCACTGCGTTTTCTGGAATACGACGAGGAGAGGAAGTAGCAGAGCGCAGGTGTTATGGTTGTGGGCATCCGGGGCATCTGCAGGCCTCATGTCCAGCCAGCTCATGGAGGAATCGTCCTCAAACCCCTACAGCACCTTCAGCTGGGAGCCGACCGGCAGGTTCCCTTACTCCTCGCCCAAGAGGACGCATTGGATGGAGTGAGACACAGCACAGATGCTATCGATGTGGGCAGCCTGGGCATCTGCAAGCCTCCTGCCCAGCTGTTCAAATGAGGATTGATCCTGTACCCAATCATATTATTAATTATGTACAGCCAAGTGCCATGGAGGAAGACGTGTCACCACTAAGTGAGGACTGGCCTAGTGCCTCACCCACCCATGTTGCACCACTAGGAGTTTATGGTGTGCGACCCGCAGCTATGACGACTTCAGCTCATCGAGGTAAGCACTTGCAGGAGGTCGTGCTGGATGGACAAAGACTTGTTGGATTTTGTGACTCAGGAGCTTTCCTCACGCTGGCTGATCCCCGAGTGGTTCGGCCTGAGGCAATCCATAGAGGACCTGGAATTGTCATTGAACTGGCTGGTGGACAATGGAGGACTATTCCCACAGCCACTGTGGATCTGAACTTTGGTTTTGGGGTCAGGCGATGTTTGGTTGGGGTGATGGGTGGTCTGCCTGCAGCTGTTCTCCTGGGCAATGATGTGGGAAAGCTACGATGCCAATTCGTGGCTGCATGAAGCCACATGTAAGTTACGCCATGCCTGTGTGTACTTAACCAGTGACCTGTAGAGGTCCCTAGTACGTACACAAATTAGGAGGGGAAGGGATTGTCATGATTTGTAGTCTTGCCCTGTCCTGTATTTTGTATAATAGGTCATTTAACTTTCCTCTGATTCATTTGCTGTAAATTAACCATGTCTCCTTTCCCCAATACTTTGCAATGTCTTGTGATGTACCTGGACCATAATCTAATTTAGGCTTGTGTCAACAGCTAGTGGAACTTTGGCTATTGTTTTCCTAAGCAGAAGATAACCTACAATACACATCCTGTAGACTCAGTGGAGCCCTTACATTTCTAGAATCTTCTGATGGACCAAACCATTGAATAGTAGGTGTGACCCCTACCCCCCTTCAGATGGACTGATCCCAGGAGCCCTGACAATACATTCTTGCTTTAAGATCAGATGTGAGTTGGATGCTAAAAGAGAAGGATGAGGCTGTCTGAGGAAGCTTCGGCCTCTGTGTGATCGTGGTGGATTTCTGGGACTCTTAAAGGACTATGGTTTTGTGATCTGGCACAAGGATTGTCGGGAGGTGCCCCCGAATCAGTTTCCTGTGGACTTATTTTGGGACTCTGCAAATTACCTTCGTGTTGTTCCTGTTTTTTGGTCAATAAATCTGTTGGATTATTCCCAGGCCTGTTGTCCCTCCTTGCTCTGGAGAATACTCCCGTCACAAACTGGTTGGCAGCGGTGGGATCAGAGCAGAAGAAATGGAGGACAACGGCCCATCAACTTCTGGAACCAGAGCCTCAGAGTACAAGAACTGGACTGCAAAGAACCTACAAACAAAGGCCCGTGAACTGGGAGTCAGCTGCAAGGGACTCTCCAAGGAGCAGCTGATTGAAGCTTTGGAAGCAGTTCGCCTGCAAGATGATGCTGAGGAAGGATCCTCACAGCAAAGAGAGGAAAGGCGGCAGTCGGAGGTAAATACCCAAAAAAGTCAGTGGGTTGTGTGGTACGAGGAGGAGATGGCCTTACTGGGAGAAGAGGCTACCATAGAAGATAAGAGGGAGGTCATGCGCACAGCCAAGGAGAGGCAGCGCAGGATGGAGGAGAGGGCAATGCTGGAGAGGGAGATCGCTTTGGAGGCAGCGAGAAGCTCCAGACAGACTGTTCCCACAGCATCCCCCATGAGGGAACTCCCCAGAGTGTCCCGCAAAGACTTCAAGCCGTTTAATGAGGCTTCCGGTGACATTGAGGGCTTCTTCCTGGACTTTGAGCATCAGTGTCGATTAATGGAAGTCCCGGAAAGGGAGCGCGTCCGACATCTTGTGGGGCTCTTAGAGGGTGGAGCTGCCGCAGCCTATAGAGCTATGGACCCTCGGTGGAACTGTGAGTATGCAGAGATTAAACGGACTGTTCTAGAACATTATGCTGTGACCCCAGACACTTACAGGACCCAGTTTCGTACTTTAGCCTGTAATGAGGAAGTGTCTTTCAAGATGTATGCCCACAGACTCAAACAAATATGTAATCGCTGGCTGGAGGCAGAGGAGGCCTTAACCTGGAACACCTGTCTCCAGGTTATCCTAAAAGAACAATTTTTTGCCCAGTGCCCCGCTGAGATCAGGGAATGGGTGCGTGAGAGGAAACCTGCTACAGTGGAAGAAGCTGCATCTCTCGCTGATGAGGCTCTCACCATCAAGCCTCGGTGGAGAGTTCTGTTGGAGGATGGAGAGAGGCCTACCAGCTCCACAACACCGGTGGCCCCCAGTTCTTCTGTCCCCATTGTTCCCCGTTCCTCTGAGCCACCACCTCGTGTTGATACCTGTGTTAATGTGCCTCCTGTTGCTTCCACTGCGTTTTCTGGAATACGACGAGGAGAGGAAGTAGCAGAGCGCAGGTGTTATGGTTGTGGGCATCCGGGGCATCTGCAGGCCTCATGTCCAGCCAGCTCATGGAGGAATCGTCCTCAAACCCCTACAGCACCTTCAGCTGGGAGCCGACCGGCAGGTTCCCTTACTCCTCGCCCAAGAGGACGCATTGGATGGAGTGAGACACAGCACAGATGCTATCGATGTGGGCAGCCTGGGCATCTGCAAGCCTCCTGCCCAGCTGTTCAAATGAGGATTGATCCTGTACCCAATCATATTATTAATTATGTACAGCCAAGTGCCATGGAGGAAGACGTGTCACCACTAAGTGAGGACTGGCCTAGTGCCTCACCCACCCATGTTGCACCACTAGGAGTTTATGGTGTGCGACCCGCAGCTATGACGACTTCAGCTCATCGAGGTAAGCACTTGCAGGAGGTCGTGCTGGATGGACAAAGACTTGTTGGATTTTGTGACTCAGGAGCTTTCCTCACGCTGGCTGATCCCCGAGTGGTTCGGCCTGAGGCAATCCATAGAGGACCTGGAATTGTCATTGAACTGGCTGGTGGACAATGGAGGACTATTCCCACAGCCACTGTGGATCTGAACTTTGGTTTTGGGGTCAGGCGATGTTTGGTTGGGGTGATGGGTGGTCTGCCTGCAGCTGTTCTCCTGGGCAATGATGTGGGAAAGCTACGATGCCAATTCGTGGCTGCATGAAGCCACATGTAAGTTACGCCATGCCTGTGTGTACTTAACCAGTGACCTGTAGAGGTCCCTAGTACGTACACAAATTAGGAGGGGAAGGGATTGTCATGATTTGTAGTCTTGCCCTGTCCTGTATTTTGTATAATAGGTCATTTAACTTTCCTCTGGTTCATTTGCTGTAAATTAACCATGTCTCCTTTCCCCAATACTTTGCAATGTCTTGTGATGTACCTGGACCATAATCTAATTTAGGCTTGTGTCAACAGCTAGTGGAACTTTGGCTATTGTTTTCCTAAGCAGAAGATAACCTACAATACACATCCTGTAGACTCAGTGGAGCCCTTACATTTCTAGAATCTTCTGATGGACCAAACCATTGAATAGTAGGTGTGACCCCTACCCCCCTTCAGATGGACTGATCCCAGGAGCCCTGACAATACATTCTTGCTTTAAGATCAGATGTGAGTTGGATGCTAAAAGAGAAGGATGAGGCTGTCTGAGGAAGCTTCGGCCTCTGTGTGATCGTGGTGGATTTCTGGGACTCTTAAAGGACTATGGTTTTGTGATCTGGCACAAGGATTGTCGGGAGGTGCCCCCGAATCAGTTTCCTGTGGACTTATTTTGGGACTCTGCAAATTACCTTCGTGTTGTTCCTGTTTTTTGGTCAATAAATCTGTTGGATTATTCCCAGGCCTGTTGTCCCTCCTTGCTCTGGAGAATACTCCCGTCACAGACACGGGGAGGAGGAGGATAATACGGGAGACACGGGAGGAGGAGGATAATACGGGAGACACGGGAGGAGGAGGATGATACGGTAGACACGGGAGGAGGAGGATAATACGGGAGACACAGGAGGAGGAGGATAATACGGGAGACACGAGGAGGAGGAGGATAATACGGGAGACACGGGAGGAGGAGGATAATACGGGAGACACGGGAGGAGGAGGATAATACGGGAGACACAGGAGGGGGATAATACGGGAGACACGGGAGGAGGGGGATAATACGGGAGACACGGGAGGAGGAGGATAATACGGGAGACACGGGGAGGAGGAGGATAATACGGGAGACACGGGAGGAGGAGGATAATACGGGAGACACGGGAGGAGGAGGATAATACGGGAGACACGGGAGGAGGAGGATAATACGGGAGACACAGGAGGAGGAGGATAATACGGGAGACACGGGGAGGAGGAGGATAATACGGGAGACACGGGAGGAGGAGGATAATACGGGAGACACAGGAGGAGGAGGATGATACGGTAGACACGGGAGGAGGAGGATAATACGGGAGACACAGGAGGGGGATAATACGGGAGACACGGGAGGAGGGGGATAATACGGGAGACACGGGAGGAGGAGGATAATACGGGAGACACGGGAGGAGGAGGATAATACGGGAGACACGGGAGGAGGAGGATGATACGGTAGACACGGGAGGAGGGGGATAATACGGGAGACACGGGAGGAGGAGGATAATACGGGAGACACGGGAGGAGGAGGATAATACGGGAGACACGGGAGGAGGAGGATAATACGGGAGACACGGGAGGAGGAGGATAATACGGGAGACACGGGAGGAGGAGGATAATACGGGAGACACGGGGAGGAGGAGGATAATACGGGAGACACGGGAGGAGGAGGATAATACGGGAGACACAGGAGGGGGATAATACGGGAGACACGGGAGGAGGAGGATAATACGGGAGACACGGGAGGAGGAGGATAATACGGGAGACACGGGAGGAGGAGGACGATACGGGAGACACGGGAGGAGGATGATAATACGGGAGACACGGGAGGAGGAGGATAATACGGGAGACACGGGAGGAGGAGGATAATACGGGAGACACAGGAGGAGGAGGATAATACGGGAGACACGGGGAGGAGGAGGATAATACGGGAGACACGGGAGGAGGAGGATAATACGGGAAACACGGGAGGAGGAGGATAATACGGGAGACACGGGAGGAGGAGGATAATACGGGAGACACGGGAGGAGGAGGATAATACGGGAGACACGGGAGGAGGAGGATAATACGGGAGACACGGGAGGAGGAGGATAATACGGGAGACACGGGGAGGAGGAGGATAATACGGGAGACACGGGAGGAGGAGGATAATACGGGAGACACGGGAGGAGGAGGATAATACGGGAGACACGGGAGGAGGAGGATAATACGGGAGACACGGGAGGAGGAGGATAATACGGGAGACACGGGGAGGAGGAGGATAATACGGGAGACACGGGAGGAGGAGGATAATACGGGAGACACAGGAGGAGGAGGATGATACGGTAGACACGGGAGGAGGAGGATAATACGGGAGACACAGGAGGAGGAGGATAATACGGGAGACACGGGGAGGAGGAGGATAATACGGGAGACACGGGAGGAGGAGGATAATACGGGAGACACGGGAGGAGGAGGATAATACGGGAGACACAGGAGGGGGATAATACGGGAGACACGGGAGGAGGGGGATAATACGGGAGACACGGGAGGAGGAGGATAATACGGGAGACACGGGGAGGAGGAGGATAATACGGGAGACACGGGAGGAGGAGGATAATACGGGAGACATGGGAGGAGGAGGATAATACGGGAGACACGGGAGGAGGAGGATAATACGGGAGACACAGGAGGAGGAGGATAATACGGGAGACACGGGGAGGAGGAGGATAATACGGGAGACACGGGAGGAGGAGGATAATACGGGAGACACAGGAGGAGGAGGATGATACGGTAGACACGGGAGGAGGAGGATAATACGGGAGACACAGGAGGGGGATAATACGTGAGACTCGGGAGGAGGGGGATAATACGGGAGACACGGGAGGAGGAGGATAATACGGGAGACACGGGAGGAGGAGGATAATACGGGAGACACAGGAGGAGGAGGATGATACGGTAGACACGGGAGGAGGGGGATAATACGGGAGACACGGGAGGAGGAGGATAATACGGGAGACACGGGAGGAGGAGGATAATACGGGAGACACGGGAGGAGGAGGATAATACGGGAGACACGGGAGGAGGAGGATAATACGGGAGACACGGGAGGAGGAGGATAATACGGGAGACACGGGGAGGAGGAGGATAATACGGGAGACACGGGAGGAGGAGGATAATACGGGAGACACAGGAGGGGGATAATACGGGAGACACGGGAGGAGGAGGATAATACGGGAGACACAGGAGGAGGAGGATAATACGGGAGACACGGGAGGAGGAGGACGATACGGGAGACACGGGAGGAGGATGATAATACGGGAGACACGGGAGGAGGAGGATAATACGGGAGACACGGGAGGAGGAGGATAATACGGGAGACACAGGAGGAGGAGGATAATACGGGAGACACGGGGAGGAGGAGGATAATACGGGAGACACGGGAGGAGGAGGATAATACGGGAAACACGGGAGGAGGAGGATAATACGGGAGACACGGGAGGAGGAGGATAATACGGGAGACACGGGAGGAGGAGGATAATACGGGAGACACGGGAGGAGGAGGATAATACGGGAGACACAGGAGGAGGAGGATAATACGGGAGACACGGGGAGGAGGAGGATAATACGGGAGACACGGGAGGAGGAGGATAATACGGGAGACACGGGAGGAGGAGGATAATACGGGAGACACGGGAGGAGGAGGATAATACGGGAGACACAGGAGGAGGAGGATAATACGGGAGACACGGGGAGGAGGAGGATAATACGGGAGACACGGGAGGAGGAGGATAATACGGGAGACACAGGAGGAGGAGGATGATACGGTAGACACGGGAGGAGGAGGATAATACGGGAGACACAGGAGGAGGAGGATAATACGGGAGACACGGGGAGGAGGAGGATAATACGGGAGACACGGGAGGAGGAGGATAATACGGGAGACACGGGAGGAGGAGGATAATACGGGAGACACAGGAGGGGGATAATACGGGAGACACGGGAGGAGGGGGATAATACGGGAGACACGGGAGGAGGAGGATAATACGGGAGACACGGGAGGAGGAGGATAATACGGGAGACACGGGAGGAGGAGGATAATACGTGAGACACAGGAGGGGGATAATACGGGAGACACGGGAGGAGGGGGATAATACGGGAGACACGGGAGGAGGAGGATAATACGGGAGACACGGGAGGAGGAGGATAATACGGGAGACACGGGAGGAGGAGGATAATACGGGAGACACGGGAGGAGGAGGATAATACGGGAGACACGGGAGGAGGAGGATAATACGGGAGACACGGGGAGGAGGAGGATAATACGGGAGACACGGGAGGAGGAGGATAATACGGGAGACACAGGAGGGGGATAATACGGGAGACATGGGAGGAGGAGGATAATACGGGAGACACGGGAGGAGGAGGATAATACGGGAGACACGGGAGGAGGAGGATAATACGGGAGACACGGGGAGGAGGAGGATAATACGGGAGACACGGGAGGAGGAGGATAATACGGGAGACACAGGAGGGGGATAATACGGGAGACACGGGAGGAGGAGGATAATACGGGAGACACAGGAGGAGGAGGATAATACGGGAGACACGGGAGGAGGAGGACGATACGGGAGACACGGGAGGAGGATGATGATACGGGAGACACGGGAGGAGGAGGATAATACGGGAGACACGGGAGGAGGAGGATAATACGGGAGACACGGGAGGAGGAGGATAATACGGGAGACACGGGGAGGAGGAGGATAATACGGGAGACACGGGAGGAGGAGGATAATACGGGAAACACGGGAGGAGGAGGATAATACGGGAGACACGGGAGGAGGAGGATAATACGGGAGACACGGGAGGAGGAGGATAATACGGGAGACACGGGAGGAGGAGGATAATACGGGAGACACAGGAGGAGGAGGATAATACGGGAGACACGGGGAGGAGGAGGATAATACGGGAGACACGGGAGGAGGAGGATAATACGGGAGACACGGGAGGAGGAGGATAATACGGGAGACACGGGAGGAGGAGGATAATACGGGAGACACAGGAGGAGGAGGATAATACGGGAGACACGGGGAGGAGGAGGATAATACGGGAGACACGGGAGGAGGAGGATAATACGGGAGACACAGGAGGAGGAGGATGATACGGTAGACACGGGAGGAGGAGGATAATACGGGAGACACAGGAGGAGGAGGAAAATACGGGAGACACGGGGAGGAGGAGGATAATACGGGAGACACGGGAGGAGGAGGATAATACGGGAGACACGGGAGGAGGAGGATAATACGGGAGACACAGGAGGGGGATAATACGGGAGACACGGGAGGAGGAGGATAATACGTGAGACACAGGAGGGGGATAATACGGGAGACACGGGAGGAGGGGGATAATACGGGAGACACGGGAGGAGGAGGATAATACGGGAGACACGGGAGGAGGAGGATAATACGGGAGACACGGGAGGAGGAGGATAATACGGGAGACACGGGAGGAGGAGGATAATACGGGAGACACGGGAGGAGGAGGATAATACGGGAGACACGGGAGGAGGAGGATAATACGGGAGACACGGGAGGAGGAGGATAATACGGGAGACACGGGAGGAGGAGGATAATACGTGAGACACAGGAGGGGGATAATACGGGAGACACGGGAGGAGGGGGATAATACGGGAGACACGGGAGGAGGAGGATAATACGGGAGACACGGGAGGAGGAGGATAATACGGGAGACACGGGAGGAGGAGGATAATACGGGAGACACGGGAGGAGGAGGATAATACGGGAGACACGGGATGAGGAGGATAATACGGGAGACACGGGGAGGAGGAGGATAATACGGGAGACACGGGAGGAGGAGGATAATACGGGAGACACAGGAGGGGGATAATACGGGAGACACGTGAGGAGGAGGATAATACGGGAGACACAGGAGGAGGAGGATAATACGGGAGACACGGGAGGAGGAGGACGATACGGGAGGAGGATGATAATACGGGAGACACGGGAGGAGGAGGATAATACGGGAGACACGGGAGGAGGAGGATAATACGGGAGACACGGGAGGAGGAGGATAATACGGGAGACACGGGGAGGAGGAGGATAATACGGGAGACACGGGAGGAGGAGGATAATACGGGAGACACAGGAGGGGGATAATACGGGAGACACGGGAGGAGGGGGATAATACGTGAGACACGGGAGGAGGAGGATAATACGGGAGACACGGGAGGAGGAGGATAATACAGGAGACACGGGAGGAGGGGGATAATACGGGAGACACGGGAGGAGGAGGACGATACGGGAGACACGGGAGGAGGAGGATGATACGGGAGACACGGGAGGAGGAGGATAATACGGGAGACACGGGAGGAGGAGGATAATACGGGAGACACGGGAGGAGGGGGATAATACGGGAGACACGGGAGGAGGAGGAGGATAATACGGGAGACACGGGAGGAGGAGGAGGATAATACGGGAGACACGGGAGGAGGAGGATAATACGGGAGACACGGGAGGAGGGGGATAATACGGGAGACACGGGAGGAGGAGGATAATACGGGAGACACGGGAGGAGGAGGATAATACAGGAGAAACGGGAGGAGGGGGATAATACGGGAGACACGGGAGGAGGAGGATGATACGGGAGACACGGGAGGCGGAGGATAATACGGGAGACACGGGAGGAGGGGGATAATACGGGAGACACGGGAGGAGGAGGATAATACGGGAGACACGGGAGGAGGAGGATAATACGGGAGACACGGGAGGAGGAGGATAATACGGGAGACACGGGAGGAGGAGGATAATACGGGAGACACGGGAGGAGGAGGATAATACGGGAGACACGGGAGGAGGAGGATAATACGGGAGACACAGGAGGAGGAGGAGGATAATACGGGAGACACGGGAGGAGGAGGATAATACGGGAGACACGGGAGGAGGAGGAGGATAATACGGGAGACACGGGAGGAGGAGGATAATACGGGAGACACGGGAGGAGGAGGATAATACGGGAGACACGGGAGGAGGACGATAATACGGGAGTCACGGGAGGAGGAGGATAATACGGGAGACACGGGAGGAGGAGGATAATACGGGAGACACGGGAGGAGGAGGATAATACGGGAGACACGGGGAGGAGGAGGATAATACGGGAGACACGGGAGGAGGAGGATAATACGGGAGACACGGGAGGAGGAGGATAATACGGGAGACACGGGAGGAGGAGGATAATACGGGAGACACAGGAGGAGGAGGATAATACGGGAGACACGGGGAGGAGGAGGATAATACGGGAGACACGGGAGGAGGAGGATAATACGGGAGACACAGGAGGAGGAGGAGGATAATACGGGAGACACGGGAGGAGGAGGATAATACGGGAGACACGGGAGGAGGAGGAGGATAATACGGGAGACACGGGAGGAGGAGGATAATACGGGAGACACGGGAGGAGGAGGATAATACGGGAGACACGGGAGGAGGAGGATAATACGGGAGACACGGGAGGAGGAGGATAATACGGGAGACACGGGAGGAGGAGGATAATACGGGAGATACAGGAGGAGGAGGATAATACGGGAGACACGGGGAGGAGGAGGATAATACGGGAGACACGGGAGGAGGAGGATAATACGGGAGACACGGGAGGAGGAGGATAATACGGGAGACACGGGAGGAGGAGGATAATACGGGAGACACAGGAGGAGGAGGATAATACGGGAGACACGGGGAGGAGGAGGATAATACGGGAGACACGGGAGGAGGAGGATAATACGGGAGACACAGGAGGAGGAGGATGATACGGTAGACACGGGAGGAGGAGGATAATACGGGAGACACAGGAGGGGGATAATACGGGAGACACGGGAGGAGGGGGATAATACGGGAGACACGGGAGGAGGAGGATAATACGGGAGACACGGGAGGAGGAGGATAATACGGGAGACACAGGAGGAGGAGGATGATACGGTAGACACGGGAGGAGGGGGATAATACGGGAGACACGGGAGGAGGAGGATAATACGGGAGACACGGGAGGAGGAGGATAATACGGGAGACACGGGAGGAGGAGGATAATACGGGAGACACGGGAGGAGGAGGATAATACGGGAGACACGGGAGGAGGAGGATAATACGGGAGACACGGGGAGGAGGAGGATAATACGGGAGACACGGGAGGAGGAGGATAATACGGGAGACACAGGAGGGGGATAATACGGGAGACACGGGAGGAGGAGGATAATACGGGAGACACAGGAGGAGGAGGATAATACGGGAGACACGGTAGGAGGAGGACGATACGGGAGACACGGGAGGAGGATGATAATACGGGAGACACGGGAGGAGGAGGATAATACGGGAGACACGAGAGGAGGAGGATAATACGGGAGACACAGGAGGAGGATAATACGGGAGACACGGGGAGGAGGAGGATAATACGGGAGACACGGGAGGAGGAGGATAATACGGGAGACAGGAGGGGGATAATACGGGAGACACGGGAGGAGGGGGATAATACGGGAGACACGGGAGGAGGAGGATAATACGGGAGACACGGGAGGAGGAGGATAATACGGGAGACACGGGAGGAGGAGGATAATACGTGAGACACAGGAGGGGGATAATACGGGAGACACGGGAGGAGGGGGATAATACGGGAGACACGGGAGGAGGAGGATAATACGGGAGACACGGGAGGAGGAGGATAATACGGGAGACACGGGAGGAGGAGGATAATACGGGAGACACGGGAGGAGGAGGAGGATAATACGGGAGACACGGGAGGAGGAGGATAATACGGGAGACACGGGAGGAGGAGGAGGATAATACGGGAGACACGGGAGGAGGAGGATAATACGGGAGACACGGGAGGAGGAGGATAATACGGGAGACACGGGAGGAGGACGATAATACGGGAGACACGGGAGGAGGAGGATAATACGGGAGACACAGGAGGAGGAGGATAATACGGGAGACACGGGAGGAGGAGGATAATACGGGAGACACGGGGAGGAGGAGGATAATACGGGAGACACGGGAGGAGGAGGATAATACGGGAGACACGGGAGGAGGAGGATAATACGGGAGACACGGGAGGAGGAGGATAATACGGGAGACACAGGAGGAGGAGGATAATACGGGACACACGGGGAGGAGGAGGATAATACGGGAGACACGGGAGGAGGAGGATAATACGGGAGACACAGGAGGAGGAGGAGGATAATACGGGAGACACGGGAGGAGGAGGATAATACGGGAGACACGGGAGGAGGAGGAGGATAATACGGGAGACACGGGAGGAGGAGGATAATACGGGAGACACGGGAGGAGGAGGATAATACGGGAGACACGGGAGGAGGAGGATAATACGGGAGACACGGGAGGAGGAGGATAATACGGGAGACACGGGAGGAGGAGGATAATACGGGAGATACAGGAGGAGGAGGATAATACGGGAGACACGGGGAGGAGGAGGATAATACGGGAGACACGGGAGGAGGAGGATAATACGGGAGACACGGGAGGAGGAGGATAATACGGGAGACACGGGAGGAGGAGGATAATACGGGAGACACAGGAGGAGGAGGATAATACGGGAGACACGGGGAGGAGGAGGATAATACGGGAGACACGGGAGGAGGATAATACGGGAGACACAGGAGGAGGAGGATGATACGGTAGACACGGGAGGAGGAGGATAATACGGGAGACACAGGAGGGGGATAATACGGGAGACACGGGAGGAGGGGGATAATACGGGAGACACGGGAGGAGGAGGATAATACGGGAGACACGGGAGGAGGAGGATAATACGGGAGACACAGGAGGAGGAGGATGATACGGTAGACACGGGAGGAGGGGGATAATACGGGAGACACGGGAGGAGGAGGATAATACGGGAGACACGGGAGGAGGAGGATAATACGGGAGACACGGGAGGAGGAGGATAATACGGGAGACACGGGAGGAGGAGGATAATACGGGAGACACGGGAGGAGGAGGATAATACGGGAGACACGGGGAGGAGGAGGATAATACGGGAGACACGGGAGGAGGAGCATAATACGGGAGACACAGGAGGGGGATAATACGGGAGACACGGGAGGAGGAGGATAATACGGGAGACACAGGAGGAGGAGGATAATACGGGAGACACGGGAGGAGGAGGACGATACGGGAGACACGGGAGGAGGATGATAATACGGGAGACACGGGAGGAGGAGGATAATACGGGAGACACGGGAGGAGGAGGATAATACGGGAGACACAGGAGGAGGATAATACGGGAGACACGGGGAGGAGGAGGATAATACGGGAGACACGGGAGGAGGAGGATAATACGGGAGACACGGGAGGAGGAGGATAATACGGGAGACACAGGAGGGGGATAATACGGGAGACACGGGAGGAGGGGGATAATACGGGAGACACGGGAGGAGGAGGATAATACGGGAGACACGGGAGGAGGAGGATAATACGGGAGACACGGGAGGAGGAGGATAATACGGGAGACACGGGAGGAGGAGGATAATACGGGAGACACGGGAGGAGGAGGATAATACGGGAGACACGGGAGGAGGAGGATAATACGGGAGACACGGGGAGGAGGAGGATAATACGGGAGACACGGGAGGAGGAGGATAATACGGGAGACACAGGAGGGGGATAATTCGGGAGACACGGGAGGAGGAGGATAATACGGGAGACACAGGAGGAGGAGGATAATACGGGAGACACGGGAGGAGGAGGACGATACGGGAGACACGGGAGGAGGATGATGATACGGGAGACACGGGAGGAGGAGGATAATACGGGAGACACGGGAGGAGGAGGATAATACGGGAGACACGGGAGGAGGAGGATAATACGGGAGACACGGGGAGGAGGAGGATAATACGGGAGACACGGGAGGAGGAGGATAATACGGGAGACACAGGAGGGGGATAATACGGGAGACACGGGAGGAGGGGGATAATACGGGAGACACGGGAGGAGGAGGATAATACGGGAGACACGGGAGGAGGAGGATAATACAGGAGACACGGGAGGAGGGGGATAATACGGGAGACACGGGAGGAGGAGGACGATACGGGAGACACGGGAGGAGGAGGATGATACGGGAGACACGGGAGGAGGAGGATAATACGGGAGACACGGGAGGAGGAGGATAATACGGGAGACACGGGAGGAGGGGGATAATACGGGAGACACGGGAGGAGGAGGATAATACGGGAGACACGGGAGGAGGAGGATAATACAGGAGACACGGGAGGAGGGGGATAATACGGGAGACACGGGAGGAGGAGGATGATACGGGAGACACGGGAGGCGGAGGATAATACGGGAGACACGGGAGGAGGGGGATAATACGGGAGACACGGGAGGAGGAGGATAATACGGGAGACACGGGAGGAGGAGGATAATACGGGAGACACGGGAGGAGGAGGATAATACGGGAGACACGGGAGGAGGAGGATAATACGGGAGACACGGGAGGAGGAGGATAATACGGGAGACACGGGAGGAGGAGGATAATACGGGAGACACAGGAGGAGGAGGAGGATAATACGGGAGACACGGGAGGAGGAGGATAATACGGGAGACACGGGAGGAGGAGGAGGATAATACGGGAGACACGGGAGGAGGAGGATAATACGGGAGACACGGGAGGAGGAGGATAATACGGGAGACACGGGAGGAGGACGATAATACGGGAGACACGGGAGGAGGAGGATAATACGGGAGACACGGGAGGAGGAGGATAATACGGGAGACACAGGAGGAGGAGGATAATACGGGAGACACGGGGAGGAGGAGGATAATACGGGAGACACGGGAGGAGGAGGATAATACGGGAGACACGGGAGGAGGAGGATAATACGGGAGACACGGGAGGAGGAGGATAATACGGGAGACACGGGAGGAGGAGGATAATACGGGAGACACGGGAGGAGGAGGATAATACGGGAGACACGGGGAGGAGGAGGATAATACGGGAGACACGGGAGGAGGAGGATAATACGGGAGACACAGGAGGAGGAGGAGGATAATACGGGAGACACGGGAGGAGGAGGATAATACGGGAGACACGGGAGGAGGAGGAGGATAATACGGGAGACACGGGAGGAGGAGGATAATACGGGAGACACGGGAGGAGGAGGATAATACGGGAGACACGGGAGGAGGACGATAATACGGGAGACACGGGAGGAGGAGGATAATACGGGAGACACGGGAGGAGGAGGATAATACGGGAGACACAGGAGGAGGAGGATAATACGGGAGACACGGGGAGGAGGAGGATAATACGGGAGACACGGGAGGAGGAGGATAATACGGGAGACACGGGAGGAGGAGGATAATACGGGAGACACGGGAGGAGGAGGATAATACGGGAGACACAGGAGGAGGAGGATAATACGGGAGACACGGGGAGGAGGAGGATAATACGGGAGACACGGGAGGAGGAGGATAATACGGGAGACACAGGAGGAGGAGGATGATACGGTAGACACGGGAGGAGGAGGATAATACGGGAGACACAGGAGGGGGATAATACGGGAGACACGGGAGGAGGGGGATAATACGGGAGACACGGGAGGAGGAGGATAATACGGGAGACACGGGAGGAGGAGGATAATACGGGAGACACAGGAGGAGGAGGATGATACGGTAGACACGGGAGGAGGGGGATAATACGGGAGACACGGGAGGAGGAGGATAATACGGGAGACACGGGAGGAGGAGGATAATACGGGAGACACGGGAGGAGGAGGATAATACGGGAGACACGGGAGGAGGAGGATAATACGGGAGACACGGGAGGAGGAGGATAATACGGGAGACACGGGGAGGAGGATAATACGGGAGACACGGGAGGAGGAGGATAATACGGGAGACACAGGAGGGGGATAATACGGGAGACACGGGAGGAGGAGGATAATACGGGAGACACAGGAGGAGGAGGATAATACGGGAGACACGGGAGGAGGAGGACGATACGGGAGACACGGGAGGAGGATGATAATACGGGAGACACGGGAGGAGGAGGATAATACGGGAGACACGGGAGGAGGAGGATAATACGGGAGACACAGGAGGAGGAGGATAATACGGGAGACACGGGGAGGAGGAGGATAATACGGGAGACACGGGAGGAGGAGGATAATACGGGAGACACGGGAGGAGGAGGATAATACGGGAGACACAGGAGGGGGATAATACGGGAGACACGGGAGGAGGGGGATAATACGGGAGACACGGGAGGAGGAGGATAATACGGGAGACACGGGAGGAGGAGGATAATACGGGAGACACGGGAGGAGGAGGATAATACGTGAGACACAGGAGGGGGATAATACGGGAGACACGGGAGGAGGGGGATAATACGGGAGACACGGGAGGAGGAGGATAATACGGGAGACACGGGAGGAGGAGGATAATACGGGAGACACGGGAGGAGGAGGATAATACGGGAGACACGGGAGGAGGAGGATAATACGGGAGACACGGGAGGAGGAGGATAATACGGGAGACACGGGGAGGAGGAGGATAATACGGGAGACACGGGAGGAGGAGGATAATACGGGAGACACAGGAGGGGGATAATACGGGAGACACGGGAGGAGGAGGATAATACGGGAGACACAGGAGGAGGAGGATAATACGGGAGACACGGGAGGAGGAGGACGATACGGGAGACACGGGAGGAGGATGATAATACGGGAGACACGGGAGGAGGAGGATAATACGGGAGACACGGGAGGAGGAGGATAATACGGGAGACACGGGAGGAGGAGGATAATACGGGAGACACGGGGAGGAGGAGGATAATACGGGAGACACAGGAGGAGGAGGATAATACGGGAGACACAGGAGGGGGATAATACGGGAGACACGGGAGGAGGGGGATAATACGGGAGACACGGGAGGAGGAGGATAATACAGGAGACACGGGAGGAGGAGGATAATACAGGAGACACGGGAGGAGGGGGATAATACGGGAGACACGGGAGGAGGAGGACGATACGGGAGACACGGGAGGAGGAGGATGATACGGGAGACACGGGAGGAGGAGGATAATACGGGAGACACGGGAGGAGGAGGATAATACGGGAGACACAGGAGGAGGGGGATAATACGGGAGACACAGGAGGAGGAGGATAATACGGGAGACACGGGAGGAGGAGGATAATACGGGAGACACGGGAGGAGGAGGATAATACGGGAGACACAGGAGGAGGAGGACGATAATACGGGAGACACGGGAGGAGGAGGATAATACGGGAGACACAGGAGGAGGAGGACGATAATACGGGAGACACGGGAGGAGGAGGATAATACGGGAGACACGGGAGGAGGAGGATGATACGGGAGACACGGGAGGAGGAGGATAATACGGGAGACACGGGAGGAGGAGGATAATACGGGAGACACGGGGAGGAGGGGGATGATACGGGAGACACAGGAGGAGGAGGACAATACGGGAGACACAGGAGGAGGGGGACGATACGGGAGACAGGAGGAGGAGGATAATACGGTAAACACGGGAGGAGGAGGACGATACGGGAGACACGGGAGGAGGAGGATGATACGGGAGACACGGGAGGAGGAGGATAATACGGGAGACACGGGAGGAGGAGGATAATACGGGAAACACGGGAGGAGGAGGATAATACGGGAGACTCGGGAGGAGGAGGATAATACGGGAGACACGGGAGGAGGAGGATAATACGGGAGACACGGGGAGGAGGGGGATGATACGGGAGACACGGGAGGAGGAGGATAATACGGGAAACACGGGAGGAGGATGATAATACGGGAGACACGGGAGGAGGAGGATAATACGGGAGACACGGGAGGAGGGGGATAATACAGGAGACACGGGAGGAGGAGGATAATACGGGAGACACGGGAGGAGGGGGATAATACGGGAGACACGGGAGGAGGCGGATAATACGGGAGGAGGAGGATAATACGGGAAACACGGGAGGAGGAGGATAATACGGGAGACACGGGAGGAGGAGGATAATACGGGAGACACGGGAGGAGGAGGATAATACGGGAGACACGGGAGGAGGGGGATAATACGGGAGACACGGGAGGAGGAGGATAATATGGGAAACACGGGAGGAGGAGGATAATACGGGAGACACGGGAGGAGGAGGATAATACGGGAGACACGGGAGGAGGAGGATAATACGGGAGACACGGGAGGAGGAGGATAATACGGGAGACACGGGAGGAGGGGGATAATACGGGAGACACGGGAGGAGGGGGATAATACGGGAGACACCGGAGGAGGAGGATAATACGGGAGACACGGGAGGAGGAGGATAATACGGGAAACACGGGAGGAGGAGGATGATACGGGAGACACGGGAGGAGGAGGATAATACGGGAGACACGGGAGGAGGAGGATAATACGGGAGACACGGGAGGAGGAGGATAATACGGGAGACACGGGGAGGAGGGGGATGATACGGGAGACACGGGGAGGAGGAGGACAATACGTGAGACACGGGAGGAGGAGGACAATACGGGAGACACGGGAGGAGGATAATACGGGAGACACGGGCGGAGGAGGACGATACGGGAGACACGGGTTGAGGGGGACAATACGGGAGACACGGGAGGAGGATAATACGGGAGACACGGGAGGAGGAGGACGATACGGGAGACACGAGGACGATACGGGAGGAGGAGGATAATACGGGAAACACGGGAGGAGGAGGACGATACGGGAGACACGGGAGGAGGAGGATAATACGGGAGACACGGGAGGAGGAGGATAATACGGGAGACACAGGAGCAGGAGGATAATACGGGAGACAGGAGGAGGAGGATAATACGGGAGACACGGGGAGGAGGGGGATGATACGGGAGACACGGGGAGGAGGAGGACAATACGGGAGACACGGGAGGAGGAGGACAATACGGGAGACACGGGAGGAGGATAATACGGGAGACACGGGAGGAGGAGGACGATACGGGAGACACGGGAGGAGGGGGATGTTACGGGAGACACGGGAGGAGGAGGATAATACGGGAGACACGGGAGGAGGATAATACGGGAGACACGGGAGGAGGAGGACGATACGGGAGACACGGGAGGAGGAGGACGATACGGGAGACACGGGAGGAGGAGGATAATACGGGAGACCCGGGAGGAGAAGGACGATATGGGAGACACGGGAGGAGGAGGATAGTACGGGAGACACGGGAGGAGGAGGATAATACGGGAGACACAGGAGGAGGATAATACGGGAGACACGGGAGGAGGAGGACGATACGGGAGACACGGGAGGAGGGGGACAATACGGGAGACACGGGAGGAGGATAATACGGGAGACACGGGAGGAGGAGGACGATACGGGAGACACGGGAGGAGGAGGATAATACGGGAAACACGGGAGGAGGAGGACGATACGGGAGACACGGGAGGAGGAGGATAATACGGGAGACACGGGAGGAGGAGGATAATACGGGAGACACAGGAGGAGGAGGATAATACGGGAGACACAGGAGGAGGAGGATATACGGGAGACACGGGGAGGAGGGGGATGATACGGGAGACACGGGGAGGAGCAGGACAATACGGGAGACACGGGAGGAGGAGGACAATACGGGAGACACGGGAGGAGGATAATACGGGAGACACGGGAGGAGGAGGATGATACGGGAGACACGGGAGGAGGAGGATAATACGGGAGACACGGGAGGAGGATAATACGGGAGACACGGGAGGAGGAGGACGATACGGGAGACACGGGAGGAGGATAATACGGGAGACACGGGAGGAGGAGGACGATACGGGAGACACGGGAGGAGGAGGATAATACGGGAAACACGGGAGGAGGAGGACGATATGGGAGACACGGGAGGATGAGGATAATACAGGAGACACGGGAGGAGGAGGATAATACGGGAGACACAGGAGGAGGAGGATAATACGGGAGTCACAGGAGGAGGAGGATAATACGGGAGACACGGGGAGGAGGGGGACGATACGGGAGACACGGGGAGGAGGAGGACAATACGGGAGACACGGGAGGAGGAGGACAATACGGGAGACACGGGAGGAGGATAATACGGGAGACACGGGAGGAGGAGGACGATACGGGAGACACGGGAGGAGGGGGATAATACGGGAGACACGGGAGGAGGAGGATAATACGGGAGACACGGGAGGAGGGGGATAATACGGGAGACACGGGAGGAGGAGGATAATACGGGAGACACGGGAGGAGGACGATAATCCGGGAGACAAGGGAGGAGGACGATAATCCGGGAGACAAGGGAGGAGGAGGATAATACGGGAGACACGGGAGGAGGAGGACGATACGGGAGACACGGGAGGAGGGGGATAATACGGGAGACACAGGAGGAGGACGATAATACGGGAGACACGGGAGGAGGAGGATAATACGGGAGACACGGGAGGAGGACGATAATACGGGAGACACGGGAGGAGGAGGATAATACGGGAGACACGGGAGGAGGAGGATAATACGGGAGACACGGGAGGAGGGGGATAATACGGGAGACACGGGAGGAGGAGGATAATACGGGAGACACGGGAGGAGGACGATAATACGGGAGACACGGGAGGAGGAGGACGATACGGGAGACACGGGAGGAGGAGGACGATACGGGAGACACGGGAGGAGGAGGTTAATACGGGAGACACGGGAGGAGGAGGATGATACGGGAGACACGGGAGGAGGAGGACGATACGGGATACACGGGAGGAGGAGGATGATACGGGAGGAGGAGGATGATACGGGAGACACGGGAGGAGGAGGATAATACGGGAGACACGGGAGGAGGGGGATAATACGGGAGACACGGGGAGGAGGGGGATAATCCGGGAAACACGGGAGGTGGAGGATAATACGGGAGACACGGGAGGAGGAGGATAATACGGGAGACACGGGAGGAGGAGGATGATACGGGAGACACGGGAGGAGGGGGATAATACGGGAGACACGGGGAGGAGGGGGATAATCCGGGACACACGGGGAGGAGGGGGATAATCCGGGAAACACGGGAGGAGGAGGATAATACGGGAGACACGGGAGGAGGAGGATAATACGGGAGACACGGGAGGAGGACGATAATACGGGAGACACGGGAGGAGGAGGATGATACGGGAGACACGGGAGGAGGAGGATAATACGGGAGACACGGGAGGAGGAGGATAATACGGGAGACACGGGAGGAGGAGGATAATACGGGAGATACGGGACGAGGAGGACGATAATACGGGAGACACGGGAGGAGGAGGATGATACGGGAGACACGGGAGGAGGAGGAGAATACGGGAGACACGGGAGGAGGGGGATAATACGGGAGACACGGGAGGAGGGGGATAATACGGGAGACACGGGGAGGAGGGGGATAATCCGGGACACACGGGGAGGAGGGGGATAATCCGGGAAACACGGGGAGGAGGGGGATAATCCGGGAGACAAGGGGAGGAGGGGGATAATCCGGGAGACACGGGGAGGAGGGGGATAATCCGGGAGACACGGGGAGGAGGGGGATAATCCGGGAGACACGGGGAGGAGGAGGATAATCCGGGAGACACGGGGAGGAGGAGGATAATCCGGGAGACACGGGGAGGAGGAGGATAATCCGGGAGACACGGGGAGTAGGAGGATAATCCAGGAGACACGGGGAGGAGGATAATCCGGGAGACACGGGGAGGAGGAAGATGATACGGGAGACACGGGGAGGAGGGGGATGATACGGGAGACACGGGGAAGAGGAGGATGATACGGGAGACAGGAGGAGAAGGATGATACGGGAGACAGGAGGAGGGGGATGATACGGGAGACAGGAGGAGGAGGATGATACGGGAGACACAGGAGGAGGAGGATAATACGGGAGACACAGGAGGAGGGGGATAATACGGGAGACAGGAGGAGGAGGATAATACGGGAGACACAGGAGGAGGAGTATAATACGGGAGACACAGGAGGAGGTGGATAATACGGGAGACACGGGAGGAGGAGGATAATACGGGAGACACGGGAGGAGGAGGATAATACGGGAGACACGGGAGGAGGAGGATAATACGGGAGACACGGGAGGAGGGGGATAATATGGGAGACACGGGAGGGGAGGATAATACGGGAGACACGGGAGGAGGAGGATAATACGGGAGACACGGGAGGAGGAGGATAATACGGGAGACACGGGAGGAGGAGGATAATACGGGAGACACGGGAGGAGGAGGATAATACGGGAGACACGGGAGGAGGAGGATAATACGGGAGACACGGGAGGAGGAGGATAATACGGGAGACACGGGAGGAGGAGGATAATACGGGAGACACGGGAGGAGGAGGATAATACGGGAGACACGGGAGGAGGAGGATAATACGGGAGACACGGGAGGAGGAGGATAATACGGGAGACACGGGAGGAGGAGGATAATACGGGAGACACGGGAGGAGGAGGATAATACGGGAGACACGGGAGGAGGAGGATAATACGGGAGACACGGGAGGAGGAGGATAATACGGGAGACACGGGAGGAGGAGGATGATACGGGAGACACGGGAGGAGGAGGATGATACGGGAGACACGGGAGGAGGAGGATGATACGGGAGACACGGGAGGAGGAGGATGATACGGGAGACACGGGAGGAGGAGGATAATACGGGAGACACGGGAGGAGGAGGATAATACGGGAGACACGGGAGGAGGGGGATAATACGGGAGACAGGAGGAGGAGGAGGATAATACGGGAGACACGGGAGGAGGAGGATAATACGGGAGACACGGGAGGAGGAGGATAATACGGGAGACACGGGAGGAGGAGGATAATACGGGAGACACGGGAGGAGGAGGATAATACGGGAGACACGGGAGGAGGAGGATAATACGGGAGACACGGGAGGAGGAGGATAATACGGGAGACACGGGAGGAGGAGGATAATACGGGAGACACGGGAGGAGGAGGATAATACGGGAGACACGGGAGGAGGAGGATAATACGGGAGACACGTGAGGAGGAGGATAATACGGGAGACACGGGAGGAGGAGGATAATACGGGAGACACGGGAGGAGGAGGATAATACGGGAGACACGGGAGGAGGAGGATAATACGGGAGACACGGGAGGAGGAGGATAATACAGGAGACACGGGAGGAGGAGGATAATACCGGAGACACGGGAGGAGGAGGATAATACGGGAGACACAGGAGGAGGAGGACGATAATACGGGAGACACGGGAGGAGGAGGATAATACGGGAGACACGGGAGGAGGAGGACGATAATACGGGAGACACGGGAGGAGGAGGATAATACGGGAGACACGGGAGGAGGAGGATAATACGGGAGACACGGGAGGAGGAGGATAATACGGGAGACACGGGAGGAGGAGGATAATACGGGAGACACAGGAGGAGGAGGATAATACGGGAGACACGGGAGGAGGAGGATAATACGGGAGACACGGGAGGAGGAGGATAATACGGGAGACACAGGAGGAGGAGGACGATAATACGGGAGACACGGGAGGAGGACGATAATACGGGAGACACAGGAGGAGGAAGACGATAATACGGGAGACACGGGAGGAGGAGGATAATACGGGAGACACGGGAGGAGGAGGATAATACGGGAGACACGGGAGGAGGAGGATAATACGGGAGACACGGGAGGAGGAGGATAATACGGGAGACACGGGAGGAGGAGGATAATACGGGAGACACGGGAGGAGGAGGATAATACGGGAGACACGGGAGGAGGAGGATAATACGGGAGACACGGGAGGAGGAGGATAATACGGGAGACACGGGAGGAGGAGGATGATACGGGAGACACGGGAGGAGGAGGATAATACGGGAGACACGGGAGGAGGAGGATAATACGGGAGACACGGGGAGGAGGGGGATGATACGGGAGACACAGGAGGAGGAGGACAATACGGGAGACACAGGAGGAGGGGGACGATACGGGAGACAGGAGGAGGAGGATAATACGGTAAACACGGGAGGAGGAGGACGATACGGGAGACACGGGAGGAGGAGGATGATACGGGAGACACGGGAGGAGGAGGATAATACGGGAGACACGGGAGGAGGAGGATAATACGGGAAACACGGGAGGAGGAGGATAATACGGGAGACACGGGAGCAGGAGGATAATACGGGAGACACGGGAGGAGGAGGATAATACGGGAGACACGGGGAGGAGGGGGATGATACGGGAGACACGGGAGGAGGAGGATAATACGGGAAACACGGGAGGAGGATGATAATACGGGAGACACGGGAGGAGGAGGATAATACGGGAGACACGGGAGGAGGGGGATAATACAGGAGACACGGGAGGAGGAGGATAATACGGGAGACACGGGAGGAGGGGGATAATACGGGAGACACGGGAGGAGGCGGATAATACGGGAGGAGGAGGATAATACGGGAAACACGGGAGGAGGAGGATAATACGGGAGACACGGGAGGAGGAGGATAATACGGGAGACACGGGAGGAGGAGGATAATACGGGAGACACGGGAGGAGGGGGATAATACGGGAGACACGGGAGGAGGAGGATAATACGGGAAACACGGGAGGAGGAGGATAATATGGGAGACACGGGAGGAGGAGGATAATACGGGAGACACGGGAGGAGGAGGATAATACGGGAGACACGGGAGGAGGAGGATAATACGGGAGACACGGGAGGAGGGGGATAATACGGGAGACACGGGAGGAGGGGGATAATACGGGAGACACCGGAGGAGGAGGATAATACGGGAGACACGGGAGGAGGAGGATAATACGGGAAACACGGGAGGAGGAGGATGATACGGGAGACACGGGAGGAGGAGGATAATACGGGAGACACGGGAGGAGGAGGATAATACGGGAGACACGGGAGGAGGAGGATAATACGGGAGACACGGGGAGGAGGGGGATGATACGGGAGACACGGGGAGGAGGAGGACAATACGTGAGACACGGGAGGAGGAGGACAATACGGGAGACACGGGAGGAGGATAATACGGGAGACACGGGAGGAGGAGGACGATACGGGAGACACGGGTTGAGGGGGACAATACGGGAGACACGGGAGGAGGATAAAACGGGAGACACGGGAGGAGGAGGACGATACGGGAGACACGAGGACGATACGGGAGGAGGAGGATAATACGGGAAACACGGGAGGAGGAGGACGATACGGGAGACACGGGAGGAGGAGGATAATACGGGAGATACGGGAGGAGGAGGATAATACGGGAGACACAGGAGCAGGAGGATAATACGGGAGACAGGAGGAGGAGGATAATACGGGAGACACGGGGAGGAGGGGGATGATACGGGAGACACGGGGAGGAGGAGGACAATACGGGAGACACGGGAGGAGGAGGACAATACGGGAGACACGGGAGGAGGATAATACGGGAGACACGGGAGGAGGATAATACGGGAGACACGGGAGGAGGAGGACGATACGGGAGACACGGGAGGAGGAGGAAGATACGGGAGACACGGGAGGAGGAGGATAATACGGGAGACCCGGGAGGAGGAGGACGATATGGGAGACACGGGAGGAGGAGGATAATACGGGAGACACGGGAGGAGGAGGATAATACGGGAGACACAGGAGGAGGATAATACGGGAGACACGGGAGGAGGAGGACGATACGGGAGACACGGGAGGAGGGGGACAATACGGGAGACACGGGAGGAGGATAATACGGGAGACACGGGAGGAGGAGGACGATACGGGAGACACGGGAGGAGGAGGATAATACGGGAAACACGGGAGGAGGAGGACGATACGGGAGACACGGGAGGAGGAGGATAATACGGGAGACACGGGAGGAGGAGGATAATACGGGAGACA
The DNA here is from genome assembly GCF_039654945.1 of Dendrobates tinctorius. Taxonomy (NCBI): domain Eukaryota; kingdom Metazoa; phylum Chordata; class Amphibia; order Anura; family Dendrobatidae; genus Dendrobates; species Dendrobates tinctorius. The sequence continues at coordinate 4,629,576 of NW_027361918.1, read as the reverse complement.
CAGGAGGAGGAGGATAATACGGGAGACACGGGAGGAGGAGGACGATACGGGAGACACGGGAGGAGGAGGATAATACGGGAGACACGGGAGGAGGAGGATAATACGGGAGACACGGGAGGAGGAGGATAATACGGGAGACACGGGAGGAGGGGGATAATACGGGAGACACGGGAGGAGGGGGATAATACGGGAGACACCGGAGGAGGAGGATAATACGGGAGACACGGGAGGAGGAGGATAATACGGGAAACACGGGAGGAGGAGGATGATACGGGAGACACGGGAGGAGGAGGATAATACGGGAGACACGGGAGGAGGAGGATAATACGGGAGACACGGGAGGAGGGGGATAATACGGGAGACACGGGAGGAGGGGGATAATACGGGAGACACCGGAGGAGGAGGATAATACGGGAGACACGGGAGGAGGAGGATAATACGGGAAACACGGGAGGAGGAGGATGATACGGGAGACACGGGAGGAGGAGGATAATACGGGAGACACGGGAGGAGGAGGATAATACGGGAGACACGGGAGGAGGAGGATAATACGGGAGACACGGGGAGGAGGGGGATGATACGGGAGACACGGGGAGGAGGAGGACAATACGTGAGACACGGGAGGAGGAGGACAATACGGGAGACACGGGAGGAGGATAATACGGGAGACACGGGAGGAGGAGGACGATACGGGAGACACGGGTTGAGGGGGACAATACGGGAGACACGGGAGGAGGATAAAACGGGAGACACGGGAGGAGGAGGACGATACGGGAGACACGAGGACGATACGGGAGGAGGAGGATAATACGGGAAACACGGGAGGAGGAGGACGATACGGGAGACACGGGAGGAGGAGGATAATACGGGAGATACGGGAGGAGGAGGATAATACGGGAGACACAGGAGCAGGAGGATAATACGGGAGACAGGAGGAGGAGGATAATACGGGAGACACGGGGAGGAGGGGGATGATACGGGAGACACGGGGAGGAGGAGGACAATACGGGAGACACGGGAGGAGGAGGACAATACGGGAGACACGGGAGGAGGATAATACGGGAGACACGGGAGGAGGATAATACGGGAGACACGGGAGGAGGAGGACGATACGGGAGACACGGGAGGAGGAGGAAGATACGGGAGACACGGGAGGAGGAGGATAATACGGGAGACCCGGGAGGAGGAGGACGATATGGGAGACACGGGAGGAGGAGGATAATACGGGAGACACGGGAGGAGGAGGATAATACGGGAGACACAGGAGGAGGATAATACGGGAGACACGGGAGGAGGAGGACGATACGGGAGACACGGGAGGAGGGGGACAATACGGGAGACACGGGAGGAGGATAATACGGGAGACACGGGAGGAGGAGGACGATACGGGAGACACGGGAGGAGGAGGATAATACGGGAAACACGGGAGGAGGAGGACGATACGGGAGACACGGGAGGAGGAGGATAATACGGGAGACACGGGAGGAGGAGGATAATACGGGAGACACAGGAGGAGGAGGATAATACGGGAGACACAGGAGGAGGAGGATAATACGGGAGACACGGGGAGGAGGGGGATGATACGGAAGACACGGGGAGGAGGAGGACAATACGGGAGACACGGGAGGAGGAGGACAATACGGGAGACACGGGAGGAGGATAATACGGGAGACACGGGAGGAGGAGGATGATACGGGAGACACGGGAGGAGGAGGATAATACGGGAGACACGGGAGGAGGATAATACGGGAGACACGGGAGGAGGAGGACGATACGGGAGACACGGGAGGAGGATAATACGGGAGACACGGGAGGAGGAGGACGATACGGGAGACACGGGAGGAGGAGGATAATACGAGAAACACGGGAGGAGGAGGACGATATGGGAGACACGGGAGGATGAGGATAATACGGGAGACACGGGAGGAGGAGGATAATACGGGAGACACAGGAGGAGGAGGATAATACGGGAGTCACAGGAGGAGGAGGATAATACGGGAGACACGGGGAGGAGGGGGACGATACGGGAGACACGGGGAGGAGGAGGACAATACGGGAGACACGGGAGGAGGAGGACAATACGGGAGACACGGGAGGAGGATAATACGGGAGACACGGGAGGAGGAGGACGATACGGGAGACACGGGAGGAGGGGGATAATACGGGAGACACGGGAGGAGGAGGATAATACGGGAGACACGGGAGGAGGAGGATAATACGGGAGACACGGGAGGAGGAGGATAATACGGGAGACACGGGAGGAGGACGATAATCCGGGAGACAAGGGAGGAGGACGATAATCCGGGAGACAAGGGAGGAGGAGGATAATACGGGAGACACGGGAGGAGGAGGACGATACGGGAGACACGGGAGGAGGGGGATAATACGGGAGACACAGGAGGAGGACGATAATACGGGAGACACGGGAGGAGGAGGATAATACGGGAGACACGGGAGGAGGACGATAATACGGGAGACACGGGAGGAGGAGGATAATACGGGAGACACGGGAGGAGGAGGATAATACGGGAGACACGGGAGGAGGGGGATAATACGGGAGACACGGGAGGAGGAGGATAATACGGGAGACACGGGAGGAGGACGATAATACGGGAGACACGGGAGGAGGAGGACGATACGGGAGACACGGGAGGAGGAGGACGATACGGGAGACACGGGAGGAGGAGGTTAATACGGGAGACACGGGAGGAGGAGGATGATACGGGAGACACGGGAGGAGGAGGACGATACGGGAGACACGGGAGGAGGAGGATGATACGGGAGACACGGGAGGAGGAGGATGATACGGGAGACACGGGAGGAGGAGGATAATACGGGAGACACGGGAGGAGGGGGATAATACGGGAGACACGGGAGGTGGAGGATAATACGGGAGACACGGGAGGAGGAGGATAATACGGGAGACACGGGAGGAGGAGGATGATACGGGAGACACGGGAGGAGGGGGATAATACGGGAGACACGGGGAGGAGGGGGATAATCCGGGACACACGGGGAGGAGGGGGATAATCCGGGAAACACGGGAGGAGGAGGATAATACGGGAGACACGGGAGGAGGAGGATAATACGGGAGACACGGGAGGAGGACGATAATACGGGAGACACGGGAGGAGGAGGATGATACGGGAGACACGGGAGGAGGAGGATAATACGGGAGACACGGGAGGAGGAGGATAATACGGGAGACACGGGAGGAGGAGGATAATACGGGAGATACGGGACGAGGAGGACGATAATACGGGAGACACGGGAGGAGGAGGATGATACGGGAGACACGGGAGGAGGAGGAGAATACGGGAGACACGGGAGGAGGGGGATAATACGGGAGACACGGGAGGAGGGGGATAATACGGGAGACACGGGGAGGAGGGGGATAATCCGGGACACACAGGGAGGAGGGGGATAATCCGGGAAACACGGGGAGGAGGGGGATAATCCGGGAGACAAGGGGAGGAGGGGGATAATCCGGGAGACACGGGGAGGAGGGGGATAATCCGGGAGACACGGGGAGGAGGGGGATAATCCGGGAGACACGGGGAGGAGGAGGATAATCCGGGAGACACGGGGAGGAGGAGGATAATCCGGGAGACACGGGGAGGAGGAGGATAATCCGGGAGACACGGGGAGAAGGAGGATAATCCGGGAGACACGGGGAGGAGGATAATCCGGGAGACACGGGGAGGAGGAAGATGATACGGGAGACACGGGGAGGAGGGGGATGATACTGGAGACACGGGGAAGAGGAGGATGATACGGGAGACAGGAGGAGGAGGATGATACGGGAGACAGGAGGAGGGGGATGATACGGGAGACAGGAGGAGGAGGATGATACGGGAGACACAGGAGGAGGAGGATAATACGGGAGACACAGGAGGAGGGGGATAATACGGGAGACAGGAGGAGGAGGATAATACGGGAGACACAGGAGGAGGAGTATAATACGGGAGACACAGGAGGAGGTGGATAATACGGGAGACAGGAGGAGGGGGATAATACGGGTGACAGGAGGATAATACGGGAGACAGGAGGAGGAGGGGGATAATACGGGAGATAGGAGGAGGAGGATAATACGGGAGACACGGGAGGAGGAGGATAATACGGGAGGAGGAGGACAGTACGGGAGACACGGGAGGAGGAGGATAATACGGGAGACACAGGAGGAGGAGGATAATACGGGAGACACGGGAGGAGGAGGACAATACGGGAGACAGGAGGAGGAGGGGGATAATACGGGAGACACAGGAGGAGGAGGACAATACGGGAGACACAGGAGGGGGAGGATAATACGGGAGACAGGAGGAGGGGGATAATACGGGAGACAGGAGGAGGAGGATAATACGGGAGACACGGGAGGAGGAGGATAATACGGGAGACACGGGAGGAGGAGGACAATACGGGAGACAGGAGGAGGAGGATAATAAGGGAGACACAGGAGGAGGAGGATAATACGGGTGACACGGGAGGAGGAGGACAATACGGGAGACACGGGAGGAGGAGGATAAAACGGGAGACACAGGAGGAGGAGGATAATACGGGAGACACAGGAGGAGGAGGTGGATAATACGGGAGACACAGGAGGAGGAGGATAATACGGGAGACACAGGAGGAGGAGGACGATACGGGAGACACAGGAGGAGGAGGACGATACGGGAGACACAGGAGGAGGAGGATGATACGGGAGACACAGGAGGAGGAGGATGATACGGGAGACACAGGAGGAGGAGGATGATACGGGAGACACAGGAGTAGGGGGATAATACGGGAGACACAGGAGGAGGAGCATAATACGGGAGACACAGGAGGAGGAGGACGATACGGGAGACACAGGAGGAGGAGGACGATACGGGAGACAGGAGGAGGAGGATGATACGGGAGACACAGGAGGAGGGGGACGATACGGGAGACACAGGAGGAGGAGAATGATACGGGAGACACAGGAGGAGGAGGATGATACGGGAGACACAGGAGGAGGAGGATAATACGGGAGACAAAGGAGGAGGAGGATAATACGGTGGACACAGGAGGAGGAGGATAATACGGGAGACAGAGGAGGAGGAGGATAATACGGGAGACACAGGAAGAGGAGGATAATACGGGAGACACAGGAGGAGGGGGATAATACGGGAGACACAGGAGGAGGAGGATAATACGGGAGACACAGGAGGAGGAGGATAATACGGGAGACACAGGAGGAGGGGGATAATACGGGAGACACAGGAGGAGGATAATACGGGAGACAGGAGGAGGAGGGGGATAATACGGGAGACAGGAGGAGGAGGGGGATAATACGGGAGACAGGAGGAGGAGGATAATACGGGAGACACGGGAGGAGGAGGATAATACGGGAGACACAGGAGGAGGAGGACAATACAGGAGACACAGGAGGAGGGGGATACGGGAGACAGGAGGAGGGGGACGATACGGGAGACACAGGAGGAGGGGGACGATACGGGAGATACAGGAGGAGGAGGACGATACGGGAGACACAGGAGGAGGAGGACGATACGGGAGACACAGGAGGAGGACGATACGGGAGGGGGAGGATGATACGGGAGACACGGGAGGAGGAGGATGATACGGGAGACACGGGAGGAGGAGGATGATACGGGAGGAGGAGGATAATACGTGAGGCACGGGAAGAGGAGGTAATACGGGAGACACGGGAGGAGGAGGAAAATACGGGAGACACGGGAGGAGGGGGATAATACGGGAGACACGGGAGGAGGAGGATAATACGGGAGACACGGGAGGAGGAGGATGATACGGGAGACACGGGAGGAGGAGGATGATACGGGAGACACGGGAGGAGGAGGATGATACGGGAGACACGGGAGGAGGAGGATGATACGGGAGGAGGATGATACGGGATAATACGGGAGACACGGGAGGAGGGGGATAATACGGGAGACACGGGGAGGAGGGGGATAATCCGGGACACACGGGGAGGAGGGGGATAATCCGGGAAACACGGGGAGGAGGGGGATAATCCGGGAGACACGGGGAGGGGGATAATCCGGGAGACACGGGGAGGAGGGGGATAATCCGGGAGACACGGGGAGGAGGGGGATAATCCGGGAGACACGGGGAGGAGGAGGATAATCCGGGAGACACGGGGAGGAGGAGGATAATCCGGGAGACACGGGGAGGAGGAGGATAATCCGGGAGACACGGGGAGAAGGAGGATAATCCGGGAGACACGGGGAGGAGGATAATCCGGGAGACACGGGGAGGAGGAAGATAATACGGGAGACACGGGGAGGAGGGGGATGATACGGGAGACACGGGGAGGAGGAGGATGATATGGGAGACAGGAGGAGGGGGATGATACGGGAGACAGGAGGAGGAGGATGATACGGGAGACACAGGAGGAGGAGGATAATACGGGAGACACAGGAGGAGGGGGATAATACGGGAGATAGGAGGAGGAGGATAATACGGGAGACACAGGAGGAGGAGGATAATACGGGAGACACAGGAGGAGGGGGATAATACGGGAGACAGGAGGAGGGGGATAATACGGGAGACACAGGAGGAGGGGGATAATACGGGAGACACAGGAGGGGGATAATACGGGAGACAGGAGGAGGGGGATAATACGGGAGACACAGGAGGAGATATGTGTCACTGGCACAGCGTATGAGGGGAGATATGTGTCACGGGCACAGCGTATGAGGGGAGATATGTGTCACGGGCACAGCGTATGAGGGGAGATATGTGTCACTGTCACAGCGTATGAGGGGAGATATGTGTCCCAGGCACAGCGTATGAGGGGAGATATGTGTCACCGGCACAGCGTATGAGGGGAGATATGTGTCACGGGCACAGCGTATGAGGGGAGATATGTGTCACTGGCACAGCGTATGAGGGGAGATATGTGTCACTGTCACAGCGTATGAGGGGAGATATGTGTCCCAGGCACAGCGTATGAGGGGAGATATGTGTCCCAGGCACAGCGTATGAGGGGAGATATGTGTCCCAGGCACAGCGTATGAGGGGAGATATGTGTCCCAGGCACAGCGTATGAGGGGAGATATGTGTCACCAGCACAGCGTATGAGGAGAGATATGTGTCACTGGCACAGCGTATGAGGGGAGATATGTGTCACTGTCACAGCGTATGAGGGGAGATATGTGTCCCAGGCACAGCGTATGAGGGGAGATATGTGTCACGGGCACAGCGTATGAGGGGAGATATGTGTCACTGTCACAGCGTATGAGGGGAGATATGTGTCCCAGGCACAGCGTATGAGGGGAGATATGTGTCACCGGCACAGCGTATGAGGGGAGATATGTGTCACGGGCACAGCGTATGAGGGGAGATATGTGTCACTGGCACAGCGTATGAGGGGAGATATGTGTCACTGTCACAGCGTATGAGGGGAGATATGTGTAACAGGCACAGCGTATGAGGGGAGATATGTGTCACTGGCACAGCGTATGAGGGGAGATATGTGTCACTGTCACAGCGTATGAGGGGAGATATGTGTCCCAGGCACAGCGTATGAGGGGAGATATGTGTCACTGTCACAGCGTATGAGGGGAGATATGTGTCCCAGGCACAGCGTATGAGGGGAGATATGTGTCACTGTCACAGCGTATGAGGGGAGATATGTGTCCCAGGCACAGCGTATGAGGGGAGATATGTGTCACTGTCACAGCGTATGAGGGGAGATATGTGTCCCAGGCACAGCGTATGAGGAGAGATATGTGTCCCAGGCACAGCGTATGAGGGGAGATATGTGTCACTGTCACAGCGTATGAGGGGAGATATGTGTCCCAGGCACAGCGTATGAGGGGAGATATGTGTCACTGTCACAGCGTATGAGGGGAGATATGTGTCCCAGGCACAGCGTATGAGGGGAGATATGTGTCACTGTCACAGCGTATGAGGGGAGATATGTGTCCCAGGCACAGCGTATGAGGGGAGATATGTGTCACTGTCACAGCGTATGACGGGAGATATGTGTCCCAGGCACAGCGTATGACGGGAGATATGTGTCCCAGGCACAGCGTATGACGGGAGATATGTGTCACCGGCACAGCGTATGAGGGGAGATATGTGTCCCAGGCACAGCGTATGAGGGGAGATATGTGTCACCGGCACAGCGTATGAGGGGAGATATGTGTCACTGTCACAGCGTATGAGGAGAGATATGTGTCACTGGCACAGCGTATGAGGGGAGATATGTGTCCCAGGCACAGCGTATGAGGGGAGATATGTGTCCCAGGCACAGCGTATGAGGGGAGATATGTGTCACTGTCACAGCGTATGAGGGGAGATATGTGTCCCAGGCACAGCGTATGAGGGGAGATATGTGTCACCGGCACAGCGTATGAGGGGAGATATGTGTCCCAGGCACAGCGTATGAGGGGAGATATGTGTCCCAGGCACAGCGTATGAGGGGAGATATGTGTCACTAGCACAGCGTATGAGGGGAGATATGTGTCACTGTCACAGCGTATGAGGAGAGATATGTGTCACTGGCACAGCGTATGAGGGGAGATATGTGTCCCAGGCACAGCGTATGAGGGGAGATATGTGTCACTGTCACAGCGTATGAGGAGAGATATGTGTCACTGTCACAGTGTATGAGGAGAGATATGTGTCACTGGCACAGCGTATGAGGGGAGATATGTGTCACTGTCACAGCGTATGAGGAGAGATATGTGTCACTGTCACAGTGTATGAGGAGAGATATGTGTCACTAGCACAGCGTATGAGGGGAGATATGTGTCACTGTCACAGCGTATGAGGAGAGATATGTGTCACTGGCACAGCGTATGAGGGGAGATATGTGTCCCAGGCACAGCGTATGAGGGGAGATATGTGTCACTGTCACAGCGTATGAGGAGAGATATGTGTCACTGGCACAGCGTATGAGGGGAGATATGTGTCCCAGGCACAGCGTATGAGGGGAGATATGTGTCACTGTCACAGCGTATGAGGGGAGATATGTGTCCCAGGCACAGCGTATGAGGGGAGATATGTGTCCCAGGCACAGCGTATGAGGGGAGATATGTGTCCCAGGCACAGCGTATGAGGGGAGATATGTGTCACTGGCACAGCGTATGAGGGGAGATATGTGTCCCAGGCACAGCGTATGAGGAGAGATATGTGTCACTAGCACAGCGTATGAGGGGAGATATGTGTCACTGTCACAGCGTATGAGGAGAGATATGTGTCACGGGCACAGCGTATGAGGGGAGATATGTGTCCCAGGCACAGCGTATGAGGGGAGATATGTGTCACTGTCACAGCGTATGAGGAGAGATATGTGTCACTGGCACAGCGTATGAGGGGAGATATGTGTCCCAGGCACAGCGTATGAGGGGAGATATGTGTCACTGTCACAGCGTATGAGGGGAGATATGTGTCCCAGGCACAGCGTATGAGGGGAGATATGTGTCCCAGGCACAGCGTATGAGGGGAGATATGTGTCCCAGGCACAGCGTATGAGGGGAGATATGTGTCACTGGCACAGCGTATGAGGGGAGATATGTGTCCCAGGCACAGCGTATGAGGGGAGATATGTGTCACCGGCACAGCGTATGAGGGGAGATATGTGTCACGGGCACAGCGTATGAGGGGAGATATGTGTCACTGGCACAGCGTATGAGGAGAGATATGTGTCACTGGCACAGCGTATGAGGGGAGATATGTGTCACTGGCACAGCGTATGAGGGGAGATATGTGTCACTGGCACAGCGTATGAGGGGAGATTTGTGTCCCAGGCACAGCGTATGAGGGGAGATATGTGTCCCAGGCACAGCGTATGAGGGGAGATATGTGTCCCAGGCACAGCGTATGAGGGGAGATATGTGTCACTGGCACAGCGTATGAGGGGAGATATGTGTCCCAGGCACAGCGTATGAGGAGAGATATGTGTCACTAGCACAGCGTATGAGGGGAGATATGTGTCACTGTCACAGCGTATGAGGAGAGATATGTGTCACGGGCACAGCGTATGAGGGGAGATATGTGTCCCAGGCACAGCGTATGAGGGGAGATATGTGTCACTGTCACAGCGTATGAGGAGAGATATGTGTCACTGGCACAGCGTATGAGGGGAGATATGTGTCCCAGGCACAGCGTATGAGGGGAGATATGTGTCACTGTCACAGCGTATGAGGGGAGATATGTGTCCCAGGCACAGCGTATGAGGGGAGATATGTGTCCCAGGCACAGCGTATGAGGGGAGATATGTGTCCCAGGCACAGCGTATGAGGGGAGATATGTGTCACTGGCACAGCGTATGAGGGGAGATATGTGTCCCAGGCACAGCGTATGAGGGGAGATATGTGTCACCGGCACAGCGTATGAGGGGAGATATGTGTCACGGGCACAGCGTATGAGGGGAGATATGTGTCACTGGCACAGCGTATGAGGAGAGATATGTGTCACTGGCACAGCGTATGAGGGGAGATATGTGTCACTGGCACAGCGTATGAGGGGAGATATGTGTCACTGGCACAGCGTATGAGGGGAGATATGTGTCCCAGGCACAGCGTATGAGGGGAGATATGTGTCCCAGGCACAGCGTATGAGGGGAGATATGTGTCCCAGGCACAGCGTATGAGGGGAGATATGTGTCACGGGCACAGCGTATGAGGAGAGATATGTGTCAATAGCACAGCGTATGAGGGGAGATATGTGTCACTGTCACAGCGTATGAGGGGAGATATGTGTCACGGGCACAGCGTATGAGGGGAGATATGTGTCCCAGGCACAGCGTATGAGGATAGATATGTGTCCCAGGCACAGCGTATGAGGGGAGATATGTGTCCCAGGCACAGCGTATGAGGGGAGATATGTGTCACTGTCACAGCGTATGAGGGGAGATATGTGTCACGGGCACAGCGTATGAGGGGAGATATGTGTCCCAGGCACAGCGTATGAGGGGAGATATGTGTCCCAGGCACAGCGTATGAGGGGAGATATGTGTCACGGGCACAGCGTATGAGGGGAGATATGTGTCACCGGCACAGCGTATGAGGGGAGATATGTGTCACCGGCACAGCGTATGAGGGGAGATATGTGTCACCGGCACAGCGTATGAGGAGAGATATGTGTCCCAGGCACAGCGTATGAGGGGAGATATGTGTCACCGGCACAGCGTATGAGGAGAGATATGTGTCACCGGCACAGCGTATGAGGGGAGATATGTGTCCCAGGCACAGCGTATGAGGGGAGATATGTGTCCCAGGCACAGCGTATGAGGAGAGATATGTGTCACTGTCACAGCGTATGAGGAGAGATATGTGTCACTGGCACAGCTTATGAGGGGAGATATGTGTCACGGGCACAGCGTATGAGGAGAGATATGTGTCACTGTCACAGCGTATGAGGAGAGATATGTGTCACTGGCACAGCGTATGAGGGGAGATATGTGTCACGGGCACAGCGTATGAGGGGAGATATGTGTCACTGTCACAGCGTATGAGGGGAGATATGTGTCACGGGCACAGCGTATGAGGGGTGATATGTGTCACGGGCACAGCGTATGAGGGGAGATATGTGTCCCGAGCACAGCGTATGAGGAGAGATATGTGTCACTGTCACAGCGTATGAGGGGAGATATGTGTCACTGGCACAGCGTATGAGGGGAGATATGTGTCACTGTCACAGCGTATGAGGGGAGATATGTGTCCCAGGCACAGCGTACGAGGAGAGATATGTGTCCCAGGCACAGCGTATGAGGGGAGATATGTGTCCCAGGCACAGCGTATGAGGGGAGATATGTGTCCCAGGCACAGCGTATGAGGGGAGATATGTGTCACTGTCACAGCGTATGAGGGGAGATATGTGTCACTGGCACAGCGTATGAGGGGAGATATGTGTCACTGGCACAGCGTATGAGGGGAGATATGTGTCACTGGCACAGCATATGAGGGGAGATATGTGTCACTGGCACAGCGTATGAGGGGAGATATGTGTCACTGTCACAGCGTATGAGGGGAGATATGTGTCACTGGCACAGCGTATGAGGGGAGATATGTGTCACTGTCACAGTGTATGAGGGGAGATATGTGTCACCGTCACAGGGTATGAGGGGAGATATGTGTCACCGGCACAGCGTATGAGGGGAGATATGTGTCACCGGCACAGCGTATGAGGAGAGATATGTGTCACCGGCACAGCGTATGAGGGGAGATATGTGTCACCGGCACAGCGTATGAGGGGAAATATGTGTCACCGGCACAGCGTATGAGGGGAGATATGTGTCACTGGCACAGCGTATGAGGGGAGATATGTGTCACTGGCACAGCGTATGAGGGGAGATATGTGTCACTGGAACAGCGTATGAGGAGAGATATGTGTCCCAGGCACAGCGTATGAGGGGAGATATGTGTCCCGGGCACAGCGTATGAGGGGAGATATGTGTCACTGGCACAGCGTATGAGGGGAGATATGTGTCACGGGCACAGCGTATGAGGAGAGATATGTGTCACGGGCACAGCGTATGAGGGGAGATATGTGTCACTGGCACAGCGAATGAGGGGAGATATGTGTCACTGGCACAGCGTATGAGGAGAGATATGTGTCACTGTCACAGCGTATAAGGAGAGATATGTGTCGCGGGCACAGCGTATGAGGGGAGATATGTGTCACTGTCACAGCGTATGAGGAGAGATATGTGTCACGGGCACAGCGTATGAGGGGAGATATGTGTCCCAGGCACAGCGTATGAGGGGAGATATGTGTCCCAGGCACAGCGTATAAGGAGAGATATGTGTCCCAGGCACAGCGTATGAGGGGAGATATGTGTCCCAGGCACAGCGTATGAGGAGAGATATGTGTCACGGGCACAGCGTATGAGGGGAGATATGTGTCACTGTCACAGCGTATGAGGAGAGATATGTGTCACGGGCACAGCGTATGAGGGGAGATATGTGTCCCAGGCACAGCGTATGAGGGGAGATATGTGTCCCAGGCACAGCGTATAAGGAGAGATATGTGTCCCAGGCACAGCGTATGAGGAGAGATATGTGTCCCAGGCACAGCGTATGAGGAGAGATATGTGTCACGGGCACAGCGTATGAGGGGAGATATGTGTCCCGGGCACAGCGTATGAGGGGAGATATGTGTCACTGGCACAGCGTATGAGGGGAGATATGTGTCCCAGGCACAGCGTATGAGGGGAGATATGTGTCCCAGGCACAGAGTATGAGGAGAGATATGTGTCACTGGCACAGCGTATGAGGGGAGATATGTGTCCCAGGCACAGCGTATGAGGAGAGATATGTGTCACTGGCACAGCGTATGAGGGGAGATATGTGTCCCTGGCACAGCGTATGAGGGGAGATATGTGTCACTGGCACAGCGTATGAGGGGAGATATGTGTCCCAGGCACAGCGTATGAGGGGAGATATGTGTCCCAGGCACAGCGTATGAGGAGAGATATGTGTCACGGGCACAGCGTATGAGGGGAGATATGTGTCCCGGGCACAACGTATGAGGAGAGATATGTGTCACTGGCACAGCGTATGAGGGGAGATATGTGTCACTGGCACAGCGTATGAGGAGAGATATGTGTCCCAGGCACAGCGTATGAGGGGAGATATGTGTCCCAGGCACAGCGTATGAGGAGAGATATGTGTCCCAGGCACAGCGTATGAGGGGAGATATGTGTCCCATGCACAGCGTATGAGGAGAGATATGTGTCCCAGGCACAGCGTATGAGGGGAGATATGTGTCCCAGGCACAGCGTATGAGGGGAGATATGTGTCACGGGCACAGCGTATGAGGGGAGATATGTGTCCCAGGCACAGCGTATAAGGAGAGATATGTGTCAATGTCACAGTGTATGAGGGGAGATATGTGTCACTGGCACAGCGTATGAGGGGAGATATGTGTCCCAGGCACAGCGTATAAGGAGAGATATGTGTCAATGTCACAGTGTATGAGGGGAGATATGTGTCACTGTCACAGTGTATGAGGGGAGATATGTGTCACTGGCACAGCGTATGAGGGGAGATATGTGTCCCAGGCACAGCGTATGAGGGGAGATATGTGTCCCAGGCACAGCGTATAAGGAGAGATATGTGTCACTGTCACAGCGTATGAGGAGAGATATGTGTCACGGGCACAGCGTATGAGGGGAGATATGTGTCCCAGGCACAGCGTATGAGGGGAGATATGTGTCCCAGGCACAGCGTATAAGGAGAGATATGTGTCCCAGGCACAGCGTATGAGGAGAGATATGTGTCCCAGGCACAGCGTATGAGGAGAGATATGTGTCACGGGCACAGCGTATGAGGGGAGATATGTGTCCCGGGAACAATGTATGAGGGGAGATATGTGTCACTGGCACAGCGTATGAGGGGAGATATGTGTCACTGGCACAGCGTATGAGGGGAGATATGTGTCCCAGGCACAGCGTATGAGGGGAGATATGTGTCCCAGGCACAGCGTATGAGGAGAGATATGTGTCACTGGCACAGCGTATGAGGGGAGATATGTGTCACTGGCACAGCGTATGAGGAGAGATATGTGTCACTGGCACAGCGTATGAGGGGAGATATGTGTCCCTGGCACAGCGTATGAGGGGAGATATGTGTCACTGGCACAGCGTATGAGGGGAGATATGTGTCCCAGGCACAGCGTATGAGGAGAGATATGTGTCCCAGGCACAGCGTATGAGGAGAGATATGTGTCACGGGCACAGCGTATGAGGGGAGATATGTGTCCCGGGCACAACGTATGAGGAGAGATATGTGTCACTGGCACAGCGTATGAGGGGAGATATGTGTCACTGGCACAGCGTATGAGGAGAGATATGTGTCCCAGCCACAGCGTATGAGGGGAGATATGTGTCCCAGGCACAGCGTATGAGGAGAGATATGTGTCCCAGGCACAGCGTATGAGGGGAGATATGTGTCCCATGCACAGCGTATGAGGAGAGATATGTGTCCCAGGCACAGCGTATGAGGGGAGATATGTGTCCCAGGCACAGCGTATGAGGGGAGATATGTGTCACGGGCACAGCGTATGAGGGGAGATATGTGTCCCAGGCACAGCGTATAAGGAGAGATATGTGTCAATGTCACAGTGTATGAGGGGAGATATGTGTCACTGGCACAGCGTATGAGGGGAGATATGTGTCCCAGGCACAGCGTATAAGGAGAGATATGTGTCACTGTCACAGTGTATGAGGGGAGATATGTGTCACTGGCACAGCGTATGAGGGGAGATATGTGTCACTGGCACAGCGTATAAGGAGAGATATGTGTCACTGTCACAGTGTATGAGGGGAGATATGTGTCACTGGCACAGCGTATGAGGGGAGATATGTGTCCCAGGCACAGCGTATAAGGAGAGATATGTGTCACTGTCACAGTGTATGAGGGGAGATATGTGTCACTGGCACAGCGTATGAGGGGAGATATGTGTCACGGGCACAGCGTATGAGGGGAGATATGTGTCACTGGCACAGCGTATGAGGGGTGATATGTGTCACGGGCACAGCGTATGAGGGGAGATATGTGTCCCGGGCACAGCGTATGAGGAGAGATATGTGTCACTGTCACAGCGTATGAGGGGAGATATGTGTCACTGGCACAGCGTATGAGGGGAGATATGTGTCACTGTCACAGCGTATGAGGGGAGATATGTGTCCCAGGCACAGCGTATGAGGAGAGATATGTGTCCCAGGCACAGCGTATGAGGGGAGATATGTGTCCCAGGCACAGCGTATGAGGGGAGATATGTGTCCCAGGCACAGCGTATGAGGGGAGATATGTGTCACTGTCACAGCGTATGAGGGGAGATATGTGTCACTGGCACAGCGTATGAGGGGAGATATGTGTCACTGGCACAGCGTATGAGGGGAGATATGTGTCACTGGCACAGCGTATGAGGAGAGATATGTGTCACTGGCACAGCGTATGAGGGGAGATATGTGTCACTGTCACAGCATATGAGGGGAGATATGTGTCACTGGCACAGCGTATGAGGGGAGATATGTGTCACTGTCACAGTGTATGAGGGGAGATATGTGTCACCGTCACAGGGTATGAGGGGAGATATGTGTCACCGGCACAGCGTATGAGGGGAGATATGTGTCACCGGCACAGCGTATGAGGAGAGATAAATGTCACCGGCACAGCGTATGAGGGGAGATATGTGTCACCGGCACAGCGTATGAGGGGAAATATGTGTCACCGGCACAGCGTATGAGGGGAGATATGTGTCACTGGCACAGCGTATGAGGGGAGATATGTGTCACTGGCACAGCGTATGAGGGGAGATATGTGTCACTGGAACAGCGTATGAGGAGAGATATGTGTCCCAGGCACAGCGTATGAGGGGAGATATGTGTCCCGGGCACAGCGTATGAGGGGAGATATGTGTCACTGGCACAGCGTATGAGGGGAGATATGTGTCACGGGCACAGCGTATGAGGAGAGATATGTGTCACGGGCACAGCGTATGAGGGGAGATATGTGTCACTGGCACAGCGTATGAGGGGAGATATGTGTCACTGGCACAGCGTATGAGGAGAGATATGTGTCACTGTCACAGCGTATAAGGAGAGATATGTGTCGCGGGCACAGCGTATGAGGGGAGATATGTGTCACTGTCACAGCGTATGAGGAGAGATATGTGTCACGGGCACAGCGTATGAGGGGAGATATGTGTCCCAGGCACAGCGTATGAGGGGAGATATGTGTCCCAGGCACAGCGTATAAGGAGAGATATGTGTCCCAGGCACAGCGTATGAGGAGAGATATGTGTCCCAGGCACAGCGTATGAGGAGAGATATGTGTCACGGGCACAGCGTATGAGGGGAGATATGTGTCCCGGGCACAATGTATGAGGGGAGATATGTGTCACTGGCACAGCGTATGAGGGGAGATATGTGTCACTGGCACAGCGTATGAGGGGAGATATGTGTCCCAGGCACAGCGTATGAGGGGAGATATGTGTCCCAGGCACAGCGTATGAGGAGAGATATGTGTCACTGGCACAGCGTATGAGGGGAGATATGTGTCCCAGGCACAGCGTATGAGGAGAGATATGTGTCACTGGCACAGTGTATGAGGGGAGATATGTGTCCCTGGCACAGCGTATGAGGGGAGATATGTGTCACTGGCACAGCGTATGAGGGGAGATATGTGTCCCAGGCACAGCGTATGAGGGGAGATATGTGTCCCAGGCACAGCGTATGAGGAGAGATATGTGTCACGGGCACAGCGTATGAGGGGAGATATGTGTCCCGGGCACAACGTATGAGGAGAGATATGTGTCACTGGCACAGCGTATGAGGGGAGATATGTGTCACTGGCACAGCGTATGAGGAGAGATATGTGTCCCAGGCACAGCGTATGAGGGGAGATATGTGTCCCAGGCACAGCGTATGAGGAGAGATATGTGTCCCAGGCACAGCGTATGAGGGGAGATATGTGTCCCATGCACAGCGTATGAGGAGAGATATGTGTCCCAGGCACAGCGTATGAGGGGAGATATGTGTCCCAGGCACAGCGTATGAGGGGAGATATGTGTCACGGGCACAGCGTATGAGGGGAGATATGTGTCCCAGGCACAGCGTATAAGGAGAGATATGTGTCAATGTCACAGTGTATGAGGGGAGATATGTGTCACTGGCACAGCGTATGAGGGGAGATATGTGTCCCAGGCACAGCGTATGAGGGGAGATATGTGTCCCAGGCACAGCGTATAAGGAGAGATATGTGTCACTGTCACAGCGTATGAGGAGAGATATGTGTCACGGGCACAGCGTATGAGGGGAGATATGTGTCCCAGGCACAGCGTATGAGGGGAGATATGTGTCCCAGGCACAGCGTATGAGGAGAGATATGTGTCACGGGCACAGCGTATGAGGGGAGATATGTGTCCCAGGCACAGCGTATGAGGAGAGATATGTGTCCCAGGCACAGCGTATGAGGAGAGATATGTGTCACGGGCACAGCGTATGAGGGGAGATATGTGTCCCGGGCACAATGTATGAGGGGAGATATGTGTCACTGGCACAGCGTATGAGGGGAGATATGTGTCACTGGCACAGCGTATGAGGGAAGATATGTGTCCCAGGCACAGCGTATGAGGGGAGATATGTGTCCCAGGCACAGCGTATGAGGAGAGATATGTGTCACTGGCACAGCGTATGAGGGGAGATATGTGTCCCTGGCACAGCGTATGAGGGGAGATATGTGTCACTGGCACAGCGTATGAGGGGAGATATGTGTCCCAGGCACAGCGTATGAGGGGAGATATGTGTCCCAGGCACAGCGTATGAGGAGAGATATGTGTCACGGGCACAGCGTATGAGGGGAGATATGTGTCCCGGGCACAACGTATGAGGAGAGATATGTGTCACTGGCACAGCGTATGAGGGGAGATATGTGTCACTGGCACAGCGTATGAGGAGAGATATGTGTCCCAGGCACAGCGTATGAGGGGAGATATGTGTCCCAGGCACAGCGTTTGAGGGGAGATATGTGTCCCATGCACAGCGTATGAGGAGAGATATGTGTCCCAGGCACAGCGTATGAGGGGAGATATGTGTCCCAGGCACAGCGTATGAGGGGAGATATGTGTCACGGGCACAGCGTATGAGGGGAGATATGTGTCCCAGGCACAGCGTATAAGGAGAGATATGTGTCAATGTCACAGTGTATGAGGGGAGATATGTGTCACTGGCACAGCGTATGAGGGGAGATATGTGTCCCAGGCACAGCGTATAAGGAGAGATATGTGTCACTGTCACAGTGTATGAGGGGAGATATGTGTCACTGGCACAGCGTATGAGGGGAGATATGTGTCACTGGCACAGCGTATAAGGAGAGATATGTGTCACTGTCACAGTGTATGAGTGGAGATATGTGTCACTGGCACAGCGTATGAGGGGAGATATGTGTCACTGGCACAGCGTATGAGGGGAGATTTGTGTCACTGGCACAGCGTATAAGGAGAGATATGTGTCCCAGGCACAGCGTATGAGGAGAGATATGTGTCCCAGGCACAGCGTATGAGGAGAGATATGTGTCACTGTCACAGCGTATAAGGAGAGATATGTGTCGCGGGCACAGCGTATGAGGGGAGATATGTGTCACTGTCACAGCGTATGAGGAGAGATATGTGTCACGGGCACAGCGTATGAGGGGAGATATGTGTCCCAGGCACAGCGTATGAGGGGAGATATGTGTCCCAGGCACAGCGTATGAGGAGAGATATGTGTCCCAGGCACAGCGTATGAGGAGAGATATGTGTCACTGTCACAGCGTATAAGGAGAGATATGTGTCGCGGGCACAGCGTATGAGGGGAGATATGTGTCACTGTCACAGCGTATGAGGGGAGATATGTGTCCCAGGCACAGCGTATGAGGGGAGATATGTGTCACTGTCACAGCGTATAAGGAGAGATATGTGTCGCGGGCACAACGTATGAGGGGAGATATGTGTCACTGGCACAGCGTATGAGGAGAGATATGTGTCACGGGCACAGCGTATGAGGGGAGATATGTGTCACTGGCACAGCGTATGAGGAGAGATATGTGTCACGGGCACAGCGTATGAGGAGAGATATGTGTCACTGGCACAGCGTATGAGGAGAGATATGTGTCACTGGCACAGCGTATGAGGAGAGATATGTGTCACTGGCACAGCGTATGAGGGGAGATATGTGTCACGGGCACAGCGTATGAGGGGAGATGTGTCACTGGCACAGCGTATGAGGAGAGATATGTGTCACTGGCACAGCGTATGAGGGGAGATATGTGTCACGGGCACAGCGTATGAGGAGAGATATGTGTCACGGGCACAGCGTATGAGGGGAGATATGTGTCACTGTCACAGCGTATGAGGAGAGATATGTGTTGTGATGTACCATGTCTACAAGATATGTTTTCTGTTGCAATGTGCTAACAAATCCTCCATCCTAGGACATTGTAAACTCTCAGTAGTAGGAATTCCTTCCCCCCAGGTTTTATCAACCCTGCCACTTCCTCTGGAAGAGCAGGAATGTTAATTAGCTAGACCATCTTCCTCACACCATTTGCCTTCTCTCCTCTTCAGAGCGGGAAAAACTTCTTTGTTTGAAACGAATAAAACTATGAGAGACTATACCATAAGAACCAAATACCCTAGAGATATGAAAATCATATTTTTGTAACCTGAGCGGTCCCAGCTTCGAGACCGCGTATGTTTCGAAGTTCTACCCTGTCCAGAACATGAGATAGGATTTGCGCCCAAATGGACGGTCATATCGCATAGATGTTTGATGTTTTCTTGATGGGCTCATTACGCTGGGAAACATGATACCACTGATGAGTCCATACCAGCTTCTCCCATAAAGTTATAGCTAATCTAAGTTTTGTAGCCAAAACATAACTTGGATAAGAGAGGTGGGATCAACCCAGAATGCACCTCTCTGTGATGTCACATAGGAAAGTCTATAAGGCATTTCCTGGGCAAACCAGCGCAGAACAGCTGCAGAGTCCGTGCTGACAAGAACTCAGATGAGCGGAGAAGTGCAGCTCCGCCTCCACCCACCTTAAAGCCACATGGTCTGCCTAAGGAACAATATGGAACTGTGAGTGTAATCTCTTTGTTTTCTCCACTTTTATTTTATACCTGTACTGTACATATTTTATGTCTCAATTTTATAGCAACTTTTATCTGTAATCACTGTCCTCTTTCGGAAAATAAATGAAATTATTTAGATCTGTCTCCATGCTCTAAGAATCGAACTATACGCCTTTGTTAGATAATCGCTACTAATTCAAGGGGTTTGCCACGAACCCTCTTAATTTAACACTGTGAATTAAGTAACCGTGACTGGTGGCAGCGCGTTGTGTACGGCTATTACGGCTTGCTGGCAGTCTAGAAGGGTCTTATATTGCTGAGTAAGGGGCTTCAGCCACAGCATTGATAATTCCCTTACTGCAGAAGCCTAATTGCCGGTTCACAACAGGCAGCCCGTCCGGCGACTAATTATCCTAGGTGCAGTTCCCTGACTAACCTGAGGGTAAGGGGGGCGCCGGAGAGCTGCGAGTTCCAAAGTGGAACTGAGAAAGTGGGATATACATAAATCCCCGCAGTACTTGGAAGATTGATAGCAGTGGTGGGGCATCCAAATTAAACTCCCCCTGCGGCAAATTGTAGAGCGAGATTAGCTTGCTGGATATTTTTGTCACATGGTGCCGGTGGTGGGATAACTAAGATAAGCCCCAACGGTGCCTGTGATAGCCGTGTGCCGGCATTGTGTCACGTCCCTCCGTCCGCTGATACACCGATGTCAGTGGTGGGATTGTGACATAGTGGTGACACAGGGTCCGCTGTCGGTCACGTATTGGTGGCAGCGGGACCCCCGTTAGTGTCGCCCGTAAGTGGACGAACGGCGGTGGGCTGTTCGTCACATGTGTCACGGGCACAGCGTATGAGGAGAGATATGTGTCACGGGCACAGCGTATGAGGGGAGATATGTGCCCCAGGCACAGCGTATAAGGAGAGATATGTGTCCCAGGCACAGCGTATGAGGAGAGATATGTGTCACTGTCACAGCGTATAAGGAGAGATATGTGTCGCGGGCACAGCGTATGAGGGGAGATATGTGTCACTATCACAGCGTATGAGGAGAGATATGTGTCATGGGCACAGCGTATGAGGGGAGATATGTGTCCCAGGCACAGCGTATGAGGGGAGATATGTGTCCCAGGCACAGCGTATGAGGAGAGATATGTGTCCCAGGCACAGCGTATGAGGAGAGATATGTGTCACTGTCACAGCTTATAAGGAGAGATATGTGTCGCGGGCACAGCGTATGAGGGGAGATATGTGTCACTGTCACAGCGTATGAGGGGAGATATGTGTCACTGTCACAGCGTATGAGGGGAGATATGTGTCCCAGGCACAGCGTATGAGGAGAGATATGTGTCACTGGCACAGCGTATGAGGGGAGATATGTGTCACGGGCACAGCGTATGAGGGGAGATATGTGTCCCAGGCACAGCGTATGAGGAGAGATATGTGTCCCAGGCACAGCGTATGAGGGGAGATATGTGTCACTGTCACAGCGTATAAGGAGAGATATGTGTCGCGGGCACAGCGTATGAGGAGAGATATGTGTCACGGGCACAGCGTATGAGGAGAGATATGTGTCACGGGCACAGCGTATGAGGAGAGATATGTGTCACTGGCACAGCGTATGAGGAGAGATATGTGTCACGGGCACAGCGTATGAGGAGAGATATGTGTCACGGGCACAGCGTATGAGGGGAGATATGTGTCACTGGCACAGCGTATGAGGGGAGATATGTGTCACTGGCACAGCGTATGAGGAGAGATATGTGTCACGGGCACAGCGTATGAGGAGAGATATGTGTCACTGGCACAGCGTATGAGGAGAGATATGTGTCACGGGCACAGCGTATGAGGGGAGATATGTGTCACTGGCACAGCGTATGAGGAGAGATATGTGTCACTGGCACAGCGTATGAGGGGAGATATGTGTCACGGGCACAGCGTATGAGGGGAGATATGTGTCACTGGCACAGCGTATGAGGGGAGATGTGTCACTAGCACAGCGTATGAGGGGAGATATGTGTCCCAGGCACAGCGTATGAGGGGAGATGTGTGTCACTGGCACAGCGTATGAGGAGAGATATGTGTCACGGGCACAGCGTATGAGGGGAGATATGTGTCACTGTCACAGCGTATGAGGAGAGATATGTGTCACTGGCACAGCGTATGAGGGGAGATATGTGTCACTGTCACAGCGTATGAGGGGAGATATGTGTCACTGGCACAGCGTATGAGGGGAGATATGTGTCACTGGCACAGCGTATGAGGAGAGATATGTGTCCCAGGCACAGCGTATGAGGAGAGATATGTGTCCCAGGCACAGCGTATGAGGGGAGATGTGTGTCACTGGCACAGCGTATGAGGAGAGATATGTGTCCCAGGCACAGCGTATGAGGGGAGATATGTGTCACTGGCACAGCGTATGAGGGGAGATATGTGTCCCAGGCACAGCGTATGAGGGGAGATATGTGTCACGGGCACAGCGTATGAGGGGAGATATGTGTCCCAGGCACAGCGTATGAGGGGAGATATGTGTCACTGGCACAGCGTATGAGGAGAGATATGTGTCCCAGGCACAGCGTATGAGGAGAGATATGTGTCACTGGCACAGCGTATGAGGGGAGATATGTGTCCCAGGCACAGCGTATGAGGGGAGATATGTGTCACTGGCACAGCGTATGAGGAGAGATATGTGTCACTGGCACAGCGTATGAGGAGAGATATGTGTCACTGTCACAGCGTATGAGGCGAGATATGTGTCACTGGCACAGCGTATGAGGAGAGATATGTGTCACTGGCACAGCGTATGAGGAGAGATATGTGTCACTGTCACAGCGTATGAGGCGAGATATGTGTCACTGGCACAGCGTATGAGGAGAGATATGTGTCACGGGCACAGCGTATGAGGAGAGATATGTGTCACTGTCACAGCGTATGAGGCGAGATATGTGTCACTGGCACAGCGTATGAGGAGAGATATGTGTCACTGGCACAGCGTATGAGGGGAGATATGTGTCCCAGGCACAGCGTATGAGGGGAGATATGTGTCACGGGCACAGCGTATGAGGGGAGATATGTGTCACTGGCACAGCGTATGAGGAGAGATATGTGTCACGGGCACAGCGTATGAGGGGAGATATGTGTCACCGGCACAGCGTATGAGGAGAGATATGTGTCACGGGCACAGCGTATGAGGAGAGATATGTGTCACGGGCACAGCGTATGAGGGGAGATATGTGTCACTGGCACAGCGTATGAGGAGAGATATGTGTCACCGGCACAGCGTATGAGGAGAGATATGTGTCACTGTCACAGCGTATGAGGAGAGATATGTGTCACTGTCACAGCGTATGAGGGGAGATATGTGTCCCAGGCACAGCGTATGAGGAGAGATATGTGTCACGGGCACAGCGTATGAGGAGAGATATGTGTCACCGGCACAGCGTATGAGGAGAGATATGTGTCACTGTCACAGCGTATGAGGCGAGATATGTGTCACTGGCACAGCGTATGAGGAGAGATATGTGTCCCAGGCACAGCGTATGAGGAGAGATATGTGTCACTGGCACAGCGTATGAGGGGAGATATGTGTCCCAGGCACAGCGTATGAGGAGAGATATGTGTCACTGGCACAGCGTATGAGGGGAGATATGTGTCCCAGGCACAGCGTATGAGGGGAGATATGTGTCCCAGGCACAGCGTATGAGGGGAGATGTGTCACTAGCACAGCGTATGAGGGGAGATATATGTCCCGGGCACAGCGTATGAGGGGAGATATGTGTCCCAGGCACAGCGTATGAGGAGAGATGTGTCACTAGCACAGCGTATGAGGGGAGATATATGTCCCGGGCACCACGTATGAGGGGAGATGTGTGTCACGGGCACAGCGTATGAGGGGAGATATGTGTCCCAGGCACAGCGTATGAGGAGAGATATGTGTCACGGGCACAGCGTATGAGGAGAGATATGTGTCACCGGCACAGCGTATGAGGAGAGATATGTGTCACTGTCACAGCGTATGAGGCGAGATATGTGTCACTGGCACAGCGTATGAGGAGAGATATGTGTCCCAGGCACAGCGTATGAGGAGAGATATGTGTCACTGGCACAGCGTATGAGGGGAGATATGTGTCCCAGGCACAGCGTATGAGGAGAGATATGTGTCACTGGCACAGCGTATGAGGAGAGATATGTGTCACTGGCACAGCGTATGAGGGGAGATATGTGTCCCAGGCACAGCGTATGAGGGGAGATATGTGTCCCAGGCACAGCGTATGAGGGGAGATGTGTCACTAGCACAGCGTATGAGGGGAGATATATGTCCCGGGCACAGCGTATGAGGGGAGATATGTGTCACGGGCACAGCATATGAGGGGAGATATGTGTCACTGGCACAGCGTATGAGGAGAGATATGTGTCACCGGCACAGCGTATGAGGAGAGATATGTGTCACTGTCACAGCGTATGAGGAGAGATATGTGTCACTGTCACAGCGTATGAGGAGAGATATGTGTCACTGTCACAGCGTATGAGGAGAGATATGTGTCACTGTCACAGAGTATGAGGGGAGATATGTGTCCCAGGCACAGCGTATGAGGAGAGATATGTGTCACGGGCACAGCGTATGAGGAGAGATATGTGTCACCGGCACAGCGTATGAGGAGAGATATGTGTCACTGTCACAGCGTATGAGGCGAGATATGTGTCACTGGCATAGCGTATGAGGAGAGATATGTGTCCCAGGCACAGCGTATGAGGAGAGATATGTGTCACTGGCACAGCGTATGAGGGGAGATATGTGTCCCAGGCACAGCGTATGAGGAGAGATATGTGTCACTGGCACAGCGTATGAGGGGAGATATGTGTCCCAGGCACAGCGTATGAGGGGAGATATGTGTCCCAGGCACAGCGTATGAGGAGAGATATGTGTCACTAGCACAGCGTATGAGGGGAGATATATGTCCCGGGCACAGCGTATGAGGGGAGATATGTGTCCCAGGCACAGCGTATGAGGGGAGATATGTGTCCCAGGCACAGCGTATGAGGAGAGATGTGTCACTAGCACAGCGTATGAGGGGAGATATATGTCCCGGGCACAGCGTATGAGGGGAGATGTGTGTCAGGGCACAGCGTATGAGGGGAGATATGTGTCCCAGGCACAGCGTATGAGGAGAGATATGTGTCACGGGCACAGCGTATGAGGAGAGATATGTGTCACCGGCACAGCGTATGAGGAGAGATATGTGTCACTGTCACAGCGTATGAGGCGAGATATGTGTCACTGGCACAGCGTATGAGGAGAGATATGTGTCCCAGGCACAGCGTATGAGGAGAGATATGTGTCACTGGCACAGCGTATGAGGAGAGATATGTGTCCCAGGCACAGCGTATGAGGAGAGATATGTGTCCCAGGCACAGCGTATGAGGAGAGATATGTGTCACTGGCACAGCGTATGAGGGGAGATATGTGTCCCAGGCACAGCGTATGAGGAGAGATATGTGTCCCAGGCACAGCGTATGAGGGGAGATATGTGTCCCAGGCACAGCGTATGAGTAGAGATATGTGTCCCAGGCACAGCGTATGAGGAGAGATATGTGTCCCAGGCACAGCGTATGAGGAGAGATATGTGTCACTGGCACAGCGTATGAGGGGAGATATGTGTCCCAGGCACAGCGTATGAGGGGAGATGTGTCACTAGCACAGCGTATGAGGGGAGATATATCTCCCGGGCACAGCGTATGAGGGGAGATATGTGTCCCAGGCACAGCGTATGAGGGGAGATATGTGTCCCAGGCACAGCGTATGAGGGGAGATGTGTCACTAGCACAGCGTATGAGGGGAGATATATGTCCCGGGCACAGCGTATGAGGGGAGATATGTGTCCCAGGCACAGCGTATGAGGAGAGATATGTGTCACTGTCACAGCGTATAAGGAGAGATATGTGTCGCGGGCACAGCGTATGAGGGGAGATATGTGTCACTGTCACAGCGTATGAGGGGAGATATGTGTCCCAGGCACAGCGTATGAGGGGAGATATGTGTCACTGTCACAGCGTATAAGGAGAGATATGTGTCGCGGGCACAGCGTATGAGGGGAGATATGTGTCACTGGCACAGCGTATGAGGGGAGATATGTGTCACTGGCACAGCGTATGAGGGGAGATTTGTGTCACTGGCACAGCGTATGAGGAGAGATATGTGTCACGGGCACAGCGTATGAGGAGAGATATGTGTCCCAGGCACAGCGTATGAGGAGAGATATGTGTCACGGGCACAGCGTATGAGGGGAGATATGTGTCACTGGCACAGCGTATGAGGAGAGACATGTGTCACTGGCACAGCGTATGAGGGGAGATATGTGTCACGGGCACAGCGTATGAGGAGAGATATGTGTCACTGGCACAGCGTATGAGGGGAGATGTGTCACTAGCACAGCGTATGAGGGGAGATATGTGTCCCAGGCACAGCATATGAGGGGAGATGTGTGTCACTGGCACAGCGTATGAGGAGAGATATGTGTCACGGGCACAGCGTATGAGGGGAGATATGTGTCACTGTCACAGCGTATGAGGAGAGATATGTGTCACGGGCACAGCGTATGAGGAGAGATATGTGTCACGGGCACAGCGTATGAGGGGAGATATGTGCCCCAGGCACAGCGTATAAGGAGAGATATGTGTCCCAGGCACAGCGTATGAGGAGAGATATGTGTCACTGTCACAGCGTATAAGGAGAGATATGTGTCGCGGGCACAGCGTATGAGGGGAGATATGTGTCACTATCACAGCGTATGAGGAGAGATATGTGTCACGGGCACAGCGTATGAGGGGAGATTTGTGTCCCAGGCACAGCGTATGAGGGGAGATATGTGTCCCAGGCACAGCGTATGAGGAGAGATATGTGTCCCAGGCACAGCGTATGAGGAGAGATATGTGTCACTGTCACAGCGTATAAGGAGAGATATGTGTCGCGGGCACAGCGTATGAGGGGAGATATGTGTCACTGTCACAGCGTATGAGGGGAGATATGTGTCCCAGGCACAGCGTATGAGGAGAGATATGTGTCACTGGCACAGCGTATGAGGGGAGATATGTGTCACGGGCACAGCGTATGAGGGGAGATAGGTGTCCCAGGCACAGCGTATGAGGAGAGATATGTGTCCCAGGCACAGCGTATGAGGGGAGATATGTGTCACTGTCACAGCGTATAAGGAGAGATATGTGTCGCGGGCACAGCGTATGAGGAGAGATATGTGTCACGGGCACAGCGTATGAGGAGAGATATGTGTCACGGGCACAGCGTATGAGGAGAGATATGTGTCACTGGCACAGCGTATGAGGAGAGATATGTGTCACGGGCACAGCGTATGAGGGGAGATATGTGTCACTGGCACAGCGTATGAGGAGAGATATGTGTCACGGGCACAGCGTATGAGGAGAGATATGTGTCACGGGCACAGCGTATGAGGGGAGATATGTGTCACTGGCACAGCGTATGAGGGGAGATATGTGTCACTGGCACAGCGTATGAGGGGAGATATGTGTCACTGGCACAGCGTATGAGGAGAGATATGTGTCACTGGCACAGCGTATGAGGAGAGATATGTGTCACGGGCACAGCGTATGAGGGGAGATATGTGTCACTGGCACAGCGTATGAGGAGAGATATGTGTCACGGGCACAGCGTATGAGGAGAGATATGTGTCACTGGCACAGCGTATGAGGAGAGATATGTGTCACGGGCACAGCGTATGAGGGGAGATATGTGTCCCAGGCACAGCGTATGAGGGGAGATGTGTGTCACTGGCACAGCGTATGAGGAGAGATATGTGTCACGGGCACAGCGTATGAGGGGAGATATGTGTCACTGTCACAGCGTATGAGGAGAGATATGTGTCACTGGCACAGCGTATGAGGAGAGATATGTGTCACGGGCACAGCGTATGAGGGGAGATATGTGTCACTGGAACAGCGTATGAGGAGAGATATGTGTCACTGGCACAGCGTATGAGGGGAGATATGTGTCACGGGCACAGCGTATGAGGAGAGATATGTGTCACTGGCACAGCGTATGAGGGGAGATATGTGTCACTGGCACAGCGTATGAGGGGAGATATGTGTCACTGGCACAGCGTATGAGGGGAGATATGTGTCACTGGCACAGCGTATGAGGGGAGATATGTGTCACTGGCACAGCGTATGAGGGGAGATATGTGTCACGGGCACAGCGTATGAGGAGAGAAATGTGTCACTGGCACAGCGTATGAGGGGAGATATGTGTCACTAGCACAGCGTATGAGGGAAGATATGTGTCACTGGCACAGCGTATGAGGGGAGATGTGTGTCACTGGCACAGCGTATGAGGGGAGATGTGTGTCACTGGCACAGCGTATGAGGGGAGATGTGTGTCACGGGCACAGCGTATGAGGAGAGATATGTGTCCCAGGCACAGCGTATGAGGGGAGATGTGTGTCACTGTCACAGCGTATGAGGAGAGATATGTGTCACGGGCACAGCGTATGAGGAGAGATATGTGTCACTGGCACAGCGTATGAGGGGAGATGTGTGTCACTGTCACAGCGTATGAGGAGAGATATGTGTCACTGGCACAGCGTATGAGGAGAGATATGTGTCACTGGCACAGCGTATGAGGAGAGATATGTGTCACGGGCACAGCGTATGAGGGGAGATATGTGTCACTGTCACAGCGTATGAGGAGAGATATGTGTCACTGGCACAGCGTATGAGGAGAGATATGTGTCACTGGCACAGCGTATGAGGAGAGATATGTGTCACTGGCACAGCGTATGAGGGGAGATATGTGTCACTGGCACAGCGTATGAGGGGAGATATGTGTCACTGTCACAGCGTATGAGGGGAGATATGTGTCACTGGCACAGCGTATGAGGAGAGATATGTGTCCCAGGCACAGCGTATGAGGAGGGATATGTGTCCCAGGCACAGCGTATGAGGGGAGATGTGTGTCACTGGCACAGCGTATGAGGAGAGATATGTGTCCCAGGCACAGCGTATGAGGGGAGATATGTGTCACTGGCACAGCGTATGAGGGGAGATATGTGTCCCAGGCACAGCGTATGAGGGGAGATATGTGTCACGGGCACAGCGTATGAGGGGAGATATGTGTCCCAGGCACAGCGTATGAGGGGAGATATGTGTCACTGGCACAGCGTATGAGGAGAGATATGTGTCCCAGGCACAGCGTATGAGGAGAGATATGTGTCACTGGCACAGCGTATGAGGGGAGATATGTGTCCCAGGCACAGCGTATGAGGGGAGATATGTGTCACTGGCACAGCGTATGAGGAGAGATATGTGTCACTGGCACAGCGTATGAGGAGAGATATGTGTCACTGTCACAGCGTATGAGGCGAGATATGTGTCACTGGCACAGCGTATGAGGAGAGATATGTGTTGTGACGAACAGCCCACGGCCGTTCGTCCACTTACGGGCGACGACTAACGGGGGTCCCGCTGCCACCAAAACGCGACGGACAGCGGACCCTGTGTCACCACTATGTCACAATCCCACCACTGACACCGGTGTATCTGCGGACGGAGGGACGTGACACAATGCCGGCACACGGCTATCACAGGCGCAGTGGGGCTTATCTTAGTTATCCCACCACTGGCACCATGTGACAAAAATATCCAGCAAGCTAATCTCGCTCTACAATTTGCCGCAGGGGGAGTTTAATTTGGATGCCCCACCACTGCTATCAATCTTCCAAGTACTGCGGGGATTGGTGTATATCCCACTTTCTCAGTTCCACCTTGGAACTCGCAGCTCTCCGGCGCCCCCCTTACCCTCAGGTCAGTCAGGGAACTGCACCTAGGATAATTGGTCGCCGGACGGGCTGCCTGTTGTGAACCGGCAATTAGGCTTCTGCAGTAAGGGAATTATCAATGCTGTGGCCGCAGACCCTTATTCAGCAATATAAGACCCTTCTGTACTGCCAGCAAGCCGTAATAGCCGTACACAACGTGCTGCCACCAGTCACGGTTACTTAATTCACAGTGTTAAATTAAGAGGTTCCGTGGCAAACCCCTTGAATTAGTAGCGATTATCTAACAAAGGCGTATAGTTCGATTCTTAGAGCATGGAGACAGATCTAAATAATTTCATTTATTTTCCGAAAGAGGACAGTGATTACAGATAAAAGTTGCTATAAAATTGAGACATAAAATATGTACAGTACAGGTATAAAATAAAAGTGGAGAAAACAAAGAGATTACACTCACAGTTCCATATTGTTCCTTAGGCAGACCATGCGGCTAAGGTGGGTGGAGGCGGAGCTGCACTTCTCCGCTCATTGGGGTCCTTCTAGCACGACGACTTGAGCTGTTCTGAGCTGGTTTGCCCAGGAAATGCCTTATAGACTTTCCTATGTGACATCACAGAGAGGTGCATTCTGGGTTGATCCTACCTCTCTTATCCAAGTTATGTTTTGGCTACAAAACTTAGATTAGTTATAACTTTATGGGAGAAGCTGGTATGGACTCATCAGTGGTATCGTGTTTCCCAGCGTAATGAGCCCATCAAGAAAACATCAAACATCTATGCGATATGACCGTCCATTTGGGCGCAAATCCTATCTCATGTTCTGGACAGGGTAGAACTTCGAAACATACGCGGTCTCGAAGCTGGGACCGCTCAGGTTACAAAAATATGATTTTCATATCTCTAGGGTATTTGGTTCTTATGGTATAGTCTCTCATAGTTTTATTCGTTTCAAACAAAGAAGTTTTTCCCGCTCTGAAGAGGAGAGAAGGCAAATGGAGTGAGGAAGATGGTCTAGCTAATTAACATTCCTGCTCTTCCAGAGGAAGTGGCAGGGTTGATAAAACCTGGGGGGAAGGAATTCCTACTACTGAGAGTTTACAATGTCCTAGGATGGAGGATTTGTTAGCACATTGCAACAGAAAACATATCTTGCAGACATGGTACATCACACCTCCCCCCTTAAGAGGGCGCTAAGGAGGCATTACCTCTCGGTAATCGGCCATGCGCACCTCAGCGGGTTCGCCCCGGCGGGACAACCCATCGGCATTGCCGTTTTCACTGCCCTTCCTGTGTTTTACAGTAAAATCGTACTGTTGAAGGGCAAGGCTCCAGCGGAGCAATCTTCCATTGGTTCCCGACACGGTGTGCAACCAGCTCAGTGGGTTGTGGTCGGTTACCACCGTGAAGGCGCGCCCATACAGGTAGGGCTGCAAACGCTGCAGTGCCCACACCATGGCCAGACACTCCTTCTCGATGGTCGAGTATGCCACTTCCCTCGGCAAAAGTTTCCGGCTCAGGTACAACACGGGGTGCTCTTGGTCCCCCGAGTCGACCTGGCTAAGCACAGCACCGAGGCCAAACTCGCTGGCGTCGGTCTGTACCAGAAACGGGCGACTGCTGTCGACTGCTCTCAACACTGGAGAGTTGCACAGGGCTGCTTTCAAAGCTTGGAAAGCCGCCTCACAGTCATCTGTCCAGTTGACTGTTTGGGGTAGCCTCTGCTTGGTGAGGTCAGTCAAGGGTTTGGCAAGGGCGCTATAGTCCTGTACGAACCGCCTATAGTACCCTGCAGTGCCCAAGAAGGACTTCACCTGTTTCTTGGTCCTGGGGGTGGGCCAGGACACGATTGCGTCCACTTTTTCTGGCTCCGGACTCATGGAACCCCCGCCTACCCGGTGCCCCAGGTAGTGGACCTCGCGCATGCCTATCTGGCACTTCCCCGGCTTGATGGTCAGGCCTGCCTGGTGAAGACGCTTGAGCACCTCCTGGAGGTGCTGAAGGTGTTCCTCCCAGGTGGAACTGAAGACGGCAATATCGTCTAAGTACGCCACTGCGTACTCCTCCAGTCCCCGAAGCAGGTGGTTGACCATCCGCTGGAAAGTGGCAGGGGCATTCTTCATGCCGAAGGGCATGACCGTGGACTCGTACAGTCCAAAGGGGGTGATAAAGGCGGATTTCTCCTGCGCCTCAGGGCTCAGGGGAATCTGCCAGTATCCCCGACTCAAATCCATGATGGATATGTAGTTGGCGTTTGTCAACCGCTCGAGCAGATCCTCGATGCGCGGCATTGGGTGGGCATCAGAGGTTGTAATGGCGTTGAGCCCCCTGTAGTCCACGCAGAACCGGGTGGTTCGATCCTTTTTAGGAACGAGGACTACAGGTGAAGCCCACGCACCTTTTGACCGTCGAATCACTCCCAGCCTTAACATCTCATCGACCTCTCGGCGCATGACTTGTTGCACCGTTTCAGAGATCCGATAAGGTGTTCGCCGTAATGGGGCATGATTCCCGGTGTCCACCTCATGAACCGCTAACTCCGTCCTCCCAGGACGGTTGGTGAACACGGGCCGGAAGAGTTCCAGGGTGGCCATCAACTGCAACCGCTGGGACACGGTGAGCGAACCACTTATCTCCATGTCCTCAATGGACCCATTGGCCTTGGCCTGGGCCAGCATGTCCAGGAGGGAATCTTCCTCCCCATCCTCTGGCAGATTGCAGACCGGTAGGATGCAAGCTTCACGTTCGTAGTGCGCCTTCAGCATGTTGACGTGAAAGGCCTTGCGCCTACCCCGAGCATGGTCAAGCGTGACCACGTAGGTGACCGGGTTGAGCTGTTGGTGGACGACGTACGGGCCTTCCCAGGCTGCCTGAAGCTTATCCGTTGGTACCGGGACCAACACCCACACCTTTTGACCCACCTGGTAGGTCCGCTCCCGGGTGTTCTGGTCGTACCAGCGCTTCTGGTCAGCCTGAGCCTGCGTCATGTTGTCATGCACCAACTGCGTCAAGGTCTGCATCTTGTCACGGAAGCGCATGACATAATCCACGATGGACACTTCTGTGGGGTTTGGCTCATCTTCCCAGGATTCTCTTATCAACCCAAGGGGTCCCCGGACTCGCCTGCCATACAGGAGCTCGAAGGGGGAGAACCCGGTCGAAGCCTGCGGAACTTCTCTGTAAGCGAACAGCAGGTGTGGGAGGTACCGCTCCCAGTCGCGCCCTTGGGTCTCAACCAGTATGCGGAGCATCTGTTTGAGGGTACCGTTGAAACGTTCACACAAACCGTTAGTCTGTGGGTGATACGGACTCGATACCAGCTGCGTCACCTGCATTTTCTCACAGAGAGCCTCCATTAGGCGAGACATGAATTGGGGCCCTTGATCGGTAAGCATCTCCCTGGGAAATCCTACTCTCGAAAAGATGGTCACCAGTGCGTCAGCCACCTTATCTTCCCTGGTTGAAGACAGAGCTACTGCCTCTGGGTACCGGGTAGCGTAGTCTACCACGGTGAGAATGTATCGCTTTCCGGAGCTGCTGGGGACGGACAGCGGTCCTACAATGTCCACCGCGATTCTCTGGAAAGGCTCCTCTATCACCGGCAAAGGAATAAGGGGAGCCTTAAGAGCAGGCCCCGCCTTACCCACTTTTTGACAGGTGGCACAGGAGCGGCAGTAGTGTGTTACATCTGTCCCCATCTTGGGCCAATAGAAGTGTTGAGACAGCCGTGCCTTTGTTTTGCTGATCCCCAAGTGTCCAGCGAGTGGAATCTCATGGGCAATCCGCAACAACTCAGTTCTGAACTGATAGGGGACGACCAGCTGTCTTTCCCTCAACCACTCCTTTTTAGGATCTCCGGGTACTGTCTCCCGGTACAACCTTCCTCGTTCCCAGAACACCCTCTCCTTATCAGACTTGGAGGTGGGCGTCTCGGCGAGACCTCTCAATTTCTCCAGGCTGGCATCTGAGTGCAGAGCAGCCTGGAACTCCATGCTGGAGGCTGCCAGAAGTGACGTCAGGGTCCCCTTTTTACTGGGACCCTCTGGAACCGGCTCTGGGTTCACCTCTGGTTCAGTCTCTCCTGTAGCAGCAGAGGGTCCAGAAGACAGTGCGTTACCTGCGATCTGGGCACTCTGACTGCGTGTGACAGCTGCTATGTATGCTGTCTCCCTGGGGATTTCTGCAGACCCACCAGCTGGTGCTGCCCTGGGCTCTACCTCCCCATCCACCCCCAACACTTCAGGAGCAGTGCTACTTATGGGCCAGTTACCTTCCTCGGTGGCACTGGTCAGCTGCATGGCATTACCTTCCTCATGGTCCCCATGCACCTCCCCATTTCCTTGAGCACCGTTGCTTACTCCTGCCAGGGGTTCCTCAGCCGTCTCACTCCGCAGAGTGACGGGGCTGAGCACTTCGGTACCTGTGGACACATCTACCGCTTCAAAGAAAGGGTTAACGGGTTCAGTCGGCACAGATACATCAACATCATCATCATCCTTCCTAGGAGAAGAATGGTTATCAGTTTGCTTTGGTACATTCACATCAGCATCAGCATCGTACCTGGGGAAAGAATGGTTGTTAGTTGCATCATTACTCATCAAGGCATTAGCAGGTAACACATTCAGTTTCCCATCATCAACATCATCAGGGTTAACGTTACCCTTATTATCAGTTTGGGGAAGGGTGTCAGGGACATAGTATGCAACCATCCTCCCCAAGTCCGTCCCCAATAAAACATCAGTGGGCAAATTTTCAGACACTCCCACCTCCCTCAACCCGCTCCCGGCACCCCAGTCAAGAAAAACTCGTGCCACTGGCAAGGGACAACGGGTGCCTCCAATCCCGGTGACAGTCAGGGTTTTCCCCTCAACAAACTCTTCAGGGGCCGCCAGTCCAGGACGGATGAGGGTTCGTTCAGCCCCGGTGTCCTTGAGGCCTGTAGCAAGACGGGCCCCCACCTGAACAGGTTGAACGTTGTCGTCAGCCCTCCCAACCACACCTCCCACCAAAAGAACAGAGGCGTTGGGCCCGGGGGCCTTGGCTGGGGGGTTCTTCGGCCTATTCGGACAGGTGTAAAAGAAGTGACCAGGCCGCTGGCAGTGGTGACACAGGCGACTGTCAGTAGCCGGCCTGTTGTTGGCAACAGGGACAGGGCCTCCGGAGGGACGGCTAGCTGGGGCATTGGGGTTGGTTGCTGGCTTACCCCCTTTCCAGCTGGTGGCGACTGGCCTCCGCGTCTCGGGCTTCCGGTTGGCCTCGTGGTTGTCGGCGATCTGCGCCGCTTTGTCCGCGTTCGTTGGTTCGCCGTCCAGGATGAACTGTCGGACCTCAGCTGGGCAGAGATGCAGGAACTGGTCTTTGATCATCAGGTCCCGTAGCTGCTCAAAGGTTTCAACGGACAGTCCATGGATCCACTGGTCAAAGTGGGTCCTGAGTCCTTGCACCACATCACTGTAGCTATCATGTGGGCCACGTTGGAGGTGCCGGAACTTCTTTCGGTATACCTCAGGTGTCAGCCGGTATTTGGCGATCAGCGCCTGCTTTATGGCGTCATAGTCGTCATCGGCTTCTGGCGGAAGAGAAGCAAATGCCTCCAGGGCTTTGCCTTTTAGCCCTGGGGTCAAGTACCTTGCCCATTGGTCTCTAGGCAGCTGGTACTGTCTGCAGGCTTTCTCAAAGGCTCGCAGAAATGTGTCCAAGTCCCCATCCTTTTCCATCACGGGAAAATGCTCTGGCCGGGGTTTAGGAGTCTGGACGCTGCTGGGCTCACTGCTTCGGGCTGTGGGGGCATTCCCACCCCGCTGGAGTACCTCCAGTTCATGGGCCCTCTGCGCCTGGCGCTCGGCTCTCTCAGCCTCAGCTTGGCGCTCACGTTCGGCTTGGGCCTCCTGCCGATATTGCTGGATCAGCCTCACCCGCCCATCCCTGTCTTCGGCGGGGAGTTCGTCCAAGGCCATTTGCAGATAGGGGTCCACCCCGTTCTGGTTGAATGTGGGGCCAGCGCTCAGGAGTGGAGCCTCTGCTGCAGCCCCATGGCAACTTGGGCCCACTTCTGCGCTCGCTGGATTCTGGTCGTTGTCCAGCTGCACTAGAGCCGCGATCATTTGATCTTTGGTTCCGCCTGCGGCGTCTATGCCTCGGTACGTGCATAACCCAGCAAGGGTGTCCTTTTTCTGCTTCTGATACCACTCCACTGTCATCGCCGCCATGGTTGCCAAATAAAAGATAGAAAAAGAAAAACGAAGAAACGGGAGGGGGATACTTGCAAGTACACACTAATGTCTCAGGACTAGTAACCACTGAGTCTGTTCTCCAAAACCTATGATGCAGGATTCCCGCAGGAACCGTGCAGGTTTTTAGTGAGAGGAATGATTGCTCAAACCAAATCACTAATGCTCTAGGATTATCCCACCGCGCTGCCACCAATATGTGACGAACAGACCACGGCCGTTCGTCCACTTACGGGCGACGACTAACGGGGGTCCCGCTGCCACCAAAACGCGACGGACAGCGGACCCTGTGTCACCACTATGTCACAATCCCACCACTGACACCGGTGTATCTGCGGACGGAGGGACGTGACACAATGCCGGCACACGGCTATCACAGGCGCAGTGGGGCTTATCTTAGTTATCCCACCACTGGCACCATGTGACAAAAATATCCAGCAAGCTAATCTCGCTCTACAATTTGCCGCAGGGGGAGTTTAATTTGGATGCCCCACCACTGCTATCAATCTTCCAAGTACTGCGGGGATTGGTGTATATCCCACTTTCTCAGTTCCACCTTGGAACTCGCAGCTCTCCGGCGCCCCCCTTACCCTCAGGTCAGTCAGGGAACTGCACCTAGGATAATTGGTCGCCGGACGGGCTGCCTGTTGTGAACCGGCAATTAGGCTTCTGCAGTAAGGGAATTATCAATGCTGTGGCCGCAGACCCTTATTCAGCAATATAAGACCCTTCTGTACTGCCAGCAAGCCGTAATAGCCGTACACAACGTGCTGCCACCAGTCACGGTTACTTAATTCACAGTGTTAAATTAAGAGGTTCCGTGGCAAACCCCTTGAATTAGTAGCGATTATCTAACAAAGGCGTATAGTTCGATTCTTAGAGCATGGAGACAGATCTAAATAATTTCATTTATTTTCCGAAAGAGGACAGTGATTACAGATAAAAGTTGCTATAAAATTGAGACATAAAATATGTACAGTACAGGTATAAAATAAAAGTGGAGAAAACAAAGAGATTACACTCACAGTTCCATATTGTTCCTTAGGCAGACCATGCGGCTAAGGTGGGTGGAGGCGGAGCTGCACTTCTCCGCTCATTGGGGTCCTTCTAGCACGACGACTTGAGCTGTTCTGAGCTGGTTTGCCCAGGAAATGCCTTATAGACTTTCCTATGTGACATCACAGAGAGGTGCATTCTGGGTTGATCCCACCTCTCTTATCCAAGTTATGTTTTGGCTACAAAACTTAGATTAGTTATAACTTTATGGGAGAAGCTGGTATGGACTCATCAGTGGTATCGTGTTTCCCAGCGTAATGAGCCCATCAAGAAAACATCAAACATCTATGCGATATGACCGTCCATTTGGGCGCAAATCCTATCTCATGTTCTGGACAGGGTAGAACTTCGAAACATACGCGGTCTCGAAGCTGGGACCGCTCAGGTTACAAAAATATGATTTTCATATCTCTAGGGTATTTGGTTCTTATGGTATAGTCTCTCATAGTTTTATTCGTTTCAAACAAAGAAGTTTTTCCCGCTCTGAAGAGGAGAGAAGGCAAATGGAGTGAGGAAGATGGTCTAGCTAATTAACATTCCTGCTCTTCCAGAGGAAGTGGCAGGGTTGATAAAACCTGGGGGGAAGGAATTCCTACTACTGAGAGTTTACAATGTCCTAGGATGGAGGATTTGTTAGCACATTGCAACAGAAAACATATCTTGCAGACATGGTACATCACATGTGTCCCAGGCACAGCGTATGAGGAGAGATATGTGTCACTGTCACAGCGTATGAGGAGAGATATGTGTCCCAGGCACAGCGTATGAGGAGAGATATGTGTCACTGGCACAGCGTATGAGGAGATATATGTGTCACTGTCACAGCGTATGAGGCGAGATATGTGTCCCAGGCACAGCGTATGAGGAGAGATATGTGTCACGGGCACAGCGTATGAGGAGAGATATGTGTCACTGTCACAGCGTATGAGGCGAGATATGTGTCACTGGCACAGCGTATGAGGAGAGATATGTGTCACTGGCACAGCGTATGAGGAGAGATATGTGTCACTGTCACAGCGTATGAGGCGAGATATGTGTCACTGGCACAGCGTATGAGGAGAGATATGTGTCACGGGCACAGCGTATGAGGAGAGATATGTGTCACTGTCACAGCGTATGAGGCGAGATATGTGTCACTGGCACAGCGTATGAGGAGAGATATGTGTCACTGGCACAGCGTATGAGGGGAGATATGTGTCCCAGGCACAGCGTATGAGGGGAGATATGTGTCACGGGCACAGCGTATGAGGGGAGATATGTGTCACTGGCACAGCGTATGAGGAGAGATATGTGTCACGGGCACAGCGTATGAGGGGAGATATGTGTCACCGGCACAGCGTATGAGGAGAGATATGTGTCACGGGCACAGCGTATGAGGAGAGATATGTGTCACGGGCACAGCGTATGAGGGGAGATATGTGTCACTGGCACAGCGTATGAGGAGAGATATGTGTCACCGGCACAGCGTATGAGGAGAGATATGTGTCACTGTCACAGCGTATGAGGAGAGATATGTGTCACTGTCACAGCGTATGAGGGGAGATATGTGTCCCAGGCACAGCGTATGAGGAGAGATATGTGTCACGGGCACAGCGTATGAGGAGAGATATGTGTCACCGGCACAGCGTATGAGGAGAGATATGTGTCACTGTCACAGCGTATGAGGCGAGATATGTGTCACTGGCACAGCGTATGAGGAGAGATATGTGTCCCAGGCACAGCGTATGAGGAGAGTTATGTGTCACTGGCACAGCGTATGAGGGGAGATATGTGTCCCAGGCACAGCGTATGAGGAGAGATATGTGTCACTGGCACAGCGTATGAGGGGAGATATGTGTCCCAGGCACAGCGTATGAGGAGAGATATGTGTCACTGGCACAGCGTATGAGGGGAGATATGTGTCCCAGGCACAGCGTATGAGGGGAGATATGTGTCCCAGGCACAGCGTATGAGGGGAGATGTGTCACTAGCCCAGCGTATGAGGGGAGATATATGTCCCGGGCACAGCGTATGAGGGGAGATATGTGTCCCAGGCACAGCGTATGAGGGGAGATATGTGTCCCAGGCACAGCGTATGAGGAGAGATGTGTCACTAGCACAGCGTATGAGGGGAGATATATGTCCCGGGCACAGCGTATGAGGGGAGATGTGTGTCACGGGCACAGCGTATGAGGGGAGTTATGTGTCCCAGGCACAGCGTATGAGGAGAGATATGTGTCACGGGCACAGCGTATGAGGAGAGATATGTGTCACCGGCACAGCGTATGAGGAGAGATATGTGTCACTGTCACAGCGTATGAGGCGAGATATGTGTCACTGGCACAGCGTATGAGGAGAGATATGTGTCACGGGCACAGCGTATGAGGAGAGATATGTGTCACGGGCACAGCGTATGAGGGGAGATATGTGTCACTGGCACAGCGTATGAGGAGAGATATGTGTCACCGGCACAGCGTATGAGGAGAGATATGTGTCACTGTCACAGCGTATGAGGAGAGATATGTGTCACTGTCACAGCGTATGAGGGGAGATATGTGTCCCAGGCACAGCGTATGAGGAGAGATATGTGTCACGGGCACAGCGTATGAGGAGAGATATGTGTCACTGTCACAGCGTATGAGGAGAGATATGTGTCACTGTCACAGCGTATGAGGCGAGATATGTGTCCCAGGCACAGCGTATGAGGAGAGATATGTGTCACTGGCACAGCGTATGAGGAGAGATATGTGTCCCAGGCACAGCGTATGAGGAGAGATATGTGTCACTGGCACAGCGTATGAGGGGAGATATGTGTCCCAGGCACAGCGTATGAGGAGAGATATGTGTCACTGGCACAGCGTATGAGGGGAGATATGTGTCCCAGGCACAGCGTATGAGGGGAGATGTGTCACTAGCACAGCGTATGAGGGGAGATATATGTCCCGGGCACAGCGTATGAGGGGAGATATGTGTCCCAGGCACAGCGTATGAGGGGAGATATGTGTCCCAGGCACAGCGTATGAGGAGAGATGTGTCACTAGCACAGCGTATGAGGGGAGATATATGTCCCGGGCACAGCGTATGAGGGGAGATGTGTGTCACGGGCACAGCGTATGAGGGGAGTTATGTGTCCCAGGCACAGCGTATGAGGAGAGATATGTGTCACGGGCACAGCGTATGAGGAGAGATATGTGTCACCGGCACAGCGTATGAGGAGAGATATGTGTCACTGTCACAGCGTATGAGGCGAGATATGTGTCACTGGCACAGCGTATGAGGAGAGATATGTGTCCCAGGCACAGCGTATGAGGAGAGATATGTGTCACTGGCACAGCGTATGAGGGGAGATATGTGTCCCAGGCACAGCGTATGAGTAGAGATATGTGTCACGGGCACAGCGTATGAGGAGAGATATGTGTCACCGGCACAGCGTATGAGGGGAGATATGTGTCACTGTCACAGCGTATGAGGCGAGATATGTGTCACTGGCACAGCGTATGAGGAGAGATATGTGTCCCAGGCACAGCGTATGAGGAGAGATATGTGTCACTGGCACAGCGTATGAGGGGAGATATGTGTCCCAGGCACAGCGTATGAGGAGAGATATGTGTCACTGGCACAGCGTATGAGGAGAGATATGTGTCAATGGCACAGCGTATGAGGGGAGATATGTGTCCCAGGCACAGCGTATGAGGGGAGATATGTGTCCCAGGCACAGCGTATGAGGGGAGATGTGTCACTAGCACAGCGTATGAGGGGAGATATATGTCCCGGGCACAGCGTATGAGGGGAGATATGTGTCACTGGCACAGCGTATGAGGAGAGATATGTGTCACCGGCACAGCGTATGAGGAGAGATATGTGTCACTGTCACAGCGTATGAGGAGAGATATGTATCCCAGGCACAGCGTATGAGGGGAGATATGTGTCCCAGGCACAGCGTATGAGGAGAGATATGTGTCACGGGCACAGCGTATGAGGAGAGATATGTGTCACCGGCACAGCGTATGAGGAGAGATATGTGTCACTGTCACAGCGTATGAGGCGAGATATGTGTCACTGGTACAGCGTATGAGGGGAGATATGTGTCCCAGGCACAGCGTATGAGGGGAGATATGTGTCCCAGGCACAGCGTATGAGGAGAGATATGTGTCACTGGCACAGCGTATGAGGGGAGATATGTGTCCCAGGCACAGCGTATGAGGAGAGATATGTGTCACTGGCACAGCGTATGAGGGGAGATATGTGTCCCAGGCACAGCGTATGAGGGGAGATATGTGTCCCAGGCACAGCGTATGAGGGGAGATGTGTCACTAGCACAGCGTATGAGGGGAGATATATGTCCCGGGCACAGCGTATGAGGGGAGATATGTGTCCCAGGCACAGCGTATGAGGGGAGATATGTGTCCCAGGCACAGCGTATGAGGAGAGATGTGTCACTAGCACAGCGTATGAGGGGAGATATATGTCCCGGGCACAGCGTATGAGGGGAGATGTGTGTCACGGGCACAGCGTATGAGGGGAAATATGTGTCACGGGCACAGCGTATGAGGGGAGATATGTGTCCCAGGCACAGCGTATGAGGAGAGATATGTGTCACGGGCACAGCGTATGAGGAGAGATATGTGTCACTGGCACAGCGTATGAGGAGAGAT
Organism: Dendrobates tinctorius; assembly: GCF_039654945.1. Lineage (NCBI taxonomy): Eukaryota > Metazoa > Chordata > Amphibia > Anura > Dendrobatidae > Dendrobates > Dendrobates tinctorius. The sequence goes on along the minus strand of NW_027361918.1, from coordinate 4,587,295 downwards.
ATGTGTCACTGTCACAGCGTATGAGGGGAGATATGTGTCCCAGGCACAGCGTATGAGGGGAGATATGTGTCACGGGCACAGCGTATGAGGGGAGATATGTGTCACGGGCACAGCGTATAAGGAGAGATATGTGTCCCAGGCACAGCGTATGAGGGGAGATGTGTGTCACGGGCACAGCGTATGAGGGGAGATATGTGTCACGGGCACAGCGTATGGGGGGAGATATGTGTCACTGGCACAGCGTATGAGGAGAGATATGTGTCCCAGGCACAGCGTATGAGGGGAGATGTGTGTCACGGGCACAGCGTATGAGGGGAGATATGTGTCCCAGGCACAGCGTATGAGGGGAGATATGTGTCACGGGCACAGCGTATGAGGGGAGATATGTGTCACTGGCACAGCGTATGAGGGGAGATGTGTGTCACGGGCACAGCGTATGAGGGGAGATATGTGTCACGGGCACAGCGTATGAGGAGAGATATGTGTCACCGGCACAGCGTATGAGGAGAGATATGTGTCACTGTCACAGCGTATGAGGCGAGATATGTGTCACTGGCACAGCGTATGAGGAGAGATATGTGTCACTGGCACAGCGTATGAGGAGAGATATGTGTCCCAGGCACAGCGTATGAGGAGAGATATGTGTCACGGGCACAGCGTATGAGGGGAGATATGTGTCACTGGCACAGCGTATGAGGGGAGATGTGTGTCACGGGCACAGCGTATGAGGGGAGATATGTGTCACGGGCACAGCGTATGAGGAGAGATATGTGTCACCGGCACAGCGTATGAGGAGAGATATGTGTCACTGTCACAGCGTATGAGGCGAGATATGTGTCACTGGCACAGCGTATGAGGAGAGATATGTGTCACTGGCACAGCGTATGAGGGGAGATATGTGTCCCAGGCACAGCGTATGAGGAGAGATATGTGTCCCAGGCACAGCGTATGAGGAGAGATATGTGTCCCAGGCACAGCGTATGAGGAGAGATATGTGTCACTGGCACAGCGTATGAGGGGAGATATATGTCCCAGGCACAGCGTATGAGGGGAGATATGTGTCCCAGGCACAGCGTATGAGGGGAGATATGTGTCCCAGGCACAGCATATGAGGGGAGATGTGTCACTAGCACAGCGTATGAGGGGAGATATATGTCCCGGGCACAGCGTATGAGGGGAGATATGTGTCCCAGGCACAGCGTATGAGGGGAGATATGTGTCCCAGGCACAGCGTATGAGGAGAGATGTGTCACTAGCACAGCGTATGAGGGGAGATATATGTCCCGGGCACAGCGTATGAGGGGAGATGTGTGTCACGGGCACAGCGTATGAGGGGAGATATGTGTCACTGGCACAGCGTATGAGGGGAGATATATGTCCCGGGCACAGCGTATGAGGGGAGATATATGTCCCGGGCACAGCGTATGAGGGGAGATGTGTGTCACGGGCACAGCGTATGAGCGGAGATATGTGTCACTGGCACAGCGTATGAGGGGAGATATATGTCCCGGGCACAGCGTATGAGGGGAGATATGTGTCCCAGGCACAGCGTATGAGGGGAGATATGTGTCCCAGGCACAGCGTATGAGGAGAGATGTGTCACTAGCACAGCGTATGAGGGGAGATATATGTCCCGGGCACAGCGTATGAGGGGAGATGTGTGTCACGGGCACAGCGTATGAGGGGAGATATGTGTCACTGTAGATGGCGATGTCGTCCAGGTAGGCACAAGCATAGTCCTGGAGACCATCCAGAAGCCGGTCAGCCAGCCTTTGGAAGGTCGTCGGGGCATTCTTCATCCCAAATGGCATAACTCGAAACTGGAATAAGCCGATTGGGGTGACAAATTCCGACTTGGGAATAGCGTCAGGACTAAGGGGAATCTGCCAGTAGCCTTTGCATAGATCGATGGTTGTCAAATACTTTGCCCCCGCCAGCCGGTCTAACAACTCATCCACACGCGGCATGGGGATATGCATCCGTCACTGTTTCCTCATTGAGCGTACGATAGTCTACACAAAACCGTGTAGTCCCATCCTTCTTGGGCACTAACACTACGGGGGATGCCCAGGGACTATCTGACTCTTCAATGACCCCTAAACGCAGCATCTCTTGTATCTCTTGTCGCATCCCCTCTCGTACAGACTCAGGGACGCGGAAGGGGTTTTGTCACAGGGGGGTCTGATCCTGGGTCTCAACCTTGTGTTGTGCCAGGCGAGTGTACCCTGGTCTCCCCGAAAACATCCTCTGTCGCTGCCTCAACAACGCCTCTGCCTGCTGTCTCTCCCGGGGGCCTAGGTCTTCACCCAAGTGTACCTGGTCCCATGTTTTAGACTGAGTCCTTTCCCCTAAGACATCCGGCAATTGAAGTCCGGCTAAATCCTCTACTTCAGGTGCACAGATGGCCACTACCTCTTCAGGGCGCTCCCGGTAGGGCTTCAGCATATTCACGTGGAACATGCGGATAACCCTGGGGTCGTCACAATCGGCTACATTATAGGTTGTGTCGGCTATTTTCCCCACTACCTGGTAGGGCCCCTGCCACGCAGCTTGAAACTTGTTCTGCTTAGTGGGCTCTAACACCAGGACCTTCTGTCCTATTTCTAAAGTACGCTCTCTGGCCCTCCGATCGTACCATATTCGCTGGCGCCGCTGGGTCGCCTGCAAGTTCTCACGTACAGCCTGAGTCAGCTCCTGTAGGCGGTCCCGGAATTCCAGCACATAGGGTACAATAGGTACCCCTTCTATGAGGCCCTCCCCTTCCCAGTGTTCCAGCACTAAGTCTAGGGGTCCCCTTACCCGTCTCCCGTATACCAGCTCGAACGGGGAGAACCCCGTGGATTCTTGGGGCACCTCCCGATAGGCAAACAGGAGGTGTGGCAAGAATTTCTCCCAGTCCCTGTAGGTCCTGGTTAAAGTCTCAATGAGCTGTTTTAATGTCCCATTAAAGCGTTTACACAACCCATTGGTTTGCGGGTGGTACGGGGCGCTTCTAATGGACTTTACGCCGCACAGCTTCCACAGTTGGTTGGTCACCTCTGCTGTAAACTGGGTAGAAAATAGGGGGGGAAGCCAGCACTGCTTAAGGTTAGAACGCATAAATTGGAGTGCATATGCACATAATGTCTAGCTGTATTCAAAAATGAGATATTTAGCAAAAAAATTGATCAATTCAATTGAGCCACCCCGCCGCGCCAAGGCAATCTCATATGGGGGGTCCTACTCTATATATTTTTAATAAATGCTGTGCCATTACGGCCTCCTAAATACACTTAGAGCATGACCACATCAAGTGCAAACTGTACCTGAACATTGCTGGATCGCTCCCATGAAGCCAGATGAAGCAAGTGCAGATGAAGGCCAACCAGGTCTGAACACAGACATATCAGGAATGGCCTCCACACATTGCCTGACCAGCAAACATAGATGAAGGGCGATGTTGGTCCAGACACAGGTGCACAATTAAATAAAGCTTGGGGCAGGGTGGGGCTGCCGTGTGTGTGCACAGCAGCCTAATCCATCACAATGAACACAGAAAAATTATGGCGGACATAACCAAGCGTGCACGGCAACAGTGGTGGTGAGCCCTTCATCTATGTTTGCTGGTCAGGCAATGTGTGGAGGCCATTCCTGATATGTCTGTGTTCAGACCTGGTTGGCCTTCATCTGCACTTGCTTCATCTGGCTTCATGGGAGCGATCCAGTAATGTTCAGGTACAGATTGCACTTGATGTGGTCATGCTCTAAGTGTATTTAGGAGGCCGTAATGGCACAGCATTTATTAAAAATATATAGAGTAGGACCCCCCATATGAGATTGCCTTGGCGCGGCGGGGTGGCTCAATTGAATTGATCAATTTTTTTGCTAAATATCTCATTTTTGAATACAGCTAGACATTATGTGCATATGCACTCCAATTTATGCGTTCTAACCTTAAGCAGTGCTGGCTTCCCCCCCTATTTTCTTGTAAACTGGGTACCCTGGTCCGAGATAATCTCCCGGGGTAATCCAACCCGTGAGAACACCTGGAGCAGGGCGGCCGCCACCGTCTCTGCCCAGTATGTTAGGTAACGCAACCGCCTCTGGATACCGTGTGGCATAATCTACCACTGTCAATATATACTTTTTCCCTGAAGCACTGGGTTTGGCTAACGGCCCTATCAGATCTACCGCTACTCGGCTAAATGGTTCCTCCACAATGGGGAGGGGGCGTAATTTGGCCTTGCATCGATCCCCCCTCTTGCCAATGCGCTGGCAACTGTCACAGGTCTGGCAGTACTGACGAACATCATAGGTTACCCCCGGCCAAAAGAAGTTTTTGTGTCAGACGATGCCTGGTGCGACTGACGCCAAAGTGCCCGGCTAAGGGTATGTCATGAGAGATTCGCAGTAGCTCCTACCTATACTTCTTGGGAACTACCAGCTGTTGTTTTATAGTGGGGCTCGTCCCTGTGTGGTGCTGCTGTGTGATCCGGTAGAGGAGTCCCTGCTTCCATACAAACTGTTCCCCTTCCAGTACTCCTCTCCCCTCCTGTGCCTTCCCACGATATCCCTCTAATGAAGGATCCTCAAGTAACTCCCTCTTAAATTCATCTGGGGTGGCCCAAGAAATGTGTCTGGCTATGGGAATACGTGTAGGGCTGGGATGTCTTACCTGGGCCTCCTCTGAGTGTGATTCCGCCTCCGCAGCTCGAGCTTGTCTCCGGGTGGTCACAGGATATGTCTCAGCCAGAGGGGCAACCGAGAATGCAGACAACATGGGCCCCAAGTCATTTCCCAGCAAGACGTCTGCAGGCAAATCCTCCATCAAGCCGACCTCAACAAGGCCATCCCCGACTCCCCAGTTCAGGTGAATCCTGGCAGTGGGCAGTCGATGTATAGCTCCCCCTGCTACACAGACTGCCACTGTTGGGTCCGTCTTCTCTTGGTCCCGGACGAGATGAGGCTTCACAAGGGTCAAAGTTGCTCCGGAATCTCTTAGTCCCTGCATACGTTTCCCATTAACCCACACGACCTGTCGATGCTGTTGTCGATTATCTGCCCGGTCTGCCTGCACGGGGTCTACTTCATGCAGCACTTCCTCCATCTCTTCCACCCCTTGGTTAGTCGTAGCCTCCAATGCCGGGTCAGCTTCGCCTTGGTAGCAGTGTACAGCAGCCCGGCTGAAGGTAGCTGTTCCCGCCTTTGGCCAATGGGTATGCTGAGTCCGGTTGGGACATTGTCTTTGCAGGTGGCCCAGCTGACGGCAGGTGTGGCATCGCGCCCCAGGGAGACTGTGGTAGGCCGGGTTTCTAGCTGGTCCCCCTACAATCTTCGGTGGTTTGGGGCCCTCCAGGTCCATGGGCGGGCCCCTAGTAACCATCTTTGATCCGGACAACTGCGGCCTCCTGGCATCATGATGTTCATCGGCCAGACGAGCGGCTTCCTCAAGAGTCGTTGGCCGCCTGTCCCGAAGCCATTCCTGTGTCTTGGGGGTTAGTCCATTAAAGAATCGTTCTAACAAGAAGAGCTGGAGGACGTCCTCCTTAGTGGTTGCTTGGCTCCCTTGTACCCACTGTAGCAGTGACCGCCATAATTTACAGGCCCATTCAGAGTGGGTATCGGTTACGCGTTTTATAAGTCCACGGAACTTTTGGCGGTATGCCTCTGGTGTCAGCGCATACTGGGCCAAGATCACTTCTTTGATTCGCTCATAGTCCATACAGGCCTCATCAGGTACAGTGCGATAGGCGTCCGCTGCCCAGCCTGTCAGCTTGCTGGCCAGAATCTGAACCCGTTCCTCCGGCTTCACTTGATGAAGGGCACACTGCCGCTCAAAGTCCTGCAGAAAGCCATCAATGTCTTCCTCTGCCTCCCCCAACTGTCGGAAGGCATTATACTGGATCTTTTTGTGGCTTACTGTTGAAGGTACCTGGTCGAAGGCCAGAGCTCCCCCTGCTCGCTGACTCTCCTCTCTCCGCTCTGCCATCTCCATCTTGGCCAGCTCCACTTTGGTCCGCTCTGCCATCTCCATCTTGGCTAGCTCTATCCTGGTCCGCTCGGCGATATTTTCCTTCAGATCAGTACGCACATCAGCCATCACCTCTCGTATGATCTCTACTGCAGGGTTTGGGCCATAGAACGCCAGTCTGTTCTTTACCTCCCTCTGGAATTCGGTCTCCTCCACATTCACATTGGGGGGCGCTGCACTGTCGTGTTCCATGATGGCTGCTATCAAATCCGCTTTTGTATTGTTGCTGGCGATCAACCCTCGGGCTTCCACCAGATCTTTTAATGTAGTCCTCTTTAACTTCTGGTAGTTATTTTCCATTCATTCCTTTCCTCCTGTAGAAGGGGTATCATATCCCGCCACTGCCACCAGTGTAACGGGGCCTACCCAGGCTGGGGTACCTCTTTCAGTACCACCCCGTGTTTTCGGAGGTCCGCTCTGCGTTGGCTGGAGTCTGAATGAAGGGCGCTGGCTGGAATTCCTTGGTTACATGGGCGCATATAAAAGATCACTGCTTCTCCACGTATTTCCAGTCTGACAACACTTTACTCACAGGACACAGAATATATCACACAGATACAGAGGGCCGGCCAATAGAAAAGCGGCAGGCCAGACATACATTACAAAAGCCGCAGGTGGCCGGAGCCTGCCGATGTTTACTGTGGGAATTACAAAGGTGGGGGGAGGGCGGACAAAAGGAGAATATCGTGTCCCCTCTGCTCAGGGGCGCAGCCTGTGGGCTGATACATTAGGGACATGCATCTCACATAGAACCTATTATACATACATATAACTGCACAACATATTCTGGGTGCTGAGTGGTTCTGTAACACGTGACACGCGGGTTACCGATGTGTTGGCATGACAATTGGAGGTCTCCTGGTGACCTCTATGGTTGTCAGTGCTGGCTTGCTGTGAGCGCCACCCAGTGGTCGGCGCTCATAGCAAGTGAGTAAATCTGCTATACAGAGGCGATCAGATCATCGCCTTTAGGGCCCCGTTACACTCATCAATGTCCCAGCGATCCCACCAACGATACGATGTGGATGGGATCGCTGGGACATAGCTGATCGCTGGTGAGCTGTTACATAGACAGACCCACCAGCGATCAGGACCAGCGAGCAAGTTGGTATCCAAAGTAAACAGCAGGTATCTAAGAGCCGCGCGGCTCTTAGATACCCGCTGTTTACATTGGAAACCAGCTCCCAGCGTCACTGATCGTTGCTCTCTTGTCACACACAGCGATGCGTGCTGGCCAGCGGGAGACCAACAATCAAAAAAATGGCATAAGGACGTTCGAGCGCGATCAGCGATACCCGGCAGGGGGGCGGTCGCTGATCCATGTCACACACAGCGATCTCGCTGGTGAGATCGCTGTGGCGTCACAAAATCAGCGATCTCACTGGCGAGATCGCTGTGTGACGGGGTCTTTATGTAGCAGAGCCGATTGGGTTATGGCAGCTTCTAGTCTCCCATGGAGAAGCATGTCAAAAGTAAAAAAAAAAAATGTTTTTAAAAATATTTTTATAAAAATTCACATATATGGTATCGCCGCGTTCAGAATCGCCCATTCTATCAATAAAAAAAGATTAACCCGATCGCTAAACGGTGTAGCGCTAAAAAAAGTCAAAACGCCAGAATTATGGTTTTTTTTGTCACCGCAACATTGCATTAAAATGCAATAACAGGCGATCAAAAGATCGTATCTGCACCAAAATGGTATCATTAAAAACATCAGCTCGGAACAGAAAAAAATAAGCCCTCACCCAACCACAGATCACGAGAAATGGAGACGCCATGGGTCTCGGAAAATGGTGGAATTTTTTTTTTTTTTTAAAACAAAAGTTTGGATTTTTTTTCACCACTTAGATAAAATAGAACCTAGTCATGTTTGGTGTCTATGAACTCGTAATGACCTGGAGAATCAGAATGGCAGTGTTAGCATTTAGTGAACCTAGCAGAAAAGCCAAACAAAAATCAAGTGTGGGACTGCACTTTTTTTGCAATTTCACTGCACTTGGAATGTTTTTCCCATTTTCTAGTTTTCAACATGGTAAAACCAATGGTGTCGTTCAAAAGTACAACTCGTCCTGCATAAAAACAAGCCCTCATATGGCCATATGGACGGAAAAAAGTTATGGCTCTGGGAAGAAGGGGAGCGAAAAATGAAAACGCAAAACTGTAAAAAGCTTCGGGGATTAAGGGGTTAAATGGGCTCTTTGTAATCAGCCTGTTCTGGTCGCACCAGACTTTAGCAAAGAATTTGTGGCTCAGACCGATGCTTCAGAAGTTGGGATGGGAGCTATGCTGTCGCAGGAAATAAATGGGGAAGAGCATCCCATCCTGTATCTGAGCCGAAAACTCCCTTCTTCGAGAAAAACTATGCAATTGTTGAGTAAGAGTACTTAGCCATAAAGTGGGCCGCGGACACACTGAAGTATTACCTTCTAGGCCGTAGGTGCCAGCTAGTGTCGGACCATAACCCTCTGAGATGGTTAAGAGAGAGAGGAAAAGGGTAAGAACGCCCGGGTGACTAGGTGGTTCTTAGCCCTTGAAGACTTCAGTTACCACGTAGCGCATAGGACAGGGAAGTTACATGGCAACGAGGTTGCTCTCTCTCGAATTCTCTGTTTAATGTCTGAAGGTGCCAAAACCCCCGGCTTTGGGCAGAGGGGGGGGATATGTGACATGGTCACTGGCACAGTGTATAAGAGGAGATGTCACTGCGCATAATGGTGTCAGTGATGTGAAACCAGGATATTTTTCCTCCAGCACACTAAGTGTTGAGAGGGTTAAATTAAAGTTGCATACATTTGCTGGTTTTATGTGAGCACCCATAGAGTGGGTGGGAGGGGGCTCACCATATCTCCACCTGCAAAGCCGACACCGGCATGTGTACGGAAAGGATCTGGGATGATGCCACAGTCAGGTGATCATCATGTGGTCTGGCTTAAATAGCTTATCTAGAGAATCAGTGTGTGTTGTGTCTTTGGAGAGAAGGCCCTCCCACCTGGCTCCAGGAGGAGCTGAGGACGTTGTGTGGTATCTGTGGGTGAATCCTGCAGGGAAAGGACTCTCTCACTTTATCTTTGTTATGTTTTTTATTGTTAGGCTAGAAAGGCCACATTTACTTTAATCAACCCCAATAAGGTTTATGTTGTGTTTTTAATAAACTAGTGAGTGATTTACCTCAAGAGATGTTCCTGAGTTTACCTTTGCAAGCAGCCAAGTAAGTCAACCCCTCTCAACGGGTACAGAATGGATGAAAAATCTGTAGCTGAAAAAAAGGTTGGGGCTGGGTAGGAGGGGAGAGACGCAGCCAAAGAGAATACGTGGTAGCAATCGGACTGCGGCCCAGATGAGACAGACAGATCACTGATAGCATGAGAAAATGGGATGCAAACCTGCAGCTATGTGCAATTATACAGACTGCAGGAAAAATATATATATAGTGGATGCTAAGACACGCCAGGTGTTCAGGACGGAAATTTTTTTTAGTTTAAATAGGTGCACAAAGGATGAGGTGCACAAGAGATACAAAGCTGCTTGGATAGAAAACGCTATCGAAGATTTCAATACAGAAGTAATAAGCATTAAGAAAGGAGATTGCCAAAAAAGACGAAAGGACATAAATGTCTACACTGGCTGTTGTTCCAGAGGGAGACGAGGATAAAGAGTTCACAAAGGATGAAGTCGCTGAGGAGAAGGAGGTGATGATCCAGACTTTCCGCAGATGTGGTCTTGGATTTAATGATTCGAATGGTAAATATATCCAGAGAGAGAAGATAAAAAAGAGAGAAGAGCAAACTACATATAGAGGGATCACCAGAACAAATCATTACAATGATTCTTTATTAACGTCAGCTACATCACAGTAATAAAAACATTTAAAAAGTACAAAAATGACTAAACATGCAGTCACACGGAAAAAGGTGAGAAAACCTTGTGAAACAGCATCAATACAGGTGGAGATCAAGACACCTCATGTATCAGATCCAGGTTCTGGGTAACACATCTAAGATGTAATACAACAAAATAAATCTAAATATGTGAGCTGTAGACCCTACCATGCATTAAAGAGACCAAAATAAGGTAATAAACCAAGTATACGGTATATGCACCAGACACGCTAACCAAGTGTGGCTTCCTCAGGGGCTTGTGAGTAGAAATGTCCTCTGTCACTAGGGAATAGAGGCTGTGACAGGACCCACTCCTCTGTCACTAGGGAATAGCGGCTGTGTGACAGGACCCACTCCTCCGTCACTAGGGAATAGAGGCTGTGACAGGACCCACTCCTCTGTCACTAGGGAATAGCGGCTGTGTGACAGGACCCGCTCCTCTGTCACTAGGGAATAGCGGCTGTGTGACAGGACCCACTCCTCTGTCACTAGGGAATAGCGGCTGTGTGACAGGACCCACTCCTCTGTCACTAGGGAATAGCGGCTGTGTGACAGGACCCACTCCTCTGTCACTAGGGAATAGCGGCTGTGTGACAGGACCCATTCCTCTGTCACTAGGGAATAGCGGCTGTGTGACAGGACCCGCTCCTCTGTCACTAGGGAATAGAGGCTGTGTGACAGGACCCGCTCCTCTGGCCCTAGGGAATAGCGGCTGTGTGACAGGACCCACTCCTCTGTCACTAGGGAATAGTGGCTGTGTGACAGGACCCGCTCCTCTGTCACTAGGGAATAGAGGCTGTGTGACAGGACCCACTCCTCTGTCACTAGGGAATAGCGGCTGTGTGACAGGACCCATTCCTCTGTCACTAGGGAATAGCGGCTGTGTGACAGGACCCCCTCTGGCCCTAGGGAATAGCGGCTGTGTGACAGGACCCACTCCTCTGTCACTAGGGAATAGCGGCTGTGTGACAGGACCCACTCCTCTGTCACTAGGGAATAGCGGCTGTGTGACAGGACCCATTCCTCTGTCACTAGGGAATAGCGGCTGTGTGACAGGACCCGCTCCTCTGTCACTAGGGAATAGAGGCTGTGTGACAGGACCCCCTCTGGCCCTAGGGAATAGCGGCTGTGTGACAGGACCCGCTCCTCTGTCACTAGGGAATAGAGGCTGTGTGACAGGACCCGCTCCTCTGGCCCTAGGGAATAGCGGCTGTGTGACAGGACCCACTCCTCTGTCACTAGGGAATAGTGGCTGTGTGACAGGACCCGCTCCTCTGTCACTAGGGAATAGAGGCTGTGTGACAGGACCCACTCCTCTGTCACTAGGGAATAGCGGCTGTGTGACAGGACCCATTCCTCTGTCACTAGGGAATAGCGGCTGTGTGACAGGACCCGCTCCTCTGTCACTAGGGAATAGAGGCTGTGACAGGACCCACTCCTCTGTCACTAGGGAATAGCGGCTGTGTGACAGGACCCGCTCCTCTGTCACTAGGGAATAGCGGCTGTGTGACAGGACCCGCTCCTCTGTCACTAGGGAATAGCGGCTGTGTGACAGGACCCGCTCCTCTGGCCCTAGGGAATAGCGGCTGTGTGACAGGACCCGCTCCTCTGTCACTAGGGAATAGAGGCTGTGTGACAGGACCCGCTCCTCTGTCACTAGGGAATAGCGACTGTGAGAAAGGACCGGCTCCTCTGTCACTAGGGAATAGAGGCTGTGTGAAAGGACCCGCTCCTCTGTCACCAGGGAATAGAGGCTGTGACAGGACCCACTCCTCTGTCACTAGGGAATAGCCGCTGTGTGACAGGACCCACTCCTCTGTCACTAGGGAATAGCGACTGTGAGAAAGGACCCGCTCCTCTGTCACTAAGGAATAGAGGCTGTGTGACAGGACCCACTCCTCTGTCACTAGGGAATAGCGGCTGTGTGACAGGACCCACTCCTCTGTCACTAGGGAATAGCGACTGTGAGAAAGGACCCGCTCCTCTGTCACTAGGGAATAGAGGCTGTGTCTCAGGACCCGCTCTTCTGTCACTAGGGAATAGCGGCTGTGTGACAGGACCCACTCCTCTGTCACTAGGGAATATCGGCTGTGTGACAGGACCGGCTCCTCTGTCACTAGGGAATAGCGGCTGTGAAAGGACCCACTCCTCTGTCACTAGGGAATAGCGGCTGTGTGACAGGACCGGCTCCTCTGTCACTAGGGAATAGCGACTGTGAGAAAGGACCCGCTCCTCTGTCACTAGGGAATAGAGGCTGTGTCTCAGGACCCGCTCTTCTGTCACTAGGGAATAGCGGCTGTGTGACAGGACCCACTCCTCTGTCACTAGGGAATAGCGGCTGTGAAAGGACCCGCTCCTCTGTCACTAGGGAATAGCGGCTGTGTGACAGGACCGGCTCCTCTGTCACTAGGGAATAGCGGCTGTGAGAAAGGATTGGCTCCTCTGTCACTAGGGAATAGCGGCTGTGTGACAGGACCCGCTCCTCTATCACTAGGGAATAGCGGCTGTGTGACACGACCCGCTCCTCTGTCACTAGGGAATAGCGGCTGTGTGACAGGACCCACTTGTGACGAACAGCCCACCGCCGTTCGTCCACTTACGGGGGCGACTAACGGGGGTCCCGCTGCCACCAAAACGCGACGGACAGCGGAACCTGTGTCACCACTATGTCACAGTCCCACCACTGACACGGGTGTATCAGCGGACGGAGGGACGAGACACAATGCCGGCACACGGCTATCACAGGCACAGTTGGGGCTTATCTTAGTTATCCCACCACTGGCACCATGTGACAAAAATATCCAGCAAGCTACTCTCGCTCTACAATTTGCCGCAGGGGGAGTTTAATTTGGATGCCCCGCCACTGCTATCAATCTTCCAAGTACTGCGGGGATTTATGTATATCCCACTTTCTCAGTTCCACTTTGGAACTCGCAGCTCTCCGGCGCCCCCCTTACCCTCAGGTCAGTCAGGGAACTGCACCTAGGATAATTAGTCGCCGGACGGACTGCCTGTTGTGAACCGGCAATTGGGCTTCTGCAGTAAGGGAATTATCAATGCTGTGGCCGCAGCCCCTTATTCAGCAATATAAGACCCTTCTGTACTGCCAGCAAGCCGCAATAGCCGTACACAACGCGCTGCCACCAGTCACGGTTACATAATTCACAGTGTTAAATTAAGAGGGTCCGTGGCAAACCCCTTGAATTAGTAGCGATTATCTATCAAAGGCGTATAGTTCGATTCTTAGAGCATGGAGACAGGCTAAATATTAAATCATTTATTTTCCGAAAGAGGACAGTGATTACAGATAAAAGTTGCTATAAAATTGAGACATAGAATATGTACATTAGACAAGTATAAAGCAAAGTGGATGAAAGAAGAAGGTACACTCACATTTAGTCAATTGTTGTTAGGCATCCCATGTGGCTTTAAGGGGGGTGGAGGCGGAGCTGCACGTCTCCGCTCATCTGGGTTCTGCTCAGCACAAGGATTGGAGCTCTTCTCCCCTGGTTTTGCCAGGGAATGCCTTATAGACTTTCCTATGTGACATCACGGAGAGATGCATTCTGGGTTGATCCCACCTCTCTCATCCAAGTTATGTTTTGGCTACAAAACTTAGATTAGCTATAACTTTATGGGAGAAGCTGGTATGGACTCATCAGTGGTATCATGTTTCCCAGCGTAATGAGCCTATCAAGAAAACATCAAACATCTATGCGATATGACCGTCCATTTGGGCGCAAATCATATCTCAGGTTCTCGACATGTTAGGACTTGGGAAGTGACACTGTAGCGGAGCTGGGACCGCTCGGATCACAGAGATATGGTTATTATATCTCTATGTTGTACGGTTTTCGCAGGGCAGGCTCTTAAAGGTTTACTTCTAACCTTTATTTCAAACAAAGACCTTTTTCCCGCACTTTTTTTTCCAGCTGAGAGAAGCCAAATGGGGTGACAGGAAATTGGTTTATGGCACTTGGGGGAAGGGAAGCTGCTGCAGTGTGCAATGTAACTGAGACACTGGCAGGCAGCTGCTCACAAAATGGAGGATTTGTAGCACATTCCAACAGAAAACATATCTTGCAGACATTGTACATCACACCTCCCCCCTTAAGAGGGCGCTAAGGAGGCATTACCTCTCGGTAATCGGCCAGGCGCACCTCAGCAGGTTCGCCCCGGCGGGACAACCCATCGGCATTGCCGTTTTCACTGCCCTTCCTGTGTTTTACAGTGAAGTCGTACTGTTGAAGGGCAAGGCTCCAGCGGAGCAATCTTCCATTGGTTCTGGACACTGTGTGCAACCAGCTCAGAGGGTTGTGGTCAGTTACCACCGTGAAGGCGCGCCCGTACAGGTAGGGCTGCAAACGCTGCAGTGCCCACACCATGGCCAGACACGCCTTCTCGATGGTCGAGTATGCCACTTCCCTCGGCAAAAGTTTCCGGCTCAGATACAACACGGGGTGCTCTTGGTCCCCCGAATCGACCTGGCTAAGCACAGCACCGAGGCCAAACTCGCTGGCGTTGGTCTGTACCAGAAACGGGCGACTGCTGTCGACTGCTCTCAACACTGGAGAGTTGCACAGGGCTGCTTTCGAAGCTTGGAAAGCCGCCTCACAGTCATCTGTCCAGTTGACTGTTTGGGGTAGCCTCTGCTTGGTGAGGTCAGTCAAGGGTTTGGCAAGGGCGCTATAGTCCTGTACGAACCGCCTATAGTACCCTGCAGTGACCAAGAAGGACTTCACCTGTTTCTTGGTCCTGGGGGTGGGCCAGGACACGATTGCGTCCACTTTTTCTGGCTCCGGACTCATGGAACCCCCGCCTACCCGGTGCCCCAGGTAGTGGACCTTGCGCATGCCTATCTGGCACTTCCCCGGCTTGATGGTCAGGCCTGCCTGGTGAAGACGCTTGAGCACCTCCTGGAGGTGCTGAAGGTGTTCCTCCCAGGTGGAACTGAAGACGGCAATATCGTCTAAGTACGCCACCGCGTACTTCTCCAGTCCCCGAAGCAGGTGGTTGACCATCCGCTGGAAAGTGGCAGGGGCATTCTTCATGCCGAAGGGCATGACCGTGGACTCGTACAGTCCAAAGGGGGTGATAAAGGCGGATTTCTCCTGTGCCTCAGGGCTCAGGGGAATCTGCCAGTATCCCCGACTCAAATCCATGATGGATATGTAGTTTGCCTTTGCCAACCGCTCGAGCAGATCCTCGATGCGCGGCATCGGGTGGGCATCAGAGGTTGTGATGGCGTTGAGCCTCCTGTAGTCCACGCAGAACCTGGTGGTTCGATCCTTTTTAGGCACGAGGACTACAGGAGAAGCCCACGCGCTTTTTGACCGTCGAATCACCCCCAGCCTTAACATCTCATCGATCTCTTGGCGCATGACTTGTTGCACCGTGTCAGAGATCTGATAAGGTGTTCGCCGTAATGGGGCGTGATTCCCGTTGTCCACCTCATGAACCACTAACTCCGTCCTCCCCGGTTGGTTGGTGAACACGGGCCGGAAGAGTTCCAGGGTGGCCATCAACTGCAACCGCTGGGACACGGTGAGCGAACCACTTATCTCCATGTCCTCAATGGACCCATTGGCCTTGGCCTGGGCCAGCATGTCCAGGAGGGGATCTTCCTCCCCATCCTCTGGCAGATTGCAGACCGGTAGGACACAAGCTTCACGTTCGTAGTGCGCCTTCAGCATGTTGACGTGAAAGACCTTGCGCCTACCCCGAGCATGGTCAAGCGTGACCACGTAGGTGACCGGGTTGAGCTGTTGGTGGACGACGTACGGGCCTTCCCAGGCTGCCTGAAGCTTATCCGTTGGTACACGGACCAGCACCCACACCTTTTGACCCACCTGGTAGGTCCGCTCCCGGGCGTTCTGGTCGTACCAGCGCTTCTGGTCAGCCTGAGCCTGCGTCATGTTGTCATGCACCAACTGCGTCAAGGTCTGCATCTTGTCACGGAAGCGCATGACATAATCCACGATGGACACTTCTGTGGGGTTTGGCTCATCTTCCCAGGATTCTCTTATCAACCCAAGGGGTCCCCGGACTCGCCTGCCATACAGGAGCTCGAAGGGGGAGAACCTGGTCGAGGCCTGCGGAACTTCTCTGTAAGCGAACAGCAGGTGTGGGAGGTACCGCTCCCAGTCGCGCCCTTGGGTCTCAACCAGTATGCGGAGCATCTGTTTGAGGGTACCGTTGAAACGTTCACACAAACCATTAGTCTGTGGGTGATACGGACTCGATACCAGGCGCGTCACCTGCATTTTCTCACAGAGAGCCTCCATTAGGCGAGACATAAATTGGGGCCCTTGATCGGTAAGCATCTCCCTGGGAAATCCTACTCTTGAAAAGATGGTCACCAGTGCGTCAGCCACCTTATCTGCCCTGGTTGAAGACAGAGCTACTGCCTCTGGGTACCGGGTAGCGTAGTCTACCACAGTGAGAATGTATCGCTTTCCGGAGCTGCTGGGGACGGACAGCGGTCCTACAATGTCCACCGCGATTCTCTGGAAAGGCTCCTCTATCACCGGCAAAGGAATAAGGGGAGCCTTAAGAGCAGGCCCCGCCTTACCCACTTTTTGACAGGTGGCACAGGAGCGGCAGTAGTGTGTTACATCTGTCCCCATCTTGGGCCAATAGAAGTGTTGAGACAGCCGTGCCTTTGTTTTGCTGATCCCCAAGTGTCCAGCGAGTGGAATCTCATGGGCAATCCGCAACAACTCAGTTCTGAACTGATAGGGGTCGACCAACTGTCTTTCCCTCAACCACTCCTTTTTAGGATCTCCGGGTACTGTCTCCCGGTACAACCTTCCTCGTTCCCAGAACACCCTCTCCTTATCAGACTCGGAGGTGGGCGTCTCGGCGAGACCTCTCAATTTCTCCAGGCTGGCATCTGAGTGCAGAGCAGCCTGGAACTCCATGCTGGAGGCTGCCAGAAGTGACGTCAGGGTACCTCCTTTACTGGGACCCTCTGGAACCGGCTCTGGGTTCACCTCTGGTTCAGTCTCTACTGTAGCAGCAGAGGGTCCAGAAGACAGTGCGTTACCTGCGATCTGGGCACTCTGACTGCGTGTGACAGCTGCTATGTATGCTGCCTCCCTGGGGATTTCTACAGACCCACCAGCCGGTGCTGCCCTGGGCTCTACCTCCCCATCCACCCCCAACACTTCAGGAGCAGTGCTACTTATGGGCCAGTTACCTTCCTCGGTGGCACTGGTCAGCTGCATGGCATTACCTTCCTCATGGTCCCCATGCACCTCCCCATTTCCTTGAGCACCGTTGCTTGCTCCTGCCAGGGGTTCCTCAGCCGTCTCACTCCGCAGAGTGGCCGGGCTGAGCACTTCGGTACCTGTGGACACATCTACCGCTTCAAAGAAAGGGTTAACGGGTTCAGTCGGCACAGATACATCAACATCATCATCATCCTTCCTAGGAGAAGAATGGTTATCAGTTTGCTTTGGCACATTCACATCAGCATCAGCATCATACCTGGGGAAAGAATGGTTGTTAGTTGCATCATTACTCATCAAGGCATTAGCAGGTAACACATTCAGTTTCCCATCATCAACATCAGGGTTAACGTTACCCTTATTATCAGACTGGGGAAGGGTGTCAGGGACATAGTATGCAACCATCCTCCCCAAGTCAGTCCCCAATAAAACATCAGTGGGCAAATTTTCAGACACTCCCACCTCCCTCAACCCGCTCTCAGCACCCCAGTCAAGAAAAACTCGTGCCACTGGCAAGGGACAACGGGTGCCTCCAATCCCGGTGACAGTCAGGGTTTTCCCCTCAACAAACTCTTCAGGGGCCGCCAGTCCAGGACGGATGAGGGTTCGTTCAGCCCTGGTGTCCTTTAGGCCTGTAGCAAGACGGGCCCCCACCTGAACAGGTTGAACGTTGTCGTCAGCCCTCCCACCAAAAGAACAGAGGCGTTGGGCCCGGGGGCCTTGGCTGGGGGGTTCTTCGGCCTATTCGGACAGGTGTAAAAGAAGTGACCAGGCCGCTGGCAGTGGTGACACAGGCGATTGTCAGTAGCCGGCCTGTTGTTGGCAACAGGGACAGGGCCTCCGGAGGGACGGCTAGCTGGGGCACTGGGGTTGGTTGCAGGCTTACCCCCTTTCCAGCTGGTGGCGACTGGCCTCCGCGTCTCGGGCTTCCGGTTGGCCTCGTAGTTGTCGGCGATCTGCGCCGCTTTGTCCGCGTTCGTTGGTTCGCGGTCCAGGATGAACTGTCGGACCTCAGCTGGGCAGAGATGCAGGAACTGGTCTTTGATCATCAGGTCCCGTAGCTGCTCAAAGGTTTCAACGGACAGTCCATGGATCCACTGGTCAAAGTGGGTCCTGAGTCCTTGCACCACATCACTGTAGCTATCGTGTGGGCCACGTTGGAGGTGCCGGAACTTCTTTCGGTATACCTCAGGTGTCAGCCGGTATTTGGCGATCAGCGCCTGCTTTATGGCGTCATAGTCGTCATCGGCTTCTGGCGGAAGAGAAGCAAATGCCTCCAGGGCTTTGCCTTTTAGCCCTGGGGTCAAGTACCTTGCCCATTGGTCTCTAGGAAGCTGGTACTGTCTGCAGGCTTTCTCAAAGGCTCGCAGAAACGTGTCCAAGTCCCCGTCCTTTTCCATCACGGGAAAATGCTCTGGCCGGGGTTTAGGAGTCTGGATGCTGCTGGGCTCACCGCTTCGGGCTGTGGGGGCATTCCCACCCCGCTGGAGTACCTCCAGTTCATGGGCCCTCTGCGCCTGGCGCTCGGCTCTCTCAGCCTCTGCTCAGCTTGGGCCTCCTGCCGATATTGCTGGATCAGCCTCACCCGCCCATCACTGTCTTCGGCGGGGAGTTCGTCCAAGGCCATTTGCAGATAGGGGTCCACCCCGTTCTGGTTGAATGTGGGGCCAGCGCTCAGGAGAGGAGCCTCTGCTGCAGCCCCATTGTTACTTGGGCCATCGTGCACGCGCTGGATTCTGGTCGTTGTCCAGCTGCACTAGAGCCGCGATCATTTGATCTTTGGTTCCGCCTGCGGCGTCTATGCCTCGGTACGTGCATAACCCAGCAAGGGTGTCCTTTTTCTGCTGCTGATACCACTCCACTCTCATCGCCGCCATGGTTGCCAAATAAAAGATAGAAAAAGAAAAACGAAGAAACGGGAGGGGATACTTGCAAGTACACACTAATGTCTCAGGACTAGTAACCACTGAGTCTGTTCTCCAAAACCTATGATGCAGGATTCCCGCAGGAACCGTGCAGGTTTTTAGTGAGAGGAATGATTGCTCAAACCAAATCACTAATGCTCTAGGATTATCCCACCGCTGCCACCAATATGTGACGAACAGCCCACCGCCGTTCGTCCACTTACGGGGGCGACTAACGGGGGTCCCGCTGCCACCAAAACGCGACGGACAGCGGAACCTGTGTCACCACTATGTCACAGTCCCACCACTGACACGGGTGTATCAGCGGACGGAGGGACGAGACACAATGCCGGCACACGGCTATCACAGGCACAGTTGGGGCTTATCTTAGTTATCCCACCACTGGCACCATGTGACAAAAATATCCAGCAAGCTACTCTCGCTCTACAATTTGCCGCAGGGGGAGTTTAATTTGGATGCCCCGCCACTGCTATCAATCTTCCAAGTACTGCGGGGATTTATGTATATCCCACTTTCTCAGTTCCACTTTGGAACTCGCAGCTCTCCGGCGCCCCCCTTACCCTCAGGTCAGTCAGGGAACTGCACTTAGGATAATTAGTCGCCGGACGGACTGCCTGTTGTGAACCGGCAATTGGGCTTCTGCAGTAAGGGAATTATCAATGCTGTGGCCGCAGCCCCTTATTCAGCAATATAAGACCCTTCTGTACTGCCAGCAAGCCGCAATAGCCGTACACAACGCGCTGCCACCAGTCACGGTTACTTAATTCACAGTGTTAAATTAAGAGGGTCCGTGGCAAACCCCTTGAATTAGTAGCGATTATCTATCAAAGGCGTATAGTTCGATTCTTAGAGCATGGAGACAGGCTAAATATTAAATCATTTATTTTCCGAAAGAGGACAGTGATTACAGATAAAAGTTGCTATAAAATTGAGACATAGAATATGTACATTAGACAAGTATAAAGCAAAGTGGATGAAAGAAGAAGGTACACTCACATTTAGTCAATTGTTGTTAGGCATCCCATGTGGCTTTAAGGGGGGTGGAGGCGGAGCTGCACGTCTCCGCTCATCTGGGTTCTGCTCAGCACAAGGATTGGAGCTCTTCTCCCCTGGTTTTGCCAGGGAATGCCTTATAGACTTTCCTATGTGACATCACGGAGAGATGCATTCTGGGTTGATCCCACCTCTCTCATCCAAGTTATGTTTTGGCTACAAAACTTAGATTAGCTATAACTTTATGGGAGAAGCTGGTATGGACTCATCAGTGGTATCATGTTTCCCAGCGTAATGAGCCTATCAAGAAAACATCAAACATCTATGCGATATGACCGTCCATTTGGGCGCAAATCATATCTCAGGTTCTCGACATGTTAGGACTTGGGAAGTGACACTGTAGCGGAGCTGGGACCGCTCGGATCACAGAGATATGGTTATTATATCTCTATGTTGTACGGTTTTCGCAGGGCAGGCTCTTAAAGGTTGACTTCTAACCTTTATTTCAAACAAAGACCTTTTTCCCGCACTTTTTTTTCCAGCTGAGAGAAGCCAAATGGGGTGACAGGAAATTGGTTTATGGCACTTGGGGGAAGGGAAGCTGCTGCAGTGTGCAATGTAACTGAGACACTGGCAGGCAGCTGCTCACAAAATGGAGGATTTGTAGCACATTCCAACAGAAAACATATCTTGCAGACATTGTACATCACACCGCTCCTCTGTCACTAGGGAATAGCGGCTGTGTGACAGGACCCACTCCTCTGTCACTAGGGAATAGAGGCTGTGTGACAGGACCCGCTCCTCTGTCACTAGGGAATAGCGGCTGTGTAACAGGACCCGCTCCTCTGTCACTAGGGAATAGCGGCTGTGTGACAGGACCCCCTCCTCTGTCACTAGGGAATAGCGGCTGTGTGACAGGACCCGCTCCTCTGTCACTAGGGAATAGCGGCTGTGTGACAGGACCCGCTCCTCTGTCACTAGGGAATAGCGGCTGTGTGACAGGACCCGCTCCTCTGTCCCTAGGGAATAGCGGCTGTGACAGGACCTGCTCCCCTGTCACTAGGGAATAGCAGCTGTGACAGGACCCGCTTCTCTGTCACTAGGGAATAGCGGCTGTGTGACAGGACCCGCTAGTCTGTCACTAGGGAATAGCAGCTGTGACAGGACCCGCTCATCTGTCACTAGGGAATAGCGGCTGTGAGAAAGGACCGGCTCCTCTGTCACTAGGGAATAGCGGCTGTGAGAAAGGACTGGCTCCTCTGTCACTAGGGAATAGCGGCTGTGAGAAAGGACCCACTCCTTGTCACGTCGCCGTCTGACTCAGGGCCTGCCATTCCGACCTCAGCCACTAGGAGGCGCCGTGGCTCGCGCCCGAGTGATGGCAGCGGCAGTGGAGGGGCTTCTGCGCAGGCGTCTAGTGGACGCAGACTCCGCTCCGCTGTCAGTCGTGAAGGGGTTGGTGCATCATCATCAGGTCTGGTCCTGGGGGCGGTCCTGATGACATCATCAGCCCGGGAGCCTGTGAGGGAGGACATGATCCCTCAAATACCTTGGGACTGGGCTTGCAAGCCGCCGGATATATTCTTGGTTCCCCTGCGTGTTACTGTGTGAATTGCTATAGTTGACTGACTCTGACCTTGGCCTGGACTTCTGACTATGCTTCTGCCTAACGATTCTGTACCTCTGCTGCCCTCCTGGTTTATGACTCTGACCTTGGCCTGGACTTCTGACTCTGCTTCTGCCTAACGATTCTGTACCTCAGCTGCCCTCCTGGTTTATGACTCAGACCTTGGCCTGAATCTGACTCTGCTACTGTCTACTGTTTTTGTACTTTGCTGCCCAACTGGTTTAGACCCGGATACCACTACGTTTTTGTCCTGTATTGGAACACCTTTCTGGCGACCGTCCTGCTCCGGCCACTGCTCCTATTCAGACAGCGCCTCCTGGGCTCTGCTATAAATCCAGATCCCTGTATAGGGGTAAAGGGTGTCAGTGTTTCTCGGGGTGTTGTCTGGCTGCAGCCCAGACCGCAGACAGACGTCACATTCCTCTGTCACTAGGGAATAGCGGCTGTGTGACAGGACCCGCTGCTCTGTCACTAGGGAATAACGGCTGTGTGACAGGACCCGCTCCTCTGTCACTAGGGAATAACAGCTGTGTGACAGGACCCGCTCCTCTGTCACTAGGGAATAGAGGCTGTGTGACAGGACCCGCTCCTCTGTCACTAGGGAATAGCGGCTGTGTGACAGGCCCGGCTCCTCTGTCACTAGGGAATAGCGGCTGTGAAAGGACCCGCTCCTCTGTCACTAGGGAATAGCGGCTGTGTGAAAAGACCCGCTCCTCTGTCACTAGGGAATAGCGGCTGTGTGACAGGACCCGCTCTTCTGTCACTAGGGAATAGCGGCTGTGTGACAGGCCCGGCTCCTCTGTCACTAGGGAATAGCGGCTGTGAAAGGACCCGCTCCTCTGTCACTAGGGAATAGCGGCTGTGTGAAAAGACCCGCTCCTCTGTCACTAGGGAATAGCGGCTGTGACAGGACCAGCTCCTCTGTCACTAGGGAATTTCAGCTGTGTGACAGGACCCACTCCTCTGTCACTAGGGAATAGCGGCTGTGTGACAGGACCCGCTCCTCTGTCACTAGGGAATAGCGGCTGTGTGACAGGACCCACTCCTCTGTCACTAGGGAATAGAAGCTGTGTGACAGGACCCACTCCTCTGTCACTAGGGAATAGCGGCTGTGTGACAGGACCCGCTCCTCTGTCACTAGGGAATAGCGGCTGAGTGATAGGACTGGCTCCTCTGTCACTAGGGAATAGCGGCTGTGAGAAAGGATCGGCTCCTCTGTCACTAGGGAATAGCGGCTGTGTGACAGGACCCGCTCCTCTGTCACTAGGGAATAGCGGCTGTGTGACAGGACCCGCTTCTCTGTCACTAGGGAATAGCGGCTGTGTGATAGGACCGGCTCCTCTGTCACTAGGGATTAGCGGCTGTGTGACAGGACCCACTCCTCTGTCACTAGGGAATAGCGGCTGTGAGAAAGGACCCGCTCCTCTGTTACTAGGGAATAGCGGCTGTGTGACAGGACCCGCTCCTCTGTCACTAGGGAATAGCGGCTGTGTGACAGGACCCGCTCATCTGTCACTAGGGAATAGCGGCTGTGTGACAGGACCCGCTCCTCTGTCACAAGGGAATAGCTGCTGTGTGACAGGACCCGCTCCTCTGTCACTAGGGAATAGAGGCTGTGTGACAGGACCCGCTCCTCTGTCACTAGGGAATAGCGGCTGTGTGACAGGACCCGATCATCTGTCACTAGGGAATAGCGGCTGTGTGACAGGACCCGCTCCTCTGTCACTAGGGAATAGCGGCTGTGTGACAGGACCCGCTACTCTGTCACTAGGGAATAGAGGCTGTGTGACAGGACCCGCTCCTCTGTCACTAGGGAATAGCGGCTGTGTGACGGGACCGGCTCCTCTGTCACTAGGGCATAGCGGCTGTGAGACAGGACCCGCTCCTCTGTCACTAGGGAATAGCGGCTGTGTGACAGGACCCGCTCCTTTGTCACTAGGGAATAGCGGCTGTGACAGAACCCGCTCCTCTGTCACTAGGGAATTTCAGCTGTGTGACAGGACCCACTCCTCTGTCACTAGGGAATAGCGGATGTGTGACAGGACCCGCTCCTCTGTCATAGAATCATAGAATCATAGAATCGTAGAGTTGGAAGGGACCTCCTGGGCCATCTGGTCCAACCCCATGCTCAAAGCAGGATTCGCTAAATCATCCCAGTCAGATGTCTGTCCAGCCTCTGTTTGAAGACATCCATTGAAGGAGAACTCACCACTTCTCGTGGCAGCTTGTTCCACTCATTGATCACTCTAACTGTCAAAAAGTTTTTTCTAATATCTAATCTGTGTCTCCTCCCATTCAGTTTCATCCCATTGCTTCTAGTCTTTCCTTGTGCAAATGAGAATAAAGATGATCCTTCTACAATGTGACAGCCCTTGAGATATTTGTAGACAGCTATTAAGTCTCCTCTCAGTCTTCTCTTTTGCAAACTAAACAATCCCAAATCCTGCAACCTTTCCTCATAAGACAGGGTTTGCAGACCGGTCACCATTCTGGTTGCTCTTTTCTGAACTTGCTCCAGTTTGTTGATGTCTTTTTTAAAATGTGGTGCCCAAAACTGGACACAATATTCCAGATGAGGTCTGACCAAAGAGGAGTAGAGGGAAATAATGACTTCACGTGATCTAGACTGTATGCTTCTGTTAATACATCCTAGAATTGCATTTGCTTTTTTTGCTGCTGCATCACACTGTTGACTCATATTCAGTTTGTGATCTATTAGTATACCCAAGTCTTTTTCACATGTGCTGTTGCTTAGGCCTATTCCTCCCATTCTGTATATGCTTTTTTCATTTTTATTGCCCAGATGTAGTACTTTGCATTTGTCCCTGTTAAAAACCATTCTGTTAGTTGCTGCCCAGTTCTCCAGTTTATTTATATCTTTTTGAATCCTCTCTCTCTCTTCTCTAGTATTAGCTATCCCTCCTAGCTTTGTGTCATCAGCGAATTTAATCAGTTTACCCTCAATTCCTTCATCTAAATCATTGATAAAGATGTTGAACAATACAGGGCCCAGGACAGAGCCCTGTGGTACCCCACTTGAGACATTCTTCCAACTGGATGTGCAGCCATTTACGACCACTCTTTGGGTCCGATCACTAAGCCAGTTATGAATCCACCTAACAGTTGCCTTGTCCATTCCATACTTAGTCATTTTTTCAATAAGGATTGTATGAGATACTTTGTCAAATGCTTTGCTGAAGTCAAGATATACTATATCTACAGCATTTCCTTGATCCACCCAATCAGTGATACCGTCATAGAAGGAAATTAAGTTAGTCTGACATGACTTATTAGTTACAAACCCATGCTGACTCTGTTTAATCACTTCATTCTTATCCAGGTACTGACATACATGTTGTTTAATAATTTGTTCAAAGATCTTTCCTGGTATAGAAGTCAGACTCACCGGCCTATAGTTGCCTGGGTCCACCTTCTTCCCCTTTTTGAAGATAGGAACAACATTTGCTCTTCTCCAGTCTTCTGGGACTTCTCCTGTTCTCCAAGAATTTTCAAATATTATGGAGAGGGGTTCAAAAATTTCTTCTGCTATCTCCTTCAGTACTCTGGGGTGTAATTCATCTGGACCTGGAGACTTGAATTCATTTAGGTTAGCTAAGTGTTTCCTCACTATCTTTCTGTTTATAGATATCCTGGATTCTTCTATACCCTTAATAGGACAGTGAAGAACAGTTGATGTCACATTTCCTTTCTGAGAGAAAACAGATGCAAAATAGGAATTTAAAAGTTCGGCCTTCTCAACATCCTGTCTTACCATTTCATCATTTTCATCCTGTAAAAATCCTATAGCATCTTTGACTTTTCTTTTACTTTTGACATATCCCCAAAATCCTTTATTATTGCTTTTGACATCTCTTGCAAGCCTCAATTCATTGTCAGCTTTAGATAATCTAATTTGTGCCCTGCAGGTTCTACAGACAGCATTATATTCTTCTTTAGATATGCCTCCCTCTTTCCATTTTATAAACATTTTTTTCTTCCTTTTTAGCATGTGCTTAAGTTCTGTGTTCATCCATCCTGGCTTCCTTAAATGCTTCCTATTCTTCCCTCTTTTCGGAATTGTTAACAATTGTGCTTTGAGAATTTCATTTTTCAAGATTTCCCATCCTTCCTGGACATTTTTGTCTTTAAGGATATCCAGCCATTGGATCCCTCCAATTCTCTTTCTGAATCCCTTAAAATCTGCCTTTCTGAAATCTAACCTTGACGTCTGAGTTTTCACAGGTCTTCCTCCTCTAGTTATCCAAAATTCTAAAATAGCATGGTCGCTACCTCCTAGGGTCCCAGCCACTTTTACCTCCTCAACCATTTCCTCCCTGTTTATAAGGATTAGATCCAAGGTAGCAGTTCCCCTTGTTTTCTCCCGTACCTTTTGGAAGATAAAGTTGTCAGCAAGAGAGGATAAGAATTTCCTTGACCTGTTAGTTTTGCCTGAGAGAGATTCCCAACAAATGTCTGGATAGTTGAAATCTCCCATGACAACTATGTCATATTTTTGGGAGAACTTGGCCATTTGATGCATAAAGAGTTCATCCATATCTTCAGCTTGCACAGGTGGCCTGTAGTAAATGCCTACAATGGTGTCCTTTCCATTGTTCTGTCCTTGTATTCTTACCCAAACAGTTTCCACAGAACTCCCAGTCTCTGAAGCTTCAATCTCTGTGCAGATATACTCGTTTCTAACATAAAATGCGACACCCCCTCCTGGTTTATCAAGTCTGTTTCTTGCAAATAAGTTGTATCCTTCTAGTCTTGTATTCCAATCATGTGTATTGTCCCACCAAGTTTCAGTGATTCCAATGACATCATATTTCTTTTCCTGCGTTAGTAGTTCCAATTCTCCTTGTTTGTTGCCCATGCTTTGTGCATTAGTATAGAAACATTTTAGTTTGTGATTGGTTTCTCTTTCTCCAATATTTTTATTAATTAGATTATTTTGTCTTTGTTCTTCTTGTTCTTCCTTTCCACTTCTAATAGCAGAGTTCTCAATAGCATTTGTCAGGTGTATGGCTTTTTCTAGACTTTTGCTTCCCTTCCCATGTTGTTCTAGTTTAAAGCTCTCCTTACAAGTGTAGCAAGACGACTTCCAAATACATGTTTTCCAGTCTTCGTAAGGTGCACCCCATCTCTAGCAAGTAGTCCATCGTATAAGTAGTTCACTCCGTGATCCAGAAATCCAAATCGTTGCTGACGGCACCATCGACGTAGCCAGTTGTTCACCTGCAGAATCTTATTCCACCTCCTTGTTCCATGGCCATCCACTGGGAGGATGGAAGAGAAGACCACCTGCGCTCCCAGTTCTTTCACTTTCTTGCCTAAGTCTTCAAAGTCTCTGCAGATGGTTTCCAGGTCGTTTTTTGCGGTGTCATTTGTCCCCACATGTAGTAGCAGGAATGGGTAGTCATCTGTAGGTCTGAAGAGTCCTGATATCCTGTCAGACACATCTTTAATTTTTGGTCCTGTCACTAGGGAATAGAAGCTGTGTGACAGGACCCACTCCTCTGTCACTAGGGAATAGCGGCTGTGTGACAGGACCCGCTCCTCTGTCACTAGGGAATAGCGGCTGTGAGAAAGGATCGGCTCCTCTGTCACTAGGGAATAGCGGCTGTGAGAAAGGATCGGCTCCTCTGTCACTAGGGAATAGCGGCTGTGTGACAGGACCCGCTACTCTGTCACTAGGGAATAGCGGCTGTGTGACAGGACCCGCTCCTCTGTCACTAGGGAATAGCGGCTGTGTGATAGGACCGGCTCCTCTGTCACTAGGGAATAGAAGCTGTGTGACAGGACCCGCTCCTCTGTCACTAGGGAATAGCGGCTGTGAGAAAGGACCCGCTCCTCTGTCACTAGGGAGTAGCGGCTGTGTGACAGGACCCACTCCTCTGTCACTAGGGAATAGCGGCTGTGTGACAGGACCCGCTCCTCTGTCACTAGGGAATAGCGGCTGTGTGACAGGACCCGCTCCTCTGTCACTAGGGAATAGAGGCTGTGTGACAGGACCCACTCCTCTGGCCCTAGGGAGTAGCGGCTGTGTGACAGGACCCGCTCCTCTGTCACT
Source organism: Dendrobates tinctorius (assembly GCF_039654945.1). NCBI lineage: Eukaryota > Metazoa > Chordata > Amphibia > Anura > Dendrobatidae > Dendrobates > Dendrobates tinctorius. The sequence goes on along the minus strand of NW_027361918.1, from coordinate 4,559,560 downwards.
AGGGAACAGCGGCAGTGACAGGACCCGCTCCTCTGTCACTAGGGAATAGCGGCTGTGTGACAGGACCGGCTCCTCTGTCACTAGGGCATAGCGGCTGTGAGACAGGACCCGCTCCTCTGTCACTAGGGAATAGCGGATGTGTGACAGGACCCGCTCCTCTGTCACTAGGGCATAGCGGCTGTGAGACAGGACCCGCTCCTCTGTCACTAGGGAATAGCGGATGTGTGACAGGACCCGCTCCTTTGTCACTAGGGAATAGCGGCTGTGACAGGACCCGCTCCTCTGTCACTAGGGAATTTCAGCTGTGTGACAGGACCCACTCCTCTGTCACTAGGGAATAGCGGATGTGTGACAGGACCCGCTCCTCTGTCACTAGGGAATAGAAGCTGTGTGACAGGACCCACTCCTCTGTCACTAGGGAATAGCGGCTGTGTGACAGGACCGCTCCTCTGTCACTAGGGAATAGCGGCTGTGTGATAGGACTGGCTCCTCTGTCACTAGGGAATAGCGGCTGTGAGAAAGGATCGGCTCCTCTGTCACTAGGGAATAGCGGCTGTGTGACAGGACCCGCTCCTCTGTCACTAGGGAATAGCGGCTGTGTGACAGGACCCGCTCCTCTGTCACTAGGGAATAGCGGCTGTGTGATAGGAATGGCTCTTCTGTCACTAGGGATTAGAGGCTGTGTGACAGGACCCACTCCTCTGTCACTAGGGAATAGCGGCTGTGAGAAAGGACGCGCTCCTCTGTCACTAGGGAATAGCGGCTGTGAGAAAGGACCCGCTCCTCTGTCACTAGGGAATAGCGGCTGTGTGACAGGACCCACTCCTCTGTCACTAGGGAATAGCGGCTGTGTGACAGGACCGGCTCCTCTGTCACTAGGGAATAGCCGCTGTGTGACAGGACCCGCTCCTCTGTCACTAGGGAATAGCGGCTGTGTGACAGGACCTGCTCCTCTGTCACTAGGGAATAGAGGCTGTGTGACAGGACCCGCTCCTCTGTCACTAGGGAATAGCGGCTGTGTGACAGGACCCGCTCATCTGTCACTAGGGAATAGCGGCTGTGTGACAGGACCCGCTCCTCTGTCACTAGGGAATAGCGGCTGTGTGACAGGACCCGCTCCTGTCACTAGGGAATACAGGCTGTGTGACAGGACCCGCTCCTCTGTCACTAGGGAATAGCGGCTGTGTGACAGGACCGGCTCCTCTGTCACTAGGGCATAGCGGCTGTGAGACAGGACCCGCTCCTCTGTCACTAGGGAATAGCGGCTGTGACAGGACCCGCTCCTTTGTCACTAGGGAATAGCGGCTGTGACAGGACCCGTTCCTCTGTCACTAGGGAATTTCAGCTGTGTTACAGGACCCACTCCTCTGTCACTAGGGATTAGCGGATGTGTGACAGGACCCGCTCCTATGTCACTAGGGAATAGAAGCTGTGTGACAGGACCCACTCCTCTGTCACTAGGGAATAGCGGCTGTGTGACAGGACCCGATCCTCTGTCACTAGGGAATAGCGGCTGTGTGATAGGACTGGCTCCTCTGTCACTAAGGAATAGCGGCTGTGAGAAAGGATCGGCTCCTCTGTCACTAGGGAATAGCGGCTGTGTGACAGGACCCGCTACTCTGTCACTAGGGAATAGCGGCTGTGTGACAGGACCCGCTCCTCTGTCATTTGGGAATAGCGGCTGTGTGATAGGACCGGCTCCTCTGTCACTAGGGAATAGAGGCTGTGTGACAGGACCCGCTCCTCTGTCACTAGGGAATAGCGGCTGTGAGAAAGGATCCGCTCCTCTGTCACTAGGGAATAGCGGCTGTGTGACAGGACCCACTCCTCTGTCACTAGGGAATAGCGGCTGTGTGACAGGACCCGCTCCTCTGTCACTAGGGAATAGCGGCTGTGTGACAGGACCCGCTCCTCTGTCACTAGGGAATAGCGGCTGTGTGACAGGACCCGCTCCTCTGTCACTAGGGAATAGAGGCTGTGTGACAGGACCCAATCCTCTGGCCCTAGGGAGTAGCGGCTGTGTGACAGGACCCGCTCCTCTGTCACTAGGGAATAGCGGCTGTGACAGGACCCGTTCCTCTGTCACTAGGGAATAGCGGCTGTGTGACAGGACCCGCTCCTCTGTCACTAGGGAATAGAGGCTGTGTGACAGGACCCGCTCTTCTGTCACTAGGGAATAGAGGCTGTGTGTCAGGACCCGCTCTTCTGTCACTAGGGAATAGCTTCTGTGTGACAGGACCCGCTCCTCTGTCACTAGGGCATAGCGGCTGTGAGACAGGACCCGCTCCTCTGTCACTAGGGAATAGCAGCTGTGTGACAGGACCCGCTCCTTTGTCACTAGGGAATAGCGGCTGTGACAGGACCCGCTCCTCTGTCACTAGGGATTTTCAGCTGTGTGACAGGACCCACTCCTCTGTCACTAGGGAATAGCGGATGTGTGACAGGACCCGCTCCTCTGTCACTAGGGAATAGAAGCTGTGTGACAGGACCCACTCCTCTGTCACTAGGGAATAGCGGCTGTGTGACAGGACCGCTCCTCTGTCACTAGGGAATAGCGGCTGTGTGATAGGACTGGCTCCTCTGTCACTAGGGAATAGCAGCTGTGAGAAAGGATCGGCTCCTCTGTCACTAGGGAATAGCGGCTGTGTGACAGGACCCGCTCCTCTGTCACTAGGGAATAGCGGCTGTGTGACAGGACCCGCTCCTTTGTCACTAGGGAATAGCGGCTGTGTGATAGGACTGGCTCTTCTGTCACTAGGGATTAGCGGCTGTGTGACAGGACCCACTCCTCTGTCACTAGGGAATAGCGGCTGTGAGAAAGGACCCGCTCATCTGTCACTAGGGAATAGCGGCTGTGAGAAAGGACCCGCTCCTCTGTCACTAGGGAATAGCGGCTGTGTGACAGGACCCACTCCTCTGTCACTAGGGAATAGCGGCTGTGTGACAGGACCCGCTCCTCTGTCACTAGGGAATAGCCGCTGTGTGACAGGACCCGCTCCTCTGTCACTAGGGAATAGCGGCTGTGTGACAGGACCCACTCCTCTGTCACTAGGGAATAGCGGCTGTGTGACAGGACCCGCTCCTCTGTCACTAGGGAATAGCGGCTGTGTGACAGGACCCGCTCCTGTCACTAGGGAATAGAGGCTGTGTGACAGGACCTGCTCCTCTGTCACTAGGGCATAGCGGCTGTGAGACAGGACCCGCTCCTCTGCCACTAGGGAATAGCGGCAGTGACAGTACCCGCTCCTTTGTCACTAGGGAATAGCGGCTGTGACAGGACCCGCTCTTCTGTCACTAGGGAATTTCAGCTGTGTGACAGGACCCACTCCTCTGTCACTAGGGATTAGCGGATGTGTGACAGGACCCGCTCCTCTGTCACTAGGGAATAGAAGCTGTGTGACAGGACCCACTCCTCTGTCACTAGGGAATAGCGGCTGTGTGACAGGACCCGCTCCTCTGTCACTAGGGAATAGTGGCTGTGTGATAGGACTGACTCCTCTGTCACTAGGGAATAGCGGCTGTGAGAAAGGATCGGCTCCTCTGTCACTAGGGAATAGCGGCTGTGTGACAGGACCCGCTACTCTGTCACTAGGGAATAGCGGCTGTGTGACAGGACCCGCTCCTCTGTCACTAGGGAATAGCGGCTGTGTGATAGGACCGGCTCATCTGTCACTAGGGAATAGAGGCTGTGTGACAGAACCCGCTCCTCTGTCACTAGGGAATAGCGGCTGTGAGAAAGGATCCGCTCCTCTGTCACTAGGGAATAGCGGCTGTGTGACAGGACCCACTCCTCTGTCACTAGGGAATAGCGGCTGTGTGACAGGACCAGCTCCTCTGTCACTAGGGAATAGCGGCTGTGTGACAGGACCCGCTCCTCTGTCACTAGGGAATAGCGGCTGTGTGACAGGACCCGCTCCTCTGTCACTAGGGAATAGAGGCTGTGTGACAGGACCCAATCCTCTGGCCCTAGGGAGTAGCGGCTGTGTGACAGGACCCGCTCCTCTGTCACTAGGGAATAGCGGCTGTGACAGGACCCGCTCCTCTGTCACTAGGGAATAGCGGCTGTGTAAGGACCCACTCCTCTGTCACTAGGGAATAGCGGTTGTGTGACAGGACCCGCTCCTCTGTCACTAGGGAATAGCGGCTGTGTGACAGGACCCGCTCCTCTGTCACAAGGGAATAGCGGCTGTGTGAGAGGACCCGCTCCTCTGTCACTAGGGAATAGCGGCTATGTGACAGGACCCGTTATTCTATCACTAGGGAATAGCGGCTGTGTGACAGGACCCGCTCCTCTGTCACTAGGGAATTTCGGCTGTGTGACAGGACCCACTCCTCTGTCACTAGGGAATAGCGGCTGTGTGACAGGACCCGCTCCTCTGTCACTAGGGAATAGAAGCTGTGTGACAGGACCCACTCCTCTCTCACAAGGGAATAGCGGCTGTGTGACAGGACCCACTCATCTGTCACTAGGGAATAGCGGCTGTGTGATAGGACCGGCTCCTCTGTCACTAGGGAATAGCGACTGTGTGATAGGACCCGCTCCTCTGTCACTAGGGAATAGCGGCTGTGAGAAAGGACCCGCTCCTCTGTCACTAGGGAATAGCGGCTGTGTGACAGGACCCGCTCCTCTGTCACTAGGGAATAGCCGCTGTGTGACAGGACCCGCTCCTCTGTCACTAGGGAATAGCGGCTGTGTGACAGGACCCGCTCCTCTGTCACTAGGGAATAGAGGCTGTGTGACAGGATCCGCTCCTCTGTCACTAGGGAATAGCGGCTGTGTGACAGGACCCGCTCATCTGTCACTAGGGAATAGCGGCTGTGTGACAGGACCCGCTCCTCTGTCACTAGGGAATAGCGGCTGTGTGACAGGACCCGCTCCTGTCACTAGGGAATAGAGGCTGTGTGACAGGACCCGCTCCTATGTCACTAGGGAATAGCGGCTGTGTGACAGGTCCTGGTCCTCTGTCACTAGGGCATAGCGGCTGTGAGACAGGACCCGCTCCTCTGTCACTAGGGAATAGCGGCTGTGACAGGACCCGCTCCTTTGTCACTAGGGAATAGCGGCTGTGACAGGACCCGCTCCTCTGTCACTAGGGAATTTCAGCTGTGTGACAGGACCCACTCCTCTGTCACTAGGGATTAGCGGATGTGTGACAGGACCCGCTCCTCTGTCACTAGGGAATAGAAGCTGTGTGACAGGACCCACTCCTCTGTCACTAGGGAATAGCGGCTGTGTGACAGGACCCGCTCCTCTGTCACTAGGGAATAGCGGATGTGTGATAGGACTGGCTCCTCTGTCACTAGGGAATAGTGGCTGTGAGAAAGGATCGGCTCCTCTGTCACTAGGGAATAGCGGCTGTGTGACAGGACCCGCTACTCTGTCACTAGGGAATAGCGGCTGTGTGACAGGACCCGCTCCTCTGTCACTAGGGAATAGCGGCTGTGTGATAGGAACGGCTCCTCTGTCACTAGGGAATAGAGGCTGTGTGACAGGACCCGCTCCTCTGTCACTAGTGAATAGCGGCTGTGAGAAAGGATCCACTCCTCTGTCACTAGGGAATAGCGGCTGTGTGACAGGACCCACTCCTCTGTCACTAGGGAATAGCGGCTGTGTGACAGGACCCGCTCCTCTGTCACTAGGGAATAGCGGCTGTGTGACAGGACCCGCTCCTCTGTCACTAGGGAATAGCGGCTGTGTGACAGGACCCGCTCCTCTGTCACTAGGGAATAGAGGCTGTGTGACAGGACCCAATCCTCTGGCCCTAGGGAGTAGCGGCTGTGTGACAGGACCCGCTCCTCTGTCACTAGGGAATAGCGGCTGTGTGACAGGACCCGCTCCTTTGTCACTAGGGAATAGCGGCTGTGACAGGACCCGCTCCTCTGTCACTAGGGAATTTCAGCTGTGTGACAGGACCCACTCCTCTGTCACTAGGGAATAGAAGCTGTGTGACAGGACCCACTCCTCTGTCACTAGGGAATAGCGGCTGTGTGACAGGACCGCTCCTCTGTCACTAGGGAATAGCAGCTGTGTGATAGGACTGGCTCCTCTGTCACTAGGGAATAGCGGCTGTGAGAAAGGATCGGCTCCTCTGTCACTAGGGAATAGCGGCTGTGTGACAGGACCCGCTCCTCTGTCACTAGGGAATAGCGGCTGTGTGACAGGACCCGCTCCTCTGTCATTAGGGAATAGCGGCTGTGTGATAGGACTGGCTCTTCTGTCACTAGGGATTAGCGGCTGTGTGACAGGACCCACTCCTCTGTCACTAGGGAATAGCGGCTGTGAGAAAGGACCCGCTCATCTGTCACTAGGGAATAGCGGCTGTGAGAAAGGACCCGCTCCTCTGTCACTAGGGAATAGCGGCTGTGTGACAGGACCCACTCCTCTGTCACTAGGGAATAGCGGCTGTGTGACAGGACCCGCTCCTCTGTCACTAGGGAAAAGCCGCTGTGTGACAGGACCCGCTCCTCTGTCACTAGGGAATAGCGGCTGTGTGACAGGACCCGCTCCTCTGTCACTAGGGAATAGAGGCTGTGCGACAGGACCCGCTCCTCTGTCACTAGGGAATAGCGGCTGTGTGACAGGACCCGCTCATCTGTCACTAGGGAATAGCGGCTGTGTGACAGGACCCGCTCCTCTGTCACTAGGGAATAGCGGCTGTGTGACAGGACCCGCTCCTCTGTCACTAGGGAATAGCGGCTTTGTGACAGGACCGGCTCCTCTGTCACTAGGGCATAGCGGCTGTGAGACAGGACCCGCTCCTCTGTCACTAGGGAATAGCGGCTGTGACAGGACCCGCTCCTTTGTCACTAGGGAATAGCGGCTGTGACAGGACCCGCTCCTCTGTCACTAGGGAATTTCAGCTGTGTGACAGGACCCACTCCTCTGTCACTAGGGATTAGCGGATGTGTGACAGGACCCGCTCCTCTGTCACTAGGGAATAGAAGCTGTGTGACAGGACCCACTCCTCTGTCACTAGGGAATAGCGGCTGTGTGACTGGACCCGCTCCTCTGTCACTAGGGAATAGCGGCTGTGTGATAGGACTGGCTCCTCTGTCACTAGGGAATAGCGGCTGTGAGAAAGGATCGGCTCCTCTGTCACTAGGGAATAGCGGCTGTGTGACAGGACCCGCTACTCTGTCACTAGGGAATAGCGGCTGTGTGACAGGACCCGCTCCTCTGTCACTAGGGAATAGCGGCTGTGTGATAGGACCGGCTCCTCTGTCACTAGGGAATAGAGGCTGTGTGACAGGACCCGCTCCTCTGTCCCTAGGGAATAGCGGCTGTGAGAAAGGATCCGCTCCTCTGTCACTAGGGAATAGCGGCTGTGTGACAGGACCCACTCCTCTGTCACTAGGGAATAGCGGCTGTGTGACAGGACCCGCTCCTCTGTCACTAGGGAATAGCGGCTGTGTGACAGGACCCGCTCCTCTGTCACTAGGGAATAGCGGCTGTGTGACAGGACCGGCTCCTCTGTCACTAGGGAATAGAGGCTGTGTGATAGGACCGGCTCCTCTGTCACTAGGGAATAGAGGCTGTGTGACAGGACCCAATCCTCTGGCCCTAGGGAGTAGCGGCTGTGTGACAGGACCCGCTCCTCTGTCACTAGGGAATAGCGGCTGTGTGATAGGACCGGCTCCTCTGTCACTAGGAAATAGAGGCTGTGTGACAGGACCCAATCCTCTGGCCCTAGGGAGTAGCGGCTGTGTGACAGGACCCGCTCCTCTGTCACTAGGGAATAGCGGCTGTGACAGGACCCGCTCCTCTGTCACTAGGGAATAGCGGCTGTGTGACAGGACCCGCTCCTCTGTCACTAGGGAATAGAGGCTGTGTGACAGGACCCGCTCCTCTGTCACTAGGGAATAGAGGCTGTGTGTCAGGACCCGCTCTTCTGTCACTAGGGAATAGCTTCTGTGTGACAGGACCCGCTCCTCTGTCACTAGGGAATAGCGGCTGTGTGACAGGATCGGCTCCTCTGTCACTAGGGGATAGCGGCTGTGAAAGGACCCGCTCATCTGTCACTAGGGAATAGCGGCTGTGTGATAGGACCCTCTCCTCTCTCACTAGGGAATAGCGGCTATGTGACAGGACCCGTTATTCTGTCACTAGGGAATAGCGGCTGTGTGACAGGACCCGCTCCTCTGTCACTAGGGAATAGCGGCTGTGTGATAGGACCGGCTCCTCTGTCACTAGGGAATAGCGGCTGTGTGATAGGACCCGCTCCTCTGTCACTAGGGAATAGCGGCTGTGTGACAGGACCCGCTCCTCTGTCACTAGGGAATAGAGGCTCTGTGACAGGACCCGCTCCTCTGGCCCTAGGGAGTAGCGGCTGTGTGACAGGACCCGCTCCTCTGTCACTAGGGAATATCGGCTGTGTGATAGGACCGGCTCCTCTGTCACTAGGGAATAGAAGCTGTGTGACAGGACCCGCTCCTCTGTCACTAGGGAATAGCGGCTGTGAGAAAGGACCCGCTCCTCTGTCACTAGGGAGTAGCGGCTGTGTGACAGGACCCACTCCTCTGTCACTAGCTAATAGCGGCTGTGTGACAGGACCCGCTCCTCTGTCACTAGGGAATAGCGGCTGTGTGACAGGACCCACTCCTCTGTCACTAGGGAATAGCGGCTGTGTGACAGGACCCGCTCCTCTGTCACTAGGGAATAGAAGCTGTGTGACAGGACCCACTCCTCCCTCACAAGGGAATAGCGGCTGTGTGACAGGACCCGCTCATCTGTCACTAGGGAATAGCGGCTGTGTGATAGGACCCGCTCCTCTGTCACTAGGGAATAGCGGCTGTGTGACAGGACCCGCTACTCTGTCACTAGGGAATAGAGGCTCTGTGACAGGACCCGCTCCTCTGGCCCTAGGGAGTAGCGGCTGTGTGACAGGACCCGCTCCTCTGTCACTAGGGAATAGCGGCTGTGTGATAGGACCGGCTCCTCTGTCACTAGGGAATAGAAGCTGTGTGACAGGACCCGCTCCTCTGTCACTAGGGAATAGCGGCTGTGAGAAAGGACCCGTTCCTCTGTCACTAGGGAGTAGCAGCTGTGTGACAGGACCCGCTCCTCTGTCACTAGGGAATAGCGGCTGTGAGAAAGGACCCGTTCCTCTGTCACTAGGGAGTAGCGGCTGTGTGACAGGACCCACTCCTCTGTCACTAGGGAATAGCGGCTGTGTGACAGGACCCGCTCCTCTGTCACTAGGGAATAGCGGCTGTGTGACAGGACCCGCTCCTCTGTCATTAGGGAATAGAGGCTGTGTGACAGGACCCACTCCTCTGGCCCTAGGGAGTAGCGGCTGTGTGACAGGACCCGCTCCTCTGTCACTAGGGAATAGCGGCTGTGACAGGACCCGCTCCTCTGTCACTAGGGAATAGCGGCTGTGTGACAGGACCGGCTCCTCTATCACTAGGGAATAGCGGCTGTGTGACAGGACCCGCTCCTCTGTCACTAGGGAATAGCGGTTGTGTGACAGGACCGGCTCCTCTGTCACTAGGGCATAGCGGCTGTGAGACAGGACCCGCTCCTCTGTCACTAGGGAATAGCGGATGTGTGACAGGACCCAATCCTTTGTCACTAGGGAATAGCGGCTGTGACAGGACCCGCTCCTCTGTCACTAGGGAATTTTAGCTGTGTGACAGGACCCACTCCTCTGTCACTAGGGAATAGCGGATGTGTGACAGGACCCGCTCCTCTGTCACTAGGGAATAGAAGCTGTGTGACAGGACCCACTCCTCTGTCACTAGGGAATAGCGGCTGTGTGACAGGACCGCTCCTCTGTCACTAGGGAATAGCGGCTGTGTGATAGGACTGGCTCCTCTGTCACTAGGGAATAGCAGCTGTGAGAAAGGATCGGCTCCTCTGTCACTAGGGAATAGCGGCTGTGTGACAGGACCCGCTCCTCTGTCACTAGGGAATAGCGGCTGTGTGACAGGACCCGCTCCTCTGTCACTAGGGAATAGCGGCTGTGAGAAAGGACCCGCTCCTCTGTCACTAGGGAATAGCCGCTGTGTGACAGGACCCGCTCCTCTGTCACTAGGGGATAGCGGCTGTGTGACAGGACCCACTCCTCTGTCACTAGGGAATAGCGGCTGTGACAGGACCCGCTCCTCTGTCACTAGGGAATAGCCGCTGTGTGACAGGACCCGCTCCTCTGTCACTAGGGGATAGCGGCTGTGTGACAGGACCCGCTCCTCTGTCACTAGGGAATAGAGGCTGTGTGACAGGACGCGCTCCTCTGTCACTAGGGAATAGTGGCTGTGTGACAGGACCCGCTCCTCTGTCACTAGGGAATAGCGGCTGTGTGACAGGACCCGCTCCTCTGTCACTAGGGCATAGCGGCTGTGAGACAGGACCCGCTCCTCTGTCACTAGGGAATAGCGGCTGTGACAGGACCCGCTCCTTTGTTACTAGGGAATAGCGGCTGTGACAGGACCCGCTCCTCTGTCACTAGGGAATAGCGGCTGTGAGAAAGGACCCGCTCCTCTGTCACTAGGGAATAGCGGCTGTGTGACAGGACCCGCTCCTCTGTCACTAGGGAATAGCGGCTGTGTGACAGGACCCACTCCTCTGTCACTAGGGAATAGCGGCTGTGACAGGACCCGCTCCTCTGTCACTAGGGAATAGCCGCTGTGTGACAGGACCCGTTCCTCTGTCACTAGGGGATAGCGGCTGTGTGACAGGACCCGCTCCTCTGTCACTAGGGAATAGAGGCTGTGTGACAGGACGCGCTCCTCTGTCACTAGGGAATAGTGGCTGTGTGACAGGACCCGCTCCTCTGTCACTAGGGAATAGCGGCTGTGTGACAGGACCCGCTCCTCTGTCACTAGGGCATAGCGGCTGTGAGACAGGACCCGCTCCTCTGTCACTAGGGAATAGCGGCTGTGACAGGACCCGCTCCTTTGTTACTAGGGAATAGCGGCTGTGACAGGACCCGCTCCTCTGTCACTAGGGAATTTCAGCTGTGTGACAGGACCCACTCCTCTGTCACTAGAGATTAGCGGATGTGTGACAGGACCCGCTCCTCTGTCACTAGGGAATAGAAGCTGTGTGACAGCACCCACTCCTCTGTCACTAGGGAATAGCGGCTGTGTGACAGGACCCGCTCCTCTGTCACTAGGGAATAGCGGCTGTGTGATAGGAATGGCTCCTCTGTCACTAGGGAATAGCGGCTGTGAGAAAAGATCGGCTCCTCTGTCACTAGGGAATAGCGGCTGTGTGACAGGACCCGCTCCTCTGTCACTAGGGAATAGCGGCTGTGTGACAGGACCCGCTCATCTGTCACTAGGGAATAGCGGCTGTGTGATAGGACCGGCTCCTCTGTCACTAGGGAATAGCGGCTGTGTGATAGGACCCGCTCCTCTGGCCCTAGGGAGTAGCGGCTGTGTGACAGGACCCCCTCCTCTGTCACTAGGGAATAGCGGCTGTGTGATAGGACCGGCTCCTCTGTCACTAGGGAATAGAAGCTGTGTGACAGGACCCGCTCCTCTGTCACTAGGGAATAGCGGCTGTGAGAAAGGACCCGTTCCTCTGTCACTAGGGAGTAGCGGCTGTGTGACAGGACCCACTCCTCTGTCACTAGGGAATAGCGGCTGTGTGACAGGACCCGCTCCTCTGTCACTAGGGAATAGCGGCTGTGTGACAGGACCCGCTCCTCTGTCACTAGGGAATAGAGGCTGTGTGACAGGACCCACTCCTCTGGCCCTAGGGAGTAGCGGCTGTGTGACAGGACCCGCTCATCTGTCACTAGGGAATAGCGGCTGTGACAGGACCCGCTCCTCTGTCACTAGGGAATAGCGGCTGTGTGACAGGACTGGCTCCTCTATCACTAGGGAATAGCGGCTGTGTGACAGGACCCGCTCCTCTGTCACTAGGGCATAGCGGCTGTGAGACAGGACCCGCTCCTCTGTCACTAGGGAATAGCGGATGTGTGACAGGACCCACTCCTTTGTCACTAGGGAATAGCGGCTGTGACAGGACCCGCTCCTCTGTCACTAGGGAATTTCAGCTGTGTGACAGGACCCACTCCTCTGTCACTAGGGAATAGCGGATGTGTGACAGGACCCGCTCCTCTGTCACTAGGGAATAGAAGCTGTGTGACAGGACCCACTCCTCTGTCACTAGGGAATAGCGGCTGTGTGACAGGACCGCTCCTCTGTCACTAGGGAATAGCGGCTGTGTGATAGGACTGGCTCCTCTGTCACTAGGGAATAGCAGCTGTGAGAAAGGATCGGCTCCTCTGTCAATAGGGAATAGCGGCTGTGTGACAGGACCCGCTCCTCTGTCACTAGGGAATAGCGGCTGTGTGACAGGACCCGCTCCTCTGTCACTAGGGAATAGCAGCTGTGTGATAGAACTGGCTCCTCTGTCACTAGGGATTAGCGGCTGTGTGACAGGACCCACTCCTCTGTCACTAGGGAATAGCGGCTGTGAGAAAGGACCCGCTCCTCTATCACTAGGGAATAGCGGCTGTGTGACAGGACCCACTCCTCTGTCACTAGGGAATAGCGGCTGTGTGACAGGACCCGCTCCTCTGTCACTAGGGAATAGCCGCTGTGTGACAGGACCCGCTCCTCTGTCACTAGGGGATAGCGGCTGTGTGACAGGACCCGCTCCTCTGTCACTAGGGAATAGTGGCTGTGTGACAGGACCCGCTCCTCTGTCACTAGGGCATAGCGGCTGTGAGACAGGACCCGCTCCTCTGTCACTAGGGAATAGCGGCTGTGACAGGACCCGCTCCTTTGTCACTAGGGAATAGCGGCTGTGACAGGACCCGCTCCTCTGTCACTAGGGATTAGCGGATGTGTGACAGGACCCGCTCCTCTGTCACTAGGGAATAGAAGCTGTGTGACAGCACCCACTCCTCTGTCACTAGGGAATAGCGGCTGTGTGACAGGACCCACTCCTCTGTCACTAGGGAATAGCGGCTGTGTGATAGGACTGGCTCCTCTGTCACTAGGGAATAGCGGCTGTGAGAAAAGATCGGCTCCTCTGTCACTAGGGAATAGCGGCTGTGTGACAGGACCCGCTCCTCTGTCACTAGGGAATAGCGGCTGTGTGATAGGACCGGCTCCTCTGTCTCTAGGGAATAGAGGCTGTGTGACAGGACCCGCTCCTCTGTCACTAGGGAATAGCAGCTGTGTGAAAGGATCCGCTCCTCTGTCACTAGGGAATAGCGGCTGTGTGACAGGACCCCCTCCTCTGTCACTAGGGAATAGCGGCTGTGTGACAGGACCTGCTCCTCTGTCACTAGGGAATAGCGGCTGTGACAGGACCTGCTCCTCTGTCACTAGGGAATAGCGGCTGTGTGACAGGACCCGCTCCTCTGTCACTAGGGAATAGAGGCTGTGTGACAGGACCCACTCCTCTGGCCCTAGGGAGTAGCGGCTGTGTGACAGGACCCGCTCCTCTGTCACTAGGGAATAGCGGCTGTGACAGGACCCGCTCCTCTGTCACTAGGGAATAGCAGCTGTGTGACAGGACCCGCTCCTCTGTCACTAGGGAATAGAGGCTGTGTGACAGGACCCGCTCCTCTGTCACAAGGGAATAGAGGCTGTGTGTCAGGACCTGCTCTTCTGTCACTAGGGAATAGCGTCTGTGTGACAGGACCCGCTCCTCTGTCACTAGGGAATAGCGGCTGTGTGACAGGACCGGCTCCTCTGTCACTAGGGAATAGCGGCTGTGAAAGGACCCGCTCCTCTGTCACTAGGGAATAGCGGCTGTGTGACAGGACCCGCTCCTCTGTCACTAGGGAATAGCGGCTATATGACAGGACCCGTTATTCTGTCACTAGGGAATAGCGGCTGTGTGACAGGACCCGCTCCTCTGTCACTAGGGAATTTCGGCTGTGTGACAGGACCCACTCCTCTGTCACTAGGGAATAGCGGCTGTGTGACAGGACCCGCTCCTCTGTCACTAGGGAATAGAAGCTGTGTGACAGGACCCACTCCTCTCTCACAAGGGAATAGCGGCTGTGTGACAGGACCCGCACCTCTGTCACTAGGGAATAGCGGCTGTGTGACAGGACCCGCTCATCTGTCACTAGGGAAGAGCGGCTGTGTGATAGGACCCGCTCCTCTGTCACTAGGGAATAGCGGCTGTGTGACATGACCCGCTCCTCTGTCACTAGGGAATAGAAGCTCTGTGACAGGACCCGCTCCTCTGGCCCAAGGGAGTAGCGGCTGTGTGACAGGACCCGCTCCTCTGTCACTAGGGAATAGCGGCTGTGTGACAGGACCCGCTCCTCTGTCACTAGGGAATAGCGGCTGTGTGACAGGACCCGCTCCTCTGTCACTAGGGTATAACGGCTGTGTGACAGGACCCACTTCTCTGTCACTAGGGAATAGCGGCTGTGTGACAGGACCCGCTCCTCTGTCACTAGGGAATAGAGGCTGTGTGAAAGGACCCGCTCCTCTAGCCCTAGGGAATCGCGGCTGTGACAGGACCCTCTCCTATTTCACTAGGGAATAGCGGCTGTGTGAAAAGACCTGCTCCTCTGTCACTAGGGAATAGCGGCTGTGTGACAGGACCCGCTCTTCTGTCACTAGGGAATAGCGTCTGTGTGACAGGACCCGCTCCTCTGTCACTAGGGAATAGCGGCTGTGTGACAGGACCAGCTCCTCTGTCACTAGGGAATAGCGGCTGTGAAAGGACCCGCTCCTCTGTCACTAGGGAATAGCGGCTGTGTCACAGGACCCACTCCTCTGTCACTAGGGAATAGCGGCTGTGTGACAGGACCCGCTGCTCTGTCACTAGGGAATAGCGGCTGTGTGACAGGACCCGCTCCTCTGTCACTAGGGAATAGCGGCTGTGACAGGACCCGCTTCTATGTCACTAGGGAATTTCGGCTGTGTGACAGGACCAACTCCTCTGTCACTAGGGAATAGCTGCTGTGTGACAGGACCCGCTCCTCTGTCACTAGGGAATAGAAGCTGTGTGACAGGACCCACTCCTCTGTCACTAGGGAATAGCGGCTGTGTGACAGGACCCGCTCCTCTGTCACTAGGGAATAGCGGCTGTGTGACAGGACCCGATCCTCTGTCACTAGGGAATAGCGGCTGTGTGATAGGACCGGCTCCTCTGTCACTAGGAAATAGCGGCTGTGTGACAGGACCCGCTCCTCTGTCACTAGGGAGTAGCGGCTGTGTGACAGGACCCGCTCCTCTGTCACTAGGGAATAGAGGCTGTGTGACAGGACCCGCTTCTCTGGCCCTAGGGTGTAGCGGCTGTGTGACAGGACCCGCTCCTCTGTCACTAGGGAATAGCGGCTGTGTGACAGGACCCACTCCTCTGTCACTAGGGAATAGCGGCTGTGTGACAGGACCCGCTCCTCTGTCACTAGGGTATAACGGCTGTGTGACAGGACCCGCTCCTCTGTCACTAGGGAATAGCGGCTGTGTAACAGGACCCGCTCCTCTGTCACTAGGGAATAGAGGCTGTGTGAAAGGACCCGCTCCTCTGGCCCTAGGGAATAGCGGCTGTGACAGGACCTGCTCCTATTTCACTAGGGAATAGCGGCTGTGTGAAAAGACCCGCTCCTCTGTCACTAGGGAATAGCGGCTGTGTGACAGTACCCGCTCCTCTGTCACTAGGGAATAGCGGCTGTGTGACAGGACCCGCTCCTCTGGCCCTAGGGAATAGCGGCTGTGTGACAGGACCCGCTCCTCTGTCACTAGGTAATAACGGCTGTGTGACAGGACCGGCTCCTCTGTGACTAGGGAATAGCGGCTGTGTGACAGGACCCGCTCCTTTGTCACTAGGGAATAGCGGCTGTGACCGGACCCGCTCCTCTGTCACTAGGGAGTAGCGGCTGTGTGACAGAACCCGCTCCTCTGTCACTAGGGAATAACGGCTGTGTGACAGGACCCACTCCTCTGTCACTGGAATAACGGCTGTGTGACAGGACCGGCTCCTCTGTCACTAGCGAATAGCGGCTGTGTGACAGGACCAGCTCCTTTGTCACTAGGGAATAGCGGCTGTGTGACAGGACCCGCTCCTCTGTCACTAGGGAATAGCGGCTGTGTGACAGGACCCGCTCCTCTGTAACTAGGGAATAGCGGCTGTGACAGGACCCGCTCCTCTGTCACTAGGGAGTAGCGGCTGTGTGACAGGACCCGCTCCTCTGTCACTAGGGAATAGCGGCTGTGACAGAACCGCTCCTCTGTCACTAGGGAATAGCGGCTGTGTGACAGGACCGGCTCCTCTGTCACTAGGGAATAGCAGCTGTGAGACAGGACCCGCTCCTCTGTCACTAGGGAATAGCGGCTGTGTGACAGGACCGGCTCCTCTGTCACTAGGGAATAGCGGCTGTGACAGAACCGCTCCTCTGTCACTAGGGAATAGCGGCTGTGTGACAGGACCGGCTCCTCTGTCACTAGGGAATAGCGGCTGTGACAGAACCGCTCCTCTGTCACTAGGGAATAGCGGCTGTGTGACAGGACCGGCTCCTCTGTCACTAGGGAATAGCAGCTGTGAGACAGGACCCGCTCCTCTGTCACTAGGGAATAGCGGCTGTGTGACAGGACCCGCTCCTCTGTTACTAGGGAATAGCGGCTGTGTGACAGGACCTGCTCCTCTGTCACTAGGGAATAGCGGCTGTGTGACAGGACCGGCTCCTCTGTCACTTGGGAATAGCGGCTGTGACAGGACCCGCTCCTCTGTCACTAGGGAATAGCGGCTGTGTAACAGGACCCGCTCCTCTGGCCCTAGGGAATAGCGGCTGTGTGACAGGACCCACTCCTCTGTCACTAGGGAGTAGCGGCTGTGTGACAGGACCCGCTCCTCTGTCACTAGGGAATAGCGGCTGTGTAACATGACCCGCTCCTCTGTCACTAGGGAATAGCGGCTGTGACAGGACCCGCTCCTCTGTCACTAGGGAGTAGCGGCTGTGTGACAGGACCCGCTCCTCTGTGACTAGGGAATAGCGGCTGTGTGATAGGACCCGCTCCCCTGTCACTAGGGAATAGCGGCTGTGAGAAAGGACCCACTCCTTGTCACGTCGCCGTCAGATTCAGGGCCTGCTGTCCCGACCTCGGCCACTAGGAGGCGCCGGACTGTCCCATCACCGTCTGACTCAGGGCCTGCCATTCCGACCTCAGCCACTAGGAGGCGCCGTGGCTCGCGCCCGAGTGATGGCAGCGGCAGTGGAGGGGCTTCTGCGCAGGCGTCTAGTGGACGCAGACTCCGCTCCGCTGTCAGTCTTCAAGGGGTTGGTGCATCATCATCTGGTCTGGTCCTAGGTGCGGTTCTGATGACATCATCAGCCCGGGAGCCTGTGAGGGAGGACATGATCCCTCAAATACCTTGGGACTGGGCTTGCAAGCCGCCGGATATATTCTTGGTTCCCCTGCGTGTTACTGTGTGAATTGCTATAGTTGACTGACTCTGACCTTGGCCTGGACTTCTGACTCTGCTTCTGCCTAACGATTCTGTACCTCTGCTGCCCTCCTGGTTTATGACTCTGACCTTGGCCTGGACTTCTGACTATGCTTCTGCCTAACGATTCTGTACCTCAGCTGCCCTCTTGGTTTATGACTCTGACCTTGGCCTGAATCTGACTCTGCTACTGTCTACTGTTTCTGTACCTTGCTGCCCGACTGGTTTAGACCCGGATACCACAACGTTTTTGTCCTGTATTGGAACACCTTTCTGGCGACCGTCCTGCTCCGGCCACTGCTCCTATTCAGACAGCGCCTCCTGGGCTCTGCTATAAATCCAGATCCCTGTATAGGGGTAAAGGGTATCAGTGTTTCTCGGGGTGTTGTCTGGCTGCAGCCCAGACCGCAGACGGACGTCACATTCCTCTGTCACTAGGGAATAGCGGCTGTGTGACAGGACCCGCTCCTCTGTCACTAGGGAATTAAGGGCTGTGTGACAGGACCCGCTCCTCTGTCACTAGGAAATAGCGGCTGTGTGACAGGACCCGCTCCTCTCACTAGGGAATAGCGGCTGTGTGACAGGACCCGCTCCTCTCACTAGGGAATAGCGGCTGTGTGACAGGACCCGCTCCTCTGTCACTAGGGAATAGCGACTGTGTGACAGGACCCTCTCTTCTGTCACTAGGGAATAGCGGCTGTGTGACAGGACCAGCTCCTCTGTCACTAGGGAATAACGGCTGTGTGACAGGACCCGCTCCTCTGTCACTAGGGAATAGCGGCTGTGTGACAGGACCCGCTCCTCTGTCACTAGGGAATAGCGACTGTGTGACAAGACCCACTCCGCTGTCACTAGGGAATAGCGGCTGTGTGACAGGATCCGCTCCTCTGTCACTAGGGAATAGAGGCTGTGTGACAGGACCCTCTCTTCTGTCACTAGGGAATAGCGGCTGTGTGACAGGACCCTCTCCTCTGTCACTAGGGAATAACAGCTGTGTTACAGGACCCTCTCCTCTGTCACTAGGGAATAGAGGCTGTGTGACAGGACCCGCTGCTCTGTCACTAAGGAATAATGGCTGTGTGACAGGACCCGCTCCTCTGTCACTAGGGAATAGGGGCTGTGTGACAGGACCGGCTCCTCTGTTACTAGGGAATAGCAGCTGTGTGACAGGACCCGCTCCTCTGTCACTAGGGAATAGCGGCTGTGAGAGAAAGGACCTGCTCCTCTGTCATTAGGGAATAGCGGCTGTGTGACAGGACCCGCTCCTCTGTCACGAGGGAATAGAGGCTGTGTGACAGGACCCGCTCCTCTCACTAGGGAATAGGGGCTGTGTGACAGGACCCGCTCCTCTGTCACTAGGGAATAGAGGCTGTGTGACAGGACCCGCTCCTCTGTCACTAGGGAATAGCGGCTGTGTGACAGGCCCCGCTCCTCTGTCACTAGGGAATAGCGGCTGTGACAGGACCTGCTCCTCTGTCACAAGAGAATAGCGACTGTGAGAGAAAGGACCTGCTCCTCTGTCACTAGGGAATAGCGGCTGTGTGACAGGACCCGCTCCTCTGTCACTAGGGAAAAACGGCTGTGTGACAGGACCCGCTCCTCTGTCACTAGGGAATAGCGGCTGTGTGACAGGACCCGCTCCTCTCACTAGGGAATAGCGGCTGTGTGACAGGACCCGCTCCTCTGTCACTAGGGAATAGCGACTGTGTGACAAGACCCACTCCGCTGTCACTAGGGAATAGCGGCTGTGTGACATGACCCGCTCCTCTGTCATTAGGGAATAGCGGCTGTGTGACAGGAACCGCTCCTCTGTCACTAGGGAATAGCGGCTGTGAGAAAGGACCCGCTCCTCTGTCACTAGGGAATAGCGGCTGTGTGACAGGACCCACTCCTCTGTCACTAGGGAATAGCGGCTGTGTGACAGGACCCGCTCCTCTGTCACTAGGGAATAGCGGCTGTGTGACAGGACCCGCTCCTCTGTCAATAGGGAATAGCGGCTGTGTGACAGAACCCGCTCCTCTGTCACTAGGGAATAGCGGCTGTGTGAAAGGACCCGCTCCTCTGGCCCTAGGGAATAGCGGCTGTGACAGGACCCGCTCCTATTTCACTAGGGAATAGTGGCTGTGTGAAAAGACCCGCTCCTCTGTCACTAGGGAATAGCGGCTGTGTGACAGGACCCGCTCCTCTGGCCCTAGAGAATAGCGGCTGTGTGATAGGACCCGCTCCTCTGTCACTAGGGAATAACGGCTGTGTGACAGGACCCGCTCCTCTGTCACTAGGGAATAGCGGCTGTGACAGGACCCGCTCCTCTGTCACTAGGGAATAGCCGCTGTGTGACAGGACCCGCTCCTCTGTCACTAGGGAATAGCGGCTGTGAGAAAGGACCCGCTCCTCTGTCACTAGGGAATAGCGGCTGTGACAGGACCCGCTCCACTGTCACTAGGGAGTAGTAGCTGTGTGACAGGACCCGCTCCTCTGTCACTAGGGAATAGCGGCTGTGACAGGACCAGATCCTCTGTCACTAGGGAATAGCGGCTGTGTGACAGGACCGGCTCCTCTGTCACTAGGGAATAGCGGCTGTGAGACAGGACCCGCTCCTCTGTCACTCGGGAATAGCGACTGTGTGACAGGACCCGCTCCTCTGTTACTCGGGAATAGCGGCTGTGTGACAGGACCCGCTCCTCTGTCACTAGGGAATAGCGGCTGTGTGACAGGACCCACTCCTCTGTCACTGGGGAATAGCGGTTGTGTGACAGGACCCACTCCTCTGTCACTAGGGAATAGCGGCTGTGTGACATGACCCACTCCTCTGTCACTAGGGAATAGCGGCTGTGTGACAGGACCCGCTCTTCTGTCACTAGGGAATAGCGGCTGTGACAGGAGCTGCTCCTCTGTCACTAGGGAATAGAGGCTGTGTGACAGGACCCACTCCTCTGTCACTAGGGAATAGCGGCTGTGTGACAGGACCCGCTCCTCTGTCACTAGGGAATAGAGGCTGTGTGACAGGACCCGCTCTTCTGTCACTAGGGAATAGCGGCTGTGACAGAAGCTGCTCCTCTGTCACTAGGGAATATCGGCTGTGTGACAGGACCCACTCCTCTGTCACTAGGGAATAGCGGCTGTGTGACAGGACCCGCTCCTCTGTCACTAGGGAATAGAGGCTGTGTGACAGGACCCACTCCTCTGTCACTAGGGAATAGCGACTGTGTGACAGGACCCGCTCCTCTGTCACTAGGAAATAGCGGCTGTGTGACAGAACCCGCTCCTGTCACTAGGGAATAGCGGCTGTGTGACAGGACCCGCTCCTCTGTGACTAGGGAATAGCGGCTGTGTGACAGGACCCGCTCCTGTCACTAGGGAATAGCGGCTGTGTGACAGGACCGTTTCCTCTGTCACTAGGGAATAGCGGCTGTGTGACAGGACCCGCTCCTCTGAGACTAGGGAATAGCTGCTGTGTTACAGGACCCGTTCCTCTGTCACTAGGGAATAGCGGCTGTGTGACAGGATCCGCTCCTCTGTGACTAGGGAATAGCGGCTGTGTAACAGGACCCGCTCCTCTGTCACAAGGGAATAGCGGCTTTGTGACAGGACCCGCTCCTCTGTCACTAGGGAATAGCGGCTGTGTGACAGGACCCGCTCCTCTGTCACTAGGGAATAGCGGCTGTGAGAAAGGACCCGCTCCTCTGTCACTAGGGAATAGCGGCTGTGTGACAGGACCCACTCCTCTGTCACTAGGGAATAGCGGCTGTGTGACAGGACCCGCTCCTCTGTCACTAGGGAATAGCGGCTGTGTGACAGGACCCGCTCCTCTGTCACTAGGGAATAGCGGCTGTGTGACAGAACCCGCTCCTCTGTCACTAGGGAATAGCGGCTGTGTGAAAGGACCCGCTCCTCTGGCCCTAGGGAATAGCGGCTGTGACAGGACCCGCTCCTATTTCACTAGGGAATAGTGGCTGTGTGAAAAGACCCGCTCCTCTGTCACTAGGGAATAGCGGCTGTGTAACAGGACCCGCTCCTCTGGCCCTAGGGAATAGCGGCTGTGTGATAGGACCCGCTCCTCTGTCACTAGGGAATAACGGCTGTGTGAAAGGACCCGCTCCTTTGTCACTAGGGAATAGCGGCTGTGACAGGACCCGCTCCTCTGTCACTAGGGAATAGCCGCTGTGTGACAGGACCCGCTCCTCTGTCACTAGGGAATAGCGGCTGTGAGAAAGGACCCGCTCCTCAGTCACTAGGGAATAGCGGCTGTGACAGGACCCGCTCCACTGTCACTAGGGAGTAGTGGCTGTGTGACAGGACCCGCTCCTCTGTCACTAGGGAATAGCGGCTGTGACAGGACCAGCTCCTCTGTCACTAGGGAATAGCGGCTGTGTGACAGGACCGGCTCCTCTGTCACTAGGGAATAGCGGCTGTGAGACAGGACCCGCTCCTCTGTCACTGGGGAATAGCGGCTGTGTGACAGGACCCACTCCTCTGTCACTAGGGAATAGCGGCTGTGTGACATGACCCACTCCTCTGTCACTAGGGAATAGCGGCTGTGTGACAGGACCCGCTCTTCTGTCACTAGGGAATAGCGGCTGTGACAGGACCCGCTCCTCTGTCACTAGCGAATATCGGCTGTGTGACAGGACCCACTCCTCTGTCACTAGGGAATAGCGGCTGTGTGACAGGAACCGCTCCTCTGTCACTAGGGAATAGAGGCTGTGTGACAGGACCCACTCCTCTGTCACTAGGGAATAGTGACTGTGTGATAGGACCGGCTCCTCTGTCACTAGGGAATAGCGGCTGTGAGAAAGGATCGGCTCCTCTGTCACTAGGGAATAGCGGCTGTGTGACAGGACCCGCTCCTCTGTCACTAGGGAATAGCGGCTGTGACAAGACCCGATCCTCTGTCACTAGGGAATAGCGGCTGTGTGACAGGACCCGCTCCTCTGTCACTAGGGAATAGCGGCTGTGTGACAGGACCCGCTCCTCTGTCACTAGGGAATAGCGGCTGTGACAGGACCCGCTCCTCTGTCACTAGGGAATAGCGGCTGTGTGACAGGACCCGCTCCTCTGTCACTCGGGAATAGCGGCTGTGTGACAGGACCCGCTCCTCTGTCACTAGGGAATAGCGGCTGTGTGACAGGACCCACTCCTCTGTCACTGGGGAATAGCGGCTGTGTGACAGGACCCACTCCTCTGTCACTAGGGAATAGCGGCTGTGTGACATGACCCACTCCTCTGTCACTAGGGAATAGCGGCTGTGTGACAGGACCAGCTCTTCTGTCACTAGGGAATAGCGGCTGTGACAGGAGCTGCTCCTCTGTCACTAGGGAATATCGGCTGTGTGACAGGACCCACTCCTCTGTCACTAGGGAATAGCGGCTGTGTGACAGGACCCGCTCCTCTGTCACTAGGGAATAGAGGCTGTGTGACAGGACCCACTCCTCTGTCACTAGGGAATAGCGACTGTGTGATAGGACCGGCTCCTCTGTCACTAGGGAATAGCGGCTGTGAGAAAGGATCGGCTCCTCTGTCACTAGGGAATAGCGGCTGTGTGACAGGACCCGCTCCTCTGTCACTAGGGAATAGCGGCTGTGACAGGACCCGCTCCTCTGTCACTAGGGAATAGCGGCTGTGTGACAGGACCCGCTCCTCTGTCACTAGGGAGTAGTGGCTGTGTGACAGGACCCGCTCCTCTGTCACTAGGGAATAGCGGCTGTGACAGGACCCGCTCCTCTGTCACTAGGGAATAGCGGCTGTGTGACAGGACCCGCTCCTCTGTCACTAGGGAATAGCGGCTGTGACAGGACCCCCTCCTCTGTCACTAGGGAATAGCGGCTGTGTGACAGGTCCCGCTCCTCTGTCACTAGGGAATAGCGGCTGTGTGACAGGACCCGCTCCTCTGTCACTGGGGAATAGCGGCTGTGTGACAGGACCCGCTCCTTTGTCACTGGGGAATAGCGGCTGTGACAGAACCCGCTCCTCTGTCACTGGGGAATAGCGGCTGTGTGACAGGACCCGCTCCTCTGTCACTGGGGAATAGCGGCTGTGTGACAGGACCCGCTCCTCTGTCACTGGGGAATAGCGGCTGTGTGACAGGACCCGCTCCTCTGTCACTAGGGAATAGCGGCTGTGTGACAGGTCCCGCTCCTCTGTCACTAGGAAATAGCGGCTGTGTGACAGAACCCGCTCCTGTCACTAGGGAATAGCGGCTGTGTGACAGGACCCGCTCCTCTGTGACTAGGGAATAGCGGCTGTGTGACAGGACCCGCTCCTCTGTCACTAGGGAATAGCGGCTGTGTGACAGGACCGTTTCCTCTGTCACTAGGGAATAGCGGCTGTGTGACAGGACCCGCTCCTCTGAGACTAGGGAATAGCTGCTGTGTTACAGGACCCGCTCCTCTGTCACTAGGGAATAGCGGCTGTGTGACAGGATCCGCTCCTCTGTGACTAGGGAATAGCGGCTGTGTAACAGGACCCGCTCCTCTGTCACTAGGGAATAGCGGCTGTGTGACAGGACCCGCTCCTATGTCACTAGGGAATAGCGGCTGTGTGACAGGACCGTTTCCTCTGTCACTAGGGAATAGCGGCTGTGTTACAGGACCCGCTCCTCTGTCACAAGGGAATAATGTCTGTGTGACAGGACCCGCTCCTCTGTCACTAGGGAATAGCGGCTGTGTGACAGGACTGTTTCCTCTGTCAGTAGGGAATAGCGGCTGTGTGACAGGACTGTTTCCTCTATCAGTAGGGAATAGCGGCTGTGTGACAGGACCGGCTCCTCTGTCACTAGGGAATAGCGGCTGTGTGACAGGACCAGCTCTTCTGTCACTAGGGAATAGCGGCTGTGACAGGAGCTGCTCCTCTGTCACTAGGGAATATCGGCTGTGTGACAGGACCCACTCCTCTGTCACTAGGGAATAGCGGCTGTGACAGGAGCTGCTCCTCTGTCACTAGGGAATATCGGCTGTGTGACAGGACCCACTCCTCTGTCACTAGGGAATAGCGGCTGTGTGACAGGACCCGCTCCTCTGTCACTAGGGAATAGAGGCTGTGTGACAGGACCCGCTCCTCTGTCACTAGGGAATAGAGGCTGTGTGACAGGACCCACTCCTCTGTCACTAGGGAATAGCGACTGTGAGAAAGGATCGGCTCCTCTGTCACTAGGGAATAGCGGCTGTGAGAAAGGATCGGCTCCTCTGTCACTAGGGAATAGCGGCTGTGTGACAGGACCCGCTCCTCTGTCACTAGGGAATAGCGGCTGTGAGAAAGGATCGGCTCCTCTGTCACTAGGGAATAGCGGCTGTGTGACAGGACCCGCTCCTCTGTCACTAGGGAATAGCGGCTGTGACAGGACCCGCTCCTCTGTCACTAGGGAATAGCGGCTGTGTGACAGGACCCGCTCATCTGTCACTAGGGAGTAGTGGCTGTGTGACAGGACCCGCTCCTCTGTCACTAGGGAATAGCGGCTGTGACAGGACCCGCTCCTCTGTCACTAGGGAATAGCGGCTGTGTGACAGGACCCGCTCCTCTGTCACTAGGGAATAGCGGCTGTGACAGGACCCCCTCCTCTGTCACTAGGGAATAGCGGCTGTGTGACAGGTCCCGCTCCTCTGTCACTAGGGAATAGCGGCTGTGTGACAGGACCCGCTCCTCTGTCACTGGGGAATAGCGGCTGTGACAGGACCCGCTCCTCTGTCACTAAGGAATAGCGACTGTGAGAGAAAGGACCTGCTCCTCTGTCATTAGGGAATAGCGGCTGTGTGACAGGTCCCGCTCCTCTGTCACTAGGGAATAGAGGCTGTGTGACAGGACCCGCTCCTCTGTCACTAGGGAATAGCGGCTTTGTGACAGGACCCGCTCCTCTGTCACTAGGGAATAGAGGCTGTGACAGGACCTGCTCCTCTGTCACAAGGGAATAGCGACTGTGAGAGAAAGGACCTGCTCCTCTGTCACTAGGGAATAGCGGCTGTGTGACAGGACCCGCTCCTCTGTCACTAGGGAATAACGGCTGTGTGACAGGACCCGCTCCTCTGTCACTAGGGAATAGCGGCTGTGTGACAGGACCCGCTCCTCTCACTAGGGAATAGCGGCGGTGTGACAGGACCCGCTCCTCTGTCACTAGGGAATAGCGACTGTGTGACAAGACCCACTCCGCTGTCACTAGGGAATAGCGGCTGTGTGACATGACCCGCTCCTCTGTCACTAGGGAATAGCGGCTGTGTGACAGGAACCGCTCCTCTGTCACTAGGGAATAGCGGCTGTGAGAAAGGACCCGCTCCTCTGTCACTAGGGAATAGCGGCTGTGTGACAGGACCCACTCCTCTGTCACTAGGGAATAGCGGCTGTGTGACAGGACCGGCTCCTCTGTCACTAGGGAATAGCGGCTGTGTGACAGGACCCGCTCCTCTGTCACTAGGGAATAGCGGCTGTGTGACAGAACCCGCTCCTCTGTCACTAGGGAATAGCGGCTGTGTAAAAGGACCCGCTCCTCTGGCCCTAGAGAATAACGGCTGTGACAGGACCCGCTCCTCTGTCACTAGGGAATAGTGGCTGTGTGAAAAGACCCGCTCCTCTGTCACTAGGGAATAGCGGCTGTGTGACAGGACCCGCTCCTCTGGCCCTAGGGAATAGCGGCTGTGTGATAGGACCCGCTCCTCTGTCACTAGGGAATAACGGCTGTGTGACAGGACCCGCTCCTCTGTCACTAGGGAATAGCGGCTGTGACAGGACCCGCTCCTCTGTCACTAGGGAATAGCCGCTGTGTGACAGGACCTGCTCCTCTGTCACTAGGGAATAGCGGCTGTGAGAAAGGACCCGCTCCTCTGTCACTAGGGAATAGCGGCTGTGACAGGACCCGCTCCACTGTCACTAGGGAGTAGTGGCTGTGTGACAGGACCCGCTCCTCTGTCACTAGGGAATAGCGGCTGTGACAGGACCAGCTCCTCTGTCACTAGGGAATAGCGGCTGTGTGACAGGACTGGCTCCTCTGTCACTAGGGAATAGCGGCTGTGAGACAGGACCCGCTCCTCTGTCACTCGGGAATAGCGGCTGTGTGACAGGACCCGCTCCTCTGTCACTCGGGAATAGCGGCTGTGTGACAGGACCCGCTCCTCTGTCACTAGGGAATAGCGGCTGTGTGACAGGACCCGCTCCTCTGTCACTGGGGATTAGCGGCTGTGTGACAGGACCCACTCCTCTGTCACTAGGGAATAGCGGCTGTGTGACATGACCCACTCCTCTGTCACTAGGGAATAGCAGCTGTGTGACAGGACCCGCTCTTCTGTCACTAGGGAATAGCGGCTGTGACAGGAGCTGCTCCTCTGTCACTAGGGAATATCGGCTGTGTGACAGGACCCACTCCTCTGTCACTAGGGAATAGCGGCTGTGTGACAGGACCCGCTCCTCTGTCACTAGGGAATAGAGGCTGTGTGACAGGACCCACTCCTCTGTCACTAGGGAATAGCGACTGTGTGACAGGACCCGCTCCTCTGTCACTAGGAAATAGCGGCTGTGTGACAGAACCCGCTCCTGTCACTAGGGAATAGCGGCTTTGTGACAGGACCCGCCCCTCTGTGACTAGGGAATAGCGGCTGTGTGACAGGACCCGCTCCTCTGTCACTAGGGAATAGCGGCTGTGTGACAGGACCGTTTCCTCTGTCACTAGGGAATAGCGGCTGTGTGACAGGACCCGCTCCTCTGAGACTAGGGAATAGCTGCTGTGTTACAGGACCCGCTCCTCTGTCACTAGGGAATAGCGGCTGTGTGACAGAATCCGCTCCTCTGTGACTAGGGAATAGCGGCTGTGTAACAGGACCCGCTCCTCTGTCACTAGGGATTAGCGGCTGTGTGACAGGACCCGCTCCTCTGTCACTAGGGAATAGCGGCTGTGTGACAGGACCCGCTCCTCTGTCACTAGGGAATAGCGGCTGTGAGAAAGGACTCGCTCCTCTGTCACTAGGGAATAGCGGCTGTGTGACAGGACCCACTCCTCTGTCACTAGGGAATAGCGGCTGTGTGACAGGACCCGCTCCTCTGTCACTAGGGAATAGCGGCTGTGTGACAGGACCCGCTCCTCTGTCACTAGGGAATAGCGGCTGTGTGACAGAACCCGCTCCTCTGTCACTAGGGAATAGCGGCTGTGTGAAAGGACCCGCTCCTCTGGCCCTAGGGAATAGCGGCTGTGACAGGACCCGCTCCTATTTCACTAGGGAATAGAGGCTGTGTGAAAAGACCCGCTCCTCTGTCACTAGGGAATAGCGGCTGTGTGACAGGACCCGCTCCTCTGGCCCTAGGGAATAGCGGCTGTGTGATAGGACCCGCTCCTCTGTCACTAGGGAATAACGGTTGTGTGACAGGACCCGCTCCTCTGTCACTAGGGAATAGCGGCTGTGACAGGACCCGCTCCTCTGTCACTAGGGAATAGCCGCTGTGTGACAGGACCCGCTCCTCTGTCACTAGGGAATAGCGGCTGTGAGAAAGGACCCACTCCTCTGTCACTAGGGAATAGCGGCTGTGACAGGACCCGCTCCACTGTCACTAGGGAGTAGTGGCTGTGTGACAGGACCCGCTCCTCTGTCACTAGGGAATAGCGGCTGTGACAGGACCAGCTCCTCTGTCACTAGGGAATAGCGGCTATGTGACAGGACCGGCTCCTCTGTCACTAGGGAATAGCGGCTGTGAGACAGGACCCGCTCCTCTGTCACTAGGGAATAGTGGCTGTGTGACAGGACCCGCTCCTCTGTCACTCGGGAATTGCGGCTGTGTGACAGGACCCGCTCCTCTGTCACTAGGGAATAGCGGCTGTATGACAGGACCCACTCCTCTGTCACTGGGGAATAGCGGCTGTGTGACAGGACCCACTCCTCTGTCACTAGGGAATAGCGGCTGTGTGACATGACCCACTCCTCTGTCACTAGGGAATAGCGGCTGTGTGACAGGACCCGCTCTTCTGTCACTAGGGAATAGCGGCTGTGACAGGACCCGCTCCTCTGTCACTAGGGAATATCGGCTGTGTGACAGGACCCACTCCTCTGTCACTAGGGAATAGCGGCTGTGTGACAGGACCCGCTCCTCTGTCACTAGGGAATAGAGGCTGTGTGACAGGACCCACTCCTCTGTCACTAGGGAATAGCGACTGTGTGATAGTACCGGCTCCTCTGTCACTAGGGAATAGCGGCTGTGAGAAAGGATCGCCTCCTCTGTCACTAGGGAATAGCGGCTGTGTGACAGGATCCGCTCCTCTGTCACTAGGGAATAGCGGCTGTGACAGGACCCGATCCTCTGTCACTAGGGAATAGCGGCTGTGTGACAGGACCCGCTCCTCTGTCACTAGGGAATAGCGGCTGTGTGACAGGACCCGCTCCTCTGTCACTAGGGAATAGCGGCTGTGACAGGACCCGCTCCTCTGTCACTAGGGAATAGCGGCTGTGTGACAGGACCCGCTCCTCTGTCACTCGGGAATAGCGGCTGTGTGACAGGACCCGCTCCTCTGTCACTAGGGAATAGCGGCTGTGTGACAGGACCCACTCCTCTGTCACTGGGGAATAGCGGCTGTGTGACAGGACCCACTCCTCTGTCACTAGGGAATAGCGGCTGTGTGACATGACCCACTCCTCTGTCACTAGGGAATAGCGGCTGTGTGACAGGACCAGCTTTTCTGTCACTAGGGAATAGCGGCTGTGACAGGAGCTGCTCCTCTGTCACTAGGGAATATCGGCTGTGTGACAGGACCCACTCCTCTGTCACTAGGGAATAGAGGCTGTGTGACAGGACCCACTCCTCTGTCACTAGGGAATAGCGACTGTGTGATAGGACCGGCTCCTCTGTCACTAGGGAATAGCGGCTGTGAGAAAGGATCGGCTCCTCTGTCACTAGGGAATAGCGGCTGTGTGACAGGACCCGCTCCTCTGTCACTAGGGAATAGCGGCTGTGACAGGACCCGCTCCTCTGTCACTAGGGAATAGCGGCTGTGTGACAGGACCCGCTCCTCTGTCACTAGGGAATAGCGGCTGTGTGACAGGACCCGCTCCTCTGTCACTAGGGAATAGCGGCTATGACAGGACCCGCTCCTCTGTCACTAGGGAGTAGTGGCTGTGTGACAGGACCCGCTCCTCTGTCACTAGGGAATAGCGGCTGTGACAGGACCCGCTCCTCTGTCACTAGGGAATAGCGGCTGTGTGACAGGACCCGCTCCTCTGTCACTAGGGAATAGCGGCTGTGACAGGACCCCCTCCTCTGTCACTAGGGAATAGCGGCTGTGTGACAGGTCCCGCTCCTCTGTCACTAGGGAATAGCGGCTGTGTGACAGGACCCGCTCCTCTGTCACTGGGGAATAGCGGCTGTGTGACAGGACCCGCTCCTTTGTCACTGGGGAATAGCGGCTGTGACAGGACCCGCTCCTCTGTCACTGGGGAATAGCGGCTGTGTGACAGGACCCGCTCCTCTGTCACTGGGGAATAGCGGCTGTGTGATAGGACCCGCTCCTCTGTCACTGGGGAATAGCGGCTGTGTGACAGGACCCGCTCCTCTGTCACTAGGGAATAGCGGCTGTGTGACAGGACCCGCTCCTCTGTCACTAGGAAATAGCGGCTGTGTGACAGAACCCGCTCCTGTCACTAGGGAATAGCGGCTGTGTGACAGGACCCGCTCCTCTGTGACTAGGGAATAGCGGCTGTGTGACAGGACCCGCTCCTCTGTCACTAGGGAATAGCGGCTGTGTGACAGGACCGTTTCCTCTGTCACTAGGGAATAGCGGCTGTGTGACAGGACCCGCTCCTCTGAGACTAGGGAATAGCTGCTGTGTTACAGGACCCGCTCCTCTGTCACTAGGGAATAGCGGCTGTGTGACAGGATCCGCTTCTCTGTGACTAGGGAATAGCGGCTGTGTAACAGGACCCGCTCCTCTGTCACTAGGGAATAGCGGCTGTGTGACAGGACCCGCTCCTCTGTCACTAGGGAATAGCGGCTGTGTGACAGGACCGTTTCCTCTGTCACTAGGGAATAGCGGCTGTGTTACAGGACCCGCTCCTCTGTCACTAGGGAATAATGTCTGTGTGACAGGACCCGCTCCTCTGTCACTAGGGAATAGCGGCTGTGTGACAGGACTGTTTCCTCTGTCAGTAGGGAATAGCGGCTGTGTGACTGGACTGTTTCCTCTATCAGTAGGGAATAGCGGCTGTGTGACAGGACCGGCTCCTCTGTCACTAGGGAATAGCAGCTGTGTGACAGGACCCGCTCCTCTGTCACTGGGGAATAGCGGCTGTGTGACAGGACCGGCTCCTCTGTCACTAGGGAATAGAGGCTGTGACAGGACCCGCTCCTCTGTCACTAGGGAATAGAGGCTGTGACAGGACCCGCTCCTCTGTCACTGGGGAATAGCGGCTGTGTGACAGGACCCCCTCCTCTGTCACTGGGGAATAGCGGCTGTGTGACAGGACCCGCTCCTCTGTCACTAGGGAAGAGCAGCTGTGTGACAGGACCCGCTCCTCTGTCACTAGGGAATAGCCGCTGTGTGACAGGACCTGCTCCTCTGTCACTAGGGAATAGAGGCTGTGTGACAGGACCCGCTCCTCTGTCACTAGGGAATAGCGACTGTGTGACAAGACCCGCTCCGCTGTCACTAGGGAATAGCGGCTGTGTGACATGACCCGCTCCTCTGTCACTAGGGAATAGCGGCTGTGTGACAGGACCCGCTCCTCTGTCACTAGGGAATAGCGGCTGTGAGAAAGGACCCGCTCCTCTGTCACTAGGGAATAGCGGCTGTGTGACAGGACCCACTCCTCTGTCACTAGGGAATAGCGGCTGTGTGACAGGACCCGCTCCTCTGTCACTAGGGAATAGCGGCTGTGTGACAGGACCCGCTCCTCTATCACTAGGGAATAGCGGCTGTGTGACAGGACCCGCTCCTCTGTCACTAGGGAATAGAGACTGTGTGAAAGGACCCGCTCCTCTGTCACTAGGAAATAGCGGCTGTGTGACAGAACCCGCTCCTGTCACTAGGGAATAACGGCTGTGTGACAGGACCCGCTCCTCTGTCACTAGGGAATAGCGGCTGTGTGACAGGACCCGCTCCTCTGTCACTAGGGAATAGAGACTGTGTGAAAGGACCCGCTCCTCTGTCACTAGGAAATAGCGGCTGTGTGACAGAACCCGCTCCTGTCACTAGGGAATAGCGGCTGTGTGACAGAACCCGCTCCTGTCACTAGGGAATAGCGGCTGTGTGACAGGACCCGCTCCTCTGTCACTAGGGAATAGCGGCTGTGTGACAGGACCGTTTCCTCTGTCACTAGGGAATAGCGGCTGTGTGACAGGACCCGCTCCTCTGAGACTAGGGAATAGCTGCTGTGTTACAGGACCCGCTCCTCTGTCACTAGGGAATAGCGGCTGTGTGACAGGATCCGCTCCTCTGTGACTAGGGAATAGCGGCTGTGTAACAGGACCCGCTCCTCTGTCACTAGGGAATAGCGGCTGTGTGACAGGACCCGCTCCTCTGTCACTAGGGAATAGCGGCTGTGTGACAGGACCGTTTCCTCTGTCACTAGGGAATAGCGGCTGTGTTACAGGACCCGCTCCTCTGTCACTAGGGAATAATGTCTGTGTGACAGGACCCGCTCCTCTGTCACTAGGGAATAGCGGCTGTGTGACAGGACTGTTTCCTCTGTCAGTAGGGAATAGCGGATGTGTGACAGGACTGTTTCATCTATCAGTAGGGAATAGCGGCTGTGTGACAGGACCGGCTCCTCTGTCACTAGGGAATAGCGGCTGTGTGACAGGACCGGCTCCTCTGTCACTAGGGATTAGAGGCTGTGACAGGACCCGCTCCTCTGTCACTAGGGAATAGAGGCTGTGACAGGACCCGCTCCTCTGTCACTGGGGAATAGCGGCTGTGTGACAGGACCCGCTCCTCTGTCACTGGGGAATAGCGGCTGTGTGACAGGACCCGCTCCTCTGTCACTGGGGAATAGCGGCTGTGTGACAGGACCCGCTCCTCTGTCACTAGGGAAGAGCAGCTGTGTGACAGGACCCGCTCCTCTGTCACTAGGGAATAGCCGCTGTGTGACAGGACCTGCTCCTCTGTCACTAGGGAATAGAGGCTGTGTGACAGGACCCGCTCCTCTGTCACTAGGGAATAGCGACTGTGTGACAAGACCCGCTCCGCTGTCACTAGGGAATAGCGGCTGTGTGACATGACCCGCTCCTCTGTCACTAGGGAATAGCGGCTGTGTGACAGGACCCGCTCCTCTGTCACTAGGGAATAGCGGCTGTGAGAAAGGACCCGCTCCTCTGTCACTAGGGAATAGCGGCTGTGTGACAGGACCCACTCCTCTGTCACTAGGGAATAGCGGCTGTGTGACAGGACCCGCTCCTCTGTCACTAGGGAATAGCGGCTGTGTGACAGGACCCGCTCCTCTGTCACTAGGGAATAGCGGCTGTGTGACAGAACCCGCTCTTCTGTCACTAGGGAATAACGGCTGTGTGACAGGACCTGCTCCTCTGTCACTAGGGAATAGCGGCTGTGTGACAGGACCCACTCCTCTGTCACTAGGGAATAGAGACTGTGTGAAAGGACCCGCTCCTCTGGCCCTAGGGAATAGCGGCTGTGACAGGACCCGCTCCTATTTCACTAGGGAATAATGTCTGTGTGACAGGACCCGCTCCTCTGTCACTAGGGAATAGCGGCTGTGTGACAGGACTGTTTCCTCTGTCAGTAGGGAATAGCGGCTGTGTGACAGGACTGTTTCCTCTATCAGTAGGGAATAGCGGCTGTGTGACAGGACCGGCTCCTCTGTCACTAGGGAATAGCAGCTGTGTGACAGGACCCGCTCCTCTGTCACTGGGGAATAGCGGCTGTGACAGGACCCGCTCCTCTGTCACTAGGGAATAGAGGCTGTGACAGGACCCGCTCCTCTGTCTCTGGGGAATAGCGGCTGTGTGACAGGACCCGCTCCTCTGTCACTGGGGAATAGCGGCTGTGTGACAGGACCCGCTCCTCTGTCACTGGGGAATAGCGGCTGTGTGACAGGACCCGCTCCTCTGTCACTAGGGAAGAGCAGCTGTGTGACAGGACCCGCTCCTCTGTCACTAGGGAATAGCCGCTGTGTGACAGGACCTGCTCCTCTGTCACTAGGGAATAGAGGCTGTGTGACAGGACCCGCTCCTCTGTCACTAGGGAATAGCGACTGTGTGACAAGACCCGCTCCGCTGTCACTAGGGAATAGCGGCTGTGTGACATGACCCGCTCCTCTGTCACTAGGGAATAGCGGCTGTGTGACAGGACCCGCTCCTCTGTCACTAGGGAATAGCGGCTGTGAGAAAGGACCCGCTCCTCTGTCACTAGGGAATAGCGGCTGTGTGACAGGACCCACTCCTCTGTCACTAGGGAATAGCGGCTGTGTGACAGGACCCGCTCCTCTGTCACTAGGGAATAGCGGCTGTGTGACAGGTCCCGCTCCTCTATCACTAGGGAATAGCGGCTGTGTGACAGAACCCGCTCTTCTGTCACTAGGGAATAACGGCTGTGTGACAGGACCCGCTCCTCTGTCACTAGGGAATAGCGGCTGTGTGACAGGACCCACTCCTCTGTCACTAGGGAATAGAGACTGTGTGAAAGGACCCGCTCCTCTGTCACTAGGAAATAGCGGCTGTGTGACAGAACCCGCTCCTGTCACTAGGGAATAGCGGCTGTGTGACAGAACCCGCTCCTGTCACTAGGGAATAGCGGCTGTGTGACAGGACCCGCTCCTCTGTCACTAGGGAATAGCGGCTGTGTGACAGGACCGTTTCCTCTGTCACTAGGGAATAGCGGCTGTGTGACAGGACCCGCTCCTCTGAGACTAGGGAATAGCTGCTGTGTTACAGGACCCGCTCCTCTGTCACTAGGGAATAGCGGCTGTGTGACAGGATCCGCTCCTCTGTGACTAGGGAATAGCGGCTGTGTAACAGGACCCGCTCCTCTGTCACTAGGGAATAGCGGCTGTGTGACAGGACCCGCTCCTCTGTCACTAGGGAATAGCGGCTGTGTGACAGGACCGTTTCCTCTGTCACTAGGGAATAGCGGCTGTGTTACAGGACCCGCTCCTCTGTCACTAGGGAATAATGTCTGTGTGACAGGACCCGCTCCTCTGTCACTAGGGAATAGCGGCTGTGTGACAGGACTGTTTCCTCTGTCAGTAGGGAATAGCGGCTGTGTGACAGGACTGTTTCCTCTATCAGTAGGGAATAGCGGCTGTGTGACAGGACCGGCTCCTCTGTCACTAGGGAATAGCAGCTGTGTGACAGGACCCGCTCCTCTGTCACTGGGGAATAGCGGCTGTGTGACAGGACCGGCTCCTCTGTCACTAGGGAATAGAGACTGTGACAGGACCCGCTCCTCTGTCACTGGGGAATAGCGGCTGTGTGACAGGACCCGCTCCTCTGTCACTGGGGAATAGCGGCTGTGTGACAGGACCCGCTCCTCTGTCACTAGGGAATAGCGGCTGTGTGACAGAACCCGCTCTTCTGTCACTAGGGAATAACGGCTGTGTGACAGGACCCGCTCCTCTGTCACTAGGGAATAGCGGCTGTGTGACAGGACCCACTCCTCTGTCACTAGGGAATAGAGACTGTGTGAAAGGACCCGCTCCTCTGGCCCTAGGGAATAGCGGCTGTGACAGGACCCGCTCCTATTTCACTAGGGAATAATGTCTGTGTGACAGGACCCGCTCCTCTGTCACTAGGGAATAGCGGCTGTGTGACAGGACTGTTTCCTCTGTCAGTAGGGAATAGCGGCTGTGTGACAGGACTGTTTCCTCTATCAGTAGGGAATAGCGGCTGTGTGACAGGACCGGCTCCTCTGTCACTAGGGAATAGCAGCTGTGTGACAGGACCCGCTCCTCTGTCACTGGGGAATAGCGGCTGTGTGACAGGACCGGCTCCTCTGTCACTAGGGAATAGAGGCTGTGACAGGACCCGCTCCTCTGTCACTAGGGAATAGAGGCTGTGACAGGACCCGCTCCTCTGTCACTGGGGAATAGCGGCTGTGTGACAGGACCCGCTCCTCTGTCACTGGGGAATAGCGGCTGTGTGACAGGACCCGCTCCTCTGTCACTGGGGAATAGCGGCTGTGTGACAGGACCCGCTCCTCTGTCACTAGGGAAGAGCAGCTGTGTGACAGGACCCGCTCCTCTGTCACTAGGGAATAGCCGCTGTGTGACAGGACCTGCTCCTCTGTCACTAGGGAATAGAGGCTGTGTGACAGGACCCGCTCCTCTGTCACTAGGGAATAGCGACTGTGTGACAAGACCCGCTCCGCTGTCACTAGGGAATAGCGGCTGTGTGACATGACCCGCTCCTCTGTCACTAGGGAATAGCGGCTGTGTGACAGGACCCGCTCCTCTGTCACTAGGGAATAGCGGCTGTGAGAAAGGACCCGCTCCTCTGTCACTAGGGAATAGCGGCTGTGTGACAGGACCCACTCCTCTGTCACTAGGGAATAGCGGCTGTGTGACAGGACCCGCTCCTCTGTCACTAGGGAATAGCGGCTGTGTGACAGGACCCGCTCCTCTATCACTAGGGAATAGCGGCTGTGTGACAGAACCCGCTCTTCTGTCACTAGGGAATAACGGCTGTGTGACAGGACCCGCTCCTCTGTCACTAGGGAATAGCGGCTGTGTGACAGGACCCACTCCTCTGTCACTAGGGAATAGAGACTGTGTGAAAGGACCCGCTCCTCTGTCACTAGGAAATAGCGGCTGTGTGACAGAACCCGCTCCTGTCACTAGGGAATAGCGGCTGTGTGACAGAACCCGCTCCTGTCACTAGGGAATAGCGGCTGTGTGACAGGACCCGCTCCTCTGTCACTAGGGAATAGCGGCTGTGTGACAGGACCGTTTCCTCTGTCACTAGGGAATAGCGGCTGTGTGACAGGACCCGCTCCTCTGAGACTAGGGAATAGCTGCTGTGTTACAGGACCCGCTCCTCTGTCACTAGGGAATAGCGGCTGTGTGACAGGATCCGCTCCTCTGTGACTAGGGAATAGCGGCTGTGTAACAGGACCCGCTCCTCTGTCACTAGGGAATAGCGGCTGTGTGACAGGACCCGCTCCTCTGTCACTAGGGAATAGCGGCTGTGTGACAGGACCGTTTCCTCTGTCACTAGGGAATAGCGGCTGTGTTACAGGACCCGCTCCTCTGTCACTAGGGAATAATGTCTGTGTGACAGGACCCGCTCCTCTGTCACTAGGGAATAGCGGCTGTGTGACAGGACTGTTTCCTCTGTCAGTAGGGAATAGCGGCTGTGTGACAGGACTGTTTCCTCTATCAGTAGGGAATAGCGGCTGTGTGACAGGACCGGCTCCTCTGTCACTAGGGAATAGCAGCTGTGTGACAGGACCCGCTCCTCTGTCACTGGGGAATAGCGGCTGTGTGACAGGACCGGCTCCTCTGTCACTAGGGAATAGAGGCTGTGACAGGACCCGCTCCTCTGTCACTGGGGAATAGCGGCTGTGTGACAGGACCCGCTCCTCTGTCACTGGGGAATAGCGGCTGTGTGACAGGACCCGCTCCTCTGTCACTGGGGAATAGCGGCTGTGTGACAGGACCCGCTCCTCTGTCACTAGGGAAGAGCAGCTGTGTGACAGGACCCGCTCCTCTGTCACTAGGGAATAGCCGCTGTGTGACAGGACCTGCTCCTCTGTCACTAGGGAATAGAGGCTGTGTGACAGGACCCGCTCCTCTGTCACTAGGGAATAGCGACTGTGTGACAAGACCCGCTCCGCTGTCACTAGGGAATAGCGGCTGTGTGACATGACCCGCTCCTCTGTCACTAGGGAATAGCGGCTGTGTGACAGGACCCGCTCCTCTGTCACTAGGGAATAGCGGCTGTGAGAAAGGACCCGCTCCTCTGTCACTAGGGAATAGCGGCTGTGTGACAGGACCCACTCCTCTGTCACTAGGGAATAGCGGCTGTGTGACAGGACCCGCTCCTCTGTCACTAGGGAATAGCGGCTGTGTGACAGGACCCGCTCCTCTGTCACTAGGGAATAGCGGCTGTGTGACAGAACCCAATCCTCTGTCACTAGGGAATAGCGGCTGTGTGACAGGACCCACTCCTCTGTCACTAGGGAATAGAGACTGTGTGAAAGGACCCGCTCCTCTGTCACTAGGGAATAGCGGCTGTGTGACAGGACCCACTCCTCTGTTACTAGGGAATAGAGACTGTGTGAAAGGACCCGCTCCTCTGGCCCTAGGGAATAGCGGCTGTGACAGGACCCGCTCCTATTTCACTAGGGAATAGTGGCTGTGTGAAAAGACCCGCTCCTCTGTCACTAGGGAATAGCGGTTGTGTGACAGGACCCGCTCCTCTGTCACTAGAGAATAGCGGCTGTGTGACAGGACCCGCTCCTCTGGCCCTAGGGAATAGCGGCTGTGTGATAGGACCCGCTCCTCTGTGACTAGGGAATAACGGCTGTGTAACAGGACTCGTTCCTCTGTCACTAGGGAATAGCGGCTGTGACAGGACCCACTCCTCTGTCACTAGGGAATAGCCGCTGTGTGACAGGACCCGCTCCTCTGTCACTAGGGAATAGCGGCTGTGAGAAAGGACTCGCTCCTCTGTCACTAGGGAATAGCGGCTGTGACAGGACCCGCTCCACTGTCACTAGGGAGTAGCGGCTGTGTGACAGGACCCGCTCCTCTGTCACTAGGGAACAGCGGCTGTGACAGGACCAGCTCCTCTGTCACTAGGGAATAGCGGCTGTGTGACAGGACCGGCTCCTCTGTCACTAGGGAATAGCGGCTGTGAGACAGGACCCGCTCCTCTGTCACTAGGGAATAGCGGCTGTGTGACAGGACCCGCTCCTCTGTCACTAGGGAATAGCGGCTGTGTGACAGGACCCGCTCCTCTGTCACTAGGGAATAGCGGCTGTGTGACAGGACCCACTCCTCTGTCACTGGGGAATAGCGGCTGTGTGACAGGACCCACTCCTCTGTCACTAGGGAATAGCGGCTGTGTGACATGACCCACTCCTCTGTCACTAGGGAATAACGGCTGTGACAGGACCCGCTCTTCTGTCACTAGGGAATAGCGGCTTTGACAGGACCCGCTCCTCTGTCACTAGGGAATATCGGCTGTGTGACAGGACCCACTCCTCTGTCACTAGGGAATAGCGGCTGTGTGACAGGACCCGCTCCTCTGTCACTAGGGAATAGAGGCTGTGTGACAGGACCCACTCCTCTGTCACTAGGGAATAGCGACTGTGTGATAGGACCGGCTCCTCTGTCACTAGGGAATAGCGGCTGTGAGAAAGGATCGGCTCCTCTGTCACTAGGGAATAGCGGCTGTGTGACAGGACCCGCTCCTCTGTCACTATGGAATAGCGGCTGTGACAGGACCCGCTCCTCTGTCACTAGGGAATAGCGGCTGTGTGACAGGAACCGCTCCTCTGTCACTAGGGAATAGCGGCTGTGTGACAGGACCCGCTCCTCTGTCACTAGGGAATAGCGGCTGTGACAGGACCCGCTCCTCTGTCACTAGGGAGTAGTGACTGTGTGACAGGACCCGCTCCTCTGTCACTAGGGAATAGCGGCTGTGACAGGACCCGCTCCTCTGTCACTAGGGAATAGCGGCTGTGTGACAGGACCCGCTCCTCTGTCACTAGGGAATAGCGGCTGTGACAGGACCCCCTCTTCTGTCACTGGGGAATAGCGGCTGTGTGACAGGTCCCGCTCCTCTGTCACTAGGGAATAGCGGCTGTGTGACAGGACCCGCTCCTCTGTCACTGGGGAATAGCGGCTGTGTGACAGGACCCGCTCCTTTGTCACTGGGGAATAGCGGCTGTGACAGGACCCGCTCCTCTGTCACTAGGGAATAGAGGCTGTGACAGGACCTGCTCCTCTGTCACTGGGGAATAGCGGCTGTGTGACAGGACCCGCTCCTCTGTCACTGGGGAATAGCGGCTGTGTGACAGGACCCGCTCCTCTGTCACTGGGGAATAGCGGCTGTGTGACAGGACCCGCTCCTCTGTCACTAGGGAATAGCGGCTGTGACAGGACCCGCTCCTCTGTCACTAGGGAATAGCGGCTGTGACAGGACCCGCTCCTCTGTCACTAGGGAATAGAGGCTGTGTGACAGGACCCGCTCCTCTGTCACTAGGGAATAGCGGCTGTGTGACAGGACCCGCTCCTCCGTCACTAGGGAATAGCGGCTGTGTGACAGGACCCGCTCCTCTGTCACTAGGGAATAGAGGCTGTGACAGGACCCACTCCTCCGTCACTAGGGAATAGCGGCTGTGTGACAGGACCCACTCCTCTGTCACTAGGGAATAGCGGCTGTGTGACAGGACCCGCTCCTCTGTCACTAGGGAATAGCGGCTGTGTGACAGGACCCGCTCCTCTGTCACTAGGGAATAGCGGCTGTGTGACAGGACCCGCTCCTCTGTCACTAGGGAATAGCGGCTGTGTGACAGGACCCGCTCCTCTGTCACTAGGGAATAGCGGCTGTGTGACAGGACCCGCTCCTCTGTCACTAGGGAATAGCGGCTGTGTGACAGGACCCGCTCCTCTGTCACTAGGGAATAGCGGCTGTGTGACAGGACCCGCTCCTCTGTCACTAGGGAATAGCGGCTGTGACAGGACCCGCTCCTCTGTCACTAGGGAATAGCGGCTGTGTGACAGGACCCGCTCCTCTGTCACTAGGGAATAGCGGCTGTGTGACAGGACCCGCTCCTCTGTCACTAGGGAATAGCGGCTGTGACAGGACCCGCTCCTCTGTCACTAGGGAATAGCGGCTGTGTGATAGGACTGGCTCCTCTGTCACTAGGGAATAGCAGCTGTGAGAAAGGATCGGCTCCTCTGTCACTAGGGAATAGCGGCTGTGTGACAGGACCCGCTCCTCTGTCACTAGGGAATAGCGGCTGTGACAGGACCCGCTCCTCTGTCACTAGGGAATAGCGGCTGTGACAGGACCCGCTCCTCTGTCACTAGGGAATAGAGGCTGTGTGACAGGACCCGCTCCTCTGTCACTAGGGAATAGCGGCTGTGTGACAGGACCCGCTCCTCCGTCACTAGGGAATAGCGGCTGTGTGACAGGACCCGCTCCTCTGTCACTAGGGAATAGAGGCTGTGACAGGACCCACTCCTCCGTCACTAGGGAATAGCGGCTGTGTGACAGGACCCACTCCTCTGTCACTAGGGAATAGCGGCTGTGTGACAGGACCCGCTCCTCTGTCACTAGGGAATAGCGGCTGTGTGACAGGACCCGCTCCTCTGTCACTAGGGAATAGCGGCTGTGTGACAGAACCCGCTCTTCTGTCACTAGGGAATAACGGCTGTGTGACAGGACCCGCTCCTCTGTCACTAGGGAATAGCGGCTGTGTGACAGGACCCACTCCTCTGTCACTAGGGAATAGAGACTGTGTGAAAGGATCCGCTCCTCTGGCCCTAGGGAATAGCGGCTGTGACAGGACCCGCTCCTATTTCACTAGGGAATAGTGGCTGTGTGAAAAGACCCGCTCCTCTGTCACTAGGGAATAGCGGTTGTGTGACAGGACCCGCTCCTCTGTCACTAGAGAATAGCGGCTGTGTGACAGGACCCGCTCCTCTGGCCCTAGGGAATAGCGGCTGTGTGATAGGACCCGCTCCTCTGTGACTAGGGAATAACGGCTGTGTGACAGGACTCGTTCCTCTGTCACTAGGGAATAGCGGCTGTGACAGGACCCACTCCTCTGTCACTAGGGAATAGCCGCTGTGTGACAGGACCCGCTCCTCTGTCACTAGGGAATAGCGGCTGTGAGAAAGGACCCGCTCCTCTGTCACTAGGGAATAGCGGCTGTGACAGGACCCGCTCCACTGTCACTAGGGAGTAGCGGCTGTGTGACAGGACCAGCTCCTCTGTCACTAGGGAATAGCGGCTGTGTGACAGGACCGGCTCCTCTGTCACTAGGGAATAGCGGCTGTGTGACAGGACCGGCTCCTCTGTCACTAGGGAATAGCGGCTGTGAGACAGGACCCGCTCCTCTGTCACTAGGGAATAGCGGCTGTGTGACAGGACCCGCTCCTCTGTCACTAGGGAATAGCGGCTGTGTGACAGGACCCGCTCCTCTGTCACTAGGGAATAGCGGCTGTGTGACAGGACCCACTCCTCTGTCACTGGGGAATAGCGGCTGTGTGACAGGACCCACTCCTCTGTCACTAGGGAATAGCGGCTGTGTGACATGACCCACTCCTCTGTCACTAGGGAATAACGGCTGTGACAGGACCCGCTCTTCTGTCACTAGGGAATAGCGGCTTTGACAGGACCCGCTCCTCTGTCACTAGGGAATAGCGGCTGTGTGACAGGACCCACTCCTCTGTCACTAGGGAATAGCGGCTGTGTGACAGGACCCGCTCCTCTGTCACTAGGGAATAGAGGCTGTGTGACAGGACCCACTCCTCTGTCACTAGGGAATAGCGACTGTGTGATAGGACCGGCTCCTCTGTCACTAGGGAATAGCGGCTGTGAGAAAGGATCGGCTCCTCTGTCACTAGGGAATAGCGGCTGTGTGACAGGACCCGCTCCTCTGTCACTATGGAATAGCGGCTGTGACAGGACCCGCTCCTCTGTCACTAGGGAATAGCGGCTGTGTGACAGGAACCGCTCCTCTGTCACTAGGGAATAGCGGCTGTGTGACAGGACCCGCTCCTCTGTCACTAGGGAATAGCGGCTGTGACAGGACCCGCTCCTCTGTCACTAGGGAGTAGTGACTGTGTGACAGGACCCGCTCCTCTGTCACTAGGGAATAGCGGCTGTGACAGGACCCGCTCATCTGTCACTAGGGAATAGCGGCTGTGTGACAGGACCCGCTCCTCTGTCACTAGGGAATAGCGGCTGTGACAGGACCCCCTCCTCTGTCACTGGGGAATAGCGGCTGTGTGACAGGTCCCGCTCCTCTGTCACTAGGGAATAGCGGCTGTGTGACAGGACCCGCTCCTCTGTCACTGGGGAATAGCGGCTGTGTGACAGGACCCGCTCCTTTGTCACTGGGGAATAGCGGCTGTGACAGGACCCGCTCCTCTGTCACTAGGGAATAGAGGCTGTGACAGGACCTGCTCCTCTGTCACTGGGGAATAGCGGCTGTGTGACAGGACCCGCTCCTCTGTCACTGGGGAATAGCGGCTGTGTGACAGGACCCGCTCCTCTGTCACTGGGGAATAGCGGCTGTGTGACAGGACCCGCTCCTCTGTCACTAGGGAATAGCGGCTGTGACAGGACCCGCTCCTCTGTCACTAGGGAATAGCGGCTGTGACAGGACCCGCTCCTCTGTCACTAGGGAATAGAGGCTGTGTGACAGGACCCGCTCCTCTGTCACTAGGGAATAGCGGCTGTGTGACAGGACCCGCTCCTCCGTCACTAGGGAATAGCGGCTGTGTGACAGGACCCGCTCCTCTGTCACTAGGGAATAGAGGCTGTGACAGGACCCACTCCTCCGTCACTAGGGAATAGCGGCTGTGTGACAGGACCCACTCCTCTGTCACTAGGGAATAGCGGCTGTGTGACAGGACCCGCTCCTCTGTCACTAGGGAATAGCGGCTGTGTGACAGGACCCGCTCCTCTGTCACTAGGGAATAGCGGCTGTGTGACAGGACCCGCTCCTCTGTCACTAGGGAATAGCGGCTGTGTGACAGGACCCGCTCCTCTGTCATTAGGGAATAGCGGCTGTGTGACAGGACCCGCTCCTCTGTCACTAGGGAATAGCGGCTGTGTGACAGGACCCGCTCCTCTGTCACTAGGGAATAGCGGCTGTGACAGGACCCGCTCCTCTGTCACTAGGGAATAGCGGCTGTGTGACAGGACCCGCTCCTCTGTCACTAGGGAATAGCGGCTGTGTGACAGGACCCGCTCCTCTGTCACTAGGGAATAGCGGCTGTGACAGGACCCGCTCCTCTGTCACTAGGGAATAGCGGCTGTGTGATAGGACTGGCTCCTCTGTCACTAGGGAATAGCAGCTGTGAGAAAGGATCGGCTCCTCTGTCACTAGGGAATAGCGGCTGTGTGACAGGACCCGCTCCTCTGTCACTAGGGAATAGCGGCTGTGACAGGACCCGCTCCTCTGTCACTAGGGAATAGCGGCTGTGACAGGACCCGCTCCTCTGTCACTAGGGAATAGAGGCTGTGTGACAGGACCCGCTCCTCTGTCACTAGGGAATAGCGGCTGTGTGACAGGACCCGCTCCTCCGTCACTAGGGAATAGCGGCTGTGTGACAGGACCCGCTCCTCTGTCACTAGGGAATAGAGGCTGTGACAGGACCCACTCCTCCGTCACTAGGGAATAGCGGCTGTGTGACAGGACCCACTCCTCTGTCACTAGGGAATAGCGGCTGTGTGACAGGACCCGCTCCTCTGTCACTATGGAATAGCGGCTGTGTGACAGGACCCGCTCCTCTGTCACTAGGGAATAGCGGCTGTGTGACAGGACCCGCTCCTCTGTCACTAGGGAATAGCGGCTGTGTGACAGGACCCGCTCCTCTGTCACTAGGGAATAGCGGCTGTGTGACAGGACCTGCTCCTCTGTCACTAGGGAATAGCGGCTGTGTGACAGGACCCGCTCCTCTGTCACTAGGGAATAGCGGCTGTGAGAAAGGACCCGCTCCTCTGTCACTAGGGAATAGCGGCTGTGTGACAGGACCCACTCCTCTGTCACTAGGGAATAGCGGCTGTGTGACAGGACCCGCTCCTCTGTCACTAGGGAATAGCGGCTGTGTGACAGGACCCGCTCCTCTGTCACTAGGGAATAGCGGCTGTGTGACAGAACCCGCTCTTCTGTCACTAGGGAATAACGGCTGTGTGACAGGACCCGCTCCTCTGTCACTAGGGAATAGCGGCTGTGTGACAGGACCCACTCCTCTGTCACTAGGGAATAGAGACTGTGTGAAAGGACCCGCTCCTCTGGCCCTAGGGAATAGCGGCTGTGACAGGACCCGCTCCTATTTCACTAGGGAATAGTGGCTGTGTGAAAAGACCCGCTCCTCTGTCACTAGGGAATAGCTGTTGTGTGACAGGACCCGCTCCTCTGTCACTAGAGAATAGCGGCTGTGTGACAGGACCCGCTCCTCTGGCCCTAGGGAATAGCGGCTGTGTGATAGGACCCGCTCCTCTGTGACTAGGGAATAACGGCTGTGTGACAGGACTCGTTCCTCTGTCACTAGGGAATAGCGGCTGTGACAGGACCCACTCCTCTGTCACTAGGGAATAGCGGCTGTGAGAAAGGACCCGCTCCTCTGTCACTAGGGAATAGCGGCTGTGTGACAGGACCCGCTCCTCTGTCACTAGGGAACAGCGGCTGTGACAGGACCAGCTCCTCTGTCACTAGGGAATAGCGGCTGTGTGACAGGACCGGCTCCTCTGTCACTAGGGAATAGCGGCTGTGAGACAGGACCCGCTCCTCTGTCACTAGGGAATAGCGGCTGTGTGACAGGACCCGCTCCTCTGTCACTAGGGAATAGCGGCTGTGTGACAGGACCCGCTCCTCTGTCACTAGGGAATAGCGGCTGTGTGACAGGACCCACTCCTCTGTCACTGGGGAATAGCGGCTGTGTGACAGGACCCACTCCTCTGTCACTAGGGAATAGCGGCTGTGTGACATGACCCACTCCTCTGTCACTAGGGAATAACGGCTGTGA
The DNA here is from genome assembly GCF_039654945.1 of Dendrobates tinctorius. Taxonomy (NCBI): domain Eukaryota; kingdom Metazoa; phylum Chordata; class Amphibia; order Anura; family Dendrobatidae; genus Dendrobates; species Dendrobates tinctorius. The sequence goes on along the minus strand of NW_027361918.1, from coordinate 4,514,575 downwards.
CAGGACCCGCTCTTCTGTCACTAGGGAATAGCGGCTGTGTGACAGGACCCACTCCTCTGTCACTAGGGAATAGCGGCTGTGTGACAGGACCCGCTCCTCTGTCACTAGGGAATAGAGGCTGTGTGACAGGACCCACTCCTCTGTCACTAGGGAATAGCGACTGTGTGATAGGACCGGCTCCTCTGTCACTAGGGAATAGCGGCTGTGAGAAAGGATCGGCTCCTCTGTCACTAGGGAATAGCGGCTGTGTGACAGGACCCGCTCCTCTGTCACTATGGAATAGCGGCTGTGACAGGACCCGCTCCTCTGTCACTAGGGAATAGCGGCTGTGTGACAGGAACCGCTCCTCTGTCACTAGGGAATAGCGGCTGTGTGACAGGACCCGCTCCTCTGTCACTAGGGAATAGCGGCTGTGACAGGACCCGCTCCTCTGTCACTAGGGAGTAGTGACTGTGTGACAGGACCCGCTCCTCTGTCACTAGGGAATAGCGGCTGTGACAGGACCCGCTCCTCTGTCACTAGGGAATAGCGGCTGTGTGACAGGACCCGCTCCTCTGTCACTAGGGAATAGCGGCTGTGACAGGACCCCCTCCTCTGTCACTGGGGAATAGCGGCTGTGTGACAGGTCCCGCTCCTCTGTCACTAGGGAATAGCGGCTGTGTGACAGGACCCGCTCCTCTGTCACTGGGGAATAGCGGCTGTGTGACAGGACCCGCTCCTTTGTCACTGGGGAATAGCGGCTGTGACAGGACCCGCTCCTCTGTCACTAGGGAATAGAGGCTGTGACAGGACCCACTCCTCTGTCACTAGGGAATAGCGGCTGTGTGACAGGACCCGCTCCTCTGTCACTAGGGAATAACGGCTGTGACAGGACCCACTCCTCTGTCACTAGGGAATAGCGGCTGTGACAGGACCCACTCCTCTGTCACTAGGGAATAGCGGCTGTGACAGGACCCACTCCTCTGTCACTAGGGAATAGCGGCTGTGTGACAGGACCTGCTCCTCTGTCACTAGGGAATAGCGGCTGTGTGACAGGACCCGCTCCTCTGTCACTAGGGAATAGCGGCTGTGACAGGACCCACTCCTCTGTCACTAGGGAATAGCGGCTGTGTGACAGGACCCGCTCCTCTGTCACTAGGGAATAACGGCTGTGACAGGACCCACTCCTCTGTCACTAGGGAATAGCGGCTGTGTGACAGGACCGTTTCCTCTGTCACTAGGGAATAGCGGCTGTGTGACAGGACCCGCTCCTCTGTCACTAGGGAATAGCGGCTGTGTGACAGGACCCGCTCCTCTGTCACTAGGGAATAGCGGCTGTGACAGGACCCGCTCCTCTGTCACTAGGGAATATCGGCTGTGTGACAGGACCCGCTCCTCTGTCACTAGGGAATAGCGGCTGTGTGACAGGACCCGCTCCTCTGTCACTAGGGAATATCGGCTGTGTGACAGGACCGTTTCCTCTGTCACTAGGGAATAGCGGCTGTGTGACAGGAACCGCTCCTCTGTCACTAGGGAATAGCGGCTGTGTGACAGGACCCGCTCCTCTGTCACTAGGGAATAGCGGCTGTGACAGGACCCGCTCCTCTGTCACTAGGGAGTAGTGACTGTGTGACAGGACCCGCTCCTCTGTCACTAGGGAATAGCGGCTGTGACAGGACCCGCTCCTCTGTCACTAGGGAATAGCGGCTGTGTGACAGGACCCGCTCCTCTGTCACTAGGGAATAGCGGCTGTGACAGGACCCCCTCCTCTGTCACTGGGGAATAGCGGCTGTGTGACAGGTCCCGCTCCTCTGTCACTAGGGAATAGCGGCTGTGTGACAGGACCCGCTCCTCTGTCACTGGGGAATAGCCGCTGTGTGACAGGACCCGCTCCTTTGTCACTGGGGAATAGCGGCTGTGACAGGACCCGCTCCTCTGTCACTAGGGAATAGAGGCTGTGACAGGACCCACTCCTCTGTCACTAGGGAATAGCGGCTGTGTGACAGGACCCGCTCCTCTGTCACTAGGGAATAACGGCTGTGACAGGACCCACTCCTCTGTCACTAGGGAATAGCGGCTGTGACAGGACCCACTCCTCTGTCACTAGGGAATAGCGGTTGTGACAGGACCCACTCCTCTGTCACTAGGGAATAGCGGCTGTGTGACAGGACCTGCTCCTCTGTCACTAGGGAATAGCGGCTGTGTGACAGGACCCGCTCCTCTGTCACTAGGGAATAGCGGCTGTGACAGGACCCACTCCTCTGTCACTAGGGAATAGCGGCTGTGTGACAGGACCCGCTCCTCTGTCACTAGGGAATAACGGCTGTGACAGGACCCACTCCTCTGTCACTAGGGAATAGCGGCTGTGTGACAGGACCGTTTCCTCTGTCACTAGGGAATAGCGGCTGTGTGACAGGACCCGCTCCTCTGTCACTAGGGAATAGCGGCTGTGTGACAGGACCCGCTCCTCTGTCACTAGGGAATAGCGGCTGTGACAGGACCCGCTCCTCTGTCACTAGGGAATATCGGCTGTGTGACAGGACCCGCTCCTCTGTCACTAGGGAATAGCGGCTGTGTGACAGGACCCGCTCCTCTGTCACTAGGGAATAGCGGCTGTGTGACAGGACCGTTTCCTCTGTCACTAGGGAATAGCGGCTGTGACAGGACCCACTCCTCTGTCACTAGGGAATAGCGGCTGTGTGACAGGACCCGCTCCTCTGTCACTAGGGAATAACGGCTGTGTGACAGGACCGTTTCCTCTGTCACTAGGGAATAGCGGCTGTGTGACAGGACCCGCTCCTCTGTCACTAGGGAATAGCGGCTGTGACAGGACCCACTCCTCTGTCACTAGGGAATAGCGGCTGTGACAGGACCCGCTCCTCTGTCACTAGGGAATAGCGGCTGTGTGACAGGATCCGCTCCTCTGTCACTAGGGAATAGCGGCTGTGACAGGACCCGCTCCTCTGTCACTAGGGAATAGCGGCTGTGTGACAGGACCCGCTCCTCTGTCACTAGGGAATAGCGGCTGTCTGACAGGACCGTTTCCTCTGTCACTAGGGAATAGCGGCTGTGACAGGACCCACTCCTCTGTCACTAGGGAATAGCGGCTGTGTGACAGGACCGTTTCCTCTGTCACTAGGGAATAGCGGCTGTGACAGGACCCCCTCCTCTGTCACTAGGGAATAGCGGCTGTGTGACAGGACCCGCTCCTCTGTCACTAGGGAATAGCGGCTGTGTGACAGGACCGTTTCCTCCGTCACTAGGGAATAGAGGCTGTGTGACAGGACCCACTCCTCTGTCACTAGGGAATAGCGGCTGTGTGACAGGACCCGCTCCTCTGTCACTAGGGAATAGCGGCTGTGTGACAGGACCCGCTCCTCTGTCACTGGGATGACGCCACATCTCTGCCGTCCCCGTCATCAGCTCCTCCGTGTCACATCCTCTAGAGCAGGGTTCCCCAACTCCGGTCCTCAAAGCCCACCAATGGGTCATGTTTTCAGGATTTCCTTAGTATTGCCCAGGTGATAATTGAATCACCTGTACAATACGAGGGAAATCCTGAAAACATGACCTGTTGGGGAACCGTGCTCTAGAGTATCTGTGACCTCACAATCAGCCAGTCTAGCGTCGCCATGTTTCCGTAGATCCCCCTCTCGCCCTGCTGTGTTGGGCTCCGGTAAGATGGCGCCGCAGTGCAGACCTTTTCAGTCTATTGTAGCTGACGTGTCAGTGGAATTTTTTTGTGGGCGTGGCTTGTTATATCCGCTTAGTAGCTGTCTGGAGATTTGACGTCTTATACGCATGCGCATCTTTCATTATTTTCTTTGTACTGAGCATGCGCTGTAGGTTCGCCGCGTAGCTTGCGCATGCGCAGTGCTTAAGTCAGTAGTCAGAAGCTGTTGTTCCGTGGATTGATGAGCGTGAAATGTAACCGGAGCTGTGAGAAGGAGCGGGACGTGGAGGGGCGGTGAGGTCCGGCGCTGTTACCGGTGGGGGGGCGGTGAGGTCCGGCGCTGTTACCGAGGGGGCGGTGAGGTCCGGCGGTGTTACCGGTGGGGGGGCGGTGAGGTCCGGCGCTGTTACCGGTCGGGGGGGCGGTGAGGTCCGGCGCTGTTACCGGTGCAGTGGCGGTGAGGTCCGACGCTGTTACCGAGGGGGCGGTGAGGTCCGGCGCTGTTACCGAGGGGGCGGTGAGGTCCGACGCTGTTACCGAGGGGGCGGTGAGGTCCGGCGCTGTTACCCGTGGGGCTGTGAGGTCCCGCGCTGTTACCGAGGGGGCGGTGAGGTCCGGCGCTGTTACCGGTGGGGGGGCGGTGAGGTCCGGCGCTGTTACCGGTGGGGGGGCGGTGAGGTCCGGCGCTGTTACCGAGGGGGCGGTGAGGTCCGGCGCTGTTACCCGTGGGGCTGTGAGGTCCCGCGCTGTTACCGAGGGGGCGGTGAGGTCCGGCGCTGTTACCGGTGGGGGGGCGGTGAGGTCCCGCGCTGTTACCGAGGGGGCGGTGAGGTCCGGCGCTGTTACCGGTGGGGGGGCGGTGAGGTCCGGCGCTGTTACCGGTGGGGGGGCGGTGAGGTCCGGCGCTGTTACCCGTGGGGCTGTGAGGTCCGGCGCTGTTACCGGTGGGGGGGCGGTGAGGTCCGGCGCTGTTACCGAGGGGGCGGTGAGGTCCGGCGCTGTTACCGAGGGGGCGGTGAGGTCCGGCGCTGTTACCGGTGGAGGGGCGGTGAGGTCCGGCGCTGTTACCGGTGGAGGGGCGGTGAGGTCCGGCGCTGTTACCGGTGGAGTGGCGGTGAGGTCCGGCGCTGTTACCGGTGGGGCGGTGAGGTCCGGCGCTGTTACCGGTGGGGCGGTGAGGTCCGGCGCTGTTACCGGTGGGGCGGTGAGGTCCGGCGCTGTTACCGGTGGGGCGGTGAGGTCCGGCGCTGTTACCGGTGGGGCGGTGAGGTCCAGCGCTGTTACCGGTGGGGCGGTGAGGTCCGGCGCTGTTACCGAGGGGGCGGTGAGGTCCGGCGCTGTTACCGAGGGGGCGGTGAGGTCCGGCGCTGTTACCGAGGGGGCGGTGAGGTCCGGCGCTGTTACCGAGGGGGCGGTGAGGTCCGGCGCTGTTACCGAGGGGGCGGTGAGGTCCGGCGCTGTTACCGAGGGGGCGGTGAGGTCCGGCGCTGTTACCGAGGGGGCGGTGAGGTCCGGCGCTGTTACCGAGGGGAGGGCGTGAGGTCCGGCGCTGTTACCGAGGGGGCTGTAAAGGCCGGTGCTGTTACTGTAGGGGGGGGATACTGAGGGAGCGGGCTGGTGCTCATAGGTGGGGGGGCAGTGGTTCCTGGTCGGCCCTCTCATCGTGGCGTGTGGTTGGCGCCGTCGGCCCTCCCGTGGCGTCTTGATTATTGTTCCCAATATGTCATCATCGCTGTCTGCCATCTTGGCACCGCTCACCTCGCAGTCTTGTGTTTTGCAGGCGGAGGTCTCTTTGATGATGGGGAGACGCCGGCACCCCGATCTGTACTGTGCGCCCTTCCCCCTCTATACTGTGCGCTTCCACCGAGACACAGGGACGGTAGTGACCGGCGGTGGGGGCGGAGCCTCTAAGACTGGCATCAAGAATGCTCTGGTAAGTGTCAGCCCTGCCTCTGATACTCCGCCCCTAACACGAGGAAGCTCCGCCCCTCTGTACTGACTTCACTGCTTTCCTCCCAGCACTTCCTGCGCCTGGAGCGAATCTCCAGCCACCTCTGCGCCTCCCTGCTCCACGCCCACGACACCGACACCAGGGCCACTATGAACCTGGCAATCACCGGAGACACTCTTGCAGCAGGACAGGACGCATCCTGCCACATCATCCGATACCAGCAGCGGGAGAAGACCGGGCGCAACCACGAGACAGGTGACTGTTACCGGAAGACCGAGCGTCCACCCCTCAGGACTGACCCCTGGAGAGCGAGCGTCCACCCCTCAGGACCGACCCCCCCGGAGAGCGAGCGTCCACCCCTCAGGACTGACACCCCCCCCGGAGAGCGAACGTCCACCCCTCAGGACTGACACCCCCCCCGGAGAGCGAACGTCCACCCCTCAGGACTGATGCCCCCTGGAGAGCGAGCGTCCACCCCTCAGGACTAACCCACCTGAGGATCGGGTGTCCACCCCTCTCAGGACTGAAACCCCCCCCCCCCCCCCCCCCCCCCGGAGAGCGCGTCCACCCCTCAGGACTGATGCCCCCTAGAGAGCGAGCTTGTCCCCAGACACTGATCCCCCTGGAGAGCGAGCGTCCACCCCTCAGGACCGACCCCCCCCCGGAGAGCGAGCGTCCACCCCTCAGGACTGACACCCCCCCCCCCGGAGAGCGAGCGTCCACCCCTCAGGACTGACACCCCCCCCCGGAGAGCGAACGTCCACCCCTCAGGACTGATGCCCCCTGGAGAGCGAGCGTCCACCCCTCAGGACTAACCCACCTGAGGATCGGGTGTCCACCCCTCTCAGGACTGAAACCCCCCCCCCCCCCCCCCCCCCGGAGAGCGCGTCCACCCCTCAGGACTGATGCCCCCTAGAGAGCGAGCTTGTCCCCAGACACTGATCCCCCTGGAGAGTGAGCGTCCACCCCTTAGGACTAACCCCCTGGAGAGCGAGTGTGTCCCCTGGGACTGACCCTCTGGAGAGTGAGCGTCCACCCCTTAGGACTGACCCCCTGGAGAGCGAGCGTGTCCCCTGGAGATCGAGCGTCCACCCCTTAGGACTGACCCCCTGGAGAGTGAGCGTGTCCCCTGGGACTGACCCTTTGGAGAGCGAGCGTCCACCCCTTCAGGACTGACCCCCTGGAGAGCGAGCGTCCACCCCTTCAGGACTGACCCCCCTGGAGAGCGAACGTCCACCCCTTCAGGACTGACCCCCCTGGAGAGCGAACGTCCACCCCTTCGGGACTGACCCCCCTGTAGAGCGAGCGTCCACCCCTTCGGGACTGACCCCCCTGTAGAGCGAACGTCCACCCCTTCGGGACTGACCCCCCCTGTAGAGCGAACGTCCACCCCCCTTCGGGACTGACCCCCCCCCTGTAGAGCGAACGTCCACCCCCCTTCGGGACTGACCCCCCCCTGTAGAGCGAACGTCCACCCCCCTTCGGGACTGACCCCCCCCCTGTAGAGCGAACGTCCACCCCCCTTCGGGACTGACCCCCCCCCTGTAGAGCGAACGTCCACCCCACTTCGGGACTGACCCCCCCCTGTAGAGCGAACGTCCACCCCCCCTCGGGACTGACCCCCCTGTAGAGCGAACGTCCACCCCCCCTCGGGACTGACCCCCCTGTAGAGCGAACGTCCACCCCCCCTCGGGACTGACCCCCCTGTAGAGCGAACGTCCACCCCCCCTCGGGACTGACCCCCCTGTAGAGCGAACGTCCACCCCCCCTCGGGACTGACCCCCCTGTAGAGCGAACGTCCACCCCCCCTCGGGACTGACCCCCCTGTAGAGCGAACGTCCACCCCCCCTCGGGACTGACCCCCCTGTAGAGCGAACGTCCACCCCCCCTCGGGACTGACCCCCCTGTAGAGCGAACGTCCACCCCCCCTCGGGACTGACCCCCCTGTAGAGCGAACGTCCACCCCCCCTCGGGACTGACCCCCCTGTAGAGCGAACGTCCACCCCCCCTCGGGACTGACCCCCCTGTAGAGCGAACGTCCACCCCCCCTCGGGACTGACCCCCCTGTAGAGCGAACGTCCACCCCCCCTCGGGACTGACCCCCCTTGTAGAGCGATGCCTCCTCCCTTGGACTATTCCTGAGCACTGTTTCACACTCGCTCTCCAGACCTCGTCCTACCCACAGACACTTGCGTCCAGTAGCCATTCCGCGCGGTGCTGATGGTGCCGATAATAGTTTGGTTTAATGTGTTCTCCGGTCTCAGGGATCGATGATCGGGGATCAAGGAAGAGGAAACCTTCGAAGAGTCACTCGGAGGCCTCAGGGGGTGGCATAAAAAATGAAACTCCTGAGATCTCGCTGCACCCTGTGACGGTGGTACAGACCGACTTCAGTCCTGACACTCTACAGAAGGCGGTGTGCTTTAATGTGGACTCTACCAAGCTGCTGACGGGGGGAGCCGACGGGTTTGTGCGTGTGTGGGAGGTAGGTACTCTATCCTGGAGGGGGGGTGGCATGTGAATAGTGAAGGTTCAGTAGTAGATAATGCAGGTGGAGTGGTACTCGGTGAGTGATCTGCAGGCTGAACTTAATGGCGCACACCCAGAGAGTCCTCAAAGTCTAGAAGATGCATGACCGCAACACAAGGGAAAATGCCTCCACCTCCGGGTCATAGAATCATAGAATCGTAGAGTTGGAAGGGACCTCCTGGGCCATCTGGTCCAACCCCCTGCTCAAAGCAGGATTCGCTAAATCATCCCAGTCAGATGTCTCTCCAGCCTCTGTTTGAAGACTTCCATTGAAGGAGAACTCACCACTTCTCGTGGGAGCCTGTTCCACTCATTGATCACTCTAACTGTCAGAAAGTTTTTTCTAATATCTAATCTGTGTCTCCTCCCATTCAGTTTCATCCCATTGCTTCTAGTCTTTCCTTGTGCAAATGAGAATAAAGTTGATCCTTCTACAATGTGACAGCCCTTTAGATATTTGTAGACAGCTATTAAGTCTCCTCTCAGTCTTCTCTTTTGCAAACTAAACATTCCCAAATCCTGCAACCTTTCCTCATAAGACAGGGTTTGCAGACCGGTCACCATTCTGGTCGCTCTTTTGTGAACTTGCTCCAGTTTGTTGATGTCTTTTTTTTAAAATGTGGTGCCCAAAATTGGACACAATATTCCAGATGAGGTCTGACCAAAGAGGAGTAGAGGGAAATAATGACTTCACGTGATCTAGACTGTATGCTTCTGTTAATACATCCTAGAATTGCATTTGCCTTTTTTGCTGCTGCATCACACTGTTGACTCATATTCAGTCTGTGATCTATTAGTATACCCAAGTCTTTTTCACATGTGCTGTCACTTAGCCCTATTCCTCCCATTCTGTATATGCTTTTTTCATTTTTATTGCCCAGATGTAGTACTTTGCATTTCTCCCTGTTAAAAACCATTCTGTTAGTTGCTGCCCACTTCTCCAGTTTATTTAAATCTTTTTGAATCCTCTCTCTCTCTCTTCTCTAGTATTAGCTATCCCTCCTAGCTTTGTGTCATCAGCAAATTTAATCAGTTTACCCTCAATTCCTTCATCTAAATCGTTGATAAAGATGTTGAACAATACAGGGCCCAGGACAGAGCCCTGTGGTACCCCACTTGAGACATTCTTCCAACTGGATGTGCAGCCATTTACGACCACTCTTTGGGTCCGATCACTAAGCCAGTTATGAATCCACCTAACAGTTGCCTTGTCCATTCCATACTTAGTCATTTTTTCAATAAGGATTGTATGAGATACTTTGTCAAATGCTTTGCTGAAGTCAAGATATACTATATCTACAGCATTTCCTTGATCCACCCAATCAGTGATACCGTCATAGAAGGAAATTAAATTAGTCTGACATGACTTATTAGTTACAAACCCATGCTGACTCTGTTTAATCACTTCATTCTTATCCAGGTATTGACATACATGTTGTTTAATAATTTGTTCAAAGATCTTTCCTGGTATAGAAGTCAGACTCACCGGCCTATAGTTGCCTGGGTCCACCTTCTTCCCCTTTTTGAAGATAGGAACAACATTTGCTCTTCTCCAGTCTTCTGGCACTTCTCCTGTTCTCCAAGAATTTTCAAAGATTATGGAGAGGGGTTCAAAAATTTCTTCTGCTATCTCCTTCAGTACTCTGGGGTGTAATTCATCTGGACCTGGAGACTTGAATTCATTTAGGTTAGCTAAGTGTTTCCTCACTATCTTTCTGTTTATAGATATCCTGGATTCTTCTATTCCCTTAATAGGACAGTGAATAACAGTTGATGTTACATTTCCTTTCTGAGAGAAAACAGATGCAAAATAGGAATTTAAAAGTTCAGCCTTCTCAACATCCTGTCTTACCATTTCATCATTTTCATCCTGTAAAAATCCTATAGCATCTTTGACTTTTCTTTTACTTTTGACATATCCCCAAAATCCTTTATTATTGCTTTTGACATCTCTTGCAAGTCTCAATTCATTTGCAGCTTTAGATAATCTGATTTGTGCCCTGCAGGTTCTGCAGACAGCATTATATTCTTCTTTAGATATGCCTCCCTCTTTCCATTTTATAAACATTTTTTTCTTCCTTTTTAGCATGTGCTTAAGTTCTGTGTTCATCCATCCTGGTTTCCTTAAATGCTTCCTATTCTTCCCTCTTTTAGGAATTGTTAACAATTGTGCTTGGAAAATTTCATTTTTCAAGATTTCCCATCCTTCCTGGACATTTTTGTCTTTAAGGATATCCAGCCATTGGATCCGTCCAATTCTCTTTCTGAATCCTTTAAAATCTGCCTTTCTGAAATCTAACCTTGACGTCTGAGTCTTCACAGGTCTTCCGCCTCTAGTTATCCAAAATTCTAAAATAGCATGGTCGCTACCTCCTAGGGTCCCAGCCACTTTTACCTCCTCAACCATTTCCTCCCTGTTTATAAGGATTAGATCCAAGGTAGCAGTTCCCCTTGTTTTCTCCTTTACCTTTTGGAAGATAAAGTTGTCAGCAAGAGAGGATAAGAATTTCCTTGACCTGTTAGTTTTGCCTGAGAGAGATTCCCAACGAGGTCCGCAAGCCGCTGAGCTCCACCACATGGGTCATACACTGCTCCTCCACCGTCTGTCTGGTCATGAGGCTGCAGAGTGGGTTCATACACTTCTCCACCCCAGAGTCATGAGGCTGCAGAGTAGGTTCATACACCTCTCCTCCACCCCTGAGTCATGGGCCTGCAGAGTAGGTTCATACACCTCTCCTCCACCCCTGAGTCATGGGCCTGCAGAGTAGGTTCATACACCTCTCCTCCACCCCTGAGTCATGGGCCTGCAGAGTAGGTTCATACACCTCTCCTCCACCCCTGAGTCATGGGCCTGCAGAGTAGGTTCATACACCTCTCCTCCACCCCTGAGTCATGGGCCTGCAGAGTAGGTTCATACACCTCTCCTCCACCCCTGAGTCATGGGCCTGCAGAGTAGGTTCATACACCTCTCCTCCACCCCTGAGTCATGGGCCTGCAGAGTAGGTTCATACACCTCTCCTCCACCCCTGAGTCATGGGCCTGCAGAGTAGGTTCATACACCTCTCCTCCACCCCTGAGTCATGGGCCTGCAGAGTAGGTTCATACACCTCTCCTCCACCCCTGAGTCATGGGCCTGCAGAGTAGGTTCATACACCTCTCCTCCACCCCTGAGTCATGGGCCTGCAGAGTAGGTTCATACACCTCTCCTCCACCCCTGAGTCATGGGCCTGCAGAGTAGGTTCATACACCTCTCCTCCACCCCTGAGTCATGGGCCTGCAGAGTAGGTTCATACACCTCTCCTCCACCCCTGAGTCATGGGCCTGCAGAGTAGGTTCATACACCTCTCCTCCACCCCTGAGTCATGGGCCTGCAGAGTAGGTTCATACACCTCTCCTCCACCCCTGAGTCATGGGCCTGCAGAGTAGGTTCATACACCTCTCCTCCACCCCTGAGTCATGGGCCTGCAGAGTAGGTTCATACACCTCTCCTCCACCCCTGAGTCATGGGCCTGCAGAGTAGGTTCATACACCTCTCCTCCACCCCTGAGTCATGGGCCTGCAGAGTAGGTTCATACACCTCTCCTCCACCCCTGAGTCATGGGCCTGCAGAGTAGGTTCATACACCTCTCCTCCACCCCTGAGTCATGGGCCTGCAGTGTAGGTTCATACACTGCTCCTCCACCCCGGGGCATGGGCCTGCAGAGTGGGCTCATACACTGCTCCTCCACCCCCGGGGCATGGGCCTGCAGAGTGGGTTCATACACTGCTCCTCCACCCCCGGGGCATGGGCCTGCTGACTAGGCACTCCATCTGTACAGTCCCACAAGCTGCTGTGCTCTACCACATGGGTCATACACTCTCTCCACCCCCTGGGGCATGGACCTGCAGAGTGAACTCATACACTACTCCTCCACCCTGGCTGTGATGTCACCAAGCGGATGCTGGCCGTGATGTCATCCGCCATTTATTGGAGGTTCCTGGCAGGGGGCGGGGCTCTACCTCTATTTTATTTATCCTCTTGGATATTTTCTTCTTTTAGTTTCCAGGAATGAAAAAACTGTATGATTTCAAAGCGCATGAAGGAGAAATTGAGGAAATCACTGTCAGCCCTGATAATAAGGTGACCTGGGGGGAGGTAATGGGGTCACAGTGTGAATTTGGGTTGGCCGTAACTTGAGTCTTATGGATACATAACCGTCAACTTTACAGGTGGTGACTGTCGGCCAGGATTTCCGCTGCTGTGTCTGGGAGTCTGACCAACTTTTGTCTGAGCTCAGCTGGAATGAAAATCTGCCCAATATCCCTGATAAAATGTATAAATACCGTGCCTGCAGGTGAGAAGAGGCAGCGGGATATGGGGGGAGGGCAGGGATCAGGGTGGAGTCAGTATATGAGGCGGTGGGTTATGGTTGGCATGGTCATCTTCAGAGTGGAGTCAGTATATGAGGCGGTGGGTTATGGTTGGCATGGTCATCTTCAGAGTGGAGTCAGTATATGAGGCGGTGGGTTATGGTTGGCATGGTCATCTTCAGAGTGGAGTCAGTATATGAGGCGGTGGGTTATGGTTGGCATGGTCATCTTCAGAGTGGAGTCAGTATATCAGGCGGTGGGTTATGGTTGGCATGGTCATCTTCAGAGTGGAGTCAGTATATGAGGCGGTGGGTTATGGTTGGCATGGTCATCTTCAGAGTGGAGTCAGTATATGAGGCGGTGGGTTATGGTTGGCATGGTCATCTTCAGAGTGGAGTCAGTATATGAGGCAGTGGGTTATGGTTGGCATGGTCATCTTCAGGGTGGAGTCGTCAGTATATGAGGCGGTGGGTTATGGTTGGCATGGTCATCTTCAGGTTGGAGTCAGTATGTGAGGCGGTGGGTTATGGTTGACATGGTCATCTTCAGGGTGGAGTCAGTATATGAGGCGGTGGGTTATGGTTGGCATGGTCATCTTCAGGGTGGAGTCAGTATATGAGGCGGTGGGTTATGGTTGGCATGGTCATCTTCAGAGTGGAGTCAGTATATGAGGCGGTGGGTTATGGTTGGCATGGTCATCTTCAGAGTGGAGTCAGTATATGAGGCGGTGGGTTATGGTTGGCATGGTCATCTTCAGAGTGGAGTCAGTATATGAGGCGGTGGGTTATGGTTGGCATGGGCATCTTCAGGGTGGAGTCGTCAGTATATGAGGCGGTGGGTTATGGTTGGCATGGTCATCTTCAGGGTGGAGTCGTCAGTATGTGAGGCGGTGGGTTATGGTTGGCATGGTCATCTTCAGGGTGGAGTCAGTATGTGAGGCGGTAGGTTATGGTTGGCATGGTCATCTTCAGGGTGGAGTCAGTATATGAGGCGGTAGGTTATGGTTGGCATGGTCATCTTCAGGGTGGAGTCAGTATGTGAGGCGGTAGGTTATGGTTGGCATGGTCATCTTCAGGGTGGAGTCAGTATATGTGTAGAGATGAGCGAACCTGAACTTAAAACTTAGGCATTTGTACAGGACAGTTAGTGTCCGGTGCTAAACGCCAAATACAGACTTCTCCCAGAAATCTGTTGCAATGTTTGGCGTTCTGGGGGAAGTCTGGAGAGAGAATTTTCCAGCCAAAAGTTTGGGACCCCATTACAGTTCTGATACCCGAACTTCCACGGGTCCATTCATTCCTATATATAAGGGTGTTGTTTGGTATGGTCTTCTTCTTTAAGGTGTAATCAGGATATGAGGAGGTGGGTTGTAGCTGGGATGGTCCTCTTCAGGATAGAGTCTATATAAGTTGGTGTGTTGTTGTTGGGGGTGGTCTTCTTCAGTGAGAATCAGGATATGAGGGGGTAGGTTGTGCTTTGGATGTTTCTCCTCAGGGTGGAGTCAGTATATGAAGGGGTAGATTGTGGTTTGGGATGGTCTTCTTCATTGGGGAGTCAGTCTATAAGGAGGTGGGTTGTGTTTGGGGATGGAGTTTTGTCTTCTGGGTGGAGAAAGTATACTGAGGAGAGGTTATACATCTCCAGGTTTGGGAAAGTCCTGGATCAGAAGAAAAGTCTCCGTCTCTACACAGTGCAGATCCCTCATAAAAGAGAACGCCGCCCTCCACCGTGTTACATCACCAAATGGGATGGACAGAGCTTCCTGCCACTTCTCACCGAGCCGTGCGGTAATGAGGTCATCTCCTGCCTGGCAGTAAGGTAAGACCGCTGCCTACTCGGAGTCCACAGCTCGTATTCTTGTTATTGATAACCCCTTCCACTCTGAGGGTCTTATAGGTGGGTTTTTTGTTTTTTTTGCCTATCCCCACCACGTCTTCCCGCTAATGACTTGTCCCTCACGGATCTCTTCTGTTCCATGTTTTGATAATTCCATGTTACTTGGTTGTTACAGTGATTGCGGAACGTTCCTGGGTCTGGGCTCCGTCACCGGCTCTGTCGCCATCTACATTTCTTTTTCTCTTCAGGTTTGTATGTTACAGTAGGTGAAAAGATGTTGATGGCTTTTGTAATAGTTTATGGTGGCATCGTGAGGCACTAGTGCATGTGAGCCCATATCTCAGATTGGGCTATAAATTATGGAAGTGCCTATTGGGAGGGGATCAGGAGCAGATCGAGTAGGACTGTGTGCGTGCTGTATATAGTCAGAGGTTTCCATTACTTATGATTGTGCCACCCACAGAAGGGGCAAATTACAGAGTAATACTGTAGACATCGGTCATCGTGATTTAAGATGGGGCTGAGCTCAATGGAAAGCTGGTTATTTCCAGCAATAAAGTGCAGTTTGGGGTGTATTTATGTGGTAGGGAACTGATAATGCGTTGTCCTATCTGAACTCTGGTTAAGCATCGATTCATTTTATCCCTTTATTCTCCTCAAATCCCTCTCTTTCCTTTCCCTCCACCACTCCCTATTCTTCCTCCCTTTCTTCTTCCACGATCCTCTCTTCCGCCTTTACCCCCTCCGCGCCCCTCTCTTCCGCCTTTACCCCCTCCGCGCCCCTCTCTTCCGCCTTTACCCCCTCCGCGCCCCTCTCTTCCTCCTTTACCCCCTCCGCGCCCCTCTCTTCCGCCTTTACCCCCTCCGCGCCCCTCTCTTCCGCCTTTACCCCCTCCGCGCTCCTCTCTTCCGCCTTTACCCCCTCCGCGCTCCTCTCTTCCGCCTTTACCCCCTCCGCGCCCCTCTCTTCCGCCTTTACCCCCTCCGTGCCCCTCTCTTCCGCCTTTACCCCCTCCGCGCCCCTCTCTTCCGCCTTTACCCCCTCCGCGCCCCTCTCTTCCTCCTTTACCCCCTCCGCGCCCTTCTCTTCTTCCTTTACCCTCTCTTCCGCCTTTACCCCCTTCGCGCCCTTCTCTTCTTCCTTTACCCTCTCTTCCGCCTTTACCCCCTTCGCGCTCCTCTCTTCTTCCTTTACCCTCTCTTCCGCCTTTACCCCCTTCGCGCTCCTCTCGTCTTCCTTTACCCTCTCTTCCGCCTTTACCCCCTTCGCGCTCCTCTCTTCCGCCTTTACACCCCCTCCGCGCTCCTCTCTTCCGCCTTTACCCCCTCCGCGCTCCTCTCTTCCGCCTTTACCCCCTCCGCGCCCCTCTCTTCCGCCTTTACCCCCTCCGCGCCCCTCTCTTCCGCCTTTACCCCCTCCGCGCCCCTCTCTTCCGCCTTTACCCCCTCCGCGCCCTTCTCTTCTTCCTTTACCCTCTCTTCCGCCTTTACCCCCTTCGCGCCCTTCTCTTCTTCCTTTACCCTCTCTTCCGCCTTTACACCCCCTCCGCGCTCCTCTCTTCCGCCTTTACCTCCTTTGCGCTCCTCTCTTTCGCCTCTATTACCCCTCTTCTCCCTTTTTGTCATCTTACTCATCCTGTGCGGTCTCTCTGTACAGAAGCTGTACTATGTCCAGGAAGCGCACGGCATTGTGGTCACTGACGTGGCCTTTTTCCCAGACACAATGCAAGGACAGCTTCTACGTGGTGACAATGAAGTAGCCATGCTGAGCGTGGCGGTGGACAGTCGCTGTAAACTACACGTGGTACCCAACAGACGTAGGTGTTCTCGTCTCAGTGAAGACACATGCACGTTTTTTTCAGGATGGATGGGAGGTTGTGGGGGTCAGCATGGGGTAATAATAGTGATTGTGTATGAGTCAATGCTGCCAACATGTGGTGATACTTCAGCGCCCTTGCTTTGGTGGTGACAACCCCTGGGTCATTACCTGTAGTTACAACCCTGCAACCACCATGTGGGGGATGGGCAGTGGAGAATGGTGGTCTTAAAGAATAGTGGTCTATGATCACAGAGCCTACTTATCTAAAGGCAAAGGATGGAAGGAAGGGGTGAGCCCTTGAAGCATGTGTATAGTTAGTGGTGCCTTTGCTGACGTCTCCTGCGATTTCCCTTTCAGGAACCTTCCCTGTGTGGCTGCTGTTCCTCCTTTGTGCATTGCTGGTCGTCTGCACCATCATTCTGCTCCAATACACATTTCCAGAATTCTTCTAGAAGTGTTCTCTGAGTGGAGATCCTATGACCGTCCAGGACATGACCTGGAGCCGGGGTGCATAGAGGAATGGGAGCTTCCCATGGTGGTTACAGTGTGGAGATGTCTCGCTGGCCGCTCATGTATCCGCACGTAACTTGCCTCCTGACGATGAGCAGCTGCAATCAGAAGGACCGAAGTTCTTGTCGTCTTCTCCACATTCCACGATTTATTTCTAGTCTTTGAGCTAATGATGAAACGTGACAGTTGATTATGAAGGGTCGACCTTTTATCTGGCTAGTTATGGACCATTGTGTAGTAATGTCGCCTCTGTGATACAGCTTCCTGTTGACCGATGAGCTCTGGTCCTTGGTGGTTGAGTTCCCTTCTGTAGAGGGTGAAATTCCCCACCATGACTCGCATAAGTTGCACAGACCCCACTTAGCTGCCATCCATACAGTGTTTCCATGTTGGAGACCACCCTGCATGTGCAGAGACTGCTGCTGGAGGCTGAGCCCGAGATTCATTAATAAAGGGGGATTTTACACTCGTTCAGTCTTGCATGTTCTTGGGGTCTTTAGCTTTATGGTCTTACCGTAATATTCACAGAGAAGATTTGTATGAAGGTTTACTACTAGAGTAAAGGCTACCACATGGACGTGATGAGGGTGCACAGCACTGGTAGTGTACGTATAGGTTTCAGTAGAAGAAGGTGGCGCGGAGACCAGGACTAAAAATTAAGAGTTATTCTCATTTTTTAAAGTTTAATATTCACAATCTACGTCCTCGATCTCCAGATCGCCGTGACCTCAGATCCAGGCCGGGACCGGACGTCCACATTTCCTCAGTTACTTTCATGTTGTTTGGTAAATGACCGGGACTGAGAGAAGTGAAGATCGCTGACCTGAGGGTTTGGTGTTGGCTCATGCAGGGGAGCCTCGTCTTCTGAGGCCCAGTATTCCCAGGGATGTGACTGGTTTTATATCAGCAATGCCCATTAACCAATGACTGCCGGTTCCAGAGCATCTGCATGGTGACAGGTTTACATTATTTAGCCTCAGTCAATGCACCCAGCAGTGGTCACGCTTCACGAAGGTCACATTCAGTCACAGTGACCGACAACATATCCAAACCTGGATGTTTTAGGTTACAGATTGAGTCTCGTGTGACTTTGCCACCATAGGCCATAATTTAGGTTTTGTGTGACTTTATGGACCTGTCGTGTGATTGTGTTCTTAAACCTCAATTACATCTCTAACATAATCATGTGACCGCCAAGTCTTCCTTACAAAACAGCGGTGGAACATGAGCTGGTGCATGGTGGCCACCGGGTTATGGAGTCGTTGGTGTTTAGACCCTGGATGGAGGGAGCAAGATACATCCTGAATATGTAGAGGAGGACATTCTGCTCAGGTTCAGGCACATTAAATAATGGGACAACCACTTCACTGCAACACAATGATCAAGTGAACGCAAAGACATGAACTATCCTTCAATGACTTCAACCCAACTGATTGAGAAGACAGAAAGCCACAAACAATGAGTTGGAGGGAAGCCAACCGCTTCTTATGGAAGGAAATCCCACATCCAAACAGAATTTTTCTGGCTGTCAGAGTCTGAGGTGGTAATGTAAGATTTCTGCTGTCCCATTATATTAGCACAAAGTCTGCACCTCGTTCCCATCTGATGGCTGTTACACCTTGTGTGGTGTAAAGAGGCAAAAAAATAAACTATTACTGTCCTACAACGGTAGCAATGTGTCGAGGTAAGATGGTGGAACCATTACCATGTGTGAGGACTATACAAGATGGGGTGTAGCCACGCGGTGAGTAGTCACATGGATATGCTCTGCTGACTAATGAGGTAGCGCTGGTGACCTGGGTAGATTCATTAGGTTAATACCTCTGTATATTCAGTCCATGAATGGATCCCACTACATGGAGAAGATAGATTATAGTCAATTCCTGTTGGATCTGTTCCTGGTAAATAATGAGGGGACTGTGGTATTTGTGGGACGAGAACAATTATGTAGCTGGTGACAGAATCCTTGTGTTCTGAACGGTTCCCTTCCCTGACAACTCTAAAGGCTCCTCCTGTACCCGCAGCTAATGGGAATCTGTCATAGCAAGTCTGGGTCTGAGGCTTAGTGGTTGGTGCTGGACGATGCTTTTATATTTACTGAGGTATTAGAAGAGTTCATGTTTGCGATTAGTTTTTGAGTCCATTCCCGGTAATGTTCCTGAGCTCTTCATGATGCAACAGTGTGGCACCCAAAACCTGTGAAAAAACACGATTCATGTATCGCTGGTGATGAGGAAAGGAACCTTCTAGGAAGCCAATGTGGCCACCGTGATTCAGAACCAGCAGAGCCACGTAAGGATGGGAGGAGGCTTCATCCATGGGGAGCGCTATCACAAGAGAAAAGAGATTGGAGAAATGAGTACAGTATATCAAGCCGCACCCCGATCTCAAGAGGACCAGATTTATACACTGATCTAGGATTTAGAAAAAGATCTAAAGAGGCCCTCACTATACAATCTTCTCCAAACTCTGGACCCAGACCTAAAGAGGCCCTGATTGTACACTCTGCTCCAGGAGCCAGACCAAGATCTAAAGAGGCCCTCTGTATAAAATCTCCATACTCATGACCCAAACCTAAAGATGCCCTGATTATACACTTTGCTCCATTAGCCAGACCAAGGTTTAAGGAGGCCCTTCCTATACAATCTTCTCCAAACTCTGGACCCAAACCTAAAGGCCCTGATTGTACACTCTGCTCCAGGAGCCAGACCAAGATCTAAAGAGGCCCTCCGTATAAAATCTTCTCCATACTCAGGACCCAGACCTAAAGCTGCCCTGATTATACACTCTGCTCCATTAGCCAGACCATGGTTTAAGGAGGCCCTTCCTATACAATCTTCTCCAAACTCTGGACCCAGACCTAAAGATGCCCTGATTATACACTCTGCTCCAGGAACCAGACCAAGGTCTAAGAAGTAGAGATGAGCAAATGTTTGGTTTTTGTCCCCGAATCTGATTTTGACATATTCGCCCCATATTTGAGCACTGTTTGTGCCGAATGTGTGTTTAATGATCGGTTCCGAACATATTCGGTAATTTTTACCCCCATTGACTCTAACGTTCAGCTGTGTTCTACGAATATTGCAAAAATAATATTCGATGCCGATCATATTCGGGACCGAATCCGAACAAATTCGCTCGTCTCCACTAAGGAGGCCCTTCCTATACAATCCAAACTGACCACAGACCTAAAGATGCCCTGATATACTCTGCTCCAGGAGCCAGACTAAGATCTAAAGAGGTCCTCACTATACAATCTTCTCCATACTCTGGACACAGATCTAGAGACCCTCTCTGTACAGTTTTCTCCAGGGTCCAGATCTAAAGAGACATTACAAGCAGCAGCAGGATATTAAAAATAATATGAAGGACCCTTCCCGTGTGTTCTGGGGTCTCTTTTGTCTTTGCTGTACAAGCACATTTTTGGGATGAGATTAAGAAAAGCTAGGCTAGAGTCTTGGCTGCGTCTAGAAGCAGAGCCGATTGTCCATCACATTTTAGATAAATCTTATCAGTAATGATTTGGAGATTAGATTGTTAAAGGGAATCTGTCACCTACTTTTGGCGAGCAATTTAAATGAGATCGGTCCGATGGGCGGTGTTTCCGCCCTTTGCCGCCTCCCCATCCTTGGCCGCCGTCCGCAGTTTTTTTTATGAATAGCTGTAGGTGTCCGACGTTTTTCGTGCGTGCGCTAAGCATTCATGGCTCGCGCATGTGCAGTATGCTTTGCCCAACTGCGGGCAAAGCCGAAAAGCCTGACTGCGCATGTGCCGGTTAACTAAGCCCCGGAAGTATTTTGCTGTGTTCTGGGGCCTAGTTTACCGGCACATGCGCAGTCAGGCTTTGCCCGCAGTTGGGCAAAGCATACTGTGTGTGCGCAAGCAAAGAATGCTTAGCGCATGTGCGAAAAATGGCAGACACCTACACCTATTCATGAAAAAACTGCGGACGGCGGCCAAGGATGGGGAGGCGGCAAAGATCGGAAACACCACCCATCGGACCGACCTCATTTAAATTGCCTGCCAAAAGTAGGTGTCAGATTCCCTTTAAAGGCTGACTTTTCTGCAATAACTTGTATATAGTTAACCATCCGTGGTCCTAGGATGCGTGGGTCTGTCGGTGAGTGGCACGGTTTCTCATGGGATTGACCATGTCTTTCACACCCAAAATACTGACTCATAACAGGTCTTAAATGTGAGTGTTGAAGGGGTATTAGATCATGGGCTCAATGATGGGAGTGATCGATCCGTTGCATCTTGGTTCACTTTAGGACTCACCTTCACTCGGAGAGAAGGGGTCATCAGCAGCGTTGAGGCACAGCACGGGCGTCTTGATCTTCTGCAGCTTGTCGTGAGGGCTGGCATTGCGGTAATACTCATCACATGAGCCGTAACCAAACACGACAGATGTGTAACGCTCATCAAACTCCCGGATGGAGCGAGACTGAAACAAAACCAGGAGATCAATGATGTAGCGAAGATCATTGTGTGTAGGACTCTGCTCTGGGATGTGGCTCCTTAGCAGGACATCTCTCTACTTTTTCTCACACCTGATTCCTTTACAGTCCATATTTCATGCATTTACAATACTGTCTATGGGCACAACCTGCTCTGAGAGCCCAGATTATATACATGACTCTACAGTTTTTCTTATATTTTCAATTATTTTGTAATTTTTGCAAAAATATATGTATAAACTGTTGTGAGTTGAGCCAGGCTGAATCTGTGCAGGTACCATCTATTAGTGAAGGATACAAGGATCACCTAAGGCCCCGTTCTCACATCTCCACTGTGGACCTCGAAGAGCAGCATTTACCACTGTGGATATTGTGAAAAAGAAGCTGGGGAGCCGCATTGCAAATCCGCACGGTGGGAGCTGAGCCGAAATCTAAGGAAATCATACCTTAACAACAGGTGTGTATTATTGACCAGATAGTGGTAAGATACCCAGAACATTCTGACGTGAGGCTTCTCACCTGTAAGATATGGTCCACATCAAGGACTTTTCCAATAATGTCACGGAACCTAGAAAAGAAAAGACGCTGAGAGAGGGGGGAAGGGAAGAAGAAAGGCCAATGGCAGAGGACATGATGGAGATGGTGAGAGGTAGGGAAAAAGAGAGGCCAGGTGCTGATGACCCGATCAGAAAAGGGAAGAAGAGACCAGGGGATCCGGACGCTGAGAGTTGGGGAAATGTAATAAGACCAAAGACATGATGAAGAAAATGACTGAGAGGTGGGAAAAGGGAAGAAGAGATGCCAGGGGCCCAAGGACACGTTGGAGAGATGGGGAATGGGATGAAGAGAGGCCAATGGCCGCGGACATGATAGAGACACAGAGATGAAGAAAAGAGGCCTGGGGCCAAGAACACAATGGAGACAGAGGTGATTAAAGGGAAAAAGAAGAGCCAGGGGCCAAATACATCATGGAAACCATGAGAGATGGGAAAAGGGACGAAGATAGGCCAGAGGAAGAGGACACGATGGAGAGACCCTGAGAAATTGGGAAAAGGAAGAAGGCCAGTGGCTGAGGACACGATGGAGAGATGCTAAAAGGTGGGGAAAGGAAAGGAGCGAGGGCTGAGGACACAATGAAGATGCTGAGAGATGGGGAAATGGAAGAAAAGAAGCCAGGGACTGAGGACACGATGGACAGAGTGAAAGGTGGAAAAAGGGAAGAAGAAAGCCCAGGAGCCAAGGACACAATGGAGATGGGGAAAGGGAAGAACTGAGGCTAAGGACAAGGTGGAGAAGCTGAGAGGCGGGAAAGGGAAATAAGGAGGACAAGATGGAGGCGCTGCTGCTCAGATAAATCTTACTTGTTCACTGTATCCCGGAGAGTAATAACCAGCGAGCGATTGAATAACCGGTAGTTCAGTGGTTGCTCCAAGGAGGCGGTAGACACAAAGACGTTCCACGGGGTGGAGAAGACAAGAGCTGCACAGAGCTGAGATTTGTGACCAGTGGCAGCCAAATAATTTAAAAGCAGCATACTAAAAAAATAAGAAAAGAGATTGTTGATGTTCGTGAAAAGAGGAATGATAGGAAGTGGGGTAGTATCTGTGATGTCGGTCAGGAGTGGAGTTAGTGTCGGCCATCACACTCAGGAGCGGGCTCAGTACGGGTTATGACGGTCAGGAGGTGGGTCAGTACGGGTTATGACGGTCAGGAGGTGGGTCAGTACGGGTTATGACGGTCAGGAGGTGGGTCAGTACGGGTTATGACGGTCAGAAGGTGGGTCAGTACGGGTTATGACAGTCAGGAGGTGGGTCAGTACGAGTTATGGACAGTCAGGAGCTGGGTCAGTACGGGTTATGACAGTCAGGAGGTGGGTCAGTACGGGTTATGATGGTCAGGAGGTGGGTCAGTACGAGTTATGACAGAAGCTGGGTCAGTATGGGTTATGATAGGAGCAGGGTCAGTACACATTGACTTTCAGAAGTGAGGTTAGTACTGGTAATATGGGTCTGCGGGGTCAATACAGGTTATAACGGTTAGGAGTGGGGTCAGTACAGGTAATGAGGGTTAATAGCGGGGTCAATATACAGGTATGAGGTTTAGGAACGGGGTGAGTACAGGTTATGATGGTCAGGAGCGGGGTCAGTACACATGAAGGTCAGAAGTGAGGTTAGTACTGGTGATAACGGTCAGGAGCGGGGTCAATACAGGTAATGAGGGTCAGGAGCGGGGTCAGTACAGGTTATGACGGTCAGGAGGGGGGGTCAGTACACATGACTGTTAGAAATGAGGTCAGTACTGGTGATAAGGGTCAGCGGGGTCAATACAGGTTATAACGGTCAGGAGCGGGGTCAGTACAGGTTATGACGGTCAGGAGCAGGGTCAGTACACATGACTGTTAGAAATGAGGTCAGTACTGGTGATAAGGGTCAGCGGGGTCAATACAGGTTATAACGGTTAGGAGTGGGGTCAGTACAGGTAATGAGGGTTAATAGCGGGGTCAATACAGGTAATGAGGGTCAGGAGCGGGGTCAGTACAGGTTATGACGGTCAGGAGTGGGGTCAGTACACATGACTGTTAGAAATTAGGTCAGTACTGGTGATAAGGGTCAGCGGGATCAATACAGGTTATAACGGTTAGGAGTGGGGTCAGTACAGGTAATGAGGGTTAGGCTGAGTGCAGAGGTACTTTTTGGCCCTGCGGATTTTTCCGCGCAGAATGGAAGAAATCCGCAGGTCAAATGACCTGCATTTTTCCCCCTGCGGATTTGGTGACAGGGGAGATGGAAAACCGCACAAAAGAAGTAACATGCTGCGGATTTTGTACCGCGGGAAAACCGTGTGGAAAAATCTGCAGCGTCTGCACAGCGTTTTTTTTTTTACATTGATTTTAAGGCTACTGTACATCACAATGCGGATATGCAACGTTTCTGCGCGGTAAAATCCGCTGGGGATCCGCTGCAAATCTGCATCGTGTGCACACAGCCTTAATAGCGGGGTCAGTACAGGTTATGATGGTCAGGAGCGGGGTCAGTACGCATTATGAAGGTCAGAAGTGAGGTTAGTACTGGTGATAACGGTCAGGAGCGGGGTCCATAGAGGTAATGAGGGTCAGGAGCGGGGTGAGTACACGTTATGACGGTCAGGAGCGGGGTCAGTAGAGGTAATGAGGGTCAGGAGCGAGGTGAGTACACGTTATGACGGTCAGGAGCGGGGTCAGTACTAGGTATGATGGTTTGGAGCAAGATCACTATTAGTTATGATGGTCAGAAACGGGGTGAGTACTGGTGAAAACGGTCATGAACAGGGTCAGTAAGGGTTATTACAGTCAGGAGTGCAGTCAGTATAATTATGATGATCAGGAGTGGGTTCAATACAGGATATGGTCAAGAGCAAGGCCAGTACAGGTTATTATCAGGAGCGGGGTCAGGACAGGTTCTATTGGTCAAATGCAGGTTCAGCAGAGGTCATGGTTGGGAGCGAGATCAGTAGTGGGGATACTGGTCAGGTTATGATGGTAAGCAGTAGGGCCAGGAGCGCATTCAGTACATATTATATTATAACGGACAGTTATCGTCACCCATGGTTATTGTGGTAAATAAGCTCCAGCTGGATCTACCGGGGTGGCAGTGCCAGGGCCTACTCGTTTCTTTTGGGTGACGCAGTGCAGCATCCATCACCACTCGAGTGTTGTCTGTCACACCCACATCTCAGATTTGCCACAAATCTAGTTGTGACTGGAGGACCCTGGAACCAGTTGAGGCCTTGTGATAAAGCACAGTCCTTTGTGTCTCCACACCCTGAAAACTTGATGCACCACTTACCCTCCAATTGACACCCCGACAGCCACTAGAGGAGCAGCTGGGAGACAGCTGTGGACATGGCTGACTACCCTGGAAAGGTCTTCTGTGTTTGCTGCACAGAAAGTGCGATGCGTCTATGGAGAGATTGAGGACGTCACCACCATTCATGGTCTCCACACGGGTCCTACAGGATGGCTACTTACCAGCAACTTCTCCCCTCCAAAGCCACGGTTATTGAATACAACACACCTGCGGGAGGGCAGAGAGATGCCATGTTACTATGTGTGGACTGTTCACCTCCCCGACCACCAGATCATCCTGTGACTACTCACCTGTAGCCATCGCTGCAGGCCTGGCTCACCAGGTGCAGGATGTAGGACTGTTGACTGTTTCCAGTAAGGCCTGGCAGTAGGATAATAGCTGGGCGAGAGGCGGAATCTGGAAATTGGGAACTCTCATCATTGTCTATCCAGTCCAATGATATCTGACCGCCATCATCAGTGCTGATGACCTCACTGCATGGAAAAACCACAGGGTGACAGCATTGATGAGGCCACAACATGGAGGAAGGAATCACACGAACAATGAATACTGGAGGGGTCACATACTTCCTGTACGAGACATGAGGTTTGGAGGCCAACATGACACGGACAATGGTCTGTAGTCGCCCTCCATGACACCAAAAAGTCGGGCAGAACTTTTCCATCACTACCGGGCAGTGTGACTCCAGGAACTGGCGCAGTGGCCCAGAGGACACAAGGTGAGGCCTCTACATGAAGAGGATAAATAAATCTACTGATGCAGCCGAGGTACAGGGATGAACAAGAGAAGTCACATAAACATCATGGATCATGCATGGAAAGTTATATAGATGGATATCTCCAGATGGGACACAGGGGTCTAAAGAAGACCGAGAGATCTGGAGTTGTTCAAAGGGATCTAGAGAGAGACTTCTGGTCACAGGGAGTGAATGATCTAAAGGTGGAGAAGTCTCAAGAGGGAGAACAAAGGAGTCTGAAGGATGAGGAGGACAGAAGCGTCTGGAGTGTAGGACAAAAGAGCTTGGAGGAGTGTGACATGAGTGCGGAGGTGAACAGTAGAGTCTGGAGGGAAGACAGAAGTATAAAGAAGACAGAGATCTGGGGATGATCAAAGCGGTCTAGAGGGACATGTCTGGGAGCAGGGAAGGAGGTGTCTAAATGAGATGAAGAGGATGGCGGAGGACAGGAGTGTGGAGCGAGAGGACAATTCTGGAGGATAGAGGAGTTTGGAGATTAGGAAAAAATAGTCTAGAGGGGTATGGAGGGAGTAGGACAGAAGAGTCTGCAAGGAAGAGGAGGACAGGCATCTGGTGAGAGGAGGGTGATGGGGAAATATAGGGGGGGGGAGAGGCTAGAGGAATGATGAGGACAAAAGGGAACAGAGGAGCCTGGGGGAGGTGGAGGATAATGGTGTCTGGAGGGAGTACAGAGAAATTTGGGTACAGGAGGACAGAGGAGAACTAAGGAGTCTGGGAGGGAGGGGTAGGACTCAGGCATCTGGAGGAAAGAGGATAACAGAGGAGTCTGAGGAGAGGTGGAAGTCAGAGGAGTCTGGGGGAAGAAGGAGAACAGAAAGATCCGAGGGGGAGGAGGACAGGTTGGTGCCTTGTTCCTGGTGTATGTTACTCTGATGCTGGAAACCAGATTTCTGGGGTAGAGGCCACGTGTGGCCGGGGGTTCTGCTGCAGTTGTGTGTGATTAAGGCTGAGTGCAGACGTACTTTTTGGCCCTGCGGATTTTTCCACGCAGAATGGAACAAAATCCGCAGGTCAAATGACCTGCATTTTTCCTGCGGATTTTTTCCATTTTTCATGCGGTTTTTGTGCGGTTTTCCCCCTGCGGATTTGGTGACAGGGGAGGTGGAAAACTGCACAAAAGAAGTAACATGCTGCGGATTTTGTACCGCGGAAAAATCCGCAGCGTCTGCACAGCGGTTTTTTTTCCATTGATTTTAAGGCTACTGTACATCACAATGCGGATATGCAACGTTTCTGCGCGGTAAAATCCGCTGCGGAACCGCTGCAAATCTGCATCGTGTGCACACAGCCTTAGGCTGTTGTAGGTTTTGTGGATCTTCACTTCTAAACACTGAGTGAAAGGTGATGACAGAAAGTGAGAAATAGAGGAGAGGGAGGGGGTCGGAGACTTTGTCCTCAGTGACAGTCGGAAGATTGAGAAGAGAGAATCGCTCACAGCCAAGAAAAAGGTGACACTGACCCGACATATCTGTGTCCAGTAATAGAGCAGCCAGCTCACCCCAACCGTCAGGAACAGGGGGGTCCAGCCAAAAGGAGGAGACCGAGGGCGAGACACCGCGGGCATGGCGCTGCCGCACCTGTGAGGACGGAAGAACCGACCGCACTGCTCAGAGAAACAATGTAACAAGGGACAGAATCATGTCACACAAAGGGGAAACAATGTAACAAGGCACAGAATCATGTCACACAGAGGGGAAACAATGTAACAAGGGACAGAATCATGTCACACAGAGGGGAAACAATGTAACAAGGGACAGAATCATGTCACACAGAGGGGAAACAATGTAACAAGGGACAGAATCATGTCACACAGAGGGGAAACAATGTAACAAGGGACAGAATCATGTCACACAGAGGGGAAACAATGTAACAAGGGGCAGAATCATGTCACACAGAGGGGAAACAATGTAACAAGGGACAGAATCATGTCACACAGAGGGGAAACAATGTAACAAGGGACAGAATCATGTCACACAGAGGGGAAACAATGTAACAAGGGACAGAATCATGTCACACAGAGGGGAAACAATGTAACAAGGGACAGAATCATGTCACACAGAGGGGAAACAATGTAACAAGGGGCAGAATCATGTCACACAGAGGGGAAACAATGTAACAAGGGACAGAATCAGGTCACACAGAGGAAACAATGTAACAAGGGGCAGAATCATGTCACACAGAGGGGAAACAATGTAACAAGGGGCAGAATCATGTCACACAGAGGGGAAACAATGTAACAAGGGACAGAATCATGTCACACAGAGGGGAAACAATGTAACAAGGGGCAGAATCATGTCACACAGAGGGGAAACAATGTAACAAGGCACAGAATCATGTCAAACAGAGGGGAAACAATGTAACAAGGGACAGAATCATGTCACACAGAGGGGAAACAATGTAACAAGGCACAGAATCATGTCACACAGAGGGGAAACAATGTAACAAGGGACAGAATCATGTCACACAAAGGGGAAACAATGTAACAAGGCACAGAATCATGTCACACAGAGGAAACAATGTAACAAGGGACAGAATCATGTCACACAGAGGGGAAATAATGTAACAAGGGACAGAATCATGTCACACAGAGGGGAAACAATGTAACAAGGGGCAGAATCATGTCACACAGAGGGGAAACAATGTAACAAGGGACAGAATCATGTCACACAGAGGGGAAACAATATAACAAGGGACAGAATCATGTCACACAGAGGGGAAACAATGTAACAAAGGGGCAGAATCATGTCACACAGAGGGGAAACAATGTAACAAGGGGCAGAATCATGTCACACAGAGGGGAAACAATGTAACAAGGGACAGAATCATGTCACACAGAGGGGAAACAATGTAACAAGGGACAGAATCAGGTCACACAGAGGGGAAACAATGTAACAAGGGACAGAATCAGGTCATACAGGTGAAACAATGTAACAAGGGACAGAATTATGTCACACAGAGGGGAAACAATGTAACAAGGGGCAGAATCAGGTCACACAGAGGGGAAACAATGTAACAAGGCACAGAATCATGTCACACAGAGGGGAAACAATGTAACAAGGCACAGAATCATGTCACACAGAGGGAAACAATGTAACAAGGGGCAGAATCATGTCACACAGAGGGGAAACAATGTAACAAGGGACAGAATCATGTCACACAGAGGGGAAACAATGTAACAAGGGACAGAATCATGTCACACAGAGGGGAAACAATGTAACAAGGGACAGAATCAGGTCACACAGAGGGGAAACAATGTAACAAGGCACAGAATCATGTCACACAGAGGGAAACAATGTAACAAGGGACAGAATCATGTCACACAGAGGGTAAACAATGTAACAAGGGACAGAATCATGTCACACAGAGGGGAAACAATGTAACAAGGCACAGAATCATGTCACACAGAGGGGAAACAATGTAACAAGGGGCAGAATCATGTCACACAGAGGGGAAACAATGTAACGAGGGACAGAATCATGTCACACAGAGGGGAAACAATGTAACAAGGCACAGAATCATGTCACACAGAGGGGAAACAATGTAACAAGGGACAGAATCATGTCACAGGTGAAACAATGTAACAAGGGACAGAATCATGTCACACAGAGGGGAAACAATGTAACAAGGGGCAGAATCATGTCACACAGAGGAGAAATAATGTAACAAGGGGCAGAATCAGGTCACACAGAGGGGAAACAATGTAACAAGGAGCAGAATCATGTCACACAGGGGAAACAATGTAACAAGGGACAGAATCATGTCACAAAGAGGGGAAACAATGTAACAAGGGGCAGAATCAGGTCACACAGAGGGGAAACAATGTAACAAGGGGCAGAATCATGTCACACAGAGGGGAAACAATGTAACAAGGGGCAGAATCAGGTCACACAGAGGGGAAACAATGTAACAAGGGACAGAATCATGTCACAAAGAGGGGAAACAATGTAACAAGGGGCAGAATCAGGTCACACAGAGGGGAAACAATGTAACAAGGGACAGAATCATGTCACACAGAGGGGAAACAATGTAACAAGGGGCAGAATCAGGTCACACAGAGGGGAAACAATGTAACAAGGAGCAGAATCATGTCACACAGGGGAAACAATGTAACAAGGGACAGAATCATGTCACAAAGAGGGGAAACAATGTAACAAGGGACAGAATCATGTCACACAGAGGGGAA
This sequence comes from Dendrobates tinctorius, assembly GCF_039654945.1. Lineage (NCBI taxonomy): Eukaryota > Metazoa > Chordata > Amphibia > Anura > Dendrobatidae > Dendrobates > Dendrobates tinctorius. The sequence continues at coordinate 4,484,686 of NW_027361918.1, read as the reverse complement.
ACAATGTAACAAGGGACAGAATCATGTCACACAGAGGGGAAACAATGTAACAAGGGACAGAATCATGTCACACAGAGGGGAAACAATGTAACAAGGCACAGAATCATGTCACACAGAGGGGAAACAATGTAACAAGGGACAGAATCATGTCACACAGAGGGGAAACAATGTAACAAGGGGCAGAATCAGGTCACACAGAGGGGAAACAATGTAACAAGGAGCAGAATCATGTCACACAGGGGAAACAATGTAACAAGGGACAGAATCATGTCACACAGAGGGGAAACAATGTAACAAGGGACAGAATCATGTCACACAGAGGGGAAACAATGTAACAAGGGACAGAATCATGTCACACAGAGGGGAAACAATGTAACAAGGAGCAGAATCATGTCACACAAAGGGGAAACAATGTAACAAGGGACAGAATCATGTCACACAAAGGGGAAACAATGTAACAAGGCACAGAATCATGTCACACAGAGGGGAAACAATGTAACAAGGGGAAGAATCATGTCACACAGAGGGGAAACAATGTAACAAGGGACAGAATCATGTCACACAGAGGGGAAACAATGTAACAAGGGACAGAATCATGTCACACAGAGGGGAAACAATATAACAAGGGACAGAATCATGTCACACAGAGGGGAAACAATGTAACAAGGGGCAGAATCATGTCACACAGAGGGGAAACAATGTAACAAGGGACAGAATCATGTCACACAGAGGGGAAACAATGTAACAAGGGACAGAATCATGTCACACAGAGGGGAAACAATATAACAAGGGGCAGAATCATGTCACACAGAGGGGAAACAATGTAACAAGGGACAGAATCATGTCACACAGAGGGGAAACAATGTAACAAGGGACAGAATCATGTCACACAGAGGGGAAACAATGTAACAAGGGACAGAATCATGTCACAGAGGGGAAACAATGTAACAAGGCACAGAATCATGTCACACAGAGGGGAAACAATGTAACAAGGCACAGAATCATGTCACACAGAGGAAACAATGTAACATGGGACAGAATCATGTCACACAGAGGGGAAACAATGTAACAAGGGACAGAATCAGGTCACACAGAGGGGAAACAATGTAACAAGGGGCAGAATCATGTCACACAGAGGGGAAACAATGTAACAAGGGACAGAATCATGTCACACAGAGGGGAAACAATGTAACAAGGGACAGAATCATGTCACACAGGTGAAACAATGTAACAAGGGACAGAATCATGTCACACAGAGGGGAAACAATGTAACAAGGGACAGAATCATGTCACAGGTGAAACAATGTAACAAGGGACAGAATTATGTCACACAGAGGGGAAACAATGTAACAAGGCACAGAATAATGTCACACAGAGGGGAAACAATGTAACAAGGGGCAGAATCAGGTCACACAGAGGGGAAACAATGTAACAAGGGACAGAATCATGTCACACAGAGGGGAAACAATGTAACAAGGCACAGAATCATGTCACACAGAGGGGAAACAATGTAACAAGGGGCAGAATCATGTCACACAGAGGGGAAACAATGTAACGAAGGACAGAATCATGTCACACAGAGGGGAAACAATGTAACAAGGGACAGAATCATGTCACAGGTGAAACAATGTAACAAGGGACAGAATTATGTCACACAGAGGGGAAACAATGTAACGAGGGACAGAATCATGTCACACAGAGGGGAAACAATGTAACAAGGCACATAATCATGTCACACAGAGGGGAAACAATGTAACAAGGGACAGAATCATGTCACACAGGTGAAACAATGTAACAAGGGACAGAATCATGTCACACAGGGGAAACAATGTAACAAGGGGCAGAATCAGGTCACACAGAGGGGAAACAATGTAACAAGGAGCAGAATCATGTCACACAGGGGAAACAATGTAACAAGGGACAGAATCAGGTCACACAGAGGGGAAACAATGTAACAAGGGACAGAATCATGTCACACAGAGGGGAAACAATGTAACAAGGGGCAGAATAAGGTCACACGGAGGGGAAACAATGTAACAAGGAGCAGAATCATGTCACACAGGGGAAACAATGTAACAAGGGACAGAATCATGTCACACAGAGGGGAAACAATGTAACAAGGGACAGAATCATGTCAAACAGAGGGGAAACAATGTAACAAGGGACAGAATCATGTCACACAGAGGGGAAACAATGTAACAAGGGACAGAATCATGTCACACAGAGGGGAAACAATGTAACAAGGGACAGAATCATGTCACACAGAGGGGAAACAATGTAACAAGGGACAGAATCATGTCACACAGAGGGGAAACAATGTAACAAGGGACAGAATCATGTCAAACAGAGGGGAAACAATGTAACAAGGGACAGAATCATGTCACACAGAGGGGAAACAATGTAACAAGGGACAGAATCAGGTCACACAGAGGGGAAACAATGTAACAAGGGACAGAATCAGGTCACACAGAGGGGAAACAATGTAACAAGGAGCAGAATCATGTCACACAGAGGGGAAACAATGTAACAAGGGACAGAATCATGTCACACAGAGGGGAAACAATGTAACAAGGCACAGAATCATGTCACACAGAGGGGAAACAATGTAACAAGGGGCAGAATCATGTCACACAGAGGGGAAACAATGTAATAAGGGGCAGAATCATGTCACACAGAGGGGAAACAATGTAACAAGGGACAGAATCATGTCACACAGGTGAAACAATGTAACAAGGGACAGAATCATGTCACACAGAGGGGAAACAATGTAACAAGGGGCAGAATCATGTCACACAGGGGAAACAATGTAACAAGGGGCAGAATCAGGTCACACAGAGGAGAAACAATGTAACAAGGGACAGAATCATGTCACACAGAGGGGAAACAATGTAACAAGGGGCAGAATCAGGTCACACAGAGGGGAAACAATGTAACAAGGGACAGAATCATGTCACACAGAGGGGAAACAATGTAACAAGGAGCAGAATCATGTCACACAGAGGGGAAACAATGTAACAAGGGACAGAATCATGTCACACAGAGGGGAAACAATGTAACAAGGGACAGAATCAGGTCACACAGAGGGGAAACAATGTAACAAGGGACAGAATCATGTCACACAGAGGAGAAACAATGTAACAAGGGACAGAATCATGTCACACAGAGGGGAAACAATGTAACAAGGGACAGAATCAGGTCACACAGAGGGGAAACAATGTAACAAGGGACAGAATCAGGTCACACAGAGGAGAAACAATGTAACAAGGGACAGAATCATGTCACACAGAGGGGAAACAATGTAACAAGGGACAGAATCAGGTCACACAGAGGGGAAACAATGTAACAAGGGACAGAATCAGGTCACACAGAGGGGAAACAATGTAACAAGGAGCAGAATCATGTCACACAGAGGGGAAACAATGTAACAAGGGACAGAATCATGTCACACAGAGGGGAAACAATGTAACAAGGCACAGAATCATGTCACACAGAGGGGAAACAATGTAACAAGGGGCAGAATCATGTCACACAGAGGGGAAACAATGTAATAAGGGGCAGAATCATGTCACACAGAGGGGAAACAATGTAACAAGGGACAGAATCATGTCACACAGGTGAAACAATGTAACAAGGGACAGAATCATGTCACACAGAGGGGAAACAATGTAACAAGGGGCAGAATCATGTCACACAGGGGAAACAATGTAACAAGGGGCAGAATCAGGTCACACAGAGGAGAAACAATGTAACAAGGGACAGAATCATGTCACACAGGGGAAACAATGTAACAAGGGGCAGAATCAGGTCACACAGAGGGGAAACAATGTAACAAGGGACAGAATCATGTCACACAGAGGGGAAACAATGTAACAAGGAGCAGAATCATGTCACACAGAGGGGAAACAATGTAACAAGGGACAGAATCATGTCACACAGGGGAAACAATGTAACAAGGGACAGAATCATGTCACACAGAGGGGAAACAATGTAACAAGGGACAGAATCATGTCACACAGAGGGGAAACAATGTAACAAGGGACAGAATCATGTCACACAGAGGGGAAACAATGTAACAAGGGACAGAATCAGGTCACACAGAGGGGAAACAATGTAACAAAGAGCAGAATCATGTCACACAGAGGGGAAACAATGTAACAAGGGGAAGAATCAGGTCACACAGAGGGGAAACAAGGTAACAAGGGACAGAATCATGTCACACAGCGGAAACAATGTAACGAGGGACAGAATCATGTCACACAGAGGGGAAACAATGTAACAAGGGACAGAATCATGTCACACAGAGAGGAAACAATGTAACAAGGGGCAGAATCATGTCACACAGAGGGGAAACAATGTAACAAGGGACAGAATCAGGTCACACAGAGGGGAAACAATGTAACAAGGAGCAGAATCATGTCACACAGAGGGGAAACAATGTAACAAGGGACAGAATCATGTCACACAGGGGAAACAATGTAACAAGGGGCAGAATCATGTCACTCAGAGGGGAAACAATGTAACAAGGGACAGAATCAGGTCACACAGAGGGGAAACAATGTAACAAGGGGCAGAATCATGTCACACAGAGGGGAAACAATGTAACAAGGGGCAGAATCAGGTCACACAGAGGAGAAAATGTAACAAGGGGCAGAATCAGGTCACACAGAGGAGAAACAATGTAACAAGGGGCAGAATCATGTCACACAGAGGGGAAACAATGTAACAAGGGGAAGAATCATGTCACACAGAGGGGAAATAATGTAACAAGGAGCAGAATCATGTGACACAGAGGGGAAACAATGTAACAAGGAGAAGAATCATGTCACACAGAGGGGAAACAATGTAACAAGGGGCAGAATCATATCACACAGAGGAGAAATAATGTAACAAGGGAGAGAATCATGTCACACAGAGGGGAAACAATGTAACAAGGGGCAGAATCATGTCACACAGAGGAGAAATAATGTAACAAGGGGCAGAATCATGTCACACAGAGGAGAAACAAGGTAACAAGGGGCAGAATCAGGTCACACAGAGGGGAAACAATGTAACAAGGGGCAGAATCATGTCACACAGAGGGGAAACAAGGTAACAAGGGGCAGAATCATGTCACACAGAGGGGAAACAATGTAACAAGGGGCAGAATCATGTCACACAGAGGGGAAACAAGGTAACAAGGGGCAGAATCATGTCACACAGAGGGGAAACAATGTAACAAGGGGCAGAATCAGGTCACACAGAGGGGAAACAATGTAACAAGGGACAGAATCATGTCACACAGAGGGGAAACTATGTAACAAGGGGCAGAATCATGTCACACAGAGGGGAAACAATGTAACAAGGGGCAGAATCAGGTCACACAGAGGGGAAACAATGTAACAAGGGACAGAATCATGTCACACAGAGGGGAAACAATGTAACAAGGGGCAGAATCATGTCACACAGAGGGGAAACAATATAACAAGGGGCAGAATCATGTCACACAGAGGGGAAACAATGTAACAAGGGGCAGAATCATGTCACACAGAGGAGAAATAATGTAACAAGGGGCAGAATCTTGTCACACAGAGGGGAAACAATGTAACAAGGGGCAGAATCATGTCACACAAAGGGGAAACAATGTAACGAGGGACAGAATCATGTCACACAGAGGGGAAATAATGTAACAAGGGACAGAATCATGTCACACAGAGGGGAACAATGTAACAAGGGACAGAATCGTTACACAGAGGGGAAACAAGGTAACAAGGGACAGAATCATGTCACACAGAGGGGAAACAATGTAACAAGGGACAGAATCGTTACACAGAGGGGAAACAAGGTAACAAGGGGCAGAATCATGTCACACAGAGGGGAAACAATGTAACAAGCGGCAGAATTATGTCACACAGAGGGTAAACAAGGTAACAAGGGGCAGAATCATGTCACACAGAGGGGAAACAATGTAACAAGGGACAGAATCATGTCACACAGAGGGGAAACAATGTAACAAGGAGCAGAATCAGGTCACACAGAGGGGAAACAATGTAACAAGGGACAGAATCATGTCACACAGAGGGGAAACAATGTAACAAGGGACAGAATCATGTCACACAGAGGGGAAACAATGTAACAAGGGGCAGAATCATGTCACACAGAGGAAACAATGTAACAAGGGGCAGAATCATGTCACACAGAGGAGAAATAATGTAACAAGGGGCAGAATCATGTCACACAGAGGGGAAACAATGTAACAAGGGACAGAATCATGTCACACAGAGGGGAAACAATGTAACAAGGGACAGAATCATGTCACACAGAGGGGAAACAATGTAACAAGGGACAGAATCATGTCACACAGAGGGGAAACAATGTAACAAGGGGCAGAATCATGTCACACAGAGGAGAAATAATGTAACAAGGGGCAGAATCATGTCACACAGAGGGGAAACAATGTAACAAGGGACAGAATCATGTCACACAGAGGGGAAACAATGTAACAAGGGACAGAATCATGTCACACAGAGGGGAAACAATGTAACAAGGGGCAGAATCATGTCACAAGGGGCAGAATCATGTCACACAGAGGAAACAATATAACAAGGGACAGAATCAGGTCATACAGAGGGGAAACAATGTAACAAGGGACAGAATCATGTCACACAGAGGGGAAACAATGTAACAAGGGGCAGAATCATGTCACACAGAGGAAACAATATAACAAGGGACAGAATCATGTCACACAGAGGGGAAACAATGTAACAAGGGGCAGAATCATGTCACACAGAGGGGAAACAATGTAACAAGGGGCAGAATCATGTCACACAGAGGAGAAATAATGTAACAAGGGGCAGAATCATGTCACACAGAGGGGAAACAATGTAACAAGGGACAGAATCATGTCACACAGAGGGGAAACAATGTAACAAGGGGCAGAATCATGTCACACAGAGGGGAAACAATGTAACAAGGGGCAGAATCATGTCACACAGAGGGGAAACAATGTAACAAGGGGCAGAATCATGTCACACAGAGGGGAAACAATGTAACGAGGGACAGAATTATGTCACACAGAGGAAACAATGTAACAAGGAGCAGAATCATGTCACACAGAGGGGAAACAATGTAACAAGGGACAGAATCATGTCACACAGAGGAAACAATGTAACAAGGGACAGAATCAGGTCACACAGAGGGGAAACAGTGTAACAAGGGGCAGAATCATGTCACACAGAGGGGAAACAATGTAACAAGGGGCAGAATCATATCACACAGAGGAAACAATGTAACAAGGAGCAGAATCATGTCACACAGAGGGGAAACAATGTAACAAGGGACAGAATCATGTCACACAGAGGAAACAATGTAACAAGGGACAGAATCAGGTCACACAGAGGGGAAACAGTGTAACAAGGGGCAGAATCATGTCACACAGAGGGGAAACAATGTAACAAGGGGCAGAATCATGTCACACAGAGGAAACAATGTAACAAGGGGCAGAATCATGTCACACAGAGGGGAAACAATGTAACAAGGGACAGAATCATGTCACACAGAGGGGAAACAATGTAACAAGGGGCAGAATCATGTCACACAGAGGGGAAACAATGTAACAAGGGGCAGAATCATGTCACACAGAGGAGAAATAATGTAACAAGGGGCAGAATCATGTCACACAGAGGAGAAATAATGTAACAAGGGGCAGAATCATGTCACACAGAGGGGAAACAATGTAACAAGGGACAGAATCATGTCACACAGAGGGGAAACAGTGTAACAAGGCACAGAATCATGTCACACAGAGGGGAAACAATGTAACAAGGGGCAGAATCATGTCACACAGAGGAGAAATAATGTAACAAGGGGCAGAATCATGTCACACAGAGGGGAAACAATGTAACAAGGGACAGAATCATGTCACACAGAGGGGAAACAATGTAACAAGGGACAGAATCATGTCACACAGAGGAAACAATGTAACAAGGGACAGAATCATGTCACACAGAGGAGAAACAATGTAACAAGGGACAGAATTATGTCACACAGAGGGGAAACAGTGTAACAAGGGGCAGAATCATGTCACACAGAGGGGAAACAGTGTAACAAGGGGCAGAATCATGTCACACAGAGGGGAAACAATGTAACAAGGGACAGAATCATGTCACACAGAGGAAACAATGTAACAAGGGACAGAATCAGGTCACACAGAGGGGAAACAGTGTAACAAGGGGCAGAATCATGTCACACAGAGGGGAAACAATGTAACAAGGAGCAGAATCATGTCACACAGAGGGGAAACAATGTAACAAGGGACAGAATCAGGTCACACAGAGGGGAAACAATGTAACAAGGAGCAGAATCATGTCACACAGAGGGGAAACAATGTAACAAGGGACAGAATTATGTCACACAGAGGGGAAACAGTGTAACAAGGGGCAGAATCATGTCACACAGAGGGGAAACAGTGTAACAAGGGGCAGAATCATGTCACACAGAGGGGAAACAATGTAACAAGGGACAGAATCATGTCACACAGAGGAAACAATGTAACAAGGGACAGAATCAGGTCACACAGAGGGGAAACAGTGTAACAAGGGGCAGAATCATGTCACACAGAGGGGAAACAATGTAACAAGGAGCAGAATCATGTCACACAGAGGGGAAACAATGTAACAAGGGGTAGAATCATGTCACACAGAGAGGAAACAATGTAACAAGGGGCAGAATCATGTCACACAGAGGAAACAATGTAACAAGGGACAGAATCAGGTCACACAGAGGGGAAACAATGTAACAAGGGACAGAATCAGGTCACACAGAGGAAACAATGTAACAAGGCACAGAATCATGTCACACAGAGGGGAAACAATGTAACAAGGGGCAGAATCATGTCACACAGAGGGGAAACAATGTAACAAGGGGCAGAATCATGTCACACAGAGGGGAAACAATGTAACAAGGGACAGAATCAGGTCACACAGAGGAAACAATGTAACAAGGCACAGAATCATGTCACACAGAGGGGAAACAATGTAACAAGGGGCAGAATCATGTCACACAGAGGGGAAACAATGTAACAAGGGGCAGAATCATGTCACACAGAGGGGAAACAATGTAACAAGGGGCAGAATCATGTCACACAGAGGGGAAACAATGTAACAAGGGACAGAATCAGGTCACACAGAGGAAACAATGTAACAAGGCACAGAATCATGTCACACAGAGGGGAAACAATGTAACAAGGGGCAGAATCATGTCACACAGAGGGGAAACAATGTAACAAGGGGCAGAATCATGTCACACAGAGGAAACAATGTAACAAGGGACAGAATCATGTCACACAGAGGGGAAACAATGTAACAAGGGGCAGAATCAGGTCACACAGAGGAAACAATGTAACAAGGGGCAGAATCATGTCACACAGAGGAAACAATGTAACAAGGGACAGAATCATGTCACACAGAGGGGAAACAATGTATCAAGGGGCAGAATCATGTCACACAGAGGGGACAGTGTATCCAGCCCATCAGACCCTGGTGGTCACACAGCCCCCTCCTGCACCTTGTCCGTACCCCGGCTTTAGGCTCCACGTTCTGGGCTTCGGCTTTTCCCAGTGGCCTCTGAATGTGCAGCCACCTGAGCACCCACAGTGCTTCCTGCACTGCCAGGCCCCGCCCCACTGAGGTCTCTGCCGCCATCTTTGTAATGGGAAACATTGTTAACCCCTCAGGGTCCAGAGAGGAGAGGATCATGGCCGAAGGTAAAAAAAAAACATTTATGGGTTTACTATAGATCACCCTGTTATGTAATAATACAGGGGCTTCTCACAAAACTGGAATATCATCAAAAAGTGAATTTATTTCAGTTCTTCAATACAAAAAGTGAAACGCACAACACAGTAAAGGAAATAAGTATTTGATCCCTCGCTGATTGTGTAAGTTTCCCCACTGACAAAGACATGAACAGTCTGTAATATTAAGGGAAGGTTAATCTGATCCCACTGGCAAACAAGACTTAAGAGGATCAAATACTTATTTCTCACTGCAAAATGCAGATACATTTCTATCATTTATACAATGTGATTTTCTAGATTTTAGTTTTGATATTCTATCTCACAATGTTACAATTAACCTTTGTCAGCGGGCAAACTTACAAAGTCAGCAAGGGGTCAAATACTTATTTCCTTCACTGTATGTTCTATGGAGTCGTAGAATGGTAGAGTTGGAAGGGACCTCCTGGGCCATCTGGTCCAACCGCCTGCTCAAAGCAGGATTCGCTAAATCATCCCAGTCAGATGTCTGTCCAGCCTCTGTTTGAAGACTTCCATTGGAGGAGAACTCACCACCTCTCGTGGCAGCCTGTTCCACTCATTGAGCACTCACAGATCAATCATTACACACAGAGCTATCTATTTCACGTGATTATTTCTGTTCATGTTTTATGATTTATTCCATAACCCCTCAGCAGTGCCACAGGCTGATCGCCTCCATGCCACGCCGCAGTGATGCAGTAATTGATGCACAAGGAGCCCAACCCAGTATTGAGGGCATTTACTGATCATACATTTCAGGAGGACAACATTTCGGATTTTACAATCATTTTCCAAGCTGGTGTTATAAAGTATTCTAAAGTACTGAGATAATGACTTTTGGGATTTCATTGGCTGTAAGCCATAATCATCAACATCACCAGAAATAAACCCGTGACATAGATCACTCTGTGTGTAATGGCTCTAGAGAATAGAGGAGAGTCACTGTTTGTATTGAAGAACTGAAATAAATTCACTTTTTCATGATATTCTGATTATGTGAGAGGCACCTGTATAATACTACAGAGAAGGAGAAGGATCAACTTTATTCTCATTTGCACAAGGAAAGACTAGAAGCAATGGGATGAAACTGAATGGGAGGAGACACAGATTAGATATTAGGAAAAACTTTTTGACAGTTAGAGTGATCAATGAGTGGAACAGGCTGCCACGAGAGGTGGTGAGTTCTCCTTCAATGGAAGTCTTCAAACAGAGGCTGGACAGACATCTGACTGGGATGATTTAGCGAATCCTGCTTTGAGCAGGGGGTTGGACCAGATGGCTCAGGAGGTCCCTTCCAACTCTACGATTCTATGATTCTATGAGAATAATGCTACCAATATAGTAATGTAATATAAGAATATTATCAGCGATGGTGATTCTAACAACAGTAATATCTGGTATAATATGTATATAATGCTCAAAACAATAATGGGAACACTTAACGCTCTGTAACTCCAAGTCAATCACACTTCTCTGAAATCAACCTTTCTGGTTATGAAGCCACGCCGATTGTGAATCCATTTCTCCTACTGTTGTAAAAATGGGACAGACAACAGGTAGAAATGATCAACTATTAGCAAGGCAACCCCTTTAAAGAAGTGGTTCTGCAGTGGGTGTCCACAGACCATTTTTTTGTTCTCATCCTTTTTGGCTGTTGTTTTGGTCACATTTTCATTTTGTCATTACTCTCCACCCCTAGAGAAGGTACTGTACAATAGCATGAGGCGGTGTCTACAACCCACAGAGATTGCTCAGGTAGTGCAGCTCATCCAAGATGGCACTTCAATGCGAGCTGTGGCAAGAAAGGTAGCTGTGTCTGTCAGCACAGTGTCCAGAGCATGGAGCAGATATCAGGAGACATGGAGGGGGCCGTAGGAGGACAACAACCTAGCAGAAGGACTGCTACCTCTTCCTTTATGCAAGGTGGAGCAGTGCCAGAGCCCTGCAAAATGACCTCCAGCAGACCAATAACATCCATATGTCTGCTCAAAGTGTCAGAAACAGTCTTCATGAGGGTGGTATGAGGGCGCGACGGGCACAAGTGGGTGCAACAGTCCAACACTGCAGGATGATTGGCATTTGCCAGAGAACACCAAGATTGCCAGATTCGTCATTGGCACCCTGTGCTCTTCACGAATGAGTGCAGGTTCACACTGAGCACATGTGACAGACGTGACAGAGTCTGGAGACGCCGTGGAGAGCGTTCTGCTGCCTGCAATATCCTCCAGCATGACCGGTTTGGCAGTGGGTCAGTAATGGTGTGGGGTGGCATTTCTTTGGAGGGCCGCACAGCCCTCCATGTGCTTGCCAGAGGTAGCCTGACTGCCATTAGGTACCGAGATGAGATCTTAAGACCCCTTGTGAGACCATATGCTGGTGCGGTTGGCCCTGGGTTCCTCCTAATGCAGGACAATGCCAGACCTCATGTGGATGGAGTGTGTTAGTAGTTCCTGCAAGATGAAGGCATTGAAGCTATTGACTGGCCCTCCCATTCCCCAGACCTGAATCCAATCGTGAACATCAGGGACATCGTGTCTCGCTCCATCCACCAACATCACGTTGCACCACAGACTGTCCATGAGTTGGCGGATGCTTTAATCCAGGTCTGCGAGGAGATCCCTCAGGAGACCATCTGCTGCCTCATCAGGAACATGCCCAGGTGTTGTAGGAAGGTCATACAGGCACATGGAGGCCACACACACTACTGAGCATCATTTCCTTGTCTTGAGACATTTCCACTGAAGTTGGATCAGCCTGTAATTTGATTTTCCACTTTGGTTTTGAGCATCCTTCCAAATTCAGACCTCCATGGGATATTAGTTTTGATTTTCATTGATCATTTTATTCACTGATATTTAGGATGTGGGATTTTAGTGTTCCCTTTATTATTTCGAGCAGTGTGTATTATATATTGCCACTCTTAGCTGACCCATGTGGTGCAGCCATGACACCTCGGTGTCGGATCTTCTGGACTACACCTAGCAAATCACAATTTTCCAGATTACTTCACTATTAATCCCTTAAAGACCAGGAGGCTGTCTCCTCCCAGATCTTGTTATTTTCCTACCATTCGAGGGCTCGTTGTTTGTCGGACAAGTTGTAGTTTTCACCTTTCTTTGAACTATATAATGCACAGAGAAATAGAAAAGATCCAGTGTAGAGAAACCGCGCACTATAGGGTTTGGGTTGTGTTTCTGTGGCGTTTTGTCACTTTTTATTGCAGATTTTTGGGGACCGGTGGGGTTTCCTGACTTGTCCCGTGTCGGCTCCGGTGTGCACTCTATGGCAGCACTATTTCTGGACAGTTACACCTGTGCGACTCCCATATGAGCAGGGACTTATTCCGAGATCTCGCCGCTCACATCGTGACTTCTGTCTTGTTTTTTGCTCTTTTTATTACAGCCCCGGACCTTGCAGTGCAGACAGCTCCATAGGGACGTCTTATGGCAGGTCCATTGTGGCAAGCGACTGACACCTCGCCATTGCATTGTGCAGGCTGGCAATGGCCATCAGAAGACATGACCGCCATGTTCAGTCCTGCCTGACTTACTATCAGCCGCCGGATGTGTAACATGGCTCCATACAAAGACAAGCCAGCGCTGCGCTCTGCCTGACTGACAGCCTCTGTGCTGCGTGACTTCAGGCAATGGAGCTGTCAGTCATGCAGAAGGAGGCGGAGCTGGACGGGAATAGAGCTGGAGTGACAGAAGTTTCAGATCTACCATAGCACTTCAGCCTCACTTGCATATCAATTCCACCGCTGATTTCCTGGCCGAGTACAGATGTTGCTGGAATGTTTCAGAGAGCGACGTGCATATAAACAGTTTGGGGTGAAATCCTGCTGGCAGGTTCTCTTTGACAGCAGATGGTTACGGCGTCACGTTCCCCACCATTGGGGACTGTAGGATCTACTGTCAGGCAGGAGTCTCCATCAACCGGGACGCTCCTCGCCCTTGTCGCCCCATCACAGATAGGAAGAACACAGGACTGAGCTAAAGGCGCTGGCTCCATCTCAGAACAGGGGTTACAGATGATGCAGTGCTGGCTCTGATGGTGCAGGGTTTATAGATGATGCAGTGCTTTCTCTGGCAGTGCAGGGATTACAGATGATGCAGTGCTGGCTCTGGCAGTGAAGGGGTTACAGATGATGCAGGCCTGGCTCTGGTGGTGCAGGGGTTACAGAGCATGCAGTGCTGGCTCTGGTGGTGCAGGGGTTACAGATGATGCAGTGCTGGCAGTGCAGGGGGATACAGCTGATGCAGTGCTGGCAGTGCAGGGGGTTACAGATGATGCAGTGCTGGCAGTTCATGGGTTACAGATGATGCAGTTCAGGGGGTTACAGATGATGCAGTGCTGGCAGTGCAGGGGGTTACAGATGATGCAGTGCAGGGGTTACAGATGATGCAGTGCTGGCAATGCAGGGGTTACAGAGGATGCAGTGCTGGGTTTTACAGCGGATGCAGTGCTGGCAGTGCAGGGGGTTACAGAGGATGCAGTGCTGGCAGTTGCGGGGTTACAGAAGATGCAGTGCAGGGGTTACAGAGGATGCAGGGCTGGCAATGCAGGGGTTACAGATGATGCAGTGCAGGGGTTACAGAGGATGCAGTGCTGGGTTTACAGAGGATGCAGTGCTGGCAGTGCAGGGCGTTACAGAGGATGCAGTGCTGGCAGTGTAAGGTTTACAGATGATGCTGTGCAGTCAGTGCAGAGGTTACATATGATGCCGTGCTGGCAGTGCAGGGATTACAGATTATGCAGTGCTGGCAGTGCTGGGGTTATAGATGATGCAGTGCTGGCAATGCAGGGGTTACATATTATGCTGTGCAGGGGGTTACAGAGGATGCAGTGCATGGGGTTACAGAGGATGCAGTGCTGGCAGTGCAGGGGGTTACAGATGATGCAGTGCCAGCAGTGCAGTTATTACAGAGGATGCAGTGCTGACAGTGCAGGGGTTACAGATGATGCAGTGCTGGCTCTGACCGTGCGGGGGTCACCGATGATGCATTGCTGACAGTGCAGGAGTTACAGATGATGCTGTGCAGTCAGTGCAGAGGTTACAGATGATGCAGTGTTGGCAATGCAGGGGTTACAGATGATGCAGTGCAGGGGTTACAGATGCTGCAGTGCTGGCAGTGCAGGGGTTACAGATGATGCAGTGCAAGGGGTTACATAGTATGCAGTGCAGGGGTTACAGAGGATGCAGTGCTGGCAGTGCAGGATTACAGAGGATGCAGTGCTGGCAGTGCAGGGGTTACAGATGATGCAGTTCCAGCAGTGCAGGTGGTACAGAGGATGCAGGGCTGGCAGTGCAGGGGTTACAGAGGATGCAGTGCTGGCTTTGGCAGTACAGGGGTTACCGATGATGCAATGCTGGCAGTGCAGGAGTTACAGATGATGCTGTGCAGTCAGTTCAGAGGTTACAGATGATGCAGTGCTGGCAATGCAGGGGTTACAGATGATGCAATGCAGGGGTTACAGATGATGCAGTGCTGGCAGTGCAGGGGTTACAGAGGATGCAGTGCTGGCAGTGCAGGGGTTACAGAGGATGCAATGCAGGGGGGTTACAGAGGATGCAGTGCTGGCAGTGCAGGGGTTACAGATGATATAGTGCTTGCTCTGGCGGTGCAGGGGTTACAGATGATGCAGTGCAGGGGTTACAGATTATGCAGTGCTGGCAGTGCAGGGGTTACAGATGATGCAGTGCTGGCAGTGCAGGGGTTACAAATGCTGCAGTGCTGGCAGTGCAGGGGGTTTTACAGAGGATGCAGTGCTGGCGGTGCAGGGGTTACAAATGCTGCAGTGCTGACAGTGCAGGGGGGTTTACAGAGGATGCAGTGCTGGCGGTGCAGGGGTTACAAATGCTGCAGTGCTTGCTCTGGCGGTGCAGGGGTTACAGATGATGCAGTGCAGGGGGTTACAGATGATGCAGTGCTGAGGTTACAGATGATGCAGTGCTGGCAGTGCAGGGGTTACAAATGCTGCAGTGCTGGCAGTGCAGGGGGGTTTACAGAGGATGCAGTGCTGGCGGTGCAGGGGTTATAAATGCTGCAGTGCAGGGGGGTTTACAGAGGATGCAGTGCTGGTGGTGCAGGGGTTACAAATGCTGCAGTGCAGGGTTTTTTTTACAGAGGATGCAGTGCTGGTGGTGCAGGGGTTACAAATGCTGCAGTGCTTGCTCTGAAGGTGCAGGGGTTACAGATGATGCAGTGCTGGCAGTGCAGGGATTACAAATGCTGCAGTGCTGGCAGTGCAGTGGGGTTTACAGAGGATGCAGTGCTGGCGGTGCAGGGGTTACAAATGCTGCAGTGCTGGCAGTGCAGGGGGGATTACAGAGGATGCAGTGCTGGCGGTGCAGGGGTTACAAATGCTGCAGTGCAGGGGTTTTTTTTACAGATGATGCAGTGCTGGCAGTGAAGGGGTTACAAATGCTGCAGTGCTGGCAGTGCAGTGGGGTTTACAGAGGATGCAGTGCTGGTGGTGCAGGGGTTACAAATGCTGCAGTGCTGGCAGTGCAGGGTTACAGAGGATGCAGTGCAGGGGTTACAGATGCTGCAGTGCTGGCAGTGCAGGGGTTACAGAGGATGCAGTGCAAGGGGTTACATAGTATGCAGTGCAGGGGTTACAGAGGATGCAGTGCTGGCAGTGCAGGGTTACAGAGGATGCAGTGCTGGCAGTGCAGGGGTTACAGATGATGCAGTTCCAGCAGTGCAGGTGGTACAGAGGATGCAGGGCTGGCAGTGCAGGGGTTACAGAGGATGCAGTGCTGGCTTTGGCAGTGCAGGGGTTACCGATGATGCAGTGCTGGCAGTGCAGGAGTTACAGATGATGCTGTGCAGTCAGTTCAGAGGTTACAGATGATGCAGTGCTGGCAATGCAGGGGTTACAGATGATGCAGTGCAGGGGTTACAGATGATGCAGTGCAGGGGTTACAGAGGATGCAGTGCTGGCAGTGCAGGGGTTACAGATCCTGCAATGCAGGGGGTTACAGAGGATGCAGTGCTGGCAGTGCAGGGGTTACAGATGATGTAGTGCTTGCTCTGGCGGTGCAGGGGTTACAGATGATGCAGTGCAGGGGTTACAGATTATGCAGTGCTGGAAGTGCAGGGGTTACAAATGATGCAGTGCTGGCAGTGCAGGGGTTACAAATGCTGCAGTGCTGGCAGTGCAGGGGTTTTTACAGAGGATGCAGTGCTGGTGGTGCAGGGGTTACAAATGCTGCAGTGCTTGCTCTGGCGGTGCAGGGGTTACAGATGATGCAGTGCAGGGGGTTACAGATGATGCAGTGCTGAGGTTACAGATGATGCAGTGCTGGCAGTGCGGGGGTTACAAATGCTGCAGTGCTGGCAGTGCAGGGGTTTTTTACAGAGGATGCAGTGCTGGCAGTGCAGGGGTTACAAATGCTGCAGTGCTGGCAGTGCAGGGGGGTTTACAGAGGATGCAGTGCTAGCGGTGCAGGGGTTACAAATGCTGCAGTGCAGGGGGGTTTACAGAGGATGCAGTGCTGGCGGTGCAGGGGTTACAAATGCTGCAGTGCAGGGGGTTTTACAGAGGATGCAGTGCTGGTGGTGCAGGGGTTACAAATGCTGCGGTGCTGGCAGTGCAGTGGGGTTTACAGAGGATGCAGTGCTGGCGGTGCAGGGGTTATAAATGGTGCAGTGCTGGCAGTGCAGGGGTTATAGAGGATGCAGTGCTGGCGGTGCAGGGGTTATAAATGGTGCAGTGCTGGCAGTGCAGGGGTTACAGAGGATGCAGTGCATGGGTTACAGATGCTGCAGTGCTGGCAGTGCAGGGGTTACAGAGGATGCAGTGCAGGGGTTACAGAGGATGCAGTGCAGGGGTTACAGAGGATGCAGTGCTGGCAGTGCAGGGGTTACAGAGGATGCAGTGCAGGGGTTACAGAGGATGCAGTGCTGGCGGTGCAGGGGTTACAGAGGATGCAGTGCTGGCGGTGCAGGGGTTACAGAGGATGCAGTGCATGGGTTACAGAGGATGCAGTGCTGGCAGTGCAGGGGTTACAGAGGATGCAGTGCAGGGGTTACAGAGGATGCAGTGCTGGCGGTGCAGGGGTTACAGATGCTGCAGTGCTGGCAGTGCAGGGGTTACAGAGGATGCAGTGCTGGCGGTGCAGGGGTTACAGAGGATGCAGTGCATGGGTTACAGAGGATGCAGTGCATGGGTTACAGAGGATGCAGTGCTGGCAGTGCAGGGGTTACAGAGGATGCAGTGCAGGGGTTACAGAGGATGCAGTGCAGGGGTTACAGAGGATGCAGTGCAGGGGTTACAGAGGATGCAGTGCTGGCAGTGCAGGGGTTACAGAGGATGCAGTGCAGGGGTTACAGAGGATGCAGTGCTGGCGGTGCAGGGGTTACAGATGCTGCAGTGCTGGCGGTGCAGGGGTTACAGAGGATGCAGTGCTGGCGGTGCAGGGGTTACAGAGGATGCAGTGCATGGGTTACAGAGGATGCAGTGCTGGCAGTGCAGGGGTTACAGAGGATGCAGTGCAGGGGTTACAGAGGATGCAGTGCTGGCGGTGCAGGGGTTACAGATGCTGCAGTGCTGGCAGTGCAGGGGTTACAGAGGATGCAGTGCCGTCTTGCAGGGAGGAGTTGGGCTGCGCGGAGCAGATGACCGCGCTCTGCAGACAGACGGTAGGTGCCACGACTGCAGTCATTATATTCTTCTATATATATATATAGGGAGCTGTCAGGTGAGCCGTCATCAGCAGGACTGCTGCTCCCCGATACTACAACCCCCACCAAGAGCTGCCCAATACTGCTGCTGAATACTACGACCCCTATTATCACCTGATCATAACACCATCCTAGCTTACCCTATATGGCGAGGACTACAACCCCCAACATGACCCCTAGATATCACCAGAACATGTCTATTATACCCTATATAGAGAACACTACAACCCCCAACATGCCCGCCCCACTAGATATCTCCGAATACAATTTATTTCAATATTTACATCAAGTTTTTGCTTTAAATATTTAGGTTTGTTCTCCTCATCAGGGGCCTGGCTGCTGGGGGTTGTAGTCATTTACGGTTGGTAGAGGACACAG
Source organism: Dendrobates tinctorius (assembly GCF_039654945.1). Classification (NCBI taxonomy): domain Eukaryota; kingdom Metazoa; phylum Chordata; class Amphibia; order Anura; family Dendrobatidae; genus Dendrobates; species Dendrobates tinctorius. Next base: position 4,465,828 of record NW_027361918.1, on the reverse strand, counting down.
AGGAGCCGCGGGTCACAGATTGTAATGACGGGTTCCCTCTAGATTACTGTCAGGTGCAGGGATCACATCAATGCCACCTCCTGCCCTGCCGGAGTAGACCATACTGAGGACCACACTGAGGACCATACAGAGGACCACACTGAGGACCATACTGAGGACCACACTGAGGACCATACAGACGACTACACTGAGGACCATACAGAGGACCACACTGAGGATCATACTGAGGACCACACTGAGGACCACACTGAGGACCACACTGAGGACCATAATGAGGACCACACTGAGGACCATACAGAGGACCACACTGAGGACCACACTGAGGACCACACTGAGGACCATACTGTGGACTATACTGAGGACCACACTGAGGTCCATACTGAGGACCACACTGAGGACCATACTGAGGACCACACTGAGGACCATACTGAGGACCACACTGAGGACCATACTGAGGACCACACTGAGGACCATACTGAGGACCACACTGAGGACCATACTGAGGACCACACTGAGGACCATACTGAGGACCACACTGAGGACCATACAGAGGACAACACTGAGGACCATACAGACGACTACACTGAGGATCATACAGAGGACCACACTGAGTATCATACTGAGGACCACACTGAGGACCACACTGAGGACCACACTGAGGACCATAATGAGGACCACACTGAGGACCACACTGAGGACCATACTGTGGACTATACTGAGGACCACACTGAGGTCCATACTGAGGACCACACTGAGGACTATACTGAGGACCAGGGGTTGCTCACTATGGGGGGAAGAAAGGTGATTCCGGCAGCTAAATAGGAAAGGGTTCTTTACAGTTAGAGCAGTCAGACTGTGGAATGTCGACCACAAGAGATAGTAATGGCCGACACTATAACAGCTCTTATACAAGGGACGGACGATTTCCTCGATACACAGAACACTGTGGGTTATAGAAAATTAGTAACAATATGTACAAATGGTGGAGAAAGGGAGAACCTGATGGATCAGGGGCTTATTTTAACCTATGCAATGTGGACATTGATGTGGTTGGTGGAACATGATGCTCCTGGAGTCAGTGGTGTATCCTCAGGCTTTACACATGAATGGATCATAAAATATGAAGATGAATGGATCATAAAATATGAAGATGGATCAGTGGTTTCTTCAGATTTTCTGCTCAGAGATAAATCAAACATTTCTTCAGACTTTGTGTCCGAAGATGAATCAGTGGTTTCTTTAGGATTTGTGTTTAGAGATGAATCAGTGGTTTCTTCAAGATTGTTGTTTGGAGATGAATCAGTAGTTTCTTCAGGATTTATGTCAAGAGATGAATCAATGGTTTCTTCAAGTTTTGTGCCTGGATCTGTATCAGTGGTTTCTTCATGAGATGTTTGTTGATGAATCAGTAGTTTCTTCAGGATTTATGTCAAGAGATGAATCAATGGTTTGTTTCTTCAGGCTTTGTGTCCAGAGATGAATCAGTGGTTTCTTCATGATTGATGTTCGGAGATGAATCAGTGGTTTCTTCAGGATTTATGTCAAGAGATGAATCAATGGTTTCTTCAGGCGTTGTGTCCAGAGATGAATCAGTGGTTTCTTCATGACTAATGTTCAGAGATGAATCAGTGGTTTCTTCAGGATTTATGTCAAGAGATGAATCAATGGTTTCTTCGGATTTCCTGCTAGGAGATAAATCAATGATTTCCTCAGGCTTTTTCTTTGAAGATAAATCTGTGGTTTTTCAAGTTTTCTGTTTGGAGATGAATAAGTAGTTCCTTCAGGCTTTATGTTTAGGAATGAATGAGTGCTTTCTTCTGATTTTAATTTAGGAGTTAAATATGTCATTTCTTCAGGTTTTAAATTTGGAGATTAATCAGTGGTTTCATCATGTTTTGTGTTCAGAGGTGAACTAGTGGTTCCTTCAGGTTTCCTGTTTGGAGATGGATCCATGGTTTCTTTAGACTTTGTGTTTGGAGATGAATCAGTTGTTTCTTCAGGCATTGTGTCCGTAGAGTAATCAGTGGTTTCTTCATGATTGATGTTCAGAGATGAATCAGTGGTTTCTTCAAGCTTTGTGTTCAGAGATGAATCAGTGGTTTCTTCAGGATTTAAATTCAGATCTATATCAGTGATTTCTTCAAGTTTCCTGTTCAGAAATGAATCAGTGGTTTCTTCAGGCTTTGTGTTTGGAGATAAATCAGTGATTTATTCAAGATTCCAGTTTGGAGATGAATCGGTGGTTTCTTCAGGCTTTGTGTTCAGAGATGAATTAGTGGCTTCCTCAGGTTTTACATTCAGAGATGAATCAGTGTTTTATTCAGGCTTTGTGTTTGGAGATGAATCCATTGTTTCCACATTATTGATGTTCAGATTTTGTGGTCAGTGATCAATCAGTGGTTTTTTCAAATTTCCTGTTTGGAGATGGAGCCATGGTTTCTTCAGGCTTTGTGTCCATAGATGAATCAGTGGTTTCTTCAGGCTTTGTGTTCAGAGATGGATCAGTGGATTCTTCAGGTTTTGTGTCCATAGATGAATCAGTGGTTTCTTCATGGTTGAAGTTCAGAGATGAATCGGGTTTCTTCAGGCTTTGTGTTCAGATATGAATCATTGGTTTCATCATGCCTTGTGTCCGTAGATGAATCAGTGGTTTCTTCATGGTTGAAGTTCAGAGATGAATTGGGTTTCTTCAGGCTTTGTGTTCAGAGATGAATCATTGGTTTCATCATGCCTTGTGTCCGTAGATGAATCAGTGGTTTCTTCATGGTTGAAGTTCAGAGATGAATTGGGTTTCTTCAGGCTTTGTGTTCAGAGATGAATCATTGGTTTCATCATGCCTTGTGTCCGTAGATGAATCAGTGGTTTCTTCATGATTGAAGTTCGGAGATGAATTAGGGGTTTCTTCATGCTTTGTGTTCAGAGGTGAATCATTGATTTCTTCAGGCTTTGTGATCAGAGAGATGAATCATTGGTTTCTTCAGGCTTTGTTTTCAGAGATGAATCAGTGGTTTCCTCATGTTTAATGTTTAGATTTTCTGATCAGAGATGAATCAGTGGTTTATGCGGGTTTCGTGTTTGGAGATGAATCAGTGGTTTCTTCAGACTTTGTGTCCATAGATGAATCAGTGGTTTCTTCATGGTTGAAGTTCGGAGATGAATTAGTGGTTTCTTCAAGCTTTGTGTTCAGAGATGAATCAGTGGTTTCTTCAGGCTTTGTGTTCAGAGATAAATCTGTGGTTTCTTCAGGCTTTGTATTCAGAGATGAATCAGTGGTTTCCTCATGTTCAATGTTCAGATTTTGTGATCAGAGATCAATCAGTGGTTTATGCGGGTTTCGTGTTTGGAGATGAATCAGTGGTTTCTTCAGGCTTTTTGTTCAGAGATGAATCAGTGGTTTCTTCAGGCTTTGTGTCTGTAGATGAATCAGTGGTTTCTTCATGATTGATGTTCGGTGATGAATCAGTGATTTCTTCAAGCTTTGTGTTCAGAGATGAATTAGTGGTTTCTTCAGGATTTAAATTCAGATGTAAATCAGTGATTTCTTCAAGTTTCCTGTTCAGAAATGAATCAGTGGTTTCTTCAGGATTTGTGTTTGGAGATAAGTCAGTGATTTCTTCATAATTCCGGTTTGGAGATGAATCAGTGGTTTCTTCAGTCTTTGTGTTCAGAGATGAATTAGTGGTTTCTTCAGGTTTTACATTCAGAGATGAATCAGTGTTTTTTTCAGGCTTTGTGTTTGGTGATGAATCAGTGTTTTCTTCGGGTCTTGTGTCCGTAGATCAATCAGTGGTTTCTTCATGATTGAAGTTTGGAGATGAATTAGTGGTTTCTTCAATCTTTGTGTTCAGAGATGAATCAGTGGTTTCTTCAGGCTTTGTGTTCAGAGATGAATCAGTGGTTTCTTCAGACTTTGTGTTCAGAGATGAATCAGTGTTTTTTTCAGGCATTTTGTCCGTGGATGAATCAGTGGTTTCTTCATGATTGATGTTCGGAGATGAATCAGTGGTTTCTTCAAGCTTTGTGCTCAGAGAAGAATCATTGCTTTCTTCAGGCTTTGTGTCCATAGATGAATCAGTGGTTTCCTACTGATTGATGATTTTGTGATCAGAGATCAATCAGTAGTTTATGCAGGTTTCATGTTTGGAGATGTATCAGTGGTTTCTTCAAGTTTCATTTCTTGAATGTAATTGCTTTTTCCCCCAGTTTTTATGTTTGGCTTCTATTTATCATTTTCTTTTGGTCAGATAACATATTCAAGATGTCAAGAGGTATTTGTGTCTGTGGGGCAGCAGTTCATGCACAACAAAGGCATCTCCATTCATTCGGGACTATGCAAGCTCCACCATGCCCCATCCCATGGATAGAAGTGCTACTGGTGCTGGCCCAATGTATGTTCTGCCCTGCAGACTTGGTGGAGTTGTTGCGTAGTGGCACAACCCTCAATTCCTGAGCACGGAATGTGAGGTTTTCACTTTTCAGGGACCAGGAGTCTGTTTTCTCTACGTACAATCCTCCCTTTCCATGGTTGTGTCTGGCATTATATGGATGTGACTGCTGCTATGGCAGATCCTCACCGTTATTTCGAACTGGGATGGAGGGGAGTTGGATGCTGGAGGACCTGTCACTTTTTGGTCTGGTGCCTTCTCTCTGCTCTTTGGTTTGATCATTAACCATTGAAGTTGTTGGAGACTTCCCACTTCTCGTAGGCTGGTTTTAGATTTGTGTTCAGGAGGGCTGCGGATGGCAGCTTACTTCCTCCGTGAAGCTCCTCCTACACGCCGCCTACTTCTGTACGCGTTCTGCGTTTCCCTGCGTACCTATCTTTAACATTGGGTACGCAGGGACACGCGTTGTATGCGGATGCGTCCACATGTGGCGATTTGACGTGTACGGCGACCGCACGGAAACGCGGAAGTAGGAGGAGCTTCACGGAAGAAGAAAGGAGGAAGTAGGCTGCCATCCGAAGCCCTCCTGAAAGCAAATCTGAACCTAGCCTTACCTGGAAGTAAGAACCTTAGTAGACAAAGTCCAGCGTCCTTCTTTGTGCCCATTGTTTATTATGTCCTGCACTTCCTGGAACATTCTTCTGTGTAAATTTGAGGGTTGCACGCCTGTTTGCTCTGGAAAAAATACTAGATATGATTGTAGGTCAAGTTATAGTCCACCTGTCGCTGTGCACAGTGCAGTGATTATGTGACTTGTTTTCACACATTCCCTATACATTAGAATCCGGTAATTATGAGATCCGTGTCACCATACAGTCAGATGGGAGATATGTATGACTGGTTGGGGAGCTCCAGAGTGGTGGCTGGTGGACATGTCTCTTTAGTTCATGGTTCATATTTATGCATGAAATATATATTTTTTTGCTTTGCAGACACTCCATCATGAGGGGTTTGGTTCTGGTTCAGCTGCTGCCCTTGTTCTTCCGCCACAGTTTTGCAGCTCCAAGAGCAGATAGCAGGTAAGTGAGACCGTTGTGTGATATGGAGCCTCCAAAGTATGAGAAAGGATAGGCCTCAAAGTTGGCTTAGTCCTGAACTATCTGCAGCCCTCTGTACTGCAAAGTGACGCCCCGGCCATCCGCTGATCAAAGAAGTGAACGATGGGCCATGCTGCGGGGGGGGGGGGGGGGGGAACTCAGAGTGGCTGCAGAACTATACCGTGTCCTCTTCATTAAGAAGATTGGTGGGGGTGACCCTGGCTATCCTAAAATGATGGCCAGGGTCACAAGAAATAAGTCATCAACTTACAAGATGGAGACATTCCTGTAATCAGAGAGATGAAATCCTAATCTGAAGAACGCACATGACCGATCTCACTACATTTGACTTCTTTGCTCAAAATATGAACTTATAGCGATGCCAACAAAAACCGAATATAACTCCCCAAAGACTGCCCTGCCAAGCTCATCCACTCACTCACCCATCATCCTGAGTGGATGCTTATCAGTATTTACTCCTGTGCCTGCTTCATCATCGTACTCCACTGGGCCCATCTACTTCCTGCCATCAGCTGCTATCGTACCCAAGTACTGGGAAGTACGGCCTCTTCTTCTGTAATATGTCCTTCAAGAAAAGCCTTTTCTTCTTCCTACAAACACTCGTACCCTCCTGCTTCAGGATGACCCTGCCTGGTAAGGTCTGCTCTGGCTGATGAAGGCCCTGCCCGGTCAGAGCTGCTCCGGCTGATGAGGGCCCTGCCCAGTCAGGTCTGCTCCGGCTGATGAGTGCCCTTCCCGGTCAGGTCTGCTCTGGCTGATGAGTGCCCTTCCCGGTCAGGTCTGCTCTGGCTGATGAGTGCCCTTCCCGGTCAGGTCTGCTCTGGCTGATGATGGCCCTGCCCGGTCAGAGCTGCTCCGGCTGATGAGGGCCCTGCCCGGTCAGGTCTGCTCCGGCTGATGAGTGCCCTTCCCGGTCAGGTCTGCTCTGGCTGATGAAGGCCCTGCCCGGTCAGAGCTGCTCCGGCTGATGAGGGCCCTGCCCGGTCAGGTTTGCTCCAGCTGATGAGATCCCTGCCCGGTCAGGTCTGCTCTGGCTGATGATGGCCCTGCCCAGTCAGGTCTGCTCTGGCTGATGAGTGCCCTTCCCGGTCAGGTCTGCTCTGGCTGATGATGGCCCTGCCCCGTCAAGTCTATTCCCGCTGATGAGATCCCTGCCTGGTCAGGTCTGCTCTGGATGTTGAGGGCCCTGCCCGATGCGGTCTGCTCCAGCTGATGAGGGCCCTGCTCAGTCCAGTCTGCTCCGACTGATGGGAGCCCTGCCCGGTCTGGTCTTCTCCGGCTGATGAGGGTCCTGCCCGGTCAAGTCTGGTCCTGGCTGATGAGATCCTTGCCCCGTAAGGACTGCTCGGCTGATGAGATCACAGCCTGGTCAGGCCTGCTCTGACTGATGAGGGCCCTGCCCTGTCAGGTCTGCTCCAGCTGATGAGGGCCCTGCCTGGTCAGATCTGCTCCGGCTGATGAGGGTTCTGCCAGGTGCAATGTGCTCTGGCTGATGAGGACCCTGCGCTGTCAGGTCTGCTCCAGCTGGTAAGGGCCCTGTCTGGTCAGGTCTTCTCCGGCTGATGAGATCACTGCCCGGTCAGGTCTGCTCTGACTGATGAGGGCCCTGCCCGGTCAGGTCTGCTCCGGCTGATAAGGTCCCTGCCCGGTCAGGTCTGCTCTGTCTGATGAGGGCTCTGCCCGGTGCAATCTGCTCCAGCTGATAAGGGCCCTGCCCAGTCCTACCTTGGTGGGATATTTGTCTGTCTTCTGATGTCAAGTCTGGTCCTAGATGATGAGATCCCTGCCTCGTCAGGACTGCCCTGGCTGATGAGGGCCTTGCCTGGTAAGATCTGCTCCGGCTGATGAGGGTCCTGCCAAGTCAGGTCTATTCCACTGAAGAGATCCCTGCCTGGTTAGGTCTGCTGCGGCTGATGAGGGCCCTGCCCGGTCAGGTCTGCTCCTGCTGATGAGGGCCCTGCCCGGTCAGGTCTGCTCCGGCTGATGAGGGCCCTGCCCGGTCCTACCTCGGTGGGATATTTGTCTGTTTTCTGAGGCGAGGTCTGCTCTGGCTGATGAGGGCCCTGCCCGGTCAGGTCTGCTCTGGCTGATGAGGGACGTGCCCAGTGCAGTCTGCTTTGGCTGATGAGGGCCCTGCTCTGTCTTACTTCTGTGGGATATTTGTCTGTCTTCTGAGGTCAGGTCCAGGTTTTCTGCTATGGACTCAGCATATGTCTGCCCCAGCTTTAACTCCTTGGGGTTGTCTTGTCACATGTCTTGTTATGGAGGCTCTTGGATTTGGCTCAGATGGTGTTGATTTCTCCAACGGTTTTTCTCCTCAGTAGTGCTGGAGTCGCCGATGAGTGCAGTGATCGTGTGATTACTCTCCACTGAAATGCCACAGTAATGCATCAGATCAGACAGAGGGATCTGCTGATTACTGTGAGTGGGGAGCAGCTGGCACCTGTAGAGTGAGGGCCCATGTCACTTGGGGCCCTCATTTCTTGGCCCTGCCTCTAGTCTAGAGTGTTTGGCTTGTAGCAAGCAGCCAAGTGATCCAGAAAAACATCAGCCTCATTCCTGATGCTCCACCATAGAATCATAGAATCATAGAATCATAGAATCGTAGAGTTGGAAGGGACCTCCTGGGCCATCTGGTCCAACCCCCTGCTCAAAGCAGGATTCGCTAAATCATCCCAGTCAGATGTCTGTCCAGCCTCTGTTTGAAGACTTCCATTGAAGGAGAACTCACCACTTCTTGTGGCAGCCTGTTCCACTCATTGATCACTCTAACTGTCAAAAAGTTTTTTCTAATATCTAATCTGTGTCTCCTCCCATTCAGTTTCATCCCATTGCTTCTAGTCTTTCCTTGTGCAAATGAGAATAAAGTTGATCCTTCTACAATGTGACAGCCCTTTAGATATTTGTAGACAGCTATTAAGCCTCCTCTCAGTCTTCTCTTTTGCAAACTAAACATTCCCAAATCCTGCAACCTTTCCTCATAAGACAGGGTTTGCAGACCGGTCACCATTCTGGTCGCTCTTTTCTGAACTTGCTCCAGTTTGTTGATGTCTTTTTTAAAATGTGGTGCCCAAAACTGGACACAATATTCCAGATGAGGTCTGACCAAAGAGGAGTAGAGGGAAATAATGACTTCACGTGATCTAGACTGTATGCTTCTGTTAATACATCCTAGAATTGCATTTGCCTTTTTTGCTGCTGCATCACACTGTTGACTCATATTCAGTCTGTGATCTATTAGTATACCCAAGTCATAGAATCATAGAATCATAGAATCGTAGAGTTGGAAGGGACCTCCTGGGCCATCTGGTCCAACCCCCTGCTCAAAGCAGGATTCGCTAAATCATCCCAGTCAGATGTCTGTCCAGCCTCTGTTTGAAGACTTCCATTGAAGGAGAACTCACCACTTCTTGTGGCAGCCTGTTCCACTCATTGATCACTCTAACTGTCAAAAAGTTTTTTCTAATATCTAATCTGTGTCTCCTCCCATTCAGTTTCATCCCATTGCTTCTAGTCTTTCCTTGTGCAAATGAGAATAAAGTTGATCCTTCTACAATGTGACAGCCCTTTAGATATTTGTAGACAGCTATTAAGTCTCCTCTCAGTCTTCTCTTTTGCAAACTAAACATTCCCAAATCCTGCAACCTTTCCTCATAAGACAGGGTTTGCAGACCGGTCACCATTCTGGTCGCTCTTTTCTGAACTTGCTCCAGTTTGTTAATGTCTTTTTTAAAATGTGGTGCCCAAAACTGGACACAATATTCCAGATGAGGTCTGACCAAAGAGGAGTAGAGGGAAATAATGACTTCACGTGATCTAGACTGTATGCTTCTGTTAATACATCCTAGAATTGCATTTGCCTTTTTTGCTGCTGCATCACACTGTTGACTCATATTCAGTCTGTGATCTATTAGTATACCCAAGTCTTTTTCACATGTGCTGTCACTTAGCCCTATTCCTCCCATTCTGTATATGCTTTTTTCATTTTTATTGCCCAGATGTAGTACTTTGCATTTCTCCCTGTTAAAAACCATTGTGTTAGTTGCTGCCCACTTCTCCAGTTTATTTAAATCTTTTTGAATCCTCTCTCTCTCTTCTCTAGTATTAGCTATCCCTCCTAGCTTTGTGTCATCAGCAAATTTAATCAGTTTACCCTCAATTCCTTCATCTAAATCGTTGATAAAGATGTTGAACAATACAGGGCCCAGGACAGAGCCCTGTGGTACCCCACTTGAGACATTCTTCCAACTGGATGTGTAGCCATTTACGACCACTCTTTGGGTCCGATCACTAAGCCAGTTATGAATCCACCTGACAGTTGCCTTGTCCATTCCATACTTAGTCATTTTTTCAATAAGGATTGTATGAGAGACTTTGTCAAATGCTTTGCTGATGTCAAGATATACTATATCTACAGCATTTCCTTGATCCACCCAATCAGTGATACCGTCATAGAAGGAAATTAAGTTAGTCTGACATGACTTATTAGTTACAAACCCATGCTGACTCTGTTTAATCACTTCATTCTTATCCAGGTATTGACATACATGTTGTTTAATAATTTGTTCAAAGATCTTTCCTGGTATAGAAGTCAGACTCACCGGCCTATAGTTGCTTGGGTCCACCTTCTTCCCCTTTTTGAAGATAGGAACAACATTTGCTCTTCTCCAGTCTTCTGGCACTTCTCCTGTTCTCCAAGAATTTTCAAAGATTATGGAGAGGGGTTCAAAAATTTCTTCTGCTATCTCCTTCAGTACTCTGGGGTGTAATTCATCTGGACCTGGAGACTTGAATTCATTTAGGTTAGCTAAGTGTTTCCTCACTATCTTTCTGTTTATAGATATCCTGGATTCTTCTATTCCCTTAATAGGACAGTGAATAACAGTTGATGTTACATTTCCTTTCTGAGAGAAAACAGATGCAAAATAGGAATTTAAAAGTTCAGCCTTCTCAACATCCTGTCTTACCATTTCATCATTTTCATCCTGTAAAAATCCTATAGCATCTTTGACTTTTCTTTTACTTTTGACATATCCCCAAAATCCTTTATTATTGCTTTTGACATCTCTTGCAAGCCTCAATTCATTGTCAGCTTTAGATAATCTGATTTGTGCCCTGCAGGTTCTGCAGACCGCATTATATTCTTCTTTAGATATGCCTCCCTCTTTCCATTTTATAAACATTTTTTTCTTCCTTTTTAGCATGTGCTTAAGTTCTGTGTTTATCCATCCTGGTTTCCTTAAATGCTTCCTATTCTTCCCTCTGTTCGGAATTGTTAACAACTGTGCTTTGAGAATTTCATTTTTCAAGATTTCCCATCCTTCCTGGACATTTTTGTCTTTAAGGATATCCAGCCTCTGTACATTCACCGATCTCCTCTTATTTAATCTCCACTGTTTATTCCCAGGTCCGGACCATCTGACAACATCGACCTAGCCAACCCATTCACCCTGGGAGAAGAACAGCTCAGGTGATGGACATTTCTTTGTGGTTCTTGTGTGACCTAGTATTATGGAGGCAGCAGATATTTGTCTGCAGTCCCCGAGGGCAGGAGACATCACGCAACATCATAGAGATCATTCTACAATGATAGAAAAGTCTACACGCCCCTGTAATATCCCAGGCATTATCCTGTAAATAATCCTCCAAGAAGAAACCTTCCAGGACTGTTCACCCTTTACTGTCACCATAATCTGTACAAACCCTGAGGGAAACAAAGTGAAATCTTTTTTGTTGGAAAAATAAAAATAAAGCAGTAAAATCATGTGGTTGCACAAATTTGCACACTCGCACACTGATGCTTTGTTGCAGTCCCCTGTGAGTTTCTGGCAGGGCTGCCACCAGAAATTTCAGGGCTCCATACTGGTAAAATTTTCGGGGCCCCCTTGAGACTCCGCCCAGGCTCCACCCCAGCCCCGCCTCCACCCCTCGAATTGTCCAAAGTCCCACCGCTCTCTCTTGGAAATGCTCCACTTCTCACCAATCACACATTAACAGTTCCCATCACCAGATCACACATATAGCCGGCAGCTTTTGTTTTGGTCAAAAGATTTTTTAAGCCGCCACCATAACATGGTAGCAAAAAAGGAAGCACACTGTAGTGCCAAACCATGCAAACATGGAAAATGAATAATGAATTGCATTACTGCATTAGAAGTATGAAAAATTGAGAAAGTTTAGTGCATAAAATGGCCAAGATATGCGTACCTGGAAGCCACGTTAAGGCATTTCTCGTTTTCCAGGTCCCTATTCTATGCCAATCCTCACTAAGACTGTAGTCTCCATCTGAATGGGAGCCTATGGTAAATCCCGTGTTAGGACTGAAGTCTATATCTCTGTGGAGGGGAAATGGCCCTGGTTTGATTAAAAACGCCTGCAGTGAGGATTGGCATAGAATAGGAACCTGGAAAACGAGAAATGCCTTAACGTGGCTTCCAGGTACACATAACTTGGCCATTTTATGCGCTAAACTTTCTCACTTTTTCATACTTCTAATGCAGTAATGCAATTCATTATTCATTTTTCATGTTTGCATGGTTTGGCGCTACAGTGTGCTTCTTGCTTGAATGTATATGAGTTGGTGACTCTAGGTTAAGCACCTGTTCACACTATGCTTATGCTTGGATGTGACGGTCAGTTTTTGAAATTTATTACCATAACACGGTAGACTCTTTTGGCCGTGCCCTAATCTACTGTAATCTATTAAATATTTGTTAAAATATGTGATACAATTTAGGTATATTTTTATTTTTCAATTTTTAAAATGACCAATATCATCCCATACAAGGGAAAAATACCACTGCACCATGTCCAGACCACATAGTGACCTATAATACCACACAGAAGGAACAAATACCGCCAGACCATGACCAGACCACATATTACCACCACAGTGACCGAATAATATCACATACAAGGAACAAATACCACCGCACCATGACCAGACCACATATTACCAACATAGTGACCAAATACTACAATACTGATCAGTAATAAAAAAACACGATATTATCACCATAAGTGCCATTATACACAGGAGATCTGTACTTAGTATGCAGTGTCTGTGTATAGGTAATACAGTGATCAATGACATTATACGCAGGGCCTCTATACAGTGTATAGTGTCAGTGTATAGGTGACACACTAACTCACCAGTGACGTCTCTAGGTGAAGTCCTTCATCTTTGTTTTTCATATTTCATCCAGCACAGACCGCCATCACGTCTTCCAGCCAGGGCTCGTCTCTGCAGGAAATAACACAGTTACGTAGAGCTCCGCTTGCAGAACACATTACTTATTTTTCCCAACTTCTACATTACACCACATGAAGAAAAAAAGGCAACACAGTGTCGCTCTACACAGTAACAGTACGGCCCCCCCATTTAAAACAGTATACTTAAAAAATAAAGTAAATACATCACTACAGTAATAATATCCCTTAATTAGACCCTGTGGTAATAATATCCCCCATCCTGGCCCCCGTGTGCCTCATTCCTGGCTTCAGCCATACGTTCTCCCATCCCACCATAATGAGTATGCATTGTGCCCCATACGATCTCTCCATCCTGCCCCATGATCCTGCATGATCTGTCTCCAACCCTGCCCCATCTGTCTCCGATCCTGCCCCCAGTGTCTCCAGTCATGCCCCCATGTCTTTGATCCTACCCCCTGTGTCTCCAATCATGCCCCGTGTCTCCAATCATGCCCCGTATCTCATTCTGCCCCTTCCCGTGTCTCACTGTCACATTCCGCCCCCATCGTGTCCAGCATTCTGCCCCCATCATGACCAGCAATCTGCCCCATCGTCACCAGCATTCTGCCCCATCGACACCAGCATTCTGCCGCAACGTGTCCAGCATTCTGCAGCAACGTGGCCAGCATTATGCCCCCATCGTGGCCAGCATTATGCCCCCATCGTGGCCAGCATTCTGCCCCCATCGTGCCCAGCATTCTGCCCCCATCATGCCCAGCATTCTTCCCCCATCGTCACCAGCATTCTGCCCCATCGTCACCAACATTCTGCCCCATCGTGTCCAGCATTCTGCCCCATCATCACCAACATTCTGCCCCCCGTGTACGGCGCCCTCTTCAGCTCACCACAGAATGCGGGGACATCTCCTGTGTACAGCGCCCTCCTCAGGTCACCACAGATTGCGGGGACACCTCCTGTGTACGGCGCCCTCTTCAGGACACCACAGATTGTGGGGACATCTCCTGTGTATGGCGTCCTCTTCAGGACACCACAGATTGCGGGGACATCTCCTGTGTACAGCGTCCTCTTCAGGACACCACAGATTGCGGGGACATCTCCTGTGTACGGCGCCCTCTTCAGGATACGACAGATTGCGGGGACATTTCCTGTGTACAGCGTCCTCTTCAGGTCACCACAAATTGCGGGGGCATCTCCTGTGTACAGCGTCCTCTTCAGGTCACCACAGATTGCGGGGACATCTCCGGTGTACGGCGTCCTCTTCAGGAGACCACAGATTGCGGGGGCATCTCTTGTGTACAGCATCTATTCAGGTGTCTCCACAGACTGCGGGAACATCTTCTGTGTACAGCGCCCTCTTCAGGACACCAGAGATTGCGGGGGCATCTCCTGTGTACGGCGTCCTCTTCAGGACACCACAGATTGCGGGGACATCTCCTGTGTACAGCGTCCTCTTCAGGTCACCACAGATTGCGGGGGCATTTCCTGTGTACGGCGTCCTCTTCAGGTCACCACAGATTGCGGGGGCATTTCCTGTGTACGGTGCCCTCTTCAGGTCACCACAGATTGCGGGGGCATCTCCTGTGTACAGCGTCCTCTTCAGGTCACCACAGATTGCGGGGGCATTTCCTGTGTACGGTGCCCTCTTCAGGTCACCACAGATTGCGGGGACATCTCCTGTGTACGGCGTCCTCTTCAGGAGACCACAGATTGCGGGGGCATCTCTTGTGTACAGCATCTATTCAGGTGTCTCCACAGACTGCGGGAACATCTTCTGTGTACAGCGCCCTCTTCAGGACACCAGAGATTGCGGGGGTATCTCCTGTGTACGGCGCCCTCTTCAGGACACCACAGATTGCGGGGACATATCCCGTGTACAGCGTCCTCTTCAGGACACCACAGATTGCGGGGACATCTCCTGTGTACAGCTCCCTGTTCAGGTCACCACAGATTGCGGGGACTTCTCCTGTGTATGGCGCCCTCTTCAGGTCACCACAGATTGCGGGGACATCTCCGGTGTACGGCGTCCTCTTCAGGAGACCACAGATTGCGGGGGCATCTCTTGTGTACAGCATCTATTCAGGTGTCTCCACAGACTGCGGGAACATCTTCTGTGTACAGCGCCCTCTTCAGGACACCAGAGATTGCGGGGGTATCTCCTGTGTACGGCGCCCTCTTCAGGACACCACAGATTGCGGGGACATATCCCGTGTACAGCGTCCTCTTCAGGACACCACAGATTGCGGGGACATCTCCTGTGTACAGCTCCCTGTTCAGGTCACCACAGATTGCGGGGACTTCTCCTGTGTATGGCGCCCTCTTCAGGACACCACAGATTGCGGGGACTTCTCCTGTGTATGGCGCCCTCTTCAGGACACCACAGATTGCGGGGACTTCTCCTGTGTATGGCGTCCTCTTCAGGTCCCCACAGATTGCGGGGACTTCTCCTGTGTATGGCGCCCTCTTCAGGACACCACAGATTGCGGGGGCATCTCCTGTGTACAGCATCCTCTTCAGGTCCCCACAGATTGCGGGGACATGTCCCGTGTACAGCGTCCTCTTCAGGTCACCACAGATTGCAGGGACATCTCCTGTGTACGGCGCTCTCTTCAGGACACCACAGATTGCAGGGACATCTCCTGTGTATGGCGCCCTCTTCAGGACACCACAGATTGCAGGGACATCTCCTGTGTACGGCGCTCTCTTCAGGTCACCACAGATTGCGGGGACCTCTCCTGTGTACGTGCCCTCTTCAGGTCACCACAGATTGCGGGGACATCTCCTGTGTACAGCGCTCTCTTCAGGTCACCACAGATTGTGGGGACATCTCCTGTGTACGGCGCCCTCTTCAGGACACCACAGATTGCGGGGACATCTCCTGTGTACGGCGCCCTCTTCAGGACACCACAGATTGCGGGGACATCTCCTGTGTACGGCGCCCTCTTCAGCACACCGCAGATTGCGGGGACATCTCCTGTGTACGGCGCCCTCTTCAGGACAACACAGATTGTGGGGACATCTCCTGTGTATGGTGCCCGCTTCAGGTCACCACAGATTGCGGGGACATCTGTGTAAAGCGCCCTCTACAGGACACCACAGATTGCAGGGACATCTCCTGTGTACAGCGCCCTCTTCAGGTCACGACAGATTGCGGGGACATCTCCTGTGTACACGTCCTTTTCAGGTCACCACAGATTGCAGGGACATCTCCTGTGTACAGCACCCTCTCCAGGTCACCACAGATTGCGGGGACATCTCCTGTGTATGGCGCCCTCTTCAGGACACCACAGATTGTGGGACATCTCCTGTGTACGGCGCCCTCTTCAGGACACCACAGATTGCGGGGACATCTCCTGTGTACAGCTCCCTGTTCAGGTCACCACAGATTCTGGGGACATCTCCGGTGTACAGCGTTGTTATGATTGGGTCACCGAGGAGGAAAGCAAGACCAAGCTGAGCCACAGAAAACCAGAGAGGTTGGTAACTAAGAGTATTGCAGACCCCTGATCCTATCCACACAACTAGCAGTAGCCGTGGAGCGTGCCTACGATGATCCTAGACGCCTCGACACAGCCGGAGAACTAAATAAGCCTAAAGCAAGAAAGAGGAAATCTAAACTGCCCCAGAGCAGACCCCAAAGGAATAGACAGCCCCCAAACATATATTGTCGGTGAGACATGATGAAAACACAAATGCAGGTAGGAATATAGACTGAGCAAATGATGGGGCCCACACTGAATAGACAGGACAGGAAAGGAAAGACACTGTCTGCAATCACACAGAAAACCCTGCAAAAAATGCCCAACACGTCTGATAGAAAAAACACTGAAGTCAATAAAATTCACCCACTATATCAGCTCTCTGGTATATTCTGAACGCAGAGCAAAAAGAGGCCAATCTAATAAGGGACAAAAACAAACTGGCACAAGCAGTAACATATGGATGGAAATTCAGCACAGCCCCAGCCGGAGCTGGGTGTCCACACAAAACTGAAATAGACAAAACCAGATCAAATGTGAAGAAAAGCAAAAGAACACTTAGCTGAGCATACAGGGACTGAGCTGGAAACTAAGACCTCAGGAGGCAGGAAAAAATCACCAGCAGGGATAGAGGGAGTCGGCTGTCTTAAAGGGGTTGTCCGGGCTTTTCACATAATCTCAGTACATATCTGGGCTGCAGAATTATGACAATAAGTAATTTCCTTTCTGTCAGTAGTTTGCACGGTTTTCTAGACATTCTGAACAGAACGTCCAAGGTGGGGTGTGTTATGGCATTGAAATGAGAACTAGTCATAACCTCCTACTCTACTCCAAACATGCCCTCTATAGCAACAACCCCACCCTCCATAGCTACAGGCCCTCCCCGTCCACATGAAGAAGCCCTCATCACACAGTAACAAATCCTCCCCCTCCAGCAGCCTCAGTGCAGAGAGCAGCTGCTCCTCCCCCAGACACACGCTGAACAGTGATCTATGGAAAGTGAAACCAGTGAGGAGCGAAAATCGTCCTGTATTCTGGGACAGGCTGCTCCCATCAGTATTTGTGTCATCAGAGACACAGTGCTCACACATACACTGCACCAAATCTGCTGCTGTGTGAAGACATCAGTGACACAGAGCATTCACACAGCAGAGGCTTTGTCACACAACAGATTACATCAGTGACGGCCATCCCCTGTGCAGATTAGAAGCTGCAGATCCCCATCACTGGCCATCACACAGTCTGTTCTCACTGCTGCCAGCAGCCTGGGACAGTGAGGGAAGGAATCACTGATAATGAGTTATGTATTGTAATCATGGAGTGGCCCAGAATACAGGACGATTTTCCCTCCTCACTAGTTTCACTTTCCATAATAATAATCTTTATATAGCGCCAACATATTCCGCAGCGCTTTACAGTTTAACAGTTTCAAAACACAAGTCATAAGTAACAACGTTATCAATACAATAATTAAAGTAAAATCAGCCGCCCCTGCTGGTGAGAGCTTACACTCTACAATGAGGTGGGGGAGATACAGAGGACAGGGGTGTATATACAATGGTGCATTTACAATGATGGTCCAGCCATCTTGAGAAGGTGGGGGACAGAGATAGTGAATGGGCTACATACTCACACTTGCACATAGAATGAGTGATTAGTGAACGTGATAGGCCGCTCTGAATAGATGTGCTTTGAGAGAGCGCCTAAAACTGTGCAAATTGTGGATAGTCCTAATTTCTTGGGGTAGAGCATTCCAGAGGATTGGGGCAGCGCAGGAAAAGTCTTGGAGTTGGGAGTGGGAGGTGCGGATTAGTGCAGAGGTTATTCGAAAGTCTTTTGAAGAGCGCAGCGGTCGGCTAGGCTCATAGACAGAAATGAGGGAGGAGATGTAGGGGGTGCTGCACTGTGGAGAGCTTTGTGGGTGAGAGCAAGTACTTTGAATTGGATCCTATAATGATTGGACAGCCAATGTAAGGACTGGCGAAGAGCGGGCGCATCCGAGTACCAATTAGCCAGGTAGATGACCCTGGCTGCTGCATTAAGTATGGACGGGAGAGGGGATAGTCGAGTAGCGGGGAGGCCAATTAATAGAGCATTGCAGTAATCCAGGCGGGAGTGGATCAATGCTACAGTGAGGGTTTTTGTTGTTTCCATGGTGAGAAAAGGGCGAATTCTGGAGATGTTCTTTAGGTGTAGGCGGCAAGAGTGGGCAAGCAATTGTATATGGGATGTGAAGGAGAGATTGGTGTCAAACATAACACCCAGACAGCGTGCCTTCCATAGAACACTGTTCAGCGTGTGTCTGGGGGAGGAGCAGCTGCTCTATGCAGTGTGGCTGCTAGAGGGGGAGGATTTGTTACTGTGTGAGGAGGGCTGCTTCATGTGGACGGGGAGGGCCTGTAGCTATGGAGGGTGGGGTTCTTGGTACAGAGGGCATGTTTGGAGTAAAGTAGGAGGTTACGACTAGTTCTCATTTCAATGCCATAACACCCCCCCTTGGACGTTCTGTTCAGAATATCTAGAAAACCGTGCAAACTGTCATAATTCTGCAGCCCAGATACAGTGGGGCAAGAAAGTATTTAGTCAGTCAGCAATAGTGCAAGTTCCACCACTTAAAAAGATGAGAGGCGTCTGTAATTTACATCATAGGTAGACCTCAACTATGGGAGACAAACTGAGAAAAAAAAATCCAGAAAATCACATTGTCTGTTTTTTTTTTCCTTTTATTTGCATATTATGGTGGAAAATAAGTATTTGATCAGAAACAAAATTTCATCTCAATACTTTGTGATATATCCTTTGTTGGCAATGACAGAGGTCAAACGTTTTCTGTAAGTCTTCACAAGGTTGCCACACACTGTTGTTGGTATGTTGGCCCATTCCTCCATGCAGATCTCCTCTAGAGCAGTGATGTTTTTGGCTTTTCGCTTGGCAACACGGACTTTCAACTCCCTCCAAAGGTTTTCTATAGGGTTGAGATCTGGAGACTGGCTAGGCCACTCCAGGACCTTGAAATGCTTCTTACGAAGCCACTCCTTCATTGCCCTGGCGGTGTGCTTTGGATCATTGTCATGTTGAAAGACCCAGCCATGTTTCATCTTCAATGCCCTTGCTGATGGAAGGAGGTTTGCACTCAAAATCTCACGATACATGGCCCCATTCATTCTTTCATGTACCCGGATCAGTCGTCCTGGCCCCTTTGCAGAGAAACAGCCCCAAAGCATGATGTTTCCACCACCATGCTTTACAGTAGGTATGGTGTTGATGGATGCAACTCAGTATTCTTTTTCCTCCAAACACGACAAGTTGTGTTTCTACCAAACAGTTCCAGTTTGGTTTCATCAGACCATAGGACATTCTCCCAAAACTCCTCTGGATCATCCAAATGCTCTCTAGCAAACTTCAGACGGGCCCGGACGTGTACAGGCTTAAGCAGTGGGACACGTCTGGCACTGCAGGATCTGAGTCCATGGTGGCGTAGTGTGTTACTTATGGTAGGCCTTGTTACATTGGTCCCAGCTCTCTGCAGTTCATTCACTAGGTCCCCCCCGCGTGGTTCTGGGATTTTTGCTCACCGTTCTTGTGATCATTCTGACCCCACGGGGTGGGATTTTGCGTGGAGCACCAGATCGAGGGAGATTATCAGTGGTCTTGTATGTCTTCCATTTTCTAATTATTGCTCCCACAGTTGATTTCTTCACTCCAAGCTGGTTGGCTATTGCAGATTCAGTCTTCCCAGCCTGGTGCAGGGCTACAATTTTGTTTCTGGTGTCCTTTGACAGCTCTTTGGTCTTCACCATAGTGGAGTTTGGAGTCAGACTGTTTGAGGGTGTGCACAGGTGTCTTTTTATACTGATAACAAGTTTAAACAGGCGCCATTACTACAGGTAATGAGTGGAGGAAAGAGGAGACTCTTAAAGAAGAAGTTACAGGTCTGTGAGAGCCAGAAATCTCGATTGCTTGTTTCTGACCAAATACTTATTTTCCACCATAATATGCAAATAAAATGAAAAAAAAACAGACAATGTGATTTTCTGGATTTATTTTCTCAGTTTGTCTCCCATAGTTGAGGTCTACCTATGATGTAAATTACAGACGCCTCTTATCTTTTTAAGTGGTGGAACTTGCACTATTGCTGACTGACTAAATACTTTTTTTCCCCACTGTATGTACTGAGATTATGTGAAAAGCCCAGAAAACCCCTTTAAATACAGTCAGAAACTCCAGATCTCCAGTCATCCTCATTATCAGGTGGCAGGCCTCTGTTAATTAGATCAGCTCCATTACCTCCAGTAACCACCAGAGGGAGCCCGGAAAGAGAACTCGCGACCCCTCTGTCAATATAACCAGCTCCTCTACATTCACTAGTAACCAGAGGTAGGCCAGAAAGCGAATTCACAATAAAGCGTCCTCTCCAGGACACCACAGTACGGCGTCCTCTCCAGGACACCACAGATTGCGGGGACATCTCCTGTGTACAGTTCCCTGTTCAGGTCACCACAGATTCTGGGGACATCTCCGGTGTACAGCGTTGTTATGAATGGGTCACCGAGGAGGAAAGCAAGACCAAGCTGAGCCACAGAAAACCAGAGAGGTTGGTAACTAAGAGGATTGCAGACCCCTGATCTTATCCACACAATTAGCAGTAGCCGTGGAGTGTGCCTACGATGATCCTAGACGCCTCGACACAGCCGGAGAACTAAATAAGCCTAAAGCAAGAAAGGGGAAATCTAAACTGCCCCAGAGCAGACCCCAAAGGAATCGACAGCCCCCAAACATATATTGTCGGTGAGACATGATGAAAACACAAACGCAGGTAGGAAAACAGACTGCGCAAATGATGGGGCCCACACTGAATAGACAGTACAGGAAAGGAAAGACACTGTCTGCAATCACACAAAAAACCCTGCAAAAAGTCTAACACGTCTGATAGAAAAAACACTGAAGTCAATAAAATTCACCCACTATATCAGCACTCTGGTATATTCTGAACGCAGAGCAAAAAGAGGCCAATCTAATAAGGGACAAAAACAAACTGGCACAAGCAGTAACATAAGGATGGAAATTCAGCACAGCCCCAGCCGGAGCTGGCTGACCCACACAAAACTGAAATAGACAAAACCAGTTCAAGTGTGAAGAAAAGCAAAAGAACACTTAGCTGAGCATGCAGGGACTGAGCTGGAAACTAAGACCTCAGGAGGCAGGAAAAAATCACCAGCAGGGATAAAGGGAGTCGGCTGTCTTAAAGGGGTTGTCCGGGCTTTTCACATAATCTCAGTACATATCTGGGCTGCAGAATTATGACAATAAGTAATTTCCTTTCTGTCACTAGTTTGCACAGTTTTCTAGACATTCGGAACAGAACGTCCAAGGGGGGGGGGTTATGGCATTGAAATGAGAACTAGTCGTAACCTCCTACTCTACTCCAAACATGCCCTCTATAGCAACAACCCCACCCTCCATAGCTACAGGCCCTCCCTGTCCACATGAAGAAGCCCTCATCACACAGTAACAAATCCTCCCCCTCCAGCAGCCTCAGTGCAGAGAGCAGCTGCTCCTCCCCCAGACACACGCTGAACAGTGATCTATGGAAAGTGAAACCAGTGAGAAGGGAAAATCGTCCTGTATTCTGGGACAGGCTGCTCCCATCAGTATTTGTGTCATCAGAGACACAGTGCTCACACATACACTGCACCAAATCTGCTGCTGTGTGAAGACATCAGTGACACAGAGCATTCACACAGCAGAGGCTTTGTCACACAACAGATTACATCAGTGACGGCCATCCCCTGTGCAGATTAGAAGCTGCAGATCCCCATCACTGGCCATCACACAGTCTGTTCTCACTGCTGCCAGCAGCCTGGGACAGTGAGGGAAGGAATCACTGATAATGAGTTATGTATTGTAATCATGGAGTGGCCCAGAATACAGGACGATTTTCCCTCCTCACTAGTTTCTCTTTCCATAATAATAATAATAATAATCTGTATATAGCGCCAACATATTCCGCAGCGCTTTACAGTTTAACAGTTTCAAAACACAAGTCATAAGTAACAACGTTATCAATACAATAATTAAAGTAAAATAAGCCGCCCCTGCTGGTGAGAGCTTACACTCTACAATGAGGTGGGGAGATACAGAGGACAGGTGTGTATATACAATGGTGCATTTACAGTGATGGTCCAGCCATCTTGAGAAGGTGGGGGACAGAGATAGTGAATGGGCTACATACTCACACTTGCACATAGAATGAGTGATTAGTGAACGTGATAGGCCGCTCTGAATAGATGTGTTTTGAGAGAGCGCCTAAAACTGTGCAAATTGTGGATAGTCCTAATTTCTTGGGGTAGAGCATTCCAGAGGATTGGGGCAGCGCAGGAAAAGTCTTGGAGTCGGGAGTGGGAGGTGCGGATTAGTGCAGAGGTTAGTCGAAAGTCTTTTGCAGAGCGCAGCGGTCGGCTAGGCCTGATAGACAGAAATGAGGGAGGTGATGTAGGGGGGTGCCGCACTGTGGAGAGCTTTGTGGGTGAGAGCAAGTACTTTGAATTGGATCCTATAATGAATGGGCAGCCAATGTAAGGACTGGCGAAGAGCGGACGCGTCCGAGTACCAATTAACCAGGTAGATGACCCTGGCTGCTGCATTAAGTATGGACGGGAGAGGGAATAGTCGAGTAGCGGGGAGGCCAATTAATAGAGCATTGTAGTAATCCAGGCGGGAGTGGATCAATGCTACAGTGAGGGTTTTTGTTGTTTCCATGATGAGAAAAGGGCGAATTCTGGAGATGTTCTTTAGGTGTAGGCGGCAAGAGTGGGCAAGCGATTGTATATGGGATGTGAAGGAGAGATTGGTGTCAAACATAACACCCAGACAGCGTGCCTTCCATAGAACACTTTTCAGCGTGTGTCTGGGGGAGGAGCAGCTGCTCTCTGCAGTTTGGCTGCTAGAGGGGAAGGATTTGTTACTGTGTGAGGAGGGCTGCTTCATGTGGACGGGGAGGGCCTGTAGCTATGGAGGGTGGGGTTCTTGGTACAGAGGGCATGTTTGGAGTAAAGTAGGAGGTTACGACTAGTTCTCATTTCAATGCCATAACACCCCCCCTTGGACGTCCTGTTCAGAAATCTAGAAAACCGTGCAAACTAGTGACAGAAAGTAAATTACCTATTGTCATAATTCTGCAGCCCAGATATGTACTGAGATTATGTGAAAAGCCCGGAAAACCCCTTTAAATACAGTCAGAAACTCCAGATCTCCAGTCATCCTCCTCATTATCAGGTGGCAGGCCTCTGTTAATTAGATCAGCTCCATTACCTCCAGTAACCACCAGAGGGAGCCCGGAAAGAGAACTCGCGACCCCTCTGTCAATATAACCAGCTCCACTACATTCACTAGTAACCAGAGGTAGGCCAGAAAGCGAATTCACAATACAGCGTCCTCTCCAGGACACCACAGTACGGCGTCCTCTCCAGGACACCACAGATTGCGGGGACATCTCCTGTGTACAGTGTCCTCTTCAGGTCACCACAGATTGCAGGGACATCTCCTGTGTACAGCGCCCTCTTCAGGTCACTACAGATTGCGGGGACATCTCCTGTGTACGGCGCCTTCTTCAGGTCACCACAGATTGCAGGGACATCTCCTGTGTACGGCGTCCTCTTCAGGACACAACAGATTGCGGGGACATCTGTGTACAGCTCCCTGTTCAGGTCACCACAGATTGCAGGGACATCTGTGTACAGCGCCCTCTTCAGGTCACCACAGATTGCGGGGACATCTCCTGTGTACAGCGCCTTCTTCAGGTCACCACAGATTGCAGGGACATCTCCTGTGAACGGCGTCCTCTTCAGGACACAACAGATTGCGGGGATATCTGTGTACAGCTCCCTGTTCAGGTCACCACAGATTGCGGGGACATCTCCTGTGTATGGCGCTCTCTTCAGGTCACCACAGATTGCGGGGACCTCTCCTGTGTACGGTGCCCTCTTCAGGCCACCACAGATTGCGGGGACATCTCCTGTGTACAGCGCTCTCTTCAGGTCACCACAGATTGTGGGGACATCTCCTGTGTACGGCGCCCTCTTCAGGACACCACAGATTGCGGGGACATCTCCTGTGTACGGCGCCATCTTCAGGACACCACAGATTGCGGGGACATCTCCTGTGTACGGCGCCCTCTTCAGGACACCACAGATTGCGGGGACATCTGTGTACGGCGCCCTCTTCAGGACACCACAGATTGCAGGGACATCTCCTGTGTACAGCGCCCTCTTCAGGACACCACAGATTGCGGGGAAATCTCCTGTGTACGGCGCCCTCTTCAGGACACCACAGATTGTGGGGACATCTCCTGTGTATGGTGCCCTCTTCAGGTCACCACAGATTGCGGGGACATCTCCGGTGTATAACGCCTTCTTCAGGTCACCACAGATTTCGGGGGCATCTCCAGCGTACAGCGCCTTCTTCAGGTCACCACAGATTGTGGGGCCTCTCCTGTGTACGGCGTCCTCTTCAGGTCACCACAAATTGCTGGGGCATCTCTTGTGTCCAGCGCCCTCTTCAGGTCACCACAGATTGTGGGACCTCCCCTGTCTACAGCGCCCTCTTCAGGTCGCCACAGATTACCCCATGGTTCAGGTCTGGGCTCGGCCTCTCCATAACTTCCAACTTCTTCTGGTGACACTGTTCTCTTGGCGATTTTGAGGTTGCTTAGGGTCGTTGTAGCCTAGAGGTGAAATTCCTCCTCATCTTCAGCTTTTTAGATGAGGCCGGAAGGTGCTAATGTAAAATTGTCTGATATTTGTTCTGTCCATAATCCCCTCCCCTTTGGCTAAAGCCCCAGATCCAGCTTCCGAAAACCAGCCGAGACCACAATACTGCCACCACCATGCCTCACTGTGGGGATAGTGGTCTTCTGGTCATGATCGGTGTCAGCTTTGTGTCTTCTGGAATTACGGCCACAGAGGTCCTCCTCGCCCTCATCATACAGATCGCGTTTCTGCTTCTCGAGACTCTGGCAGAACATCGCCGGCCCGGAGGATTTATATGTAAGAAAAGGCTCTGTCTTCTCCCCGACCCCACAGGCCGCAGATATGGAGAATACTGGTCACAAGCCGAACACAACCAGGACTGGACAGAGATTCCTGCAGCTCCTCTAATGTTGCTGTCATCTCTTGCTGCCTCCAGGGATATTGTCTTCTTGTCTTTTCATAAGTTTTTGAAGTTACGTCCAGACCTTGGTGATGTCGCTGTGGTGCCAGATTTCAGCCCCTTCTTGGTGATGTCTTCACGGTGTCCCTGGTGGATCTGATGTCTGGGAAATGTTCTTGTCCCTTCTCATGACTGACAACTTTCCACACTGAGATCCTTTGCTGTGTTGTCAGCTTTTTACAGATCAGAAAATGCCAGGAAAATCCTCCTAGAGCAGCGACACTTTGTCTGGGGCTAATCAGAATCACTGTACATGACAATGGCTGAGCGCTGACTGTGAGGGAAAATGTGATAGTCTGACTCTGAACACAACCACAACCCCAGTTATAAGGGAATATGCACACTTATGCAACCGCATTATTGCCATTTTGTTATTTTTACTTCCCCTCACAATTATCATATTTCTCTTTGTTTCTCAGGGGATTTGTTCAGATTTTGGGTGACATTGAAGGAGAAAAATTCCTGAAATGATTGTTCTTCATATGATCTTTCACATGACAAAATCCCAGCATTACAGGGGTGTGCAGACTTTTTATATACTATGTACATTTTCTCTTCTCAGCATTTTGCACGGATATCTACAGGAGAAAGATCCCTTGGGAGAAAATGGCTCAAATATGAGCCGAGAGACAGGTGAGAATACGAGGGATTTCCATCACATCCCTCGTCAGATGATATATGGGGTCTCCTCCATTACCAGAGTCCCTGATATTGTCCTCATCCTCCACTCTCCTGATATATGGGGTCTCCTCCATTACCAGAGTCCCTGATATTGTCCTCATCCTCCGCTCTCCTGATATACGGGGTCTCCTCCATTACCAGAGTCCCTGATATTGTCCTCATCCTCCACTCTCCTGATATATGGGGTCTCCTCCATTACCAGAGTCCCTGACATTGTCCTCATCCTCCGCTCTCCTGATACACGGGGTCTCCTCCATTACCAGAGTTCCTGATATTGTCCTCATCCTCCGCTCTCCTGATATACGGCGTCTCCGCCATTACCAGAGTTCCTGACATTGTCCTCATCCTCCGCTCTCCTGATATACGGGGTCTCCTCCATTACCAGAGTCCCTGACATTGTCCTCATCCTCCGCTCTCCTGATATACGGGGTCTCCTCCATTACCAGAGTTCCTGACATTGCCCTCATCCTCCGCTCTCCTGGTATACGGGGTCTCCTCCATTACCGGAGTCCCTAATATTGTCCTAATCCTCTGCTCTCCTGATATATGGGGTCTCCTCCATTACCAGAGTCCCATGACATTGTCCTCATCCACCGCTCTCCTGATATACAGGGTCTCCTCCATTATCAGAGTCCCTGATATTGTTCTCATCCACAGCTCTCCTTATATACGGGATCTCCTATGTTGTCCATATGTCTGTTCATATGGTCCTTGGTTTGCTTGTAGTCCCTGATCATTGTCATCCTATGTTGTCCAGGTGTCCGTTAATATGGTCCTTGATTTGGTTGTAGTCCCTGATCTTTATAATCCTATGTTGTATCGGTGTCCGTTGATATGGTCCTTGGTTTGGTTGTAGTCCCTGATCGTTGTCATCCTATGTTGTCCAAGTGTCCGTTGATATGGTTCTTGGTTTGGTTGTAGTCCCTGATCTTTATAATCCTATGTTGTCCAAGTGTCCGTTGATATGGTCCTTGATTTGGTTGTAGTCCATGATCTTTGTCATCCTATGTTGTCCAGGTGTCCGTTGATATGGTTCTTGGTTTGGTTGTAGTCCCTGATCTTTATAATCCTATGTTGTCCAGGTGTCCGTTGATATGGTCCTTGATTTGGTTGTAGTCCATGATCTTTGTCATCCTATGTTGTCCAGGTGTCCGTTGATATGGTTCTTGGTTTGGTTGTAGTCCCTGATCTTTATAATCCTATGTTGTCCAGGTGTCTGTCGATATGGTCCTTGGTTTGGTTGTAGTCCGTGATCGTTGTCATCCTATGTTGTCCAGGTGTCTGCTGATATGGTCCTTGGTTTGGCTGTAGTACCTAATCGTTGTCATCCTATGTTGTCCAGGTGTCTGTTGATATGGTCCTTGGTTTGGTTGTAGTCCGTGATCGTTGTCATCCTATGTTGTCCAGGTGTCCGTTGATATGGTCCTTGGTTTGGTTGTAGTACCTGATCGTTGTCATCCTATGTTGTCCAGATGTCTGTTGATATGGTCCTTGGTTTGGTTGTAGTACCTGATCGTTGTCATCCTATGTTGTCCAGGTGTCTGTTGATATGGTCCTTGGTTTGGTTGTAGTACCTGATCGTTGTCATCTTATGTTGTCCAGGTGTCTGTTGATATGGTCCTTGGTTTAGTTGTAGTCTCTGATCATTTTCTTTTTCTTCTTTTCTCAGCCATCTTACATCTCTTTGTTCTCCATGACTATGACAAGAGTGGTCTTCTGGATGGTCTGGAGCTCATGCAGATGATATACGGGATCTTGACAAAAGGAATGCAGGAGAAAGCAGCTGAAGAGTCGGTAAATGTCTCCACCATATAGAAGTTGGGCTTAACATAGCGGCCTGGCATTCATGAGAAAAACTGAGTACACCCCTGAACTCCAAGGTTTTACCTATCAGTACATAATAGTAAAACATCTTATGCTTTAGATCTTGAATTGAGGTCAATACAACCTCAAGTGAAAAACAAGACAGATTACGCCAGGTCATTAATAATCTACCAAGTACTAAGCCAAAATGCAGGAGCAGAGTGTGATAAGTAAGTACACCCCATGAATCGGCAGCTTGTAGGAGCCTTTTAGCAGCAGTAGCCATTTTCTGGGTGACGCTCAGTCTCGTCGCTCTTCAGCTCGTTGTGGTCGGTTGTTTCTGCACCAGTCTCTTACGGTCCGGCCACGGCCATTCTGCTGGGCTGAGGTCTGGACCACAATACTTTTCTTTTTCATCCTTTCTGATGGAGATTTGCTGCTGGTGATCGTCGCCCTGTGACATGGCCCAGGTTTGGGTTTTGGATCGGCAGCCTCACATCTGACTCAAGGAGTAGGATTCATAAGCGACTCAGTGATCAGAAGGTACCCGGGTCCTGAGGACACACATCGAGCCCAAATCTACCTCCTCCCCCACCAAACTGACTGTCTTTGCTGAGATGCTGGGTTTGGTTTTCAGCAGATGTGGTGCAAGACATTAAGGCCCATATCTCCACTGTGGTCTCATCTGCCCCAAAGACATTATCCAGAAGTCTTGTGGTTTGTCCAGATGCAGTGTGTGAATGGAGGCCACTGCCATGTTCTTTTGAACAGAGGCTTTCTCCTGACAACCTTCCCACACAAGTCAGACTTGTTTGGTCTTTTTCTAATTGTATTGCCAATGAACTTGAACATTTAACATATGAACGGAGGCCTTTAGAGTCTGAGCTGTAGCTCTTGGATTTTTTTTTTTTAATTTTGACGAGCATTGAACTTTCTGACCTTCAGATGAATTGGCTGGGAAGTCTTCTCCTGGGAAGTTGTCAGTTGTCAGGGGTGTACATAGAAATCATGGAGACCCTTAGCAAAAGTCCATATAGGCTCCCCCAAAAAAATAATATTTTGTGGAGTCAGTGGTGGAAGGGCACGCAGGCACAGTACATTAGCAGCATTTCTCGCAACTTTAAGCACAGGGAGAAGGAAATGTATTCTGGCATGTACACATGTAGTGTTCTCTACGATACCTTTTTATAGCCTCCATACAATAATGGCTGCAAAAATGATCCCAAAAAACAGTATAAGGCTAAGTTCACACTATGCATTTTTTATGCAAATTTTCAGCGGCATTACCAGCAAAGTCTGAGATTTCAGAAATCTCCTGCACACATATTGGGTTTTTGTCTTCAGGATTTTGTGCTTTGCATGTTTTTTTTGCACAATGGAGAATGTCGCTTCTTTCAGCGGTTTCAGCGTTTTTCACCCATTGACTTGAATTGGTGGTGTAAAAACGCTGAAAACATGCACCAAAAATGCAGGTGTCAGGTTTTTGCTGCTTTTTTTTGTGCCAAAACCTGATTCTATAAAAAGGATTTTTTTCTTCAGCACTAAATTTTATCACACAAGAGACAAATCTAGCATGGCAAAACTGCAGCAAAAAATGCAAGAAAATCATGGAAAACCTTTATTCTGCAGCTTCTTTCCTACCAAGAGATCAAGTTTTACAGCAGAAAAAAAAAAACGCTGAAAAAATGCCTAGTGTGAACTCACCCTAATATTCAACAGTGAAATCTCCCACAAAATGCATCCTACACACACATAATAATAATAATAAATTTTATTTCTATAGCGCCGACATATTCCGCAGCACTTTACATTTCAGAGGGGACTTGTACAGACAATAGACATTACAGCATAACAATAATCACATAGATCATAACAGATACCAAGAGGAGTGAGGGCCCTGCTCACAAGCTTACAGTCTATGAGGAAAGAGGGAGACACGAAAGGTGGGTGGTAACAGTTGCCCTGATTGTATGGACCAGCCATAATGTTAAGTGTGTAACAGTACAGACGCAGAGGGCTAATGGATGCATAAAGCATGTGGGAACATGATGCGGGGAACCTGGTTATGGTAAAACTTTTGGCTCTGCCACACAGGGATAGGTTAGGTTAATGTGTTGAGGCGATAGGCCAGTCTGAATAAATGAGTTTTCAGGGCAAGCTTAAAAGTGTGGGGATTGGGGACTAATCGTATTGACCTGGGAAGTGCATTCCAAAGAATTGGCACAGCACGTGTAAAGTCTTGGAGACGGGAGTGGGAGGTTCTGATTAGTGAGGATGCTAACCTCAGGTCATCAGCAGAACGGAGGGCGCGGGTAGGGTGGTATACTGAAACAAGGGAGGAGATGTAGGGTGGAGCTGAGCCATGGAGGGCTTTGTGGGTGAGGGTAATAAGTTTATACTGAATTCTGGAGTGGATGGGTAGCCAGTGTAATGACTGGCACAAGGTAGAGGCATCGGTGTAACGATTGGTGAGGAATATGATCCTGGCTGCAGCATTCAAGACAGATTGGAGAAGGGAGAGTTTGGTAAGAGGGAGACCGATTAGAAGAGAGTTACAATAGTCGAGACGAGAATGAATAAGAGAAACAGTAAGAGTTTTTGAGGAATCAAAAGTAAGAAAAGGTCGAATTCTAGAAATGTTTTTGAGGTGCAGATGACAAGAGCGAGCCAGTGATCGAATGTGGGGGGCAAAGGAAAGCTCGGACTCAAGTATGACCCCAAGACAGCGGGCCTGTTGCTGGGGAGTAATAGTGGAACCACACACGGAAATGGCAATGTCGGGTATAGGTACATTAGTAGAGGGAGGAAACACCAGGAGTTCAGTCTTTGACTGGTTCAGTTTCAGATATAGTGAGGACATGATGTTAGACACAGCGTTTAGACAATCGCCGGTGTTTTCTAGAAAGGCTGGCGTGATGTCAGGAGAAGAAGCGTATAATTGGGTGTCATCAGCATAGAGATGGTACTGGAAACCAAATCTACTGATTGTTTGACCAATAGGGGCAGTGTACAAGGAGAAGAGGAGGGGGCCTAGAACCGATCCTTGAGGAACCCCAACAATAAGGGGAAGATGAGAGGAGGAGGAACCGGCAAAAGATACAGTAAAGGAGCGGTCGGAGAGATAGGAGGAGAACCAGGAGAGAACGGTGTCCTTGAGGCCGATGGAGCGGAGCATAGTGAGGAGGAGCTGATGATCCACAGTGTCGAAAGCTGCAGAGAGATCCAGGAGAATTAGCATGGAGTAATGACCATTTGATTTAGCTGTTAGTAGCTAATGACAATCCCACAGCAAGCCCTCGCAGTGTGATGCCCTCTAGTTCTCATTATCCCCCACACAGCATGATGGCCCCTACAGATCCTCCTCACACAGCATGATGGCCCCTACAGATCCTCCTCACACAGTATGATGGCCCCTACAGATCCTCCTCACACAGTATGACATACTACAGATCCTCCCAACAAAGTATAAAGCTGCCACACAGTGTGAAGCCCCCGAAGTTTCCTCCATACAGTATTATGCCTCCACAGCTCACCACACAGTATGATGTCCCCTAGCCCATACACAGTATGGTGGTCCCAAAGCCTCCCAACCCAGCGTGATGGTTCCCCTCTGCTCCCACACACAATATGATGCCCCCACAGCTCCCACACAGTATGATGGCCCCACAGCTCCCACACACAATATGGTAAACCTACAGCCAACACACATTATGATGCCATAACAGCCTTCACTCAGTATAATGGTCCCACAGCTCTCACACAGTATGATACCCCTACAGCTCCCACACACAATATGATGCCCCCACAACTCCCACATAGTATGATACCCCTACAGCTCCCACACACAATATGATGCCCCCACAACTCCCACATAGTATGATACCCCTACAGCTCCCACACAGTATAATGGTCCCAAAGCTCCCACACACAGTATGATGCCCCCACAACTCCCACATAGTATGATACCCCTACAGCCATCACACAGTATAATGGGCCCACAGCCACCACACGTTATGATGCCCCCGCAGCTTCAAACACACAGTATGATTGACTCACAGCTCCTCACACAGTATGATGTCTTGCCCCCACATCCCCTACACAGTATTCATGTCCCGACAGCTTCCACACAGTATGATGGACCACATTGCTCCATACAGTATAATGACTTTCACTCCACAGCCCTCCACACAAAAAGATCGTTCCACTGACTCCACACAGTATTATGTTCCTATAAATTCCACACATTATGATGGACCACACAGCCCCACCCAATATGATAATTTCACTGACCCCCATACAGTATGATGTCCCTCCAGCCTCCACACCGTATGATAACCTTGAGCCAACACAGAATGATAGTTCCACTGACCCCACACGGTATTATGGTCCTATAGTTTCCACACAGTATAATGTCTCCACAGCCCCTACACAGTATGATGTTCCCACGGCCACCACACATTATGATGGACTCCTTAGCCTCCCCACTGTATGTTGTTACAGCTTCCCACACTGTGTAATGCCCCCACAATCCCCACACAGTATGATGTCCCCATCGAAACACAGTATGATGGACCAAACAGCCACACACAGTGTGATGTCTCATCAGCCCCCACACAGTATGATGTACCCCACAGCCTCATACAGTGTGATTGACCTTACAGCCCCCCACACAGTATGACGCTCTCACATTCCCAACAGAATCGTGACATGTCACAGTTCTTAATCAGATTACTGGTCCATCCATGTCATCTTTGAATCGGCCCCGTCTCCTTCCTTGCTAATCCGGGTCCAGAGCTTTCCTAACAAGGTATTTGAAGATGGTTTCCTATCCCCTTTTAGGAAAAAGAGTCATGTCAAGTAATGACTCTAGTAATGACTAAGTGCAGAGCGGGTTAATTACTTGGACTGAGTCAAATAAGTTCTTGCTCCTTCCTTAGGTTATTTCTGTGGTCGATGATGTGTTGGAGAAACAAGATGTGAACCTGGACGGACTCCTCAGTGCCGAAGAACTGGTGAATTCTGTCGTCTATAAGCAGGGGGAGAGCCAGTATTCTGCTCACGTTGTGATTCCTCCTCCTATGGGAGTCCCAGCTGAAGAGCTGCATGGTCCTGGGGACAGCGACCTCTCTAATAAAGAGGACTCTGAGAAACCAGAACTGAACCAGGAAGCAGCAGAGGTCCTCAACATACACCCAGACCCATCCAATAACCCGGCCCCTCCATCTGCAGAGGCCATAAGCAGTCAGGAGGACACTGATGTGGTCCATGATGAGGATGTGGTGGAGGAGGTCCCCACTGAGGTAGAAGCAGTGGAGATGCCAGGAGAAGAAGAGGATGAAAAAATAGATGAGGAGAATTAAAGACTATGTAACTCTCATGATCAAATACTTGAAATTAAAGAGCATTCCCCCTCAAAATATACAGACCTCCAGTAAACCCTGCAACCAGCCTGTTCTCGAAGGTGACAGAACACCTTCCGTAGGTCAATAAAAGTGCAAGTAGGTGATGTTCTGTCACCGTGCTACCTATAAGACCTAGCAATGAATGTAAAATAGTGGAAGAAAGGGAAAAATCAGGGTTAATACTTACTGGGGATTCCGTTATTTTAAGGGAGAAGGCCTGAGCTCGCTGATTGTGTTGTGACCCTTCACAGCATGACCACAAGGAGATGCCTTATACTGCCGAAGACGTGTCACTGTCTCTGATCAGGTGTTGTCCATCTTCCGTGATGAAATCATTAACTTATTGTCTGATACAAGATGTAAAGATTCTGCTCCTCGACCTTTGTCCTTTCATTATGGGGATGAGTATAAATACCACTTTATACAGAATTCTGGAAATCTCTGGTGGCTTTCTTCGCATCCTCTGTTGCATCAGATCGTGTCCACGAGGAAACAGGTCATCCCTGCTGGAAAGTTGTATTTAGACCTAATTCATTTAGGACACTGAATTTAGCTCCTCTTTAATGACCCTCACCCCAAAATCAGGCTTGTTCCAGGAAAGTTCCCTGTTCTCCTGGCCTGATGCCTGATGGTGGAGGATTAAAGAATAGGGCAGGAAAAAATAAGTAGCCAGGTGGCTTTGGAGGAGAAACTAAGGGGCCTGGTGGAGAAACCATAGGAGTATAGGATGGAGCATTCTGGGGGAGTACAGGACAGAGCGGTCAGGAGGAGAGTGAGGACCTCAGAATCTGGAACAATTAGGACAAAGGAGTCAGGAGCAGGACAGGGAGGGTTATTCTGAGTGAGGGCAAGACAGAGGCGTTTGGTGGAGGGTGAAGACACAGAAGTCTGCAGGATAGAGGAATCTAGATAGAAGTCAAAAGTAAGAGCTCGCCATGTTTACTTGTAGTAAGAGGTCTGATAGAACTGGAACCAGGAGATACCGAATCCTGGTGGTCACCAAAATCACAGAAGGGAGGTGGCCTGACACAACCATGAGTAAAGGTCACACTTAGCGATGCACCAGCGATCCCGACCAGCGATATGATGCGGTCAGGATTGCTGGTGCATCGCTAAGTGGTCGCTAGTGAGCTGCCACACAGGCAGATCTCACCAGCGACATCGCTGGGGTCGGGGGTCGCTACTTACCTGTCACACTAGGCGATCCTGACGTCCTCCCACCCGCGTCCACGCGTCGCTCGTCGGCGCCACAGGAAGCCCAGCAGGAAGCCGACGATGAGAAACGGCCCAGGACGTTCCCGCGCGATCAGCGATAATCAGCGGGGGAGCGGTCGGAGGTAAGTATCAGACATAGCGATGTCGCTAGCAATATCGCTATAACGTCACAAAACCTGTGACGTTATAGCGATATTGCTAGCGATATCGCTTAGTGTGACAGGCCCTTTAGAAGTGCATTTTTAATATGGTCAGTCCCAATATGGAAAAATATTCAGAATTGAGCGTCCTCAGTGGTTGATACCTTTTAATGGCTAACTGAAAAGATGGTGACACATTGCAGCTTTCTAGACACCTCAGGTATCTTCATCAGGCATTGACTAATACAACATCTGAAGAGTCACATATTTATACACAAAACAGCACAGAAATAACGCAATAGATAAGACAAGTGACGTGAAGCGGAACTATCATTATGGGAGAGGGATAAACATAAATATTGGAACAGTTCATAGATAAGGAGTCCGGATGTTTTATTGCCCTCTGATTGGGGTCTGGTTCTGTGTTGTGATGACCCCAGAAGGTCTTAGGAGCAAATTCCTTAATTGATGTAAAAAGTCATAAATCCATGCGACACATTCATTCCTGCACTGAGTGTGTCAAAGGTCATCATGAGCTTGTACTCCCAGACTCTTCTCTCTCTCTGAGATGTGAAGTTACTTTTCAATACCAGTAATTTCATATCCATGATGTTGTGACCGGGGATACAAAAATGTTTTGCCACAGGTAGATCCATTCAGTCCCAATATGGACTTCTTTTTGTAATTTTTGGGCTGCATAGCAGACATGCCGGACTTCATCGCCTATCTTAATACTAATAACTGTGATTTTAGTTTCACTCACTCTTCTCCAGGTCTACATATCCCATTTTTGGACATTTATCTATTGGAAGACCCCAGTACTGGCAGGGTCCATGCACTTCTTTTTAGGAAGGACGTCGCTAATTTTCAGTCATCTAGTTGCCACCCTCACCATACATTAAAAGTCATACAGTGAATTTATAAGGTCAAGATGTGCATGTTCTGTTGATGGCACCTTCCTTCTGAGGGTGCCGTCATCAGGACCAGACTTTATAGTAGAGGACACAACAAACATCTAATTAAATCTGTATTTTACAGGGTGAAAATCCAGTCTGGAAAATCGACTTTACAAAGCAACATTAAAAATACAAAACAGCCAGCAGCCTCCTCGGTCACATCCGGGCACCTGTCAGCTTACAGTTTAGCAGATCAAACACGTGCTCTGCAAATACTTGGCAAAAGTTAGTCAAGATTAGGTACTTAGAGAGATTACGGAGGGGGTTGCGGGTGTGTGGCCAGGAGAGGCCGTTCCTTGGGAAATATTCTTCCGCCATCTTTTCCAAGGATTTTCTGCCACCCCGACCTGGCTTCCATCTCAAGCGTGCAGGCAGCCGCTGCAATGTATGGATATTCGCTGACAATAAGTCATATCCGTTCCGTGTGCCGCATGGTGCAGATCGCAT
The DNA here is from genome assembly GCF_039654945.1 of Dendrobates tinctorius. Taxonomy (NCBI): domain Eukaryota; kingdom Metazoa; phylum Chordata; class Amphibia; order Anura; family Dendrobatidae; genus Dendrobates; species Dendrobates tinctorius. The sequence continues at coordinate 4,429,786 of NW_027361918.1, read as the reverse complement.
GATTGATACTTTTATCCGCTGCGACTCGCGCCATGTGGTTTTCTGTATTGAATGCAGTGCTTGTAACATGCATTTACCACCAGAAAACAAAAATGGTGTCAGGCATTTCGCATCCTCACATTATGGAGACACCACATAAAGTATGTAAAGTTCTATGGTATTGAGAACTACCATAACCTAAAAGAGGATAAATGATAAGTATGCACTGCTAAAATACAACTGCGTCCATAGCCACACCCCCTTATTATCAAAGCCCCGCCCCTGTCACACCTCCATCCCCGCCCTGCCGGGCCATGGAAGAATGGTGTTGCTTGAAGCCGGTCCCTGGTGCAAAAAAGGTTGGGGACCACTGGTGTAGGGGATCCGGGGCCCCGGCGGAAAAAAATGTACACTATGAATGATTTCGCACTGCGTCTTGAAGGGGGTGTGTCTTTGAGGGGGTCCCGTTTAAAAGTTTGCTATGGGGCCCAATCAGTTCTAGTTATGCCCCTGGACAGGATAGACCATTCTGGGTCTGGACAAGATGAAACATTCTGTGTGTGGACAGGAGGGAACATTCTGGGTCTGGACAAGATAAAACATTCTGGGTGAGGACAGGAGGGAACATTCTGGGTGAGGACAGGAGGGAACATTCTGGGTGAGGACAGGAGGGAACATTCTGGGTGAGGACAGGAGGGAACCTTCTGGGTGAGGACAAGAGGGAACCTTCTGGGTGAGGACAAGAGGGAACCTTCTGGGTGAGGACAAGAAGGAATATTCTGGATGAGGGTGTGGGAGAGAGGGTCCCCGTCGAGTGTCCGGGTCGGAACCAAGGGGGCCGTCACCTGGGTTCCGGAGGAAACTGTTTCCGGGGGACAGAGTTCGAGGACGGACTGTTGTGACGGACAGATGGGCTGTGGGAGGGACCAGTATAAAGGAGGAGGGGAATTCCCGGGACGATGAGTCAGCAGAACGAGACAGAAGGAGCAGGAGATCGTGGGAGCGACTGAGAGCCAGAGCGACTCACCAGAGCCAGGAAGGAGGCCAGAGACAGGAGGGATACTTCCCCTGGACATCAGTGGGACAGCGCCGAGACGACCGTCCTACAACCGCTGCCCCGCGTCGACCAGCGGCCACCGCCTCCTTCCTGCCCGCGGTCATTTGCGGCCGTTGCCGCCCTGCTCCAGCCCACGGCCACTGCGGCCCCAGTTCAACCCGCGGCTGCTGCCGCCTCCCCTCAGCCCGCGGCTGTGGCCTACCCGCTGCCGCTGCGGTCTCGCTCCAGCTCACGGCTGCGGCCTGTTCCCCGCCACCTGCAGCCGCCCTGTTCTCACCAGTGGCCGCGGCAAGTACAGTACCGCCGGCGGCCACCACTGTCCCGCTCCAGTCCGCAGCACGGACCGGGCCTCTGCTGACCGCGGACTCCCCGTCGCAGCTGTTAGCTGCGCAGGTGGCCTGTCATTCACCACCACACAGCGCCGCCGCTTGCCCCAGGCCAGGGGCTGCGGCCCAACCGTCCAAGGACTACGCCGGAGCCTGTGGGGCGCCAGTGTCATCAGCGTGCCGGAGTGCGCGAAGCCTTCGTCATCGCCTCAGCAACTGGGCCCAGCAACTACTACGCCGAAAGACCACCAACCCGAACGGCGAGGGACGTCTGGACTTTATAATTAAGGACCCGTAGTCGGCCATACCGTGGCCCTATAGTGACCGGCTGTTGCCGGAAGTAGTCGTGTTCTACCCGTTTGTGTGTGCTTGTATAGAACCCCCTGCGAGGGCAACGCATGTTACCCCTTTGGTGATCAGGGCGGGACTGAGGAAAGTTCCCTCTGGTCTTATAAATGTTAATATAGAAAGCACCAACTTGTCTCGCGACTCGTCACTGCATCCTGCGTACCTGCAAACACCACATTTGGCATAATCGTCAGGATGCAGTCTCCGAGCGCAGACAACGGGGGCCCCCGGCTCAACATTTCTTTGGGGGCTATGCTAAGCAATCTACCCAGGTTCTCTGGCAGCAATACTATGCTGTGGAATTGGACGGACCGAATGCGTGGGTTATTCAGGATGCATCCGCTTACCCCTGACTTAGAGGCAGAAGTGGCCCTGATGGCGTTGGACGGTGAAGCTCGGGATACCGTAATGTTGAGGCCCCGGGGGCAGCGAAACACCTTCGTCAGGGTGTTACGGATCTTAGAAGAGACCTATGGGGATCCGACCGACGTGGGGGAACTGAGAACCCAGATGTTTGGACGCATGCAGAAAGAGGGGGAAACAGTGACCCAGTATATGAATGTTTTGCAGGAATTGGTTTTAGCCATTGAAAGGAAGGATGGAGTTGGCATGGGGACCGTGGACGTAACGTTACGTGACCTGTTAGTGACCGGGTTACGAGACACCCTGACAAGACAGGCTTTGCGAGAGCGGGTGCGAGTGGACCCATGTTATGAATGGGTCACCGAGGAGAAAAAAAACAAGCTAGGTCACAGAAAACCAGAGAGGTTGGTAACTATGCAGACTGCAGAACCCAGATTCTAACCACACAACTAGTAGCAGTCATGGAATGTTCCTACGTTGGTCCTAGATGCCTCGTCACAACCGGAGAGCTACATAAGCCTAAAGCAGGAAAAGAAGAAAACTAACTGCCCCAGAGCAGACCCCAAAGGAAAGACAGCCCCCCACATGTATTGACTGTGAAACAAGATGAAAACACACACAAAGGCAGGAAAATAGGCTGAACAAACGATGGGGCCCGACTAACTAGAAAGGACAGGAAAGGACAGCCACTGTCTGCAATCTGCCAAAAATAATGTCCAACACAACTGATAGCAAAATTAACCCTGAAGTCACTAGACTTCTCCCACTATATCAGCACTCTGAAATATTCTGAGACAGAGCAAAAAGAGGCCAATCTAATAAGGGATAAAAAAAAGGCAAATTGGCAAATACAGATAAATAAGAGTGGAAATTCAGCACAGCCCAGCCGGGCTGGCTGACCACACAAAAAACTGAATTGACCAACATGAGCAAGTGTAAACATTAGCAAAAACAAATTTAACTTGAAAAGACTGGAACAGAGCTGAGTCCAAGACCTGAGAAGCAGACTGAATCACCAGCAACAGGATAGGGCGACGGCTGTCTTATATCCAGTGCGATACTCCAGAGATCCAATCACCATCTTCCTCATCAGGTGGCAGATCACTACCAATTAAACCAACCTCACTACCTCCTGTCACCACCAGAGGGAGAACGGAAGGAGAGCTCTCAACTGATGGAGCAGAAAATGAGCTCATAACAGTCCCCCCCCTTGAGGAGGGGTCACTGAACCCTCATCCATGCCACCAGGCCGACCAGGATGGGCCCGGTGAAAAGCACGAACCAATTTATTGGCATGAATATCAGAGGCAGAGACCCAAGTGTTACAGAACCACTCAGCACCCAGAATATGTTGCGCAGTTATATGTATGTATAATAGGTTCCATGGGAGATGCATGTCCCTAATGCATCAGCCCACAGGCTGCGCCCAGCCGCCCCCCCACCTTTGTAATTCCCACAGTAAATATCGGCAGGCTCCGGTCACCTGCGGCTATTGTAATGTATGTCTGGCCTGCCGCTTTTCTATTGGCCTGCCCTCTGTATCTGTGTGATATATTCTGTGTCCTGTGAGTAAAGTGTTGTCAGACTGGAAATACGTGGAGAAGCAGTGATCTTTTATATGCGCCCATGTAACCAAGGAATTCCAGCCAGCGTCCTTCATTCAGACTCCAGCCAAAGCAGAGTGGACCTCCGGAAACACGGGGTGGTACGGAAAGAGGTACCCGAGATTGGAAGACGCCGTTACACTGGTGGCAGCAGTGGGATATGATACCCCTTCTACAGGAGGAAAGGAATGAATGGAAAACAACTACCAGAAGTTAAAGAGGACTACATTAAAAGATCTGGTGGAAGCCCGAGGGTTGATCGCCAGCAACAAAACAAAAGCGGATTTGATAGCAGCCATCATGGAACACGACAGTGCAGCGCCCTGAACGTGAACGTGGAGGAGACTGAATTCCAGAGGGAGGTAAAGAACAGACTGGCGTTCTATGGCCTGAACCCTGCAGTAGAGATCATACGAGAGGTGATGGCTGATTTGCGTACTGATCTGAAGGAAAAGATGGCCGAGCGGACCAGGATAGAGCTAGCCAAGATGGAGATGGCAGAGCGGACCAAAATGGAGCTGGCCAAGATGGAGATGGCAGAGCGGAGAGAGGAGAGTCAGGGAACAGGGGGAGCTCTGGCCTTCGACCAGGTACCTTCAACAGTAAGCCACAAAAATATCCAGTATAATGCCTTCTGACAGTTGGGGGAGGCAGAGGAAGACATTGATGGCTTTCTGCAGGACTTTGAGCGGCAGTGTGCTCTTCATCAAGTAAAGCCGGAGGAACGGGTTCAGATTCTGGCCAGCAAGCTGACAGGCCGGGCAGCGGACGCCTATCGCACGGTACCTGATGAGGACTGTATGGACTATGAGCGGATCAAAGAAGTGATCTTGGCCCGGTATGCGCTGACACCAGAGACATACCGCCAAAAGTTCCGTGGACTTATAAAACGCGTAACCGATACCCACGCTGAATGGGCCTGTAAATTACGGCGGTCACTGCTACAGTGGGTACAAGGAAGCCAAGCAACCACTAAGGAGGACGTCCTTCAGCTCTTCTTGTTAGAACGATTTGTTAATGGACTAACCCCCGAGACACAGGAATGGCTTCGGGACAGGAGGCCTCAGCTGTCCGGATCAAAGATGTTTACTAGGGGCCCGCCCATGGACATGGAGGGCCCCAAACAACCGAAGATTGTAGGGGGACCAGCTAGAAACCCGGCCTACCACAGTCCCCCTGGGGCGCGATGCCACACCTGCCGTCAGCTGGGCCACCAGCAAAGACAATGTCCCAACCTGACTCAGCATACCCAGTGGCCAAAGGCGGGCTACGACTAACCAAGGGGTGGAAGAGATGGAGGAAGTGCTGCATGAAGTAGACCCCGTGCAGGCAGCCCGGGCAGATAATCGACAACAGCATCGACAGGTCGTGTGGGTTAATGGGAAACGTATGCAGGGACTAAGGGATTCGGGGCAACTTTTACCCTTGTGAAGCCTCATCTCGTCCGGGACCAAGAGAAGACGGACCGGACAGTGGCAGTCCGTGTAGCAGGGGGAGCTATACATCGACTGCCCACTGCCAGGATTCACCTGAACTGGGGAGTCGGGGATGGCCTTGTTGAGGTCGGCTTGATGGAGGATTTGCCTGCAGACGTCTTGCTGGGAAACGACTTGGGGCCCATGTTGTCTGCATTCTCGGTGGCCCCTCTGGCTGAGACATATCCTGTGACCACCCGGAGACAAGCTCGAGCTGCGGAGGCGGAATCACACTCAGAGGAGGCCCAGGTAAGACATCCCAGCCCTACATGTATTCCCATAGCCAGACACATTTCTTGGGCCACCCCAGATGAATTTAAGAGGGAGTTACTTGAGGGATATCCTTGAGGGATATCGTGGGAAGGAACAGGAGGGGAGAGGAGTACTGGAAGGGGAACAGTTTGTATGGAAGCAGGGACTCCTCTACCGGATCACAGAGCAGCACCACACAGGGACGAGCTCCACTATAAAACGACAGCTGGTAGTTCCCAAGAAGTATAGGCAGGAGTTACTGTGAATCTCTCATGATATACCCTTGGCCGGGCACTTCGGCGTCAGTCGCACCAGGCATCGTCTGACACAAAACTTCTTTTGGCCGGGGGTAACCTATGATGTTCGTCAGTACTGCCAGACCTGTGACAGTTGCCAGCGCATTGGCAAGAGGGGGGATCGATGCAAGGCCAAATTACGCCCCCTCCCCATTGTGGAGGAATTATTTAGCCGAGTAGCGGTCGATCTGATAGGGCCGTTAGCCAAACCCAGTCCATCAGGGAAAAGGTATATATTGACAGTGGTAGATTATGCCACACGGTATCCAGAAGCGGTTGCGTTACCTAACATACCGGCAGAGACGGTGGCGGCCACCCTGCTCCAGGTTTTCTCACAGGTTGGATTTCCCCGGGAGATTATCTCGGACCAGGGTACCAAGTTTACAGCAGAGGTGACCAACCAACTGTGGAAGCTGTGTGGCATAAAGTCCATTAGAAGCGCCCCGTACCACCCGCAAACCAATGGGTTGTGTGAACGCTTTAACGGGACATTAAAACAGCTCATTGGGACTTTTACCAGGACCTACAGAGACTGGGAGAAATTCTTGCCACACCTACTGTTTACCTATCGGGAGGTGCCCCAAGAATCCACGTGGTTCTCCCCGTTCGAGCTGGTATACGGGAGACAGGTAAGGGGTATTGTACCCCATGTGCTGGAATTCCGGGACCGCCTACAGGAGCTGGCCCAGGCTGTACGTGAGAACATGCAGGCGACCCAGCGGCGCCAGCGCGTATGGTACGATCAGAGGGCCAGAGAGCGCACCTTGGAAATAGGACAGAAGGTCCTGGTGTTAGAACCCACTAAGCAGAACAAGTTCCAAGCTGCATGGCAGGGGCCCTACCAGGTAGTGGGGATGTAGTAGGGGGCCGGGCTAGGGGGGTGGACCACTGCTTACCAGACGAGGCAAAGACGAGACGGAGACAGCTTCCACTTGTAACAGTTCCGGATTTATTTGTCGTCCTCCTGACGACCACCAAACATGCACCGCAGATTCTTTACACCACTGTATCGCCAGGCCCGGGTACCTATTCTTCAGCTCCAGTCGCAGTAACACACCTCGCGGATCTTTCACTGGGGGCTGTCCTAGACCAATCTACCCCCAGCGCTTCACCTGCCCGAGGTCGTCTTCCAATCGGTACCCCCGGGGCCTCGTCTGTTCTGCGGTCCGTTAAGTCAGGGCCTCCCCCTGGCTGCCTCTTCTCCTTGCCTGTCCTGCAGTCCGTTGGGTCAGGGCCACCCCCCCGACTGTCTCTCCTTTGTCCGTCCCCCTGGCCGAGCTCTTCTCACTTTCTCCGTCTTCTTCTGAGCTCCTCCCGGGACTAAAAACTCTCCTGGAGCCCCGCCTTCTTCTATTTATCCCCTCTCTCACAGGGGAATTTCCCACCCGGGCTCCTATCTCCCCGCCCCCCATGACTAAGTTGATTCCTAAGCCCTAAGCTGATGTTAAGTCCTGTACTACTCTCCCCTGCCATCTTGTGGTCATTTCACGGTACTGCACTCCCTTTTCTGTCTTTCCCTGCTGTTATCTTTCTAACCTGTCAATCTCTGTCCCTAGTGCACAAACCGTCCCCTCCTTCTACCAGTCACGTCTGTCCGTCAAGTCACCTTCCCCACACTCTCCCATCCTTTGTCCATTGTCGTCCCGACAATCGTACGTCCTACCTATGTCGTTCTGAATCTTATCCACAGTCTGTTTTCGGACCGGTCGCTGAGCCACACCCACCACGGGGACCGAACTAAACCAGGAGCACCATGCTCCGAGCAGCCTACTGCTACCCGCCAGCGCACACGCCACGTGACAACTTCTTTTGGGTTGGCGAGGTCCACCCGGACTACTCTACGGCGTGTACCTCCCACTGCTCCCACTGCTCTCCCCTTCCACTACCTTCAACCATTTCTTCCTTTTTGGGGTGTCCGTGGTGTCGCGGATCTGACTTGGGACCACTGTCTGGTTCGATATCTCTCATCTCCTCGTCCTTCATTAAAAGAATCATGGTCGGCGTCTTTGTCACAACTACCTCGTACCCGGAACCTGTTACATACATTTTTTGTTAAACACACTACTTATTAAATCAACTTTAACATACCGTATATATGATTACCACTATTCTAATAACAATACGAGTTACTCAACCGGAGCAACCCCCCCCTTCTCTTTCTCTTTTTTTCTCTCTTTTTTTCCCTAAGGCTGGTTTCACATTAGCGCTTTTGTGCGCAGCGCATCGTGCGCACCCGTGCGCATGCGCACTGCGCACCTATGTTTAACATGACGTGCGCATGGTCTTGCGCACACTTGCGTTTTCGTGCGCATGCGTTTTTTGGTCTTTCGCGCCAGGCGCGCCAGACGCAACATGTTGCATTTTTTGGTGCGCCCTGTCTCGGCAAAAAAACGCATGCGCACGGAATGCGCAAAAAAACACATTGAAGTCTATGGGAACGCATGCATGCGCATGGTCTTGCGCACGCTTGCGTTTTTTTGCGCATGCGTTTTTGAGTTTAACAAGTCTAGAATGTTCTCTAGACAATGGAAAAAATGTCACACCTAAAAACGCATGTGCATAAAAAACGCAAACGCATACAAAAACGCATGTAAAACGCAACAACGCTGCTTTTTTTGACGCATCAGCGAACGCATGACGCTAAAAAACCGCGCGTTTGTATTGCGTTTGCATGCGTTTTTCGTTGCGTTTTTTATGCGCACGATGCGCTGCGCAAAAAAACGCTAATGTGAAACTAGCCTAACTCCTTCATTAAACACATTATTTTCAAACATAAAATGGAACTACTCCCCCTCCCTTTAACATTAGCACTTTTTCCCACATCCCTGCTGTATCAGGAGTAAACAATAAACCTTTTCCTCAACTTTGGACGCATAACTGTCCTCTTTAGGCCTGCATAACGGTGCAACAAAATCCCAACAGTCCGGGCCATCTCCTGACAGCGGATGTTGCGCCAGTCCAGCAGGGGAACCCCACAGCCGTGAGATTCCCGGGATGTCTCGACTGTTCCCGAGCCCTGAGTGTTTTTCTTGCCCAGGGCTCAGGGGCCATCTCCCTCCTGAGAGATGAGTTAAAAGGGATAGAAGGGGCCGAAAGTGGTTCCACGGCGCGTGTTCCGTGCCTGTTCTCTGCTTGGGAACCAGCAGTCCACCACCGGTGGCGGCGTGGACGCACTCATCTCTGTTGATGTGGTGGCTTCGCTCCGTCCGGCCCCCAGCTCCTGCAGCTCCTACCGCAGGTGAGGGACTGGGGTCGTGGACTGATGAGAAGCGGAGCGGCGACGCTGGGGCCTGCTAGCGTGGTTAGCAGACGGCTCCGCAGAGGTGGCGGAGCCTGATGACCCGGCCGAAGCCGCAATCCGGAGCAGGGCCGGAGCAGCCGGGGACCTTGATGGGCAGGACACAGCCGCGGTATGGCGTGCGGCAGAGGCGGCCGCGGGCATCGGTGAGCAGGCCGCAGCTGGAACCATGAGCGAGGCGGCCGCGGGTGCCGCCGGGTAGGCCGCGGCCGGTGCCGCAATCGAACCAGGGGCGGCCGCGGAGCAGGCCGCAACCGGAGTTGCAGACGGGGCCGGAGTAGCGGCCGGCTTCATGGACGGGGCCGCTGCTGAAAGGGGGAACGCAGCAGCGTCGGCCGCGGACTGGCTCCACACCGGCAACACCGGATGTGGCGCCGCCGGGCGGGGTGGTTCGGGGACGTGGCAGTTCCGCATCGGCGACACCGGACATGGCGCCGCCGGGTGGGGTGGTTCGGGGATGGGAGCAGGGGCATCGATCAGCCTGGCAGAGGCCGCCAAGTCCTCCGCCGCCGAGCTTCCAGTAGCACAGGAGGCTGCGCGGTGCGGCCGGGTGGTGAGCCGGGGGAACTCTCACCTTCCCCAGCACTGCGGCCTCCGACACGTCATCCCGTGGCTCCTCCCGCAGCCTCCGTTCTTCACCTCGCCGTCTGGCGGGGCTAGCCTCCAGGCTGGGGATCGCGCGGGGAGGCTCCCTGGCGATATCTTCAGCGGCCGCTCCTGCGGCCCCGCAGTCACTCCCCCTCTCCGCCCGTTATCTGGCTTTCGTACCACCCCAGATCCTCCGATGACAAGCAAGGATCCGGAACACAGTCTCCAAATTATAATCCACAGGTCAGCGATTTGTAATCCACAGGTGTTTGTAATCCACAGGCACTTGTAATCCACAGAGGAACAGTCCAAGTCCTTCTAGGTTCTTCAAACGCAGGCCTGCCGCGGAAGGTGTCGTATTAGCGGCGGCGATCCTGCCGACTACGCCAAATGTAGTAGGGGGCCGGGCTAGGGGGGTGGAACACTGCTTACCAGACGAGGCAAAGACGAGACTGAGACAGCTTCCACTTGTAACAGTTCCGGATTTATTTGTCGTCCTCCTGACGACCACCAAACACGCACCGCAGCTTCTTTACACCACTGTATCGCCAGGCCTGGGTACCTATTCTTCAGCTCCAGTCGCAGTAACGCACCTCGCGGATCTTTCACTGGGGGCTGCCCTAGACCAATCTACCCCCAGCGCTTCACCTGCCCGAGGTCGTCTTCCAATCGGTACCCCCGGGGCCTCGTCTGTTCTGCGGTCCGTTAAGTCAGGGCCTTCCCCCTGGCTGCCTCTTCTCCTTGCCTGTCCTGCAGTCCGTCGGGTCAGGGCCACCCCCCTGACTGTCTCTCCTTTGTCAGTCCCCCTGGCCGAGCTCTTCTCACTTTCTCCGTCTTCTTCTGAGCTCCTCCCGGGACTAAAAACTCTCCTGGAGCCCCGCCTTCTTCTATTTATCCCCTCTCTCACAGGGGAATTTCCCACCCGGGCTCCTATCTCCCCGCCCCCCATGACTAAGCGGATTCCTAAGCCCTAAGCTGATGTTAAGTCCTGTACTATTCTCCCCTGCCATCTTGTGATCATTTCACGGTACTGCACTCCCTTTTCTGTCTTTCCCTGCTGTTACCTTTCTAACCTGTCAATCTCTGTCCCTAGTGCACAAACCGTCCCCTCCTTCTACCAGTCACGTCTGTCCGTCAAGTCACCTTCCTCACAGGGAAAATAGCCGACACAACCTATAATGTCGCCGATTGTGATGACCCCAGGGTTATCCGCATGTTCCACGTGAATATGCTGAAGCCCTACCGGGAGCGCCCTGAAGAGGTAGTGGCCATCTGTGCACCTGAAGCAGAGGATTTAGCCGGACTTCCCTTGCCGGATGTCTTAGGGGAAAGGACTCAGTCTAAAACATGGGACCAGGTACACTTGGGTGAAGACCTAGGCCCCGGAGAGACAGCAGGCGGAGGAGTTGTTCAGGCTGCGTCAGAGGATGTTTTCGGGGAGACCAGGGTACACTCGCCTGGCACAACACAAGGTTGAGACCCAGGATCAGATCCCCCTGCGACAAATCCCTTCCGCGTCCCTGAGTTTGTACGAGAGGGGATGTGACGAGAGATACAAGAGATGTTGCGTTTAGGGGTCATTGAAGAGTCAGATAGTCCCTGGGCATCCCCCGTAGTGTTAGTGCCCAAGAAGGATGGGACTACACGGTTTTGTGTAGACTATTGTAAGCTCAATGAGAAAACAGTGACGGATGCATACCCCATGCCGCGTGTGGATGAGTTGTTAGACCGGCTGGCGGGGGCAAAGTATTTGACCACCATCGATCTATGCAATGGCTACTGGCAGATTCCCCTTAGTCCTGACGCTATTCCCAAGTCGGCATTTGTCACCCCATTCGGCTTATTCCAGTTCCGAGTTATGCCATTCGGGATGAAGAATGCCCCAGCGACCTTCCAAAGGCTGGCTGACCGGCTTCTGGATGGTCTCCAGGACTATGCTTGTGCCTACCTGGATGACAACGCCATCTACAGTGCGACATGGGAAGAGCATCTAAATCACCTAGAGACAGTATTGGACAGGATCCACCAGGCCGGAATCACCCTGAACCCAAACAAGTGTCACGTGGGCAAAGCAGAGGTTCAGTATTTAGGGCATTGGGTGGGAAGTGGGAAACAGCAACCAGAACCAGCCAAGATTGAGGCCATAGCCAAATGGCCCACCCCACGCACTAAAACCCAGGTCATGGCGTTTCTAGGGACAGCGGGGTATTACAGGAAATTCGTTCCCAATTACAGCAGCGTAGCCAAGCCCCTCACTGATCTGACCCGTAAGAAACAACCCTGCCACGTAACCTAGACCCCAGAGTGTGAGGAAGCCTTCCGCCAACTAAAGGACGCCCTCACCAATACCCCTGTATTGGCAACACCCGATCCAACTATATGTTTCCTGGTTCACACAGACGCTTCTATGTTTGGATTGGGGGCAGTGCTGATCCAAGTCGGGCCGGACGGCCAAGAACACCCGGTAGCTTACCTGAGTCGGAAACTACTGCCCCGTGAAGTAAACTATGCGGCCATCGAGAAGGAGTGCCTGGCGGTAGTATGGGCACTCAAAAAGTTGCAACCATATTTGTATGGACGACAGTTTTCCCTCCTAACGGACCATAATCCCCTAGTCTGGCTTAATCGGGTCTCCGGAGACAACGCCAGATTGCTGCGGTGGAGTTTAGCCCTACAACCTCTGGACTTCACCATCCACCACAGACCCGGCAAACAAAACGGTAACGCCGATGGACTAAGTCGACAAACGGAACTTGTACCAACCCCATAAACTTCGGTCATCCCCAAACCGATCCGTTAATGATCAGACTGTGTATGCCGATCGCGTCGCTGAAAAGGGGAGCCGTGTTACGTGTTACAGAACCACTCAGCACCCAGAATATGTTGTGCAGTTATATGTATGTATAATAGGTTCCATGGGAGATGCATGTCCCTAATGCATCAGCCCACAGGCTGTGCCCAGCCGCCCGCCCCCCCCCACCTTTGTAATTCCCACAGTAAATATCGGCAGGCTCCAGCCACCTGCGGCTATTGTAATGTATGTCTGGCCTGCCGCTTTTCTATTGGCCTGCCCTCTATATCTGTGTGATATATTCTGTGTCCTGTGAGTAAAGTGTTGTCAGACTGGAAATACGTGGAGAAGCAGTGGTTAGCGCTGCAGCCTTGCAGCGCTGGGGTCCTGGGTTCGAATCCCACCAAGGACAACATCTGCAAGGAGTTTGTATGTTCTCCCCGTGTTTGCGTGGGTTTCCTCCGGGTACTCCGGTTTCCTCCCACACTCTAAAGACATACTGATAGGGAATTTAGATTGTGAGCCTCATCGGGGACAGTGATGAAAATGTGTGCAAACTGTAAAGCGCTGCGGAATATGTTAGCGCTATATAAAAAATAAAGATTATTATCTTTTATATGCGCCCATGCACTCAGAGGAATTCCAGGCAGCGTCCTTCATTCAGACTCCAGCCAAAGCAGAGCAGACCTCCGGAAACACGTGGTGGTACTGAAAGAGGTCCCGAGATTGGAAGACCCCGTTACTCCAAGAATTATCCTCCTGACCATAACCCTTCCATTTGACCAAATACTGGAGTCTCCTTCTAACCAAACGAGAATCCAATATTTTCTCTACCTCATATTCCACATTGCCTTTAACCAATACGGGGTCAGGAGGTGCCGCCACAGGAACTACTGGCTCAACAAACCTCTTAAACAGTGACTTGTGAAATACATTATGGATTTTGAACGTAACTGGAAGAGCCAATCGAAAAGAAACAGGATTAAGAATCTCCAAAATCCAATAAGGTCCAATAAATCTTGGCTTAAATTTTGGAGATGCAACCTTCATAGGAATATTCTTAGACGACAACCAAACCATATCACCCACTTTAAACCGGGGACCACTGGTCCTATGCCGGTTGGAAAAACGCTGGGCCTTTTCCTGAGAGAGTGACAATTTATCCACTACTTGTTCCATATCTGCTGCATTCTCTTAACCACAGCGTCCACACCTGGGCAGGACGAAGATTCCACTAGCCCTGAAGAGAATCGAGGATGAAACCCAAAATTACAGAAAAAGGGTGACATCAAAGTGGCAGAACTAGCTCTATTGTTCAGCGCAAATTCGGCAAAGGGCAAAAATGAGACCCAATCATCTTGATCAGCAGATATAAAACATCTTAAATAAGACTCCAGGGTCTGGTTTGTTCTCTCAGTCTGCCCAATGGTCTGAGGATGAAACGCGGAGAAGAAGGATAACTGAATTCCCAGATTGGAACAAAAGGCTTTCCAGAATCTGGAAACAAACTGGACTCCTCTATCCGACACAATGTTCTCAGGAATCCCGTGTAACCGAACCACCTGTTGTAAAAACAAGGGCACCAACTCAGCGGAAGATGGCAACTTTGGGAGTGGTACAAGATGGACCATCTTCGAAAATCTATCACAAATTACCCAGATAACAGTCATTCTCTGAGAGACAGGAAGATCAGAAATAAAATCCATTGAGATATGGGTCCATGGCCTCTTGGGCACTGGCAGGGGCATCAGCAACCCACTAGAACGAGAACAAGGTTTAGACTGAGAACAAGTCCCACAGGACTGTACAAAATTCCTGACATCACGAGATAAGGCGGGCCACCAAAACGACCGACTCACCAAATCTCTGGTACCAAAAATACCTGGATGACCAGCCGATGCAGAGCAATGGACTTCAGACATCACTCTCTTTCTCTACTGGTCAGGAACATACAATCTTCCCATAGGGCAACGCTCAGGTTTATCCTCCTGAAATTCCTCCAGGGCGCGTCTCAAATCAGGCGAAATGGCAGAAAGAACTACCCCCTCACCTAGGATGGTAGTAGGCTCGGTCACATTAAGAGAATCAGCAAAGAAACTCCTAGAAAGGGCGTCTGCCTTAACATTCTTAGTGCCCGGAAGAAAAGAGACCACAAAATTAAAACGCGTGAAAAACAAGGCCCATCTAGCCTGTCTAGGATTCAAGCGTTTGGCCGACTCCAGATAAGTCAGATTCTTGTGATCGGTGAGGACCACAAATTGATGTCTAGCTCCCTCCAACCAATGTCTCCACTCCTCAAATGCCCATTTCATGGCCAACAATTCCCGATTCCCCACGTCATAGTTGCGTTCAGATGGGGAGAACTTTCGAGAAAAGAAGGCACAGGGATTCATCTTAGAAGTCACAGGGTCTTTTTGGGACAAAAGAGCTCCTGCACCAATCTCAGAAGCGTCTACCTCCACTTGAAATGGAAGTGAGACATCAGGTTGCCGTGAAACTGGAGCTGAAGTAAATCTCCGCTTAAGCTCCTGAAATGCTGAGACAGCCTCAGGAGACCAATTCAGCACATCAGCTCCCTTCTTGGTCAGATCATTCAGTGGTTTGACAATACTAGAAAAATTACCTATAAATTTACGATAGAAATTAGCAAAACCCAAAAACTTCTGAAGAGCCTTCAAAGAATTAGGCTGAACCCAATCATAAATGGCCTGTACCTTGGCCGGGTCCATTTCAATAGTCGATGGAGATAAGATAAATCCCAAAAATGAAATCCTCTGTACACCAAAGAGGTACTTCGATCCCTTAACAAACAGGGAATTCTCCCTCAAAATCCGGAACACAGTCCGGACATGTTCCACATGGGAATCCCAATCACTAGAAAAGATCAAAATATCATCCAGATAGATGATCAAAAACTTATCCACAAAGTCTCGGAAAATATCATTCATAAAGGACTGGAAGACAGAAGGGGCATTAGAGAGCCCAAAAGGCATCACCAGGTCCTCAAAATGCCCTTTCCATTCATCCCCGTGCTTAATGCGAATAAGATTATATGCCCCCCTGAGGTCAAGCTTGGTAAACCAGCAGGCACTCTTAACTCTGGAGAATAAATCAGACATCAGAGGTAACGGGTACTGATATTTAACCGTTATCTTGTTAAGGGAACGATAATCAATACACGGTCTTAATGAACCATCTTTCTTGGCCACAAAAAAAACCCCAGCACCTAAAGGTGACAAGGATGGTCTAATATGCCCCTTCTCCAACGACTCCTTAATATAGGATCGCATAGCAT
This sequence comes from Dendrobates tinctorius, assembly GCF_039654945.1. Classification (NCBI taxonomy): domain Eukaryota; kingdom Metazoa; phylum Chordata; class Amphibia; order Anura; family Dendrobatidae; genus Dendrobates; species Dendrobates tinctorius. The sequence goes on along the minus strand of NW_027361918.1, from coordinate 4,414,114 downwards.
CATGTTCGGGTACAGATAAGTTGAAAAGCCGACCCTTGGGAAATTTACACCCAGGCATCAACTCAATTGCACAGTCATAACTCCTATGAGGAGGCAAAGACGCAGACTTACTCTCACTAAATGCATCAGAGAAATCAGCCAGATAATCAGGAATATCATGAGACTGAGGAGAGGTGGAGAACACAGGAGTGTCCCTAAGAACACACTGACAACCCCAACTCACCACAGAGACAGATCTCCAATCCAAAACTGGGTTATGAGTTTGCAACCAGGGGAAACCCAGAATAATAGTATCATGTAAATTATGCAGCACAAAAAATTTACAATTTTCTTGATGGTCTGGGGCAACTCGCATTATCACCTGGGTCCAAAACTGAGGTTTATTCTCCGCCAAAGGAATGGCATCAATACCCCTCAAAGGAATAGGCGTCTGCAGAGGCGTCATGGACAAACCACAACGTTTAGCAAAGTCCAAATCCATCAGATTCAGAGCTGCTCCTGAATCCACAAAAGCCTTAGTGGAAAACGTGGACAAGGAGCAGATCAGAGTAATTGCCAAAAGGAACTTAGGTTGTACACTGCCCACAGCAAATGTGTGTGCAAAACGTTTCTCTCGTTAAGGGCAGACAGAAATAGTATGCGAGGCATCTCCACAGAAAAAACAAAGCTTATTACGCCTTCTAAACTCCTGACGTTGCGCCCTAGACAAAACCCCATCACATTGCATAGGTTCAGACGTTTGTTCAAAAGGTGGCAGCGCCTCCCGTGTAGTTTTACGTTCCCGTAAACTCCGATCAACTTGAATGGCTAATGACATAGAGCAATCCAGACCAAAGGGAACAGGAAATCCCACCATAGCATCTTTTACGGTCTCTGATAAACCTTTCCGAAAGAGGGCTGCCAATGCACTATCATTCCATGTAGTAAGGACGCCCACTTTCGGAATTTTTGACAGTATAACTCTGCAGGATCCTGACCCTGGTTTAATGCCAACAGGGTTCTCTCAGCTTGATCAACGGCATTAGGTTCATCATACAACAACCCCAAGGCCTGAAAAAATGCATCCACATTAGTCAGAATAGGGTTTTCAGGTGTCAGAGAAAACGCCCAATCCTGGGGATCGCCGCGCAGCAAGGAGATGACAATTTTAATCTGCTGCACAGAGCTCCCCGATGAGTTAGGCTTCAAGGCAAGAAATAATTTACAATTATTCTTAAAATTCAGAAATTTAGACCGATCCCCAGAAAACACATCAGGAGTAGGGATCTTAGGTTCAGCAGCATGTGTCTGAATGAGGTAGGTGGAAATTCCCTGCACTTCAGCAGCAAGTTGCTGCACACGATCAGACAATTGCTTAATCTCCATTAGGAGAAAAAAAAAAAAAGAGGAAAAAATAAATAAATTAAAAAAAAAAAAAATTCTGACACTTTTTCTTTCTTTCTTTCTTTTTTTTTTAACAATTTTTTCCTGTTTTTGAGTACCCTTCGATCTGCGGTATGGCTGGTGATTCTGTTATGAATGGGTCACCGAGGAGAAAAAAACAAAACAAGCTAGGTCACAGAAAACCAGAGAGGTTGGTAACTATGCAGACTGCAGATCCCAGATTCTAACCACACAACTAGTAGCAGTCGTGGAGCGTTCCTACTTTGGTCCTAGACGCCTCGTCACAACCGGAGAGCTACATAAGCCTAAAGCAGGCAAAGAGGAAAACTAACTGCCCCAGAGCAGACCCCAAAGGAAAGACAGCCCCCCACACGTATTGACGGTGAAACAAGATGAAAACACACACAAAGGCAGGAAAATAGGCTGAGCAAACGATGGGGCCCGACTAACTGGAAAGGACAGGAAAGGACAGCCACTGTCTGCAATCTGCCAAAAACCCTGCCAAAAATAATGTCCAACACAACTAATAGCAAAATTAACCCTGAAGTCACTAGACTTCTCCCACTATATCAGCACTCTGAAATATTCTGAGACAGAGCAAAAAGAGGCCAATCTAATAAGGGACAAAAAAAAGGCAAATTGGCAAATACAGATAAATAAGAGTGGAAATTCAGCACAGCCCAGCCGGGCTGGCTGACCACACAAAAAAACTGAATTGACCAACAAGAGCAAGTGTGAACATTAGCAAAAACAAACTTAACTTGAAAAGACTGGAACAGAGCTGAGTCCAAGACCTGAGAAGCAGACTGAATCACCAGCACCAGGATAGGGCGTCGGCTGTCTTATATCCAGTCTGATACTCCAGAGATCCAATCACCATCTTCCTCATCAGGTGGCAGATCACTACCAATTAAACCAACCTCACTACCTCCTGTCACCACCAGAGGGAGAACGGAAGGAGAGCTCTCAACTGGTGGAGCAGAAAATGAGCTCATAACAGACCCACATCAGACCTTTTCAGAGATAGGGAACGAGGCACGGGTTCGGGAACAGGAGCAAGAGGTGACGGTCCCAGTGGGGATGGCTCGGAGTATCGAAGCATCCGTAAGCGCTCTGAGCGAACCCCACTGGGTACAAGAGGTGAAGCGAGAGATACAGAGTATTAAAGGTGAACTGGCCGAAGCCAAGAAAGCGGCCACAAGGAGTCGGCCAGGGCCGGGTAAAGGGGGCATGAACCATCGCGGCCCCCACCCAAGTCGGTCCCCACGACCATTCGCCTGTTACGATTGTGGAGAATTGGGACGCTCCGCCCGAGAGTGCCCACGTTCCAGGGGAAACTCGCCCCGCTGGCCAAGAAGAGCAGAGGACCCTGAGCCGTGGAGATGCTGCCCGGAGCTGGAGCCCATCACACAGGGTGGAGGAAGTCACGAAGACCTGGTCGCGCAGTGCCCAGTGGTATGGGCAAAGATCGAGGGCCGTGCCGTGCGATGCCTAGTGGACATGGGAACGCAGGTTACGACCCTGCCAGAGACTTATTTTCGGCAGCATTTTCCCGAAGCAGTGAGACCTCAGTGGGGGACAGTGATAAAGTTGGTAGCCGCCAACCAGCTACCAGTTCCTGTCGTCGGAGTAGCCTGGATGCAGATTTCGATAAGTGGCAAATCACTCGGCCGCCGGGGAGTGGTCCTGACTCAGGGAGACATAAACAGCAAACATCTGGTTATTCTGGGTATGAACATACTACGAGAGTTCGGCAACCTCCTCCTCAACGAACCCACACAAGAGACTCAGAGCCACTGGGGTTCTCGCACGGCCCAAGGGCAGGTCTTCCAGCGGTTGGTGCGGGAGGCGCGAGTCCTCCAGGAGTGCCAGGAGGGTGAGGCGCCGGGCAAGGTCATCGCGCCGGCAGCCCCCCTGCTCGTGCTTCCTCCAGGGCAGACGGTGGTAGCTGTGCCGATCTGCACCCCGATGCCACTGGAGGGCGTGGAGGTGCAGGTAGAACCATGTTACTCGGAGCGCCTGCACCCTGGAATACTGGTAGCCCGCTCCCTGGCCACGGTGCGGGAGCTGACGATCCTGGTGCGTTGTGTCAACCTGGAAGACCAAGATATCGCCCTGAAGCCCCGGGCCGAAATGGCCAAACTAGTGAGGCCTTTGGAGACGATGCTGCCGGGCCCCGCGGTCCAGTTGAAGGTGCAGCCCGAAGATCCTTGGGCAGTAATGGTACGAACCCAACAGACTGCTGTATCCTCGACCCAGGAGAAAGGTCGAGTCATCCTGAAGAGAATGCGGGCTGAACTTTCCGGCCTAACGCCAGCCCAGCTTCTCCAAGTAGAGACACTTCTTGGACAATTTTACAGTGTCTTCGCCAGCCACGAGGACAACTTTGGATGCTCCACGGCCATCACGCATGGGATCCCCACGGTAGGAGCGATATCGGCAAATACCACCGCAGCTATACCAGGAAGTGAAAACTCTGTTAGCCCAAATGCTCTGGAAGGGGGTCATACGAGAAAGCCAAAGCCCTTGGGTGGCCCCTATTGTCCTGGTTCGGAAAAAAGATGGCACTTTGCGTTTTTGCGTGGATTATCGGAAGTTGAACGCCTGCACCATCAAGGATTCGTATCCACTGCCCCACATGGAAGAGTCTCTGTCCACCCTGGGGAATGCAACATACTTTTCAACCCTTGACCTGGCCAGTGGGTACTGGCAAGTGCCGATGTCGGAGGAAGACAGGGCCAAGACGGCATTCATCCTTCCCAGGAACTTTTCAGCGGTTGATGGAGCGGTGTCTAGGAGACCTCAACTTTGAAGCCACGTTGATATACCTGGACGATATTATCATCTATTCCGCCACGTTCGAGGACCACCTGAAGCGGTTGGGGCATGTGCTCGGCCGGCTGCAGAAGTACGGGTTAAAGGTAAAGCCCCAGAAATGCCACCTGTTCCGCACCCAGATTGAATACCTGGGGCATACAGTCTCGGCAGAGGGCGTCCGACCATCCCTGGAAAAGGTCGCTGCCATCCAGGGGTGGCCTACCCCCGAGACGGTGAAGGACATGCGGGCCTTCTTGGGGTTGGCCGGCTACTACCATTGGTTCGTGAAGAATTTTGCATGCCGAGCTCGAGCTCTGCAAGACCTGCTGAAGGGGGCTCCCGCCAGGGTGAATGGACGGAAGATCCAGTGGCAGCAACCGCAAGAGGATGCGTTTCACGATCTCAAAGCTGCTCTCTCGGACGCCCCAGTATTGGCATATGCGGATTTCTCGCAACCGTTCCAGGGATTAGGAGCTGTGTTGTCACAGGTGCAGGACGGCCGGGAGAAAGTGATCGCCTACGGTAGCCGGTCGCTGCACGACTCAGAACGCAACCCGAACAATTACAGCTCCCTTAAGCTCGAGCTCCTCGCGGTAGTGTGGGCAATGACTGAGCGATTCGCAGAGTACCTGGCGGGCTCCGAAGTAGTAGTGCGGACCAATAACAACCCATTAGCCCATTTGGAGAATGCCAAACTGGGGGCCCTAGAGCAGCGGTGGGTGGCTCGGATGGCCAAATTCAATTATAAGATCATCTACAAACGGGGAGCTGAAAACGTGCACACCGACGCGCTCTCCAGAATCCCACACACCACCCCAGGAAGAAGTCGAGATGACGAATTAGAAGCAGGTGAGACGCCGTTCGCCCTCACCACCGCCGCGCTTACAGTCAACATGCAAGAAGCGCCTCATCCGGGAGGGATGCTGGATGTCACACTCACCTCGTCCCCGGCACCTGTCACGCTCACCTCCCCGGCGCCTGTCGCGCTCACTGCTTCTGCTCTCCTTGCAGCGTCGGCGGCCCCCGCTCTGACCGCCGACGCAGCTTTTCCTCCCCGTGCCCCTGCTTGGGTAAACCCTCTCTGGGAGCGAGACGAGCCCATTGTCTCCCAGCTCTCCATTTTTCTGGACACCTTTCGGAGGGTGTTCGATGAACCAGGTCGCTTGGTCTCTACTACCGAGGCGCTGTTTAATCTCCACCAGGGCACGCTCTCGGTAGGTCAGTACGCCATTCGGTTTCGTACCGTCCTCAGAGTTGGGGTGGAACAATGAGGCCTTGGTAGGAGCCTTTTGGCGGGGACTCTCTGGTCGAGTCAAGGACGAGTTAGCAGGACGTGATACTCCAGCCTCCCTGGAGGACTTGATCTCCCTGGCCACTCGCATCGACCTACGATTTCAGGAGCGATCCCGTGAGGCCGCTAGGGAGAGAAGACCTCGTGTTTTTTCAGCAGTCCGCCCCGCTCCCGTCCAGTGTCGTCTTCTGTGGTTCCTGGCCCGGAACCCATGCAAGTGGATCATGTCAAACCGGTGGAGGAGCGTCGGAGAGAGAGGGTCGAACAGAGACTCTGCTTCTATTGTGGGAGTGCATCCCACTTCCTCCGCTCCTGTCCAATACGCCCGGGAAACACCTCCGCCTAGGACAGGTAAGAGAGGCCTCCCTAGGTAATTGTGATTCCTTTCTACCCTTGATTCTCTCTGTTCTGTTGCACATAGGCTCCAAACGCTCCTCTGAGAGGGCTTACATTGATTCAGGCGCAGCTGGCAACTTTATTCAGTTCGAGGCGGTTGAGAGACTTCGGATCCCAGTCCGATCCCTGGAGACTCCTCGGCAGATTGCTTCGGTCGACGGTCGACCCTTGCCGATGTCCGTTACTCAGGTCACCTAAGAAGTGGAACTTCAGATTGGAGCCTTACACCGGGAGAAAATAGTCTTTTATGTGCTGCCTGCGCTATCCCATACCATCCTCTTGGGCCTACCCTGGTTGAGAACTCACGAGCCTGTCTTGGACTGGCGATCCGGGGATATCCTGCGTTGGGGACAGTCGTGTCAAGACAGATGTCTGTCCTCCGTCCAACCGAAGAACTCCAAGCCTCCCACTTCAGTCTCTACAGACTTACCATCGGCCTATTGGGCTTTTTCGGACGTCTTTAACAAGAAGGAGGCGGAGGTTCTGCCCCCGCATCAGCCCTATGATTGCCCAATCGATCTTGTCCCAGGGTCTACTCCTCCTCGTGGTCGGATTTATCCTCTGTCTCCCTCCGAGACTCTGGCCATGACCGAATATATCCAAGAAAACTTGGCCAGAGGCTTTATCCGCAAGTCGTCTTCGCCTGCAGGAGCAGGGTTCTTTTTTGTCAAGAAGAAGGATGGATCCCTTCGTCCCTGCATTGATTACCGGGGGCCTCAATGATATCACCATCAAAAACAAATATCCACTGCCTCTCATTCCGGAGCTATTCGACCGTCTACGGGGAGCACGGGTCTTCATGAAATTGGATCTCCGAGGGGCTTATAATCTGATCCGCATTCGTTCCGGAGATGAGTGGAAGACCGCTTTCATTACCCGAGATGGCCACTAGGAATATCTGGTCATGCCCTTTGGCCTGTGCAATGCTCCTGCAGTGTTCCAGGAGTTCGTCAACGATGTGTTTTGAGACCTTCTCTACTCCTGTGTGGTGGTGTACTTGGACGATATCATTGTATTTTCCTCGGATCTGGCTACCCACAGAAAAGACGTCTGCCAAGTCATGGTACGACTAAGAGAGCATCGGCTTTACGCCAAACTCGAGAAGTGCGCCTTCGAGCAGTCCTCGCTACCGTTCTTGGGCTATATCATTTGACTCTGGCCTACGTTTGGACCCGTGAAAAGTGTCTGCCGTGCTCATGTGGCCTCGTCCCCAGGGAATCAAGGCGATCCAACGATTCCTTGGTTTTGCCAATTATTACCGGCAATTTATTCCACACTTTTCTACTTTGACCGCTCCTATCTCCTATCCTCTCCTCCTATCTATCTTAACCCGAAAGGGAGCAAACCCTCACCTCTGGTCCCCGGAAGCTGAAGACGCCTTTCAAACCTTGAGACAAGCCTTCGCTACAGCACCTGTACTCCATTGTCCTGAAGCCAACAAGCCTTTTATCCTTGAGGTAGACGCATCGGCCTTCGGAGCCGGGGCGGTTCTTTCCCAGAGATCTTCCTCCGGTCGACTCCTCACCTGCAGTTTCTTCTCCAAGATGTTCTCCACCGCAGAGAGAAACTACGCCATTGGTGACAAAGAGCTACTTGCCATCAAATTGGCCCTGGAGGAGTGGCGGTATCTTCTGGAAGGAGCTGTACATCCATTTAAAATCTACACCGACCACAAGAACCTGGCATACATCCAGTCAGCACAAAGACTTAATCCCAGGCAAGCCAGGTGGTCGCTATTCTTTGCCCGGTTCGATTTTGAGCTGCATTTCCATCCCGGTGACAAGAATCTCATACCAGATGCTTTCTCCAGGTCCTTTCTGGTCTCCGATAACAAAGAGGAGCCATCACACATTGTGGAACCCAGTAAAGTCATCATGGTCGCACCCATTAGCTTGACTTCGTTACCGCCGGGTAAGACCTTCGTGCAAGAAAGCGAGAGGAAGCGAGTGCTACGCTGGGATCATGCCTCCAAGCTGGCCGGTCATGTGGGCATCAAGAAAACGCTTCTTCTCATCTCTCGTTTTTACTGGTGGCCATCCCTTCTTCAAGATGTCCGAAGTTTCATCGCCTCGTGCCCATCGTGTGCCAGAAACAAAGTTCCTCGACACCTACCCTCTGGACGCTTACACCCGCTTCCGGTTCCTTCGGCTCCCTGGCAGCACGTCGCAATGGACTTTATTACGGATCTGCCTCGGTCTGCGGGCCACACCGTCATCTTGGTTGTGGTGGATCGATTTTCCAAAATGGCCCATTTTATTGCTCTGCCAGGCTTACCATCCGCGCCTGAATTGGCGAAGATCTTCGTCACCCATGTTTTCCGGATTCACGGCTTCCCCAAGCATATCGTTTCCGACAGAGGGGTTCAGTTCACCTCGCAGTTTTGGAGGGCCCTGTGCCGTATGATGGAAGTAACGTTGGACTTCTCCTCTTCCTACCATCCCCAGACCAATGGCCAGGCAGAACGTACTAATCAAGTCCTTGTGACTTATCTCCGGCATTTTTCCAACACCCATCAGAATGACTGGTCCAGCCTACTCCCATGGGCCGAATTCACCTACAACAACCATACCAGTGAGTCCTCCTCCAAATCACCCTTCTTTATTGTCTACGGCCAACATCCAGGTGTTCCTCTGCCGGTACCTCCTGTCTCGGGTGTGCCGGCGGCCGATCTTCTGACCGAGGAGTTCTCCAGGGTCTGGCAGGAGACCAAAACTGCGCTTGACCGTGCTCAAGGCAGGATCAAGAGACATGCCGATAAAAGACGATTGGATTCTCTACTGTACCAACCCGGAGATAAAGTATGGCTGTCTTCGAAATTTGTTCGCCTGAAGCAACCCTCGTATAAACTGGGTCCTCGGTATATTGGTCCGTTTGAGGTCTTGGCTCGTATCAATGATGTGGCCTACAAGATAAAACTTCCCGCCTCGTTAAGGATTCCTAATTCCTTCCATGCCTCTCTCTTAAAGCCTGTTATCCTTAACCGCTTTCATCCTTCCACTGGCCACTCGCCCCCGCCTGTGTCTGCACAAGATGTCTTTGAAGTTAAAGACATTCTTGCAATGAAAAGATCCAGAGGTAAGACCCTCTTCTTAATTGACTGGAAGGGATTCGGTCCCGAGGAGAGATCTTGGGAGCCTCGGGAGAACATTCAGGCTCCTCGTATTCTAGCCAGATTCCTTTCTGGCCTTAAGAAGAGGGGGCGTAAGGGGGGGTACTGTCACACTCACCTCGATCCCGGCACCTGTCACGCTCACCTCCTCCCCTGTCGTGCTCACTGCTTCTGCTCTCCCTGCAGCGTCGGCGGCCCCCGCTCTGACCGCTGCCACTGCAGCTCTTCCTCCCCATGCCCCTGCCACCGCCGGCCTGTCTGCCTCTGCTGCGTCTTCTGTCGTCGTGGCGCCGGCGGTCCCCGCTTCCTCCCGTGCCTCCACGTCACTCAGGCACTTCCGGTCCTCTCGGCCCGCCTCCTCTGCTGATGCCTGTCCATCTAGTGCCTCCTCTCCTGCGGCCGGCCTCAGCTCCTCCTCAGGTACGCAGGCGCACGCCCCCCTAGACTAGGCGCCCTATCTGTTGGTCCCATTACTTTGCCGCACCCTGACCCGGAAGTTCTCCAGCGTGCCCTATATCAGGCAGTCTCTCCCTCTCCTCCCTGCCTGATTATCAATTGTGTTTCACGTTCTGATATCGGGTCCACGCTCTCCAGCGTACCTTCTGTCTCTACGCTTCGTACCTTTTCCTGGTTTCCCGCTAGTTTCCCTATTAGTTACGCTCCTGTGTTCCCTTCCAGGTCCTGCCTGTTCCTGCCTTCGCCTGCCTGTTCCAGCGTCTCACCCGCTACCCGTTCCTGCCTCCTCCTTGGTTCTCCACCACCATCTCCACGGCTACAGCTGTCTCCCCTGTGGTCGTCACCATCCCCAGTCTGGTCGCCTGCACATCCCCTGCCTGCATCTTCCTCCGGTTGTCCACAGATATCAGCTTCTGTGGCGATAGTCTCCCCTGGGTCTGGTCCTAACGCTCCCTGTATAGGGGGTGGTACACCTGGCCAGTTCGCCCTAGGGAGGTTCGTCGTCACGGTCCTGAGGGTTCAACTCCCAGAGCTCTCTAGGCCTCACACTAGAACAGCCCCGTGACAAATGGATTCAGCAGCAACAGGAAGATACAGAAGTTGGACTTCTACGCTGATGGGTGGCCACCGGTAAATTGCTCACAGGCTCACAGAGACAGACTTTGACCCAAGATAAGTTGCTGATGTTGCGCCAGTGGGAAAAACTAGTCATCAAAAAGGGACTTTTATATCGAAAAGCCATGTCACGAACCACGTCAGCTACGATATGGCAGGTGATCGTGCCTGGAGCCCATCTCAACCAACTGGCCCGGGAAGCCCATGAGAAGGGGGCTCATTTTGGTGCTCAAAAGACTTTACAATTGTTGCAGCAGATAGCGTACCACCCACGCTTGCACGCTGCTGTAGAAGTTTGTCGAACCTGCCGCCCGTGCCTGCCGAGTCCTCTGGATGACGAAGAGGACTTCCCAGCCACATCCGCGGGCTCTCCAAGTAATGACATTGCAGCGGACCCAGTTAGCCTGCCAGAATCGACCAACCCACCACCATCCACCACCCCAGAAAGCTCCACCCCGGTCGAACTTAGACGCTCCGAGCGGTCAACAGCTGGCAAACCCCCTGAACGTTACGAACAGGACCAGTTCGTATGGCGACAAGAACTGTCGTCTACAAGGACTAACTCGAGTCTACTAAAGCCCTTTCCTGAGGACTGGCGAGCATACAGGGTGGGGGAGTGTGGGAGAGAGGGTCCCCATCGAGTGTCCGGGTTGGAACCAAGGGGGCCGTCACCTGGGTTCCGGGGGAAACTGTTTCCGGGGGACAGAGTTTGGGGACGGACCGCTGTGACAGACAGATGGGCTGGGGGAGGGACCAGTATAAAGGAGGAGGGGAATTCCCGGGTCAATGAGTCAGCAGAACGAGACAGGAGCAGGAGATCGTGGGAGCGACTGAGAGCCAGACCGACTCACCAGAGCCAGGAAGGAGGCCAGAGACAGGAGGGATACTTCCCCTGGACATCAGTGGGACGGCGCCGAGACGACCGTCCGAGAACCGCTGCCCCGCGTCAACCAGCGGCCGCCACCTTCTTCCAGCCCGCGGTCATTCACGGCCGTTGCCGCCCCGCTCCAGCCCGCGGCCACTGCGGCCCCAGTTCAACCCGCGGCCGCTGCCGCCTCCCCTCAGCCCACGGCTGCGGCCTACACGCGGTCACTCGCGGCCGCTGCGGTCTCGCTCCAGCTCGCAGCTACGGCCTGTTCCCCGCCACCTGCAGCCACCCTGTTCTCACCAGAGGCCGCGGCAAGTACAGTACCGTCGGCGGCCACCACTGTCCCGCTCCGGTCCGCAGCAGGGGCCGGGCCTCTGCTGACCGCGGACTCCCCGTCGCAGCCGTTAGCTGCGCAGGTGGCCTGTAACTCGCCACCACACATCGCCGCCGCTTGCCCCAGGCCAGGGGCTGCGGCCCAACCGTCCAAGGACTACGCCGGAGCCTGTGGGGCTCCAGTGTCATCAGCGCGCCGGAGTGCGCAAAGCCTTCGTCATCGCCTCAGCAACTGGGCCCAGCAACTACTACCCCGAAAGACCACCAACCCGATCTGTGAGGGACGTCTGGACGGCTAAGTTGACTTTATAATTAAGGACCCGTAGTCGGCCATACCGCGGCCCTATAGTGACCGGCTATTGCCGGAAGTAGTCGTGTTCTATCCGTTTGTGTGTGCTTGTATAGAACCCCCTGCGAGAGCAACCCGTGTTACCCCTTTAGGTGATCAGGGCGGGACTGAGGAAAGTTCCCTCTGGTCTTATAAACGTCAATATAGAAAGCACCAAATTGTCTCGCGACTCGTCACTGCATCCTGCGTACCTGCAAACATCACTTGGGCAGGAGGGAACATTCTTGGTGAGGACAGGATGGAACATTCTTGGTGAGGACAAAAGGGAACATTCTGGGTGAGGACAAGATAGAACATTCTGGGTGAGGTCAAGAGGGAACATTCTGGGTGATGTCAAGAGGGAACATTCTGGGTGAGGACAAGAGGGAATATTGTGGATGAGGGCAGGAGGGAACATTCTTGGTGAGGACAGTATGGAACATTCTGGGTGAGGACAAGAGGGAACATTCTGGGTGAGGTCAAGATAGAACATTGTGGGTGAGGACAAGAGGGAACATTCTGGTTGAGAACAGGACGGAACATTCTGGGTGAAGACAGGACAGAGGGTTCTGGAGGAGAGTGAGGACAGTAGTCTGGAACAGGACAAGGACAAAGGAGTCTGAAGGAGGAGGATAGAGAAATCTTAAGGAAGATAGAGGAGTCTGGAAAAGAAAGACAGAAGTCATGAGAAGGATAAGACGGAGCATTCTGAAGCAGGACAGGGGGTCTGGAGTAGGGTAAGACACAGACATCTAGAAGAGGATGGAAGATAGACGAGTCTGGATAAGGACAGGATGAGGTATTTTTATTAGGACAGGACTGAGGGGTCTGGGAGAGGCCGAGGTTACTGGAGTCTCGAGAAAGGTGCAGACACAGGAGTCTAAAGGAGTATAGAGGAGTCTGGAGGAGGAGAACAGAGGACTTTAAAAGGGGAGAATGACAGGAATCTGGAGGAAGACAGATCATTTTGAGGGAGATGAGGACAGAGGAGCCTGGGGAAGGAGGACAGAGGACTTTGGAAGAGGAGAAGGACAGATGAGTCTGGAGGAAGACAGATAATTGGAGGGAGATGAGGACAGAGGGGTCTAGAGAAGGGTGACAAATCACAGATTGCCAAAAGCCAAATAATCCCTACAGCCTCAATCCCTGATGACGCCAGTTTAGCTGGTGAAACATGCTGGGGAGGCTTAGGAGCAAATTTTAATAGCACCAGTCAGTAAATCAATGGGGTGGAATCATAATAGGATATAGGTAGCGCCTGCACCATATCCTATACCCTTGTAAGAACTGTGATATAGTTATTAGGACAGTGAGCCCTATAAAAGATGCGAGTCCAATGAGCAGTACGTTAGTGTCCATATAGATACACTGACTAGTGCGGATTCTAAGATTTCCCTTTAATAGTATCATTAAAAGTTAAACTTTATGGTCTTCAGTTAGAGATTATTTGCCTTTTGGTAATCTGTGATTTATTATATGGTTACCCTGCGCTGACCTTTGGACAGCATATCTTATGTTATTAATTAGAGAAGGGCGAGGACACAGGAGTCTGGAGTATGAGGACCCAGGAATCTAGAGAAAGATTGACGATTCTGGAAGAGGTGAGGATAGAGGGATCTGGAGGAGAGTGAGGACAGTGGAGAATGGAAGAGGGAGAGGACACAGGAGTATGGAGGAGGAGGAGGACAAATATAGAATCATAGAATCGCAGAGTTGGAAGGGACCTCCTGGATCATCTCGTCAAACCGCCTGCTCAAAGCAGGATTCGCTAAATCATCCCAGACAGATGTCTGTCCAGCCTCTGTTTGAAGACTTCCATTGATGCAGAACTCGCCGCCTCTCATGGCAGCCTGTTCCACTCATTGATCACTCTGTCAAAAAGTTTTTATTAATATCTAATCTGTGTCTCCTCCCATTCAGTTTCATATGTGTAAAGGTGGACAGCATAGAGCTTTCTGAGCTAAGACAGGACAGAGGGGTCTGGAGAAGGATGAGGACACCAGAGTTTGAAGGAGGATAGAGGAGTCCAAAGGAGGAGGACAGGAGGATCTGGAGGAGAAGGACAGAGAAGTTTGGAGGAAGAGGAAGGTTTCTGTGGAAGATGAAGACAGAGGAGTCTGGGAAAGGATAGGACAGAGAAGTCTAAAAGAAAACAGGAATCGGGGCAAGACGAAGGATTCTGGGGGATGAGAAGGATGGAGTATTTTGGAAGAGGAGGACAGCATAGTCTGAGGAGAACAGATAAATCAGGGGGATGAAGACAAAGGAGTCTGGAAAAGGAAGAAGACAGATGAGCATGGAGGACAGAGCAGTCACCTGGAGAAGTTGAGAGGATTCTTGGGGATGTGAGGACAGAAGTAGCTGGGGAAGTTGATGACAAACGAGTGTAGGAGGATTCCTCCCCCACCATATTTCAAAGAGTCAGGAGGTGGACAGAGGAGTCTGGAAGGAAAATAAAGAGAAGTCCGGAAGAGAAGTACGCAGAAATCTAAAGGAGGACATAAGATTCTGTGGGAGTTGAGAACAGATATGTCTGGGTAATAAGAGGACAGAAGAGCCTAGAGGAGAAGAATACAAAGGATTCTTGGAGATGGGAGGATAGATGAGTCTGGAGAAGAACAATACAAAGGATTCTTGGAGATGGGAGGATAGATGAGCCTGGAGGAGAACAATACAAAGGATTCTGGGAGATGGGAGGATAGATGAGCCTGGAGGAGAAGAATACAAAGGATTCTGGGAGATGGGAGGATAGATGAGCCTGGAGGAAAAGAATACAAAGGATTCTGGGAGATGGGAGGATAGATGAGCCTGGAGGAAAAGAATACAAAGGATTCTTAGAGATGGGAGGATAGATGAGTCTGGAGGAGAACAATACAAAGGATTCTGGGAGATGAGAGGATAGATGAGCCTGGAGGAGAAGAATACAAAGGATTCTGGGAGATGGGAGGATAGATGAGCCTGGAGGAAAAGAATACAAAGGATTCTGGGAGATGGGAGGATAGATGAGCCTGGAGGAGAAGAATACAAAGGATTCTGGGAGATGGGAGGATAGATGAGCCTGGAGGAGAAGAATACAAAGGATTCTGGGAGATGAGAGGATAGATGAGCCTGGAGGAGAAGAATACAAAGGATTCTGGGAGATGGGAGGATAGATGAGCCTGGAGGAGAAGAATACAAACGATTCTGGGAGATGGGAGGATAGATGAGCCTGGAGGAAAAGAATACAAAGGATTCTGGGAGATGGGAGGATAGATGAGTCTGGAGGAGAACAATACAAAGGATTCTGGGAGATGAGAGGATAGATGAGCCTGGAGGAGAAGAATACAAAGGATTCTGGGAGATGGGAGGATAGATGAGCCTGGAGGAAAAGAATACAAAGGATTCTGGGAGATGGGAGGATAGATGAGCCTGGAGGAGAAGAATACAAAGGATTCTGGGAGATGGGAGGATAGATGAGCCTGGAGGAGAAGAATACAAAGGATTCTGGGAGATGAGAGGATAGATGAGCCTGGAGGAGAAGAATACAAAGGATTCTGGGAGATAAGAGGATAGGTGAGCCTGGAGGAGAAGAATACAAACGATTCAGGGAGATGGGAGGATAGATGAGCCTGGAGGAGAAGAATACAAAGGATTCTGGGAGATGGGAGGATAGATGAGCCTGGAGGAGAAGAATACAAACGATTCAGGGAGATGGGAGGATAGATGAGCCTGGAGGAGAAGAATACAAACGATTCAGGGAGATGAGAGGATAGATGAGCCTGGAGGAGAAGAATACAAAGGATTCTGGGAGATAAGAGGATAGGTGAGCCTGGAGGAGAAGAATACAAAGGATTCTGGGAGATGGGAGGATAGATGAGCCTGGGGGAGAAGATTGCAAAGGATTCTTAGAGATGGGAGGATAGATGAGCCTGGAGGAGAACAATACAAAGGATTCTGGGAGATGGGAGGATAGATGAGCCTGGAGGAGAAGAATACAAAGGATTCTGGGAGACGGGAGGATAGATGAGCCTGGAGGAGAACAATACAAAGGATTCTGGGAGATGGGAGGATAGATGAGCCTGGAGGAGAAGAATACAAACGATTCAGGGAGATGAGAGGATAGATGAGCCTGGAGAAGAAGAATACAAAGGATTCTGGGAGATGGGAGGATAGATGAGCCTGGAGGAGAATACAAAGGATTCTGAGAGATGGGAGGATAGATGAGCCTGGAGGAGAAGAATACAAAGGATTCTGGGAGATGGGAGGATAGATGAGCCTGGAGGAGAATACAAAGGATTCTGAGAGATGGGAGGATAGATGAGCCTGGAGGAGAAGAATACAAACGATTCAGGGAGATGAGAGGATAGATGAGCCTGGAGGAGAAGAATACAAAGGATCTGGGAGATGGGAGGATAGATGAGCCTGGAGGAGAAGAATACAAAGGATCTGGGAGATGGGAGGATAGATGACCCTGGAGGAGAAGAATACAAAGGATTCTGGGAGATGGGAGGATAGATGAGCCTGGAGGAGAATACAAAGGATTCTGAGAGATGGGAGGATAGATGAGCCTGGAGGAGAAGAATACAAAGGATCTGGGAGATGGGAGGATAGATGAGCCTGGAGGAGAAGAATACAAAGGATTCTGAGAGATGGGAGGATAGATGACCCTGGAGGAGAAGAATACAAAGGATTCTGGGAGATGGGAGGATAGATGAGCCTGGAGGAGAATACAAAGGATTCTGAGAGATGGGAGGATAGATGAGCCTGGAGGAGAAGAATACAAACGATTCAGGGAGATGAGAGGATAGATGAGCCTGGAGGAGAAGAATACAAAGGATCTGGGAGATGGGAGGATAGATGAGCCTGGAGGAGAAGAATACAAAGGATCTGGGAGATGGGAGGATAGATGAGCCTGGAGGAGAATACAAAGGATTCTGGGAGATGGGAGGATAGATGAGCCTGGAGGAGGAGAATACAAACGATTCAGGGAGATGAGAGGATAGATGAGCCTGGAGGAGAAGAATACAAAGGATCTGGGAGATGGGAGGATAGATGAGCCTGGAGGAGAAGAATACAAACGATTCAGGGAGATGAGAGGATAGATGAGCCTGGAGGAGAAGAATACAAAGGATTCTGGGAGATGGCAGGATAGATGAGCCTGGAGGAGAAGAATACAAACGATTCAGGGAGATGGGAGGATAGATGAGCCTGGAGAAGAAGAATACAAAGGATTCTGGGAGATGGGAGGATAGATGAGCCTGGAGGAGAAGAATACAAACGATTCAGGGAGATGAGAGGATAGATGAGCCTGGAGGAGAAGAATACAAACGATTCAGGGAGATGAGAGGATAGATGAGCCTGGAGAAGAAGAATACAAAGGATTCTGAGAGATGGGAGGATAGATGAGCCTGGAGGAGAAGAATACAAACGATTCAGGGAGATGGGAGGATAGATGAGCCTGGAGGAGAAGAATACAAACGATTCAGGGAGATGGGAGGATAGATGAGCCTGGAGAAGAAGAATACAAAGGATCTGGGAGATGGGAGGATAGATGAGCCTGGAGGAGAAGAATACAAACGATTCAGGGAGATGAGAGGATAGATGACCCTGGAGGAGAAGAATACAAACGATTCAGGGAGATGAGAGGATAGATGAGCCTGGAGGAGAAGAATACAAACGATTCAGGGAGATGAGAGGATAGATGAGCCTGGAGGAGAAGAATACAAAGGATTCTGAGAGATGGGAGGATAGATGAGCCTGGAGGAGAAGAATACAAACGATTCAGGGAGATGAGAGGATAGATGACCCTGGAGGAGAAGAATACAAACGATTCAGGGAGATGAGAGGATAGATGAGCCTGGAGGAGAAGAATACAAAGGATTCTGAGAGATGGGAGGATAGATGAGCCTGGAGGAGAAGAATACAAACGATTCAGGGAGATGAGAGGATAGATGACCCTGGAGGAGAAGAATACAAACGATTCAGGGAGATGAGAGGATAGATGAGCCTGGAGGAGAAGAATACAAACGATTCAGGGAGATGAGAGGATAGATGAGCCTGGAGGAGAAGAATACAAACGATTCAGGGAG
The DNA here is from genome assembly GCF_039654945.1 of Dendrobates tinctorius. Lineage (NCBI taxonomy): Eukaryota > Metazoa > Chordata > Amphibia > Anura > Dendrobatidae > Dendrobates > Dendrobates tinctorius. The sequence goes on along the minus strand of NW_027361918.1, from coordinate 4,396,450 downwards.
ATGAGAGGATAGATGAGCCTGGAGGAGAAGAATACAAAGGATTCTGAGAGATGGGAGGATAGATGAGCCTGGAGGAGAAGAATACAAACGATTCAGGGAGATGGGAGGATAGATGAGCCTGGAGGAGAAGAATACAAACGATTCAGGGAGATGAGAGGATAGATGAGCCTGGAGAAGAAGAATTCAAAGGATTCTGAGAGATGGGAGGATAGATGAGCCTGGAGGAGAAGAATACAAACGATTCAGGGAGATGGGAGGATAGATGAGCCTGGAGGAGAGGAATACAAAGGATTCTGGGAGATGGGAGGATAGATGAGCCTGGAGGAGAATACAAAGGATTCTGAGAGATGGGAGGATAGATGAGCCTGGAGGAGAAGAATACAAACGATTCAGGGAGATGAGAGGATAGATGAGCCTGGAGGAGAAGAATACAAACGATTCTGGGAGATGGGAAGATAGATGAGACTGGAGGAGAATACAAAGGATTCTTGGAGATGGGAGGATAGATGAGCCTGGAGGAGAAGAATACAAACGATTCAGGGAGATGAGAGGATAGATGAGCCTGGAGGAGAAGAATACAAAGGATTCTGGGAGATGGGAGGATAGATGAGACTGGAGGAGAATACAAAGGATTCTTGGAGATGGGAGGATAGATGAGCCTGGAGGAGAACAATACAAAGGATTCTGGGAGATGGGAAGATATATGAGCCTGGAGGAGAACAATACAAAGGATTCTGGGAGATGGGAGGATAGATGAGCCTGGAGGAGAAGAATACAAAGGATTCTGGGAGATGGGAGGATAGATGAGACTGGAGAAGAATACAAAGGATTCTGGGAGATGGGAGGATATATAAGCCTGGAGGAGAAGAATACAAAGGATTCTTGGAGATGAGAGGATAGATGAGCCTGGAGGAGAAGAATACAAAGGATTCTGGGAGATGGGAGGATAGATGAGCCTGGAGGAGAAGAATACAAAGGATTCTGGGAGATGGGAGGATAGATGAGCCTGGAGGAGAAGAATACAAAGGATTCTGGGAGATGAGAGGATAGATGAGCCTGGAGGAGAAGAATACAAAGGATTCTTGAAGATGAGAGGATAGATGAGCCTGGAGGAGAAGAATACAAAGGATTCTGGGAGATGAGAGGATAGATGAGCCTGGAGGAGAAGAATGCAAGGGATTCTGGGAGATGGGAGGATAGATGAGCCTGGAGGAGAAGAATACAAAGGATTCTGGGAGATGGGAGGATAGATGAGCCTGGAGGAGAAGAATACAAAGGATTCTGGGAGATGAGAGGATAGATGAGCCTGGAGGAGAAGAATACAAAGGATTCTGGGAGATGGGAGGATAGATGAGCCTGGAGGAGAAGAATACAAAGGATTCTGGGAGATGGGAGGATACATAAGCCTGGAGGAGAAGAATACAAAGGATTCTGGGAGATGGGAGGATAGATGAGCCTGGAGGAGAAGAATACAAAGGATTCTGGGAGATGGGAGGATAGATGAGCCTGGAGGAGAAGAATACAAAGGATTCTGGGAGATGGGAGGATAGATGAGCCTGGAGGAGAAGAATACAAAGGATTCTGGGAGATGGGAGGATAGATGAGCCTGGAGGAGAAGAATACAAAGGATTCTGGGAGATGACAGGATAGATGAGCCTGGAGGAGAATACAAATGATTCTTGAAGATGGGAGGATAGATGAGCCTGGAGGAGAAGAATACAAAGGATTCTGGGAGATGGGAGGATAGATGAGCCTGGAGAACAATACAAAGGATTCTGAGAGATGGGAGGATAGATGAGCCTGGAGGAGAACAATACAAAGGATTCTGGGAGATGGGAGGATAGATGAGCCTGGAGGAGAAGAATGCAAAGGATCTGGTATACCGGAGGATAGATGAGCCTGGAGGAGAAGAATACAAAGGATTTTTGAAGATGGGAGGATAGATGAGCCTGGAGGAGAAGAATACAAAGGATTCTGGGAGATGGGAGGATAGATGAGCCTGGAGGAGAACAATACAAAGGATTCTGGGAGATGGGAGGATAGATGAGCCTGGAGGAGAACAATACAAAGGATTCTGGGAGATGGGAGGATAGATGAGCCTGGAGGGGAAGAATACAAAGGATTCTGGGAGATGAGAGGATAGATGAGCCTGGAGGAGAAGAATACAAAGGATTCTGGGAGATGGGAGGATAGATGAGCCTGGAGGAGAACAATACAAAGGATTCTGGGAGATGGGAGGATAGATGAGCCTGGAGGAGAACAATACAAAGGATTCTGGGAGATGGGAGGATAGATGAGCCTGGAGGAGAACAATACAAAGGATTCTGGGAGATGGGAGGATAGATGAGCCTGGAGGAGAAGAATACAAAGGATTCTGGGAGATGGGAGGATAGATGAGCCTGGAGGAGCTGAGGATGAAGGATTCTGGTGGTGAGAGGACTGAGCTGTCAGTCTGGAAGAGGAGAAGATATCAGTCTTCATCCACAGTATACTGCCCTGTGCTTTCTCCGTGATGCAGGCGCACACCATGATGACGTCCGCACGCCGCCTGTGACATTCAGAAAGTATCCAGCAAGAAAAGGAAAGAAGCGATAACGAGGGGGACATCCGGAGAGGTGAGGGATCTTTTTCAATATACTGGGGAGATCGGAAAGGGGGAATGGGAGCGAGGGGGGGTAGAGCCACAATTCATTATAAAGCTACCAGGGACTTATAATGAATTGGGGGAGGGGGGGCACAGGACAGGGACTAAGGCTACGTGCACACGTTCTGATCAAATGTGGGCTGCAATTCCTGATGTGTTGACAGAAAAATTGCCGGGTAAAAAAAGCGCATTTTTGCAGTTTTTTTGTTGTGTATTTATCTGCATTCATTATAATGTAAAGTGCTGCGGAATATGTCGGCGCTATAGAAATAAAATGTATTATTATTATAATGGTTGAAATACGATATAAACATGCTGCAAGGATGCAGTAAAGTAGACATCCGATTCATCAGTGCGGATCCAATCAGTCACATATGCGACAGGTAAGTAGAATACACTATAGGGGAAGGAGCAGTCAGATAATCCTGTGATAATACAAATAAAGAAAAAAGAAGACAAAAGCCCATTACCAGACTACTGCCCAATGGAGGAATATGGCTGTGGACGCTGAAAAAAAGAAATATATATTATTATGGAACCGCTATTGGGGAACGCGATACTAAACATCCTGAGCCCAACGACATGAAATGCAACAGACGGTCACCGAGGGTATAAGGGTCCAAGAACCGGAAGCTGGGGAAATGCACTGCCGTGCTAATAGAATGGCGCTAAGTATCTGAGAAGATGAATGTCTTCTATAATGGACCGCCGGAGGATTGAATGTGTGGCATACCCTGGTGATGACTAATTCCAGCCGTAGCATGTCGTGATGGTAAGAAAATGTCGCCACTGGGCGCCATATTGGTGGGTAAGAGAATGTAAAGAGGCGTATGACAACTTATCTGTATGCATTAGAAGGATGGAAGAGCTGGAATACCATGGTGCTAATGTTAGAACTCATCTGGATGGAAAAGCTCCTCAAAGAAGAAGAAGGAGTAATAGAAATGCACTGCGATGTGTGTCCGGAGAGGGGGAATGAATGGAGCTACTACATGGGGAGTCTAAACTTCTAAAAAAAAAAAAAAGGGGCAAAACAAAGGAAAAAAGAAAAAAGTGAAAAAAATAACAGTGTAGAGGAAAAAAAGGAAAAAATTAAATAAAACAAACAAAAGAAGAAATAAAATAAAATGCTAATGTGAAAAAATGAGAATTAAAATAAATAAAAATAAGAATGGAAGAAAAATAAAAGAAAATAAAAATAATAAAAATGCAAAATAATAAAAAATAAAATAACACCAGAAGAGAGAAGGCTGGGAAAAAAGTGTCTATAATACATGATAGAAATGAATAAACTAAACGAAACACCCAACAGTAAAAAGCTAGAGCATGAAAAAGATAGAATAATGTGCCACCATACCCGCTCCCATAGCAAAGAAATCGACCAATCATTGTCTGTAGATAGAAGAAAGATATATTAATAATAAGATCATATGAATCTCGTAATCCCCAATGTTGTGAGTTCATTTTTCCCTTCACCATTGAGGTCTGATGAACTCCCTCCTCTAGTGAAGGAAGGTAGTGAGACTGATTACCAAACACCTGGGCAGCTAGATGATGACTGCGTGGCTGGAATTGAGGACTGGATATAAGGCTGCCGACGCCCTTCTTCCTGGCTGGTGATTTTCCTGCTGGATTCTTGGAGACCAGTCTGATTCCTGCATCTCAAAGCTAAGTTTTTCTGCTCTGCTTTGTACTCTTCAGTTTTGTTTTTGTTTTGCCTTGTTTTTTGGGAGTTCTGCCATCCCCGGCCGGGGGTGAGCTGAATTCCATTTTTGTCTCTGATCTGTTGATATTTTGCTCTGTCTTCAGAATATACCTGAGTGCTGATATAGTCTTTTGAAGCCTAGCGACTTCAGGGCCTGTTTTTCCTATCAGTCGGTTGGCTCATTTTGATAGGGTTTTTGCGGATGGCAGACAGCAGCTTTCCTATCCTGTCCTATGTAGTTAGCTTGGGCCCCATCATTTGCTCAGTCTATCTTTCTATCTGTGTTAGTGTTTTCATCTTGCTTCACCGTCATTATATGTTGGGGGCTGCCTATTGCTTTGGGGTCTGCTCTGGGGCAGTTTAGTTTTCCCCTTTCTGTCTTTAGGCTATATAGTTCTCCGGCTGTGATCGAGGGGTCTAGGACACCGTAGGAACCCCCCACGGCTACTGCTAGTTGTTGTGGATAGGTTCAGGGGTCTGCAATCCAATAGCTGCCAACCTCTCTGGTTTTTCTGGACTTAGCTGGTATTTTGTTTTTTCCTCCTTCGGTGACTCATCATAACACCCCAACCTATACAGGATGCACGGACACCTGATCGCGATAGTGCCAGTATTTATGCCTGCATTTGTGAATCCTGTACAGGAAAGGATGACATGTTTGAATAGAGGGGTCCCTGCGCTGTATTTTCTGTCATCCTGTTAGGAGGGTCTCTACGACTAGAATCAACCTCTCTGTAGAAATTTTCAGTTTCTTCCAATCTCATATGTCGCGTTAGGGTATTGGAAACAATCCAGTGAGTTCGACTACACTGAGATCTGGGGATGGATTCTTAGTGGCTTTCAGGTGACAACTGGAAAATAACAAATTATTACCATTGGTTTCTATCACACATAGATATCTAAAGTCCGATCAGAGGTTTTTATCACTCGTGTCCACAAAGCTAATACACTGCAAATCATAATGTATAGTAAAGGGCCTGTCACACTAAGCGATATCGCTAGCAATATCGCTATGTCTGATACTTACCTCCGACCGCTCCCCCGCTGGTTATCGCTGATCGCGAGAGAACGTCCTGGGCCGCTTCTCGTCGTCAGCTTCCTGCTGTGGAGAGACGAGCGTGGACGCGGGCGGGAGGACGTCAGGATCGCCTCGTCTGACAGGTAAGTAGCGACCCCCGTCCCCAGCGATGTCGCTGGTGAGGTCTGCCTGTGTGGCAGCTCACTAGCGACCACTTAGCGATGTACCAGCGATCCTGACCGGGTCATATCGCTGGTGCATCGCTAAGTTTGACAGTACCTTAAGTGTAATTCTGGCCATATCTGATTGGGGTATAAGTACATATAAAGTGAGTACACTATATAATAAGGGACGGCACTATATATAATAAGTGAGAACACTATATATTAAGGGATGCACTATATATAATAAGTGACTACACTACATACTAAGGGATGGCACTATACACTCTCTGACAGAAATTATGTCGCTTATCCATGTTACGCAAATAAAAGCTTATAACCTGACGTTAAATTCATCCATTGGTTGTATAAATTATTCTGTTGAAAGCTGAAACCCTCCGAAATGTGGTTTAGGTTAAGAAAATGAATTGGCATCAATGCAGAAATATTGATCACTTAATGAACACAGAATGGTCAGATTTTGGCAGGACAAAAGTTTTGTCGCCTGGTCATATAATGCACCCAATCGTAGTTTATATCCTCACCTGTGCTCAGGAAATGGTCGGTTAATTAGTGGGTGTGTATAAAAAGAATCCCAGCACCCCCAGACCTTCACTTGAGCTGCAACTTGAGCTCTGACAACATGCTAAAAATCCACCCTGCGACCAAAGCCTGGATTATCAAGAGGCTGAAGACCAGATCCACTGCAGAGGTGGCTGGCACCTTTTAATGTGTCTCAGCGTCAAGTACAAAGAAGTAAAAAAGATTTGAAGAGACTGGAGATGTGTTTGACAAGCCCAGGTTCAGCAGACCCCGCAAGACAACGGCTCAGGAGGAACGTTTGTTGGTTAGAAAATCCAAAGCAAGCCCCTCTTCCACTGCAGCAGAGCTCCAACAGGCCTGGCCACCTCAAGTCCCTGTGTCAACTAGAACAGTTTGTAGGATTCTGTCTCGAAATGGCCTCCATGGTCGAATCAGTGCCCAGAAGCCAGCACTACAGTCATGGCCAAAAGTTTTGAGAATGACACAAATATTATATTTTCACATGATCTGCTTGCCTCTGGTTTTTATTTGTGTTTGTCAGATGTTTTTATCACATACAGAAATATAATTGCAATCATATTATGAGTAACAAAAGGTTATATTGACAGAATGAGTTAATGCAGCAAGTCAATATTTGCAGTGTTGAGTGTTGACCCTTCTTCTTCAGGACCTCAGCAATTCTCCCTGGCATGCTCTCAATCAACTTCTGGATCAAATCCTGACTGATAGCAGTCCATTCTTGCAAAATCAATGCTTTTATTTTGTCTGAATTTGAAGGTTTTTGTTTGTCCACCCGTCTCTTGATGATTGACCACAAGTTCTCAATGGGATTAAGATCTGGGGAGTTTCCAGGCCATGGTCCCAAAATCTCTATGTTTTGTTCCCTGAGTTATTTAGTTATCACCTTTGCTTTATGGCAAGGTGCTCCATCATGTTGAAAAAGGCATTGTTGATCGCCAACCTGCTCTTGGACGGTTGGGAGAAGTTGCTCTTGGAGGACATTCTGGTACCATTCTTTATTCATGGCTGTGTTTTTAGGCAAGACTCAGAGAGAGCCCATTCCCTTGGCTGAGAAGCAACCCCACACATGAATGGTTTCAGGATGCTTGACAGTTGGCATGAGACAAGACTGGTGGTAGCGCTCACCTGGTCATCTCCGAATAAGCCGTTTTCCAGATGTCCCAAACAATCGAAAAGGGGATTCATCAGAGAAAATGACTTTACCCCAGTCCTCAGCAGTCCACTCCCTGTACCTCTTGCAGAATATCAGTCTGTCCATGATGTTTTTCTGGAGAGAAGTGGCTTCTTTGCTGCCCTCCTTGAGACCAGGCCTTGCTCCAAGAGTCTCCGCCTCACAGTGTGTGCAGATGCACTCACACCTGCCTGCTGCCATTCCTGAGCAAGCTCTGCACTGCTGGTAGCCCGATCCCACAGCTGAAACACTTTTAAGAGACGTCCTGGCGCTTGCTGGTCTTTCTTGGGCGCCCTGGAGCCTTTTTGGCAACAAGGGAACCTCTCTCCTTGAAGTTCTTGATGATGCGATAGATTGTTGACTGAGGTGCAATCTTTCTAGCTGCGATACTCTTCCCTGTTAGGCCATTTTTGTGCAGTGTAATGATGACTGCACGTGTTTCTTTAGAGATAACCATGGTTAACAGAAGAGAAACAATGATGCCAAGCACCAGCCTCCTTTTAAAGTGTCCAGTGGTGTCATTCTTACTTAATCATGACACATTGATCTCCAGCCCTGTCCTCATCAACACCCACACCTGTGTTAATGAAGCAATCACTGAAACGATGTTAGCTGGTCCTTTTAAGGCAGGGCTGCAATGATGTTGAAATGTGTTTTGGGGGATAAAGTTCATTTTCTAGGCAAATATTGACTTTGCAAGTAATTGCTGTTAAGCTGATCACTCTTTATAACATTCTGGAGTATATGCAAATTGCCATTAGAAAAAATGAAGCCGTAGACTTTGTAAAAATTAATATTTGTGTCATTCTCAAAACTTTTGGCCATGACTGTAAACAAAAGGCAAATAAAAACCGTGTGGCATTTGCAAAGTCCCACAGCCTGCTAAACAGATGGACGCTGGAAAAGTGGCAGAAGGCGGATTTCTCTGATGAATCTTCAGTAGAATTACACCACAGCTGCCGCAAATACTGCAAGAGACCTGCTGGAACCCATATGGATCCAAAATACACCCAGAAAACAGTTAAATTTGGTGGTGGAAAGATCATGGTCTGGAGTTACATTCAGTATGGGGGTGTGCAAAACATTTGCAAGGTGGAAGGCAATATCAATAGCCTAAAATATCAAGAAATATTAGCTACCTCTTATATTCCAAATCATAAAAGGGGTCAAATTCTGCAGCAGGATGGTGCTCCATCTCATACATCCATCTCTACAACAAAGTTCCTCCAGGCAAAAAAAGATCAAGGTGCTCAAGGACTGGCCTGCCCAGTCACCAGAAATGAACATCATTGAGCATGTTTGGGGTAGGATGAAAGAGGAAGCTTGGAAGACAAAACCAAAGAATCTAGAGGAACTCTGGGAGGCTGGTGAGACTGCATTCTGTGCTATTCCTGATGACTTCATTAATACATTGTATGAATCATTCTTGAGCCACATGGATGCCGTCCTTCAAGCTCATGGAAGTCACACAAAATATTAAATATGACTAATAAGATACGATACACTTTATTGATCCCGAGGGAAATTATGGCATCACAGCAGCGTTACAACAGCATTACAAACAAAACATTACAAACAGCATTACATAGAGTAATTACTAGACACAGGTCTTGCACATGACTAACCACAATACATAACAAACAAGTGTACACAAATCTCTGATCATTTACATTAGTGCACCGACCCTAGGTCGTAGCCATCTTTCACCCTTAGTGAATTGTTATACATCTCCATAGCAGGAGGCACATACGATTTCCTTAATTTCTCCTTCTTGCACCTTAGTAGGATTAGACGGCTGCTGAATGTGCTCTTCTGATTCCAGAACAGCTCTTATAGTGGGTGTGTATTATTGATCAATATAGCCCTGCACTTCTTCTGAATCCTATCCTCCACGACCTCCTCAAAAGAGCCAAGATGGAGGCCAACAGCCGCTCTTGCCTTCTTGATAAGTTGTTGAGCTTATTAGCGTCAGCTACTCGCACACCGCTGCCCCAGCAGATGATAGCAAAAAAGATGGCTCTTGCTACAACGGACTGGTAGAAAATTTTCAGCATTTTACTGCACACACTCAACGACCTGAGCTTCCGCAGAAAGTACAGTCTGCTCATTCCCTTCTTGTGAACCTTCTCTGTATGACACCTCCAATCGAGTTTGCTGTCGAGGTGAACCCCCAAGTATTTGTAGCTCTCAACCCTCTCCACCTCCTGGCCAGCAATAGTGATCGGTAAGTGCTCCTCCTTTTTCCTTCTATAACTCACCACCATCTCCTTGGTTTTCTTCACACTTAGGTCTAGACAGTTAGTCCGGCACCAATCTACAAAGTCAGAAACCACCCTTCTAAATTCCTTCTCCCCCCCGGTCCCCCACAATGCCCCCTACAATCACTGAGTCATCTGAGAATTTTTGGAGGTGACAGAGATCCGATTTATACTGAAAGTCAGCTGTATACAATGTGAAGAGGAAGGGCGACAGCACTGTACCCTGAGGGGCTCCCACACTGCTCCGTACACTGCCAGATACCACCTCCCCTATCCTTACAAACTGCGGCCTGTCCGCCAGGTAGTCGCTTATCCAGTTCACCATCCCCTCATCCACCGCCATATCAGTCAACTTATTTCGTAATAAGAGCGGCTGTAAGGTGTTGAAAGCACTAGAGAAGTCAAAGAACATGGCGCGCACAGCAGATCCATCATTGTCCAAGAATGAATGTATTGTATGTAGCAGAGACGTTACAGCATCATCCACCCCCAATCTCTGCTGGTACGCAAACTGCAGGGGGTCAGTGTAGGCCCTCACCCTCGGGCTCAAGCAGGTAAGTACTATTCTCTCCAACGACTTCATAGCATGCGATGTTAAGGCCACTGGACGATAGTCATGTAGGGAAGTGGGAAAGGTGATCTTGGGAACCGGCACCAGGCAGGTGGTCTTCCACAGCACTGGTATTCTCTGAGATTGTAGGCTCCTGTGAAACAGGAGCTGAAAGACATTACACAGTTGGTTTGCACACACTTTTAGGACACGTGGACTGAGGCCATCAGGTCCAGCTGCTTTGCCAATGACTAGTTTGCGAAACTGTTCCCTCACATCGCTTGGGGAGACAGTGAAAGCAGAAAGTTCATCACCCAAAGTCAATGCTGCCGATCGTTCCACAGCTCCATCCCTCATTCCTGATGACGCAGCACATGTTGGTGAATCTGTTGAAGAACTCGTTCATTTCATTAGCCATGGGCAGATCCACTTCGCCATGCTCTGGCCTAGCCTTAAACCCAGTTAACTGCTTCATGCCCAACCACACCTCCTTGGAATTGTTGTGTGACAGTTTATTTTCTAATTTAATTCGGAACGCCTCACGGGCATTCTTAATTTTCCCCTTTAAGTCCCTTTGTATCAATTTCAGTTTCTTAGCATCTTTCATTTTAAATGCCAGTTTTGTCTCATTTAGTAAGTATTTCAATTCTTTTGTAATCCAAGGCTTGTTATTAGCATAACATCGAATCTTATTAACTGGTACTACAGTATCAGTACAAAAATGTATGTAATCAGTTACTCTCCCGACTATCATTTACATCATCATGCTCTCCTCTGTCGCATATCACCTCCCAGTCTGTGAGGTCAAAGCAGTCTTGCAGGGCCTCCTCTGCTGCAGGAGACCACTTCCTGATTAGTTATATTTTCGATGGTTGTTTGCTGACAACAGGTTGATAAGATAGAGACAATAGTATGAGGTTGTGGTCAGATTTCCCCAGGGGGTAATGCAGACGATGAATAGGCGTCTTTAACAATTGCATAGAGGAGATCCAATATACTGCTGTCCCTTGTTGCACATTTAACATATTGATAGAACTTTGGAAGAGCCTTTGAGATCATGACTCTTAAAATCCCCAGAGATTAATGTTAACAAGTTTGGGTGCTTTGTCTGAAGGCGAGCCAACACCCCCAACAGCACTTCCCTAGCTGCCTCTTGGCTAGCAGATGGAGATATATACATGACTGTTATGAATGGGTCACCGAGGAGGTGAGCGCAATACGCTATGCCACCAGAACACCAGAGAGGATGGTCGCTCAGCGGATTGCAGACCCCTGATCTTAACAACACAACTAGCAGTAGCCGTGGAGCGTTCCTACATTGTCCTAGATGCCTCGTCACAGCCGGAGGACTAACTAAGCCTAAAGACAGAAAGGTGAAATCTAAACTGCCCCGGAGCAGATCCCCAAAGGAATAGACAGCCCCCAAACATATATTGTCGGTGAGACAAGATGAGACACAAACACAGACAGAAAATAGACTGAGCAAATGATGGGGCCCACACTGACTAGATAGGACAGGACAGAAAAGGCACTGTCTGCAATCACGCAAAAACCCTAATAATTCCAACACAACTGATGTACAAAAATACTGAGGTTTGAACAACCTCGCCCCCACTATAACAGCACTCAGGTGTGAACTGGCGGCTAGCAACAGGCTAATACAGCAGGGGACTGAGCAAACAAACACAAGATACAAAAATATAGGACAGGAGCCAGCAGCTCCAGGGGGAGGAAGCTGACCCCTGATAGCAAGGCAAAAACAGATGCAAAGGGTTTAGCAAATGACACTTAGCTGAAAAAATGCAGGATCAGGCAGGAGAAAGAAATCCTCAATAAGCAAAGAAAGGAGTATCACCGGCAGTCACTGAGAGAAGTCTGCTCGCTTATGTAGTCCCAGTCACTACCACCACTCCTCCAATTATCTCCTGCAGCTGTTGGGTTAACATCATGTTGACCAGCATCACTACCAGCAGTATCCACCAGAGGGAGCCTTGCCTCAAAAGTCGGATCAAGAGAGCTCACAACACATGACTATTGCAATGCAAATGGAGAATTCTCTAGGTAGAGAATAAGGCCTAAGGTCAAGTGCTAAGAGTTCAATGTTTTGACAGCAGTGACTTTCCTTAACAGTTATGTGCCGTTGATTACACCATCTGTTATTAATGTATAGTATCACCCCACCATCCTTATATTTACCACACCTAGGCTTTTCTCTATCAGCCCAAACCATTTGAAACCCTGGAATTGAGACACTTGAATCAGGAACGTCCCCATGTAACCAGGTTTCTGTAAAGCACATAAGACTGCATTCCTTGAATTCCGTCTGGGTTTTACACAGAGCTAGCAGTTCATCCGTCTTATTTCCTAGTGAGCGTACATTACCCATGATGATTGATGGTACTGCTGGTTTAAACCTTCTTCTCCTGAACTTCAACTTTTTTCCTGCTCTGCAGCCTCTGAAAGGTCTCCACACTTCACGAGGAACCTGTGGTATGGCCACAGCTGGAGAAGGCTTCAACCTGCCCAGCTCAAGGAGTTGATCTGTTGAATACACAACACGTATAGTGACGGGCTTAGGGACTGCCAGCAGATCAGTGACCCTGTCCTTCGCTCCAGTCCTCACCATGACTGATTGTGTCCAGTGTCCACCTCTGTACACAGGTGGCTGCTTCAGTAACCACCAAGGTAGAAGCTGTGTGTATTGCGGAACTATATGTCCAATGGTGCTAATAACTGTGCATCACATGTATCCATTTAGGAGTTGCATGTTTGTAACTAATAAGTCATGTCAGACTAACTTAATTTCCTTCTATGACGGTATCACTGATTGGGTGGATCAAGGAAATGCTGTAGATATAGTATATCTAGACTTCAGCAAAGCATTTGACAAAGTATCTCATACAATCCTTATTGAAAAAATGACTAAGTATGGAATGGACAAGGCAACTGTTAGGTGGATTCATAACTGGCTTAGTGATCGGACCCAAAGAGTGGTCGTAAATGGCTGCACATCCAGTTGGAAGAATGTCTCAAGTGGGGTACCACAGGGCTCTGTCCTGGGCCCTGTATTGTTCAACATCTTTATCAACGAGTTAGATGAAGGAATTGAGGGTAAACTGATTAAATTTGCTGATGACACAAAGCTAGGAGGGATAGCTAATACTAGAGAAGAGAGAGAGAGGATTCAAAAAGATATAAATAAACTGGAGAAGTGGGCAGCAACTAACAGAATGGTTTTTAACAGGGAAAAATGGAAAGTACTACATCTGGGCAATAAAAATGAAAAAAGCATATACAGAATGGGAGGAATAGGGCTAAGCAACAGCACATGTGAAAAAGACTTGGGTATACTAATATATCACAGACTGAATATGAGTCAACAGTGTGATGCAGCAGCAAAAAAGGCAAATGCAATTCTAGGATGTATTAACAGAAGCATACAGTCTAGATCACGTGAAGTCATTATTTCCCTCTACTCCTCTTTGGTCAGACCTCATCTGGAATATTGTGTCCAGTTTTGGGCACCACATTTTAAAAAAGACATCAACAAACTGGAGCAAGTTCAGAAAAGAGCGACCAAAATGGTGACCGGTCTACAAACCCTGTCTTATGAGGAAAGGTTGCAGGATTTGGGAATGTTTAGTATGCAAAAGAGAAGACTGAGAGGAGACTTAATAGCTGTCTACAAATATCTAAAGGGCTGTCACATTGTAGAAGGATCAACTTTATTCTCATTTGCACAAGGAAAGACTAGAAGCAATGGGATGAAACTGAATGGGAGGAGACACAGATTAGATATTAGAAAAAACTTTTTGACAGTTAGAGTGATCAATGAGTGGAACAGGCTGCCACGAGAAGTGGTGAGTTCTCCTTCAATGGAAGTCTTCAAACAGAGGCTGGACAGACATCTGACTGGGATGATTTAGCGAATCCTGCTTTGAGCAGGGGGTTGGACCAGATGGCCCAGGAGGTCCCTTCCAACTCTACGATTCTATGATTCTATGTACCTGTGGGTGATGTATGTAGTAGTGGCAGATCCGGGTGACGATTCAGAGCTGCGTGTCCAAGGGCACCTTCCCACAATGGTCCGTCATGCAGGAACAGTGCGATCCGCAGAGTGTAAAATGTCCGCAGTGCGATCAACTGGGTGTAAAACATCCATCAATCCAAGGTTAAAGTTAGGGGTCCATCAAAGTTCCCAGGGTCCAAAAGAAAGTCCAACAGAAACAAACAAACCGAGTAGCTGCTGCTCAACGGGTTGCCCGTAGCACGGCACCCGTATTATCTCCTCTTTCCCTCCGTCTTGCAGAGAGCAGACAGGCACGCCCACTCTCTCCGGAGTCTAGATAATAGCAGCACAACTTCATTCACCAATGTTATGCGACATAGATTTGTATTTTAAGGTAATTATTAGTTTGAATATCACATTACTTTCTGTGGGTGACAAAACTTTTGTCTTGTCAAAATCTGACCATTCTGTGTCCATTAAATGATCAATATTTCTGCATTGATGCCAATTTATTTTCTTAACCTAAACCACATTTCGGAGGATTTCAGCTTTCAAAAGAATAATTTATACAACCAATGGATGAATTTAACGTCCGGTTATAAGCTTTTATCCACATAAAGCCTCTTTCACACTTCCGTTTTTTACAATCAGTCACAATCCGCCAGGTTTTGAAAAAAAACGGATCCTCAATTTTTTTTTGAGGATCCGTTTTTTTCCCATTGACTTGCATTAATGGCGGATTGTGACGGATCGCCGTCCGTTGCATCTGTTTTTTGTAAGGATCCGCCAAAAGTTGCTGTCCGTCACCATCCTCAAAGATTTCAAAACGGAGCTTGTAACGTTTTTTTCTCTAGCGGATCCTCCAGACACTCATTTAACCCGAAATTCTTTCTGGGTGCCGGACAAAAAAAAAAAAAAAATTCTCTCTCTCTCCCCCCCCCCCCGGCCAGCGAGTCCTTTAAATTTCTTCATTTTCAGGATCCGTCTGAAAACGGATCCTGTGCCATCCGTTCACATCAGTTGAGAACGGATCCGCTTGTCCGCCTTTTTGGCGGATTATAACTGATGCAAAAAACTGAAGTGTGAAAGAGGCCTAAGGTCTCATTCACACGTCAGTATTTTTGCATCAGTGTTTGTATGCCAAAACCAGGACTGTCTTCAATACACCGAACATGTGTCAATCTTTCAATTATAATTTCTCTCTGCAAGTTCCACTCCTGGCTTTGGCATACAAACACTGATGGAAAAATACTGATTTGTGAATGGGGCCTAACATGGATAAGCGACATAATTTCTGTCAGGGAGAGTACAAAGCCATCCGCAACCTGTCCCCTCCCTATATCTCTGAACTAATCTCCCAATATCTTCCATCACGTAATCTTCGATCCTCCCAAGACCTCCTACTCTCCTCCACACTTATTCGTTCCTCACACAACCATCTCCAAGATTTCTCCAGAATATCCCCTATCCTCTGGAATGCCATGCCTCAACACGTCCGATTATCCACCACCCTCAGATCCTTCAAATGGAACCTGAAAACCGATCTCTTCAGGAAAGCCTACAGCCTGCAATAACCATTCTGCCGCCCGAGCTGCCGCCTCACCACCACCAGAGCTGCTGCACCCCCGACCTTCTGTCTCTTCCCCTCTATCCCATAGAATGCAAGTCCGCAAGTCCGTCATTGTAAATTTGTTCACTGTTAACGATATCAATAACTTTGTATGTAACCCCCCTTCTCATGTACAGCACCATGGAATTAATGGCGCTATAATAGTAAATAATAATAATTTCCTGTATCCGTACATTCCTTAATCAAGAATCAGTAAAAACCCCTAGTCCATGCCCTCATCATCTCCTACCTTGACTACTGCAACCTCCTGCTCTGTGGCCTCCCCTCTAACACTCTTGCACCGTCCAATCTATTCTAAACTCTGCTGCCCGACTAATCCACCTGTCTCCCCGCTATTCCCCGGCCTCTCCCCTCTGTCAATACATTCACTAGCTCCCCATTACACAGAGACTCCAGATAAAAACCCTAACCATGACATAGAAAGCCACCCACAACCTGCCTCCTCCAGTCATCTGTGACCTCGTCTCCCGGTACTCACCTGCACGCAACCTCCGATCCTCACAAGATCTCCTTCTCTACTCCCCTCTTATCTCCTCTCCCCACAATCGCATACAAGATTTCTCCCACGCATCACCCCTACTCTGGAACTGTGTACCCCAACATATCAGACTCTCACCCACCTCTTCCGACAAGCCTACAACCTGCAGTAACCACCGATCCACCAAACCGCTGCACGACCAGCTCTACCCTCGCCTACTGTATCCTCACCCATCCCGTTGTAGATTGTGAGCCCTCGCGGGCAGGGTCCTCTCTCATCCTGGACCAGTCGTGACTTGTATTGTGTAAGATTACTGTACTTGTATGTATTATGTATACCCCTCCTCACATGTAAAGCGCCATGGAATAAATGGCGCTATAATAATTATTAAGGATTTGCTCAAGTTGACACCTGGCTGATGCCAAAGCATCATTATTCTCAGAGTAGCTCCGGGAACTCATGCACCTCCTTCTCAAGTGCATGGACAGGTATTTTCTCACCCTACGGCAGACCAGGCATGTTAGGGATGTCCGTCAGTGCTGGCTGAGAAGAAAGAGCAAAGCAACGTCACTTTGGTGGCTTCCACTTACCTTCCCATTGTGGAGAGCTTCCTAGATTCAAAAGAAGCAAAAGTCTGTAAAATATTCAGAATTGAGAGTCCTCAGTGGTTGATACCTTTTAATGGCTAACTGAAAAGATGGTAACACATTGCAAGCTTTCGAGACTACTCAGGTCTCTTCATCAGGCAAAGACTAATACAACATCTGAAGTCACATATTTATGCACAATACAGCCTAGAAAAAATGCAATAGTTTAGATAAGAAAAAAATGTCGCTGTCCATTTGTGCACGTTTCTTCAGAAGTGGTTTTAGTTCCATAAAGATGCGGTACATTCTGGTATCCTCCATTTTGATACAGGAAAGATGTATATCTTTGTACCGTGTTAGCCTTCATAGGCTGCATTATGGGGCACATAGGAACCTCAGGGCCTGAGTCAGTCACAGAGTCAGTCATCTCCAAAGGTCTAAATCACCAGCAACGGTGATAGAGAAAGCCTTATCCTTAAGGGGGCTTTACATATAGCGATATCGCTAAAGTGTCACCGATTTTGTGATGCAGCAGCGATATTGCTAGCGATATCGCTACATGTGAAACTTACCTCCGACCGGCTCCCCCGCTGGCTATCGCTGATCGCGCGAGATCGGCCTGGTCCATTTCTCGTCGTCGGCTTCCTGCTGGCACCGACGAGTGAGCCATGGACGCAGGCGGAAGACAGTCACCCTCGCCGCGTCTGAAAGGTAAGAGCGACCGCCGACCGCTGCTGCATCGCTGGTGAGATCTGCCTGTGTGACAGCTCACTAGCGACCATTTAGCAATGCACCAGTGATCCTGACCGGGCCGTATCGTGGTCGGGATCGCTGGTACATTGCTAAATGTAAAGGGGCCTTTAGTACTAACCATAATTCTAACCCTATCCTTAGTTATAACCCTAGTCCTATCCCTAACCCTGATTCTAACCTTATCTGTTGTGAGTTCATTTTCCCCTTCGTCACTGAGGTCTGGTGAACTCCCTATTCTGGTGAAGGAAGGTAATGAGCCTGATTTTCAGGCACCTGAACCTGATGAGGATGACTGGCTGAGTGGAGTCACGGACTGGATATAAGGCTGCCGACGCCCTTCTGCCCTGCGGGTGATTTCTCTGTGTACTTCTAGGACACCAGTCTGATTCCTGCTCCTCTAAGCTAAGTTTTTCTGCTTTGCCTGTTTGCATTAGTGTTTTGTTTTTGTTTTCCTTGCTTTTCTGGATTCTGCCATTCCCTGCTGGGGTGAGCTGAATCTCCTTTTGCCTGTAGCTCTGTCTTCAGAATATTCCTGAGTACTGACATAGCCTTTTGAAGCCTAGCGGCTTCAGGGCCTTTTTCACTGTCAGTCTGTTGGCTCTTATTTTCATAGGGTTTTTCTCGGAGTGCAGACAGCAGCCTTCCTGTCCTTTTCTATCTAGCTAGATTGGGCCCCATCTTTGCTCAGTCTATCTTTCTGCCTGTGTTAGTGTTTTCATCTTGCTTCATCGTCATTATATGTTGGGGGCTGCCTATTGCTTTGGGGTCTGCTCTGGGGCAGTTTAGTTTTCCCCTTTCTTTCTTTAGGCCTAGCTATTTCTCCGGCTGTGATCGAGGGGTCTAGGGCATCGTAGGAACCCCCCACGGCTACTGCTAGTCGTGTTGATAGGTTTAGGGGTCTGCAATCCGATAGCTGCCAACTTCTCTGGTTTTCTGGACTTAGCTAGCATTTCTGTTTTTGCCTCCTACGGTGACTCAATCATAACAGAATCACCCGCCATACCGCAGATCCTAGGGTACTCAATAGCAGGAAAGAATTGTGTATAAAAAAAAAAAAGTGTGCATATATTCTTTCCTCTATATCTCTGAGGCCGTAGGGGGAATTTTTTTTTTTCTCTCAATGGAGATAAAGCAATTGTCTGATCGTGTGGAGCAGCTCGCTGCGGAAGTGCGGGGAATGAACCATGCTGTTGAACCAAAGATCCCTACACCTGATGTATTTTTTGGGGATCGATCTAAATTTTTGAGTTTCAAAAATAATTGTAAATTATTTTTTGCCTTGAAGCCTAACTCGTCAGGGAGCTCCGCGCAGCAGGTTAAAATTGTCATCTCTTTGCTGCGTGGCAATCCCCAGGATTGGGCGTTTTCTTTGAAACCAAATGATCCTATTCTGACTAATGTGAACGCATTCTTTCAAGCTT
Source organism: Dendrobates tinctorius (assembly GCF_039654945.1). Taxonomy (NCBI): domain Eukaryota; kingdom Metazoa; phylum Chordata; class Amphibia; order Anura; family Dendrobatidae; genus Dendrobates; species Dendrobates tinctorius. The sequence goes on along the minus strand of NW_027361918.1, from coordinate 4,377,501 downwards.
TGGGGTTGTTGTATGACGAACCTAATGCTATTGATCAGGCTGAAAAGACCCTGTTGGCATTGAACCAGGGTCGAGATTCTGCAGAGTTGTACTGTCAAAAGTTCCAAAAGTGGGCGGTCCTTACTACCTGGAATGATAATGCCTTGGCTGCTCTCTTTCGGAAGGGTTTGTCAGAAGCCGTAAAAGATACTATGGTGGGATTTCCTGTTCCCTCTGGTCTGGACGATTATATGTCATTAGCCATTCAGGTTGATCGGCGTTTACGTGAACGCAGGATTGCACGAGAGGTGTTGCCACCGGTTGAACAGACGCCTGAACCTATGCAATGTGATAGAGTTTTGCCTAAGGCGCAACGTCAGGAGTTCAGAAGGCGTAATAAGCTGTGTTTTTTCTGTGGAGATGCCTCGCATATTATTTCTGTTTGTCCTAAACGAGAGAAACGCTTTGCACACACGTTTTCTGTTGGTGGTGTTCAACCTAAGTTCCTTCTGGCAATTACTCTTATCTGCTCCCTGTCCACATTTTCCGCCAAGGCTTTTGTGGATTCGGGAGCAGCGCTAAACCTAATGGACTTGGATTTTGCTAAACGTTGTGGATTTCCGATGACACCTCTGCAGACCCCTATCCCTTTGAGGGGGATTGATGCTACTCCTTTGGCGAAAAATAAACCTCAGTTTTGGACCCAGGTGGTCATGCGGGTCGCCCCAGACCATCAAGAAAATTGCAGATTTTTGGTGTTGCATGGTCTGCATGATGCCGTTGTTCTGGGGTTTCCCTGGTTGCAAATTCATAATCCAGTTTTGGATTGGAAATCTGTGTCTGTGGTGAGTTGGGGTTGTTGGTGTACCTTTAGTGAGGCTCCGTTTTTTTACACCTCTCCTCAGTCGCATGATGTTCCTGACTATTTGGCGGACTTTTATGATGTATTCAGTGAGAATGAGTCTGCGTCCTTGCCTCCTCATAGGAGTTATGACTGTGCAATTGAACTAAGCCCGGGGTGTAAATTTCCCAAGGGTCGGCTCTTCAATTTATCTGTACCCGAGCACGAGGCTATGCGGTCCTATATTAAGGAGGCGTTGGAGAAGGGTCATATTAGACCATCCTCTTCACCCTTAGGTGCCGGGTTTTTTTGTGGCCAAAAAGGATGGTTCTTTAAGGCCTTGTATTGATTATCGTGCCCTCAATAAAATTACTATTAAATATCAGTATCCGTTACCCCTGATTTCGGATCTATTCTCTAGAGTTAGAGGTGCTTGCTGGTTTACCAAGCTTGACCTCAGGGGGGCATATAATCTTATCCGCATTAAGCAGGGGGATGAATGGAAGACGGCGTTTAATACTCCGGAGGGACATTTTGAGTACCTGGTGATGCCTTTTGGGCTCACTAATGCCCCTTCTGTCTTCCAGTGCTTCATGAACGATATTTTCCGAGACTTTGTCGATAAATTTTTGATTATCTATCTGGATGATATTTTGATCTTCTCCAAGGATTGGGACTCTCATGTGGAACATATTCGGACTGTGTTCCGGATCTTGAGGGAGAATTGCCTGTATGTCAAAGGATCGAAATGCCTTTTTGGAGTACAGAGGATTTCATTTTTGGGATTTATTTTGTCTCCGTCAACTATTGAAATGGACCCGGCCAAGGTACAGGCCATTTATGATTGGGTTCAGCCCACTTCTTTGAAGGCCCTCCAGAAGTTTTTGGGTTTTGCTAATTTTTATCGGAAATTTATAGCAAAATTTTCTAGTATTGCCAAGCCATTGACTGATCTGACTAAGAAGGGTGCTGATGTGTTGAATTGGTCTCCGGAGGCTGTTGCTTCCTTTCAGGAGCTGAAGCGAACATTTACCTCCGCCCCGGTTTTGCGGCAACCTGATGTCTCACTCCCGTTCCAGGTAGAGGTGGATGCTTCTGAGATTGGTGCAGGAGCTGTTTTGTCCCAAAAGGATGCTGTAACATCTAAAATGAATCCCTGTGCTTTCTTTTCCCGAAAGTTCTCTCCATCTGAACGTAACTATGATGTGGGGAATCGGGAACTGTTGGCCATGAAATGGGCATTTGAGGAGTGGAGACATTGGTTGGAGGGAGCTAAACATCAAGTTGTGGTCCTCACTGACCACAAGAATTTGATTTATCTAGAGTCGGCTAAACGCTTGAACCCTAGACAAGCTAGGTGGGCCTTGTTTTTTTACACGTTTTGATTTTGTGGTCTCTTTTCTTCCTGGAACTATGAATGTCAAGGCAGACGTCCTCTCTAGGAGTTTCTTTGCTGATTCTCCTGTGGTGACCAAGCCTGCTACCATCTTAGGCGAAGGGGTAGTTCTTTCTGCCATCTCGCCCGATTTGAGACTTGCTCTGCAAGACTTCCAGGAGGACAAACCTGAGCGTTGTCCCAGTGGAAAGTTGTATGTTCCTGACCAGTGGAAGAAGAGAGTGATGTCTGAACTTCATTGCTCTGCATTGGCTGGTCATCCAGGTATTTTTGGTACTTGAGATATGGTGAGTCGCTCTTTTTGGTGGCCCACCTTGTCTCATGATGTCAGGAATTTTGTGCAGTCCTGTGGGACTTGCTCCCGGTCTAAATCTTTGTTCTTGTTCTAGTGGGTTGTTGATGCCTTTGCTTGTCCCCAGGAGGCCATGGACCCATATTTCAATGGATTTCATCTCTGATATGCCGGTCTCTCAAAGAATGACTGTTATTTGGGTGATTTGTGATAGGTTCTCTAAGATGGTTCATCTTGTACCACTCCCTAAGTTGCCATCTTCCTCTGAGTTGGTGACCCTGTTTTTGCAACAGGTGGTTCGCTTACACGGGATTCCTGAGAACATTGTATCTGACAGAGGAGTTCAGTTTGTGTCTAGATTTTTGAGGACTTTCTGTTCCAAGCTGGGAATTCAGTTGTCCTTCTCCTCTGCTTTTCACCCTCAGACCAATGGGCAGACAGAGAGAACAAACCAGACCTTGGAGTCGTATTTGAGATGTTTTATTTCCGCTGATCAGGATGATTGGGTTTCATTTTTGCCCTTGGACGAAATTGCTTTAAATAATAGAGCTAGTTCTGCCACTTTGATGTCACCTTTTTTTTGTAACTTTGGGTTTCATCCTCGATTTTCTTCAGGGCAGGTGGAGCCTTCTGCCTGCCCAGGTGTTGACACTGTGGTGGAGAGAATGCACCAGATCTGGGATCAAGTGGTGGATAAGTTATCTCTCTCCCAGGAAAAGGCCCAGCGGTTTTCCAATCGACATAGGACCATTGGTCCCCAGTTTAAGATTGGTGATATGGTGTGGTTATCATCAAAAAATATTGCTATGAAGGTGGCTTCTCCTAAGTTTAAGCCTAGATTTATTGGACCTTACAAGATTTTGGAGATTATTAATCCGGTCTCTTTCCGTTTGGCTCTTCCTGTCACATTTAAAATCCATAATGTGTTCCATAAGTCCTTGTTGAAGAGGTTTGTTGAACCAGTTGTTCCTGGGATGGCACCTCCGGACCCTGTATTGGTTGAAGGTAACATGGAATATGAGGTAGAGAAAATACTGGATTCCCGTCTGGCTAGACGGAGACTCCAGTATTTGGTTAAGTGGAAGGGTTATGATCAGGAGGATAATTCCTGGGTCTCTGCCTCTGATATTCATGCCAAAAGATTGGTGCGTGCCTTTCATCGGGCTCACCCTGATGGCGTGGTTGAGGGTTCGGTGACCCCTCCTCAAGGGGGAGGTACTGTTGTGAGTTCATTTTCCCCTTCGTCACTGAGGTCTGGTGAACTCCCTATTCTGGTGAAGGAAGGTAATGAGCCTGATTATCAGGCACCTGAACCTGATGAGGATGACTGGCTGAGTGGAGTCACGGACTGGATATAAGGCTGCCGACGCCCTTCTGCCCTGCGGGTGATTTCTCTGTGGACTTCTAAGACACCAGTCTGATTCCTGCTCCTCTAAGCTAAGTTTTTCTGCTTTGCCTGTTTGCATTAGTTTTGTTTTTGTTTTCCTTGCTTTTCTGGATTCTGCCATTCCCTGCTGGGGTGAGCTGAATCTCCTTTTGCCTGCAGCTCTGTCTTCAGAATATTCCTGAGTACTGACATAGCTTTTTGAAGCCTAGCGTCTTCAGGGCCTTTTTCACTGTCATTCTGTTGGCTCTTATTTTCATAGGGTTTTTCTCGGATTGCAGACAGCAGCCTTCCTGTCCTTTTCTATCTAGCTAGATTGGGCCCCGTCTTTGCTCAGTCTGTCTTTCTGCCTGTGTTAGTGTTTTCATCTTGCTTCACCGTCATTATATGTTGGGGGCTGCCTATTGCTTTGGGGTCTGCTCTGGGGCAGTTTAGTTTTCCCCTTTCTTTCTTTAGGCCTAGCTATTTCTCCGGCTGTGATCGAGGGGTCTAGGGCATCGTAGGAACCCCCCACGGCTACTGCTAGTTGTGTTGATAGGTTCAGGGGTCTGCAATCCGATAGCTGCCAACTTCTCTGGTTTTCTGGACTTAGCTAGCATTTCTGTTTTTGCCTCCTACGGTGACTCAATCATAACACTTATCCTTAGTCCTAACCCCAATTCTAACCTCATCCTTAGTCCTAACTAGAACTATCTCTAACCTTATCCTTAGTCCTATCCCTTATTCTAACCTCATCCTTAGTCCTAACTAAAACTATCTCTAACCTTATCCTTAGTCCTATCCCTTATTCTATCCTTACCCTTAGTCCTATCCCTAATTCTAACTTTATACTTAGTCCTATTCGTAATTCTAACCTTATCCCTAGTTCTAACCTTATCCTTTTTCTTAACCCCAGTCCTATTCCTAACCCTAATTTAAACCTTATCCTTAGTCCTGTCCCTAATTCTAACCTTACCCTTAGTCCTATCCCTAGTTCTAATCTTATCCTTAGTCCTATCCCTAACCCTAGTTCTAACCTTATCCTTAGTTTAAACCCTAGTCCTATCCCTAATTCTAACCTTATCCTTAGTACTAACCTTAATTCTATCCTTATACTTAGTCCTAGATCTATCTCTAACTGTAATTCTAACCTTATGCTTAGTCCTAACCATAGTCCTATCCCTAACCTCGAATCTAATCTTATCTTTAGTCCTAACCCGAATTCTAAGCTTATCCTTAGTCCTAATCCTAACCTTATCCTTAGACCTAACCCTAACATTATCCTTAGCCCTAGTGTTATCCTCAGTCCTATCCCTCATCTTATTCCCATCTCTAGTCCTAACGCTAGTCATAGTCCTAACCACTTGGTTAGAAAAAGTATGTAAGCATGAAAAGCTTATGACAGAGAATATTTTTATAATGAAGGACACATTTGTAATATTGGAACACGTTTCCCCCACACATCTGTGTCTCTCCTCTCACACATACATGTGACTGGAGGGGCAGGGAGCTGTGGGAGCCGCAGTGCAGCCTTCGTCTTCTCAGTTACTGCTTATGTAGAGCACAGCAGCAGAGATGAGTTTGTCATTGGCTTCTGCACTCTGCATAGGCAGTGAACTAGATGACAAAGCTAACTTAATCACGTAGATCTCTCATTTGCCTCCGTTGACTTGATTGGCCGGCAGCCTCCATGTTTGCTGTTGGGCTCACGACCCTCTGACTCAAGTTTTATGGTCATGGTGAATAAGGATCATTATGACAGAATGATGGGACCACCCCGTGCAGCGGTGGAAGTAGGAGGCAGCGCAATGTTTGCTAGACGTTCCCGGTGTTGCCACGACACAGACGGTGGCCACAGAAGACACTGTATCGTCAAGAAAGAGAATTTATTAAAAACAGAGCCGTTATGTACATGTTTATCGGGGAGACGTTCAGTGGCGGGGACCTCATTGTGCTCCAGGTCTGTGACCTCATGTCCTGGTTAAAATGAAGAAATGAGGTCTCAGGAGACGATGCCATCGTAGCCCTGTATCCCACACTTCTTTCCTGCTATACGGCACCCAAACGTGATGGCCTCTTGCATAGACTGACCTGAGGAGAACGAGAACTCGGTGATATTCACAGTTGGACATAACTAGTCATTCATCCAGTACAGATCATACGAAACATGGACATTGCTGAACTCGGACACGCTGGAGAAAGTCACATGATCACGTGGAGTGCACAACCCGCCATATCACACAAAGTACTGACCACGCAATGTAACTGTGCATCCAGTACCTTCTCGGAATTAAATTTGGCTTTTACTCTGATTTTCTTTTTTCTGATTCTCAATGCACAGGGATATTTCACAGTAACTGTGTGACATATGAACAACATGTACAACATGGTGACCCGTAAGGAGTGAAGGAGACATGCCTTTAGATAGGGCATAGATTACGGAAGCATTGAAGGTGTCTCCAGCACCGAGGGTGTCCACAATGGTCTCAGGGGGAAAGGAGGGAGAATGGAGGACACGTCCATCTGGTCCCAAAGCATCAGCTCCTTGTTCAGCCCAAGCACAGACCAGATATGCCCTGCAGAAATCAAGATCCAGAAGATGAGTGGGGTTCATGCAAGGGTCCATCCACCTTAAATGTCAATGCTTCCTCACAATCAATTCTGGTACAAAGGAAGTTATGGAAGATCTGGGCATGCATGTCTATATCAGGCGTTTGACCCACACCACATGGCCAGCATTAGAAGAATTAGCTGCCATAGGGGCAGTGACACCAGATGATGTTATCACTGTCACATTACATGACAAAGTACTTATATGTATAACTATCAACCTATAAAAAGGAGGACACCGGCAGATCAGACCATGAGCCTGTCTACACTTGGATACACCAACACGACCATTAGGGCAGGTCACGAGTCTGTAATATGCACAATGGACACAAGAGTTTTTAAATTACATGAAGTCATAGAGGTTACAAATGACGTCTCACCCATTCTTCACCCGTGGATAGAATCCTACCACAGCCTCAGATGATGAGGTAAACCCAAAATGTCTGGCAACATCTTTACTGACAAACACCTGCAGAGAAAGAAAACAAAAGTCATCACATAAAAAGACCACACAACGATATGAAAAGCAGACAATGGTATAAAGACCCCACAATGGTTTGGAGACCAGACTACGGGGTGAAGATGCCACAATGGTATGGAGACAAGACAACATTGTGAAGACCAAACAACAGTGTGAAGACCCCACAATAGTATGGAGACCAGACTACTGTGTGAAGACCTCAAAATGGTATGGAGACCAGACTATGGTGTGAAAATGCCACAATGGTATGGAGACTAGACAATATTGTGAAGACCAGACAACGGTGTGAAGACCCCACAATAGTATGGGGACCAGACAACTGTGTGAAGACCTCACAATGGTATGGAGACCAGACTACAGTGTGAAGATGCCACAATGGTATGGAGACGAGACCACGGTATAGAGACCAGATAACGGTGTGAAGATGCTACAATGGTATGGAGAGCAGACAACAGTGTGAAGACGCCACAATAGTATGGAGACCAGACAACGGTGTGAAGACTCCACAATGGTGTGGAAACCAGACATTGTGAAGACCAGACAACAATGTGAAAACCCGACACCAGTGTGAAGACCGCACAATGGTATGGAGACAAGACAATGGTATGAACACCAGATAATGGTGTGAAGACCAGATAATGGTATGAGGACAACCAAACTGTGTAAAGACCACACTAGGTTAGAAAAGGGAGGATGAGTGAAATGTCAGTGAAGTGAGGATGTATGGGATGTCGATGATGGGAGGATGAAGGGATGTCAGTGAGTAAAGAGAAGCTTCGATGTTAGTGATGGGTGAGATGTCAGTGATGGGAGGATGGATGGGATGTCAGTAATGGATAGGAAGTCAATGATGGGAGGATGCGTAGGATGTCAGTGATGGGAGGATTTGGGGATGTCAGTGATGGGAGGATGTGAAAAATGAGGATGAATGAACTCATGGAGATCAACATCCAACACTGCGGAGACACCATCACATGTTTCGCAACGCAGTGATTCTAGAGCAATGCCCCCATCCCTTATGGGAAATATGCAAAAACATGCAAAACACAAGCCGCGGAGACACCATCACAGGACAGTCTCCAATGAAGGAAACCACCTATGCATTGCTCTAGAACCACTGCGTTGAGAAACGTGATTGTGTCTCCGCAGTGTTGGATGTTGATCTCCATGAGTTCATTCATCCTCATTTTTCATAGTTTTCTACTAGGCATTGCTCCTACTAGCCAGTTTCCTACTCCACACTGATGAGGGGCAATACCCCGAAACAGCTGTCTGTGGATGGATACCATGTTTTGGCATAGGTGGTTTCCTTCATTGGAGACTGCCCTTCCCGTGGTTGTTCCTTCCTGGGGAAAGAACTGGCTGGTTATTGCTTGCGTTGAGAAACATGTGATGGTGTCTCCGCGGCTTGTGTTTTGCAAGTGATGGGAGGATGTCAGTGATGGATAGGAAATCAGTGATGGGAGCATGCGTGGTATGTCAGTGATGGGTGTGATGTTAGTGATGGATAGGAAGTCAACAATGGGGGAGGCGTGGGATGTCAGAGATGTGAGGATTGAGAGATGTCAGTGAAGGGAGGATTGGGAGATGTCAGTGATGGGAGGGATGTCAGTGATGGGAGGGATGTCAGTGAAGCAAGAATTGAGAAATATCAGTGATGGGAGGGATGTCAGTGATGGGATGGATATATGTGAAAAAACTTGGCACTTAACTTAATGTTCGATAAAGAGCTTTAATGCTGTCCAGGGATAGTACATCAATTTCTCAATGTATTGGTTATATGGCGACCGTCTTCAGTGTACTAAACATACACACATGGTCAAAATTGTTGGTACCCCTCATTTAATAACACAAAAAAACCACAGTGGTCACAGAAATAACAAAAGTAATAACTAAAAAAATCTATGAAAATGAATAAATGAAAGTCAGACATTCTTTGGAAGCATGGTTGAAAAGCAATTTTTAAAAAAGAAAACTCATGAAATCGGCCTGGACAGAAATGATGGTACCCCTGAAAATAATGGGACAAAAGGGACATGTTACATCGCGGTGTGTCCACTAATTACCATCACAGGGGTCTACAATCCTGGAGTCAGTGAGTGGCCTGTATAGAGGCTACAGATCCTCACTGTGCTGTGTGGTGACATGGTGTGTATCACACTCAACATGGACCAGATGAAGCGAAGGGAAGAGTTGTTTCAGGAGAAAGAAAATTATAGACAAACATGTTACAGGTAAAAGTTATACGACCATCTCCAAGCAGCTCGATGTTCCGGTGACTACAGTTGTACATATTATTCAGAAATGTAAGCTCCATGGGACTGTAGCCGACCTCCCTGGACGTGGCCGCAGAAGGAAAACTGATGACAAATCAAAGAGATGGATCATACGAATGGTAACAAAAGAGCCCAGAAAAACATCTAAACAGATTAAAAGTGAACTTCAAGCTCAAGGAACATCAGTGTCAGATTGCACCATCCGTCGTTGTATGAGCCAAAGTCGACTTCATGGGAGACCACCAAGGAAGACACCATTGTTGAAAAAAAATTATAAAAAACAGACTGGAATTTACCAAACTACATGTTGACAAGCCACAAAGCTTCTGGGAGAATGTCCTATGGACAGATGAGACAAAAATGGAATTTTTTGACAAAGCACATCACCTCTATGTTCACAGATGGAAAAATGAAGCATATCAAGAAAAGAACCCTGTCTCTACTGTGAAACATGGAGGAGGCTCTGTTATGTTCTGGGGCTGCTTTGCTGCATCTGGCACAGGTTGTCTAGAATCTGTGCAGGGTACAATGAAATCCCAAGACTATCAAGGGATTCTAGAGAGAAATGTGCTGCCCGGCGTCAGAAAGTTTGGTCTCAGTCGCAGGACATGGGTCTTGCAACAGGATAATGACCCAAAACACACAGCTAAAAACACCCAAGAAAGGCCAAGAGGGAAAACATTGGACTATTCTGAAGTGGCCTTCTATGAGCCCTGACCTAAATTCTATTGAGCATCTTTGGAAAGAGCGGAAACATGCCGTCTGGAAAAGGCAACCTTCACACACGAGACACCTGGGGCAGTTTGCTCTTGAGGAGTGGCCAAAATGCCTGTCGAGAGGTGCAGAAGTCTCATTGACAGTTACAGGAATCGTTTGATTGCAGTGATTGCCTCAAAAGGTTGTGCAGCAAAATATTAAGTTAAGGGAACCATCATTTCTGTCCAGGCCGATTTCATGAGTTATTTTTTTTTTAAATTCTGTGGAAGCATGGCTGAAAAGCAATGTCTGACTTTCATTTGTTCATTTTCATAGATTGTTGATTCATTATTGCTTTTGTCAGATTCAAGTTATTTCTGTGACCACTGTGGGTTTTTCTGTCATTAAATGAGGGGGACCAACAATTTATATCTATTAGTGGCTGAAAGATTGGAGAAAGAGAGGGGCTAGAGGCCCTCACGAGTGGTGTCCAGTGGAGATGCGTGTCCTCAGAGCCGAGGAGTCCGTGGTGTGTCAGGCTGGCATCCACGCTGTGGACAGGATTAGCCGACGGAAACCGAAAAGTGATGTATCGATGCGTTCCACAGGCAGGAAATGCACTGATCTTTACATTAAGCCCACAGACCTCAACAGTCTGCTGCACTTCCAAAGCTTACAACCTTCATCCACCAAAAAATCTATTCCTGGGTCTCTGTCCAACAGATCCACAGGATTGTGCCAGACACAACTAGATGCAAACAGAGACATGAGGAGATGCATCCTAAGTTTGAGGAACGGGGGTATCCATCGAGTCTACTAAGCAACACCATTAATCCTACAGCGTCCACACGCGTAGAGACAGGGAAACGCATTCCATTCATTCATACCCATCATCGTTATGTCTACATCTCACACCAGATGTCATTGGAACATTCTAAGGACAGCACACCCTGATATTCCAGAGTTTCAGAACTCCTTTTTACCTGGTTTTAAACGGACCCCGAACATCAGAGATACCCTTGTTAGGGCCGACACAGGAACATCGGCTGTACATCTACACAACGACTTCTTCAAACTCCAAAAACCAGCACTTTTCCGAGCCTACGGTGCAATCAATGCAATAACGTCCTTAAAGGCAATGTCTTTCATCATCCACATTCTGGAAAAAAATATACTATGAAGGATTTTTCTCCTTGTGACACATCCTTTGTTGTCTTCCTAATAAAATGTCCTTGCGGCCTTTTGTACATTGAGGAGACCACACAATGCATTAAAGATAGAAGCATAAATCCACCATTAGATGCAGGAATCGGCTTTTACCTTACCAGCTCCGTTCTGCAGGACATAATGTCTCCCAAGTTCCAGGTAATAGAATACAAAAATAAGCTTTCTGGGTACACGAGTTACAGGCCCCAGCCCCAAAAGGGCTAAATAGGGAATTATTATTATAGCGGCATTTATTATTCCATGGCGCTTTACATGTGAGAAGGGGTATACATAATAAAAACAAGGACAGTAATCTTACGCAATACAAGTCACGACTGGTCCAGGAGGAGAGAGGACCCTGTCCGCGAGGGCTCACAATCTACAAGGGATGGGTGAGGATACAGTAGGTGAGGGCATAGCCGGTCGTGCAGCGGTTTGGTGGATCGGTGGTGTTACGTGTTACAGAACCACTGAGCACCCAGAATATGTTGTGCAGTTATATGTATGTATAATAGGTTCCATGTGAGATGCATGTCCCTAATGCATCAGCCCACAGGCTGCGCCTCTGGGCAGAGGGGACACGATATTCTCCTTTTGTCCGCCCTCCCCCCACCTTTGTAATTCCCACAGTAAACATCGGCAGGCTACGGCCACCTGCGGCTTTTGTAATGTATGTCTGGCCTGCCGCTTTTCTATTGGCCTGCCCTCTGTATCTGTGATATATTCTGTGTCCTGTGAGTAAAGTGTTGTCAGACTGGAAATACGTGGAGAAGCAGTGATCTTTTATATGCGCCCATGTAACCAAGGAATTCCAGCCAGCGTCATTCATTCAGACTCCAGCCAACGCAGAGCGGACCTCCGAAAACATGGGGTGGTACTGAAAGAGGTACCCCAGCTTGATAGACCCCATTACAGGTGGTTACTGCAGGTTGTAGGCTTGTCGGAAAAGGTCGGTCTTCAGGTTCTTTTTGAAGGTTTCCATATGACTTATTGTCATTTGTCTAGATTTACTCCATCAAGATGTGTGTCAAGTATTCCCAGGTTGCCTTATGTTTATAGGTGATATGTTTTTCTGTATGTTGCCATCACTAACATAGTGATATCGTCACACAATCTCCTGCTACAGGGTTTCTTCCCCCCGACCTCCTCAACCCCCTACTTGACTGCTACATACAGTGGGTACAGAAAGTATTCACACCCCTTTCAATTTTTCACTCTGTTTCATTGCAGCCATTTGGTAAACTCAAAAAAGTTTTTTTTCCCCATTAATGTGCACTCTGCTCCCCATCTTGATTTAAAAAAAACAGAAATGTAGAAATTTTTGCAAATTTATTAAAAAAGAAAAACTGAAATATCCCATGGTCATAAGTATTCAGCCCCTTTGCTTCCACCCACTCTCCATTTAAACCACAGCGGGCTGGTGTGGAGGCCAGTCTGACACACCACAGACTCCTCGGCTCTGAGGACACGCATCCCCACTGGACACCACTGGTGAGGGCCTCTAGCCCCTCTTTTTCTCCAATCTTTCAGCTGCTAATAGATATACTCCTCCTCCACAGATGGGCCGGCGGATCCCGGATCGACATTGATCAGCCATACTGCGGCATCATCTAGACCTAGGTAGGTGTTGTGGTCCTCCTCTTTACTAACAGTATAATTATGGGAGGATGGGAGGGATGTCAGTGATGGGAGGAGGATGGGAGGGATGTCAGTGATGGGAGGAGGATGGGAGGGATGTCAGTGATGGGAGGAGGATGGGAGGGATGTCAGTGATGGGAGGATGGGAGGGATGTGAGTGATGGGAGGAGGATGGGTGAGAGGATGGGAGGGATGTCTGTGATGGGAGGAGGATGGGTGGGAGGATGGGAGGGATGTCTGTGATGGGAGGAGGATGGGTGGGAGGATGGGAGGGATGTCTGTGATGGGAGGAGGATGGGAGGGATGTCTGTGATGGGAGGAGGATCGGTGGGAGGATGGGAGGGATGTCTGTGATAGGAGGAGGATATGTAGGAGGATGGGAGGGATGTCTGATGGTGGGAGGATGGGAGGGTTGTCAGTGATGGGAGGGAGGATGGGAGGGATGTCTGTGATGGGAGGAGGATGGGTGGGAGGATGGGAGGGATGTCTGTGATGGGAGGAGGATGGGTGGGAGGATGGGAGGGATGTCTGTCATGGGAGGAGGATGGGAGGGATGTCTGTGATGGGAGGAGGATCGGTGGGAGGATGGGAGGGATGTCTGTGATGGGAAGGAGGATGGGAGGGATGTCTGTGATGGGAGGAGGATCGGTGGGAGGATGGGAGGGATGTCTGTGATGGGAAGGAGGATGGGAGGGATGTCTGTGATAGGAGGAGGATATGTGGGAGGATGGGAGGGATGTCTGATGGTGGGAGGATGGGAGGGTTGTCAGTGATGGGAGGGAGGATGGGAGGGATGTCTGTGATGGGAGGAGGATGGGAGGAGGATGGGTGGGAGGATGGGAGGGTTGTCAGTGATGGGAGGAGGATATGTGGGAGGATGGGAGGGATGTCTGTGATGGGAGGAGTATGTGTGGTAGGATGGGAGGGTTGTCAGTGATGGGAGGGAGGATGGGAGGGATGTCTGATGGGAGGAGGATCGGTGGGAGGGATGTCAGTGATGGGAGGATGGGTGGGAGGATGGGAGGGATGTCTGTGATGGGAGGAGGATCGGTGGGAGGGATGTCAGTGATGGGAGGATGGGTGGGAGGATGGGAGGGATGTCTGTGATGGGAGGAGGATGGGAGGAATGTCTGTGATGGGAGGAGGATGGGAGGAATGTCTGTGATGGGAGGAGGATGGGAGGGATGTCACTGATGGGAGGAGGATGGGAGGGATGTCAGTGATGGGAGGAGGATGGGAGGGATGTCAGTGATGGGAGGAGGATGGGAGGGATGTCAGTGATGGGAGGAGGATGGGAGGGATGTCAGTGATGGGAGGAGGATGGGAGGGATGTCAGTGATGGGAGGAGGATGGGAGGCAGAACTACATTTTAGTATTATATTAATTAGATTTATATGACCCAGCACCGACAGTGGAAAAGGAAGATTATTAAAGGGGGAGGGGCATTTCCACTTTCTTTTGGATATTCATCCCCACACATGTAATATGTTTTACAGGTAGGAGTGAAAGCGTATGCAGGTACTGGATGGACCCAAGAGTAAGGGGCGGCAATGCTGCCAATTTATACATAGGCCGGAGAATGTCTGAACCTGCCGGATCAATGAAGGTGATCACACCCCTGCACACAGGATGATCAGCTATGAATACATCTGGAATTAATGGGGGCCGAGCTCTTACTGCTGGGGCGTCACCACTCTCCTTCTTACCACGTCGCCATATTGGAATAATTGATACAATTCTTCGCGCTCCTTTTCAATCTCTACGGAGACAGTGATCCGCTGGTCTGCAGGGATGCTCTGGTTGTAGGTGGTTACTCTATGGATCATCTTTATCTGCTCATCAGCATTTCGACCCTGGTAAATGAAGGATCAAAGGTCACAAAGTTTGGCTGCCAGAGTCACTTCACATCACTCCCTGATGACAAGCCCCCTCCAGACTTTCCTCCATGATGACGAGCACCTTCCAGCTTTTACAACATGATGACCACCCCCTCCAGCTTTTACTCCATGATTACCAACCCCCTTCAGCCTTTACTCCATGATGATTAAACTCCTCCAGTCTGTGCTAGATGATGACCAGCCCCCTCCAGCGTTTCCTCCTTGACAAGCCACCCCAAGCCCGTGTTCCATGACCAAGCCCCTCCAGCCTTTTCTGTGATGACCAGCACTCTAACCTTTCCTCCATGATGACGAGCCCCCTCCAGCCTTTCCTCCCTGATGACCAGCCCCCTTCAGCCTGTACTCCATGACCAACCTATTCAGCCTTTCTTTCCTGATCAGCCCCTTCCAGCCTTTCCTCCGTGATGACCAGCCCCTCCAGCCTTTCGGCCCTGATGACCAGCCCCCTCCTGACTTTCCCTCCATGAAGACCAACCCCTCCAGCCTTTCCCTCCATGAAGACCAACCCCTCCAGCCTTTCCCTCCATGAAGACCAACCCCTCCAGCCTTTCCCTCCATGAAGATCAACCCCTCCAGCCTTTCCCTCCGATGACCAGCCCCCTCCAGCCTTTCCCTCCATGAAGACCAACCCCTCCAGCCTTTCCCTCCATGAAGACCAACCCCTCCAGCCTTTCCCTCCATGAAGATCAACCCCTCCAGCCTTTCCCTCCGATGACCAGCCCCCTCCAGCCTTTCCCTCCATGAAGACCAACCCCTCCAGCCTTTCCCTCCATGAAGACAACCCCTCCAGCCTTTCCCTAACTGATGACCAGCCCCCTCCAGTCTTTCCCTCCATGATGACAACCACTCCAGACTTTCCCTCCATGATGACCAACCCATCCAACCTGTCTTCCATGATAAGCCCCCTCCAGCCTTTCCTCCCTGATTACCAGCCCCCTCCAGCCTGTACTCCATGACCAACCTCACCAGCCTTTCATTCCTGATGATCAGCCCCTCCAGCATTTCTTCCATGATGACCAACCCCTCCAGCCTTTCTTCCCTGATGACTAGCCCCCCCCAGCATGTCCTCCATGATGACCATGACCCTCCAGCCTGTCCTCCATGATGATCAGCCCCCTCCAGCCTGTCCTCCATGATGACCAGCCCCCTCCAGCCTTCACTCTCTGACTCCTTTATGTATGAAGGTGACATTTTTCTTCATCTCTTACCTCCCAGTGAATCCACTTAAATTGTGTCAGCTCTACTTTCTGGAAGTCCTCAGCGGTCACGTCAGGAAGATTCCTGTCATTGGAGATAGCACAGACTTTAAGTCCACAATCTACTAATACGAGGAGAGGTAATCATAGAAGCGCATGCAGTAATACGATGGCGTGTCTTTACACAAGGGCATCTGATGACAGAAGGGCATGTACTCATTACCGCTCCTAGACCCCGAGCCGGGGCAGCATCCTCCACCTGACAACACTCTCTGCTCCTAGTGCATCTGGCTTCCCATCTGCCTTACAGGCTGGCTCAGGTGGCAGGATGTCTGCCGAGTATTCAGGTGGTTGCTGCACACGGCGCTATTGCCTGCGCTTTCTGTGTCTATTGGTGCTGTCTGATGAGCCCAGCTCTGTTACGTCGGTGGGTATTTTTCTGGCTAGATCAGCCGTGGACTCTGACAAACTCAGCTTTGATATATTGCAGAGGTAACTCTGCTGTTCTAGCTCTGCACTGGACTCTGGGACAATCCCAGCTCTGCTAAGCCTGACATGGATGACTGCTCTTGGGTTGTTTGCTCTTCTTCTCTGCAGAGTTCACCCTCATTCGCTGCCAGCACTGTCTTTGCACGTCCTCTGCAGCGCGGCTCTGCTTCACCGGCTCCTGAGTCTCCTCTGCTCCTTTGTGGATGACACTGTAATCACAGCTCTGCTCCATCGGCTCCTGCCGTTCCTCTCTGCTTTTCATGATGACAGTCCTCCATTACACCCTCTGATGTTCCATCTGGACCATGGGTCGAGGACCCGTCTGACCAGGTGAGACGTAACAGATGACATAACGCAAGAGAAATATCACACAAAGGAGGAGAAGTAACGGCACAAACATCGACAGTGACGTGGGAGCAGAGATCACTTTACACACACAATATTCCTATTTTTTTGTTTTCTACTAAAGAAGAAATGAGAACCGATCTCCGAGGCCAGAGCCGAGTGGTACTCCGTGCATCCTGAGCATCGCCACCTGGACTCCGTGTATACAGAGCGTCGCCATCTGTACTCCGTGTATCCTCAGCTTCACCATTTGTTCTACGAGTATCCAGAGGGTCGCCATCTGTACTTCATGTATCCAGAGCGTCGCCATCTGTTCTACGAGTATCCAGAGCGTCGCCATCTGTTCTACGAGTATCCAGAGCGTCGCCATCTGTTCTACGAGTATCCAGAGCGTCGCCATCTGTTCTACGAGTATCCAGAGGGTCGCCATCTGTACTTCATGTATCCAGAGCGTCGCCATCTGTTCTATGAGTATCCAGAGCGTCGCCATCTGTTCTACGAGTATCCAGAGCGTCGCCATCTGTTCTACGAGTATCCAGAGCGTCGCCATCTGTTCTACGAGTATCCAGAGCGTCGCCATCTGTTCTACGAGTATCCAGAGGGTCGCCATCTGTACTTCATGTATCCAGAGCGTCGCCATCTGTTCTATGAGTATCCAGAGCGTCGCCATCTGTTCTACGAGTATCCAGAGCGTCGCCATCTGTTCTACGAGTATCCAGAGCGTCGCCATCTGTTCTACGAGTATCCAGAGCATCGCCATCTGTTCTACGAGTATCCAGAGCATCGCCATCTGTTCTACAAGTATCCAGAGTGTTGCCATCTGTTCTACTTGTATCCAGCTTGTCACTACCTGTACTTCATGTAGTTGTCATCTGTACTTCGTGTAATCCAGAGCGTCGCCATACAAGTATCCAAAGCGTCACCATCTGTTCTACGAGTATCCAGAGGGTCGCCATCTGTACTCCATGTATCCAGAGCGTCGCCATCTGTTCTACGAGTATCCAGAGCGTCGCCATCTGTTCTACGAGTATCCAGAGCATCGCCATCTGTTCTACGAGTATCCAAAGCATCGCCATCTGTTCTACGAGTATCCAGAGTGTTGCTATCTGTACTCCGAGTATCCAGAGCATCGCCATCTGTACTCCGTGTATCCAGAGCGTCGCCATCTGTTCTACTTGTATCCAGCTTGTCACTACCTGTACTTCATGTAGTTGTCATCTGTACTCCGAGTATCCAGAGCATCGCCATCTGTACTCCGTGTATCCAGAACGTCGCCATCTGTTCTACTTGTATCCAGAGCGTCGCCATCTGTACTACGAGTATCCAAAGCATCGCCATCTGTACTACGAGTATCCAGAGTGTTGCTATCTGTACTCCGAGTATCGAGAGCATCGCCATCTGTACTCCGTGTATCCAGAGCGTCGCCATCTGTTCTACTTGTATCCAGCTTGTCTCTACCTGTACTTCATGTAGTTGTCATCTGTACTCCGTGTATCCAGAGCATCGCCATCAGTACTCCGTGTATCCAGAGCGTCACCATCTGTACTCCGCGTATCCAGAGAGTCGCCATTTGTACTCCGCGTATCTAGAGCATCACCATCTCTTCTACTTGTATTCAGAGCGCCGCTACCTGTACTCCGTGTATCCATAGTGTCGCCATTTGTTCTACGAGTATCCAGAGGGTCGCCATCTGTACTCCATGTATCCAGAGCATCGCCATCTGTTCTACAAGTATCCAGAGCGTCGCCATCTGTTCACAAGTATCCAGAGCGTCGCCATCTGTTCTACTTGTATCCAGCTTGTCACTACCTGTACTTCATGTAGTTGTCATCTGTACTTCGTGTATCCAGAGCGTCGCCATCTGTTCTACGAGTATCCAGAGGGTCGCCATCTGTACTCCATGTATCCAGAGCATCGCCATCTGTTCTACGAGTATCCAGAGCGTCGCCATCTGTTCTACGAGTATCCAGAGCATCGCCATCTGTTCTACAAGTATCCAGAGCATCGCCATCTGTTCTACGAGTATCCAGAGCGTCGCCATCTGTACTCCGCGTATCCAGAGCGTTGCCATCTGTACTCCGCGTATCCAGAGCGTCGCCATCTCTTCTACTTGTATTCAGAGCGCCGCTACCTGTACTCCGTGTATCCATAGTGTCGCCATTTGTTCTACGAGTATCCAAAGGGTCGCCATCTGTACTCCATGTATCCAGAGCATCGCCATCTGTTCTACGAGTATCCAGAGCATCGCCATCTGTTCTACGAGTATCCAGAGCGTCGCCATCTGTTCACAAGTATCCAGAGCGTCGCCATCTGTTCACAAGTATCCAGAGCGTCGCCATCTGTTCTACGAGTATCCAGAGCGTCGCCATCTGTTCACAAGTATCCAGAGCGTCGCCATCTGTTCACAAGTATCCAGAGCGTCGCCATCTGTTCACAAGTATCCAGAGCGTCGCCATCTGTTCACAAGTATCCAGAGCGTCGCCATCTGTTCTACGAGTATCCAGAGCGTCGCCATCTGTTCTACGAGTATCCAGAGCGTCGCCATCTGTTCTACGAGTATCCAGAGCGTCGCCATCTGTTCTACGAGTATCCAGAGCGTCGCCATCTGTTCTACGAGTATCCAGAGCGTCGCCATCTGTTCTACGAGTATCCAGAGCGTCGCCATCTGTTCTACGAGTATCCAGAGCGTCGCCATCTGTTCTACGAGTATCCAGAGCGTCGCCATCTGTTCTACGAGTATCCAGAGCGTCGCCATCTGTTCTACGAGTATCCAGAGCGTCGCCATCTGTTCTACGAGTATCCGGCTTGTCACTACCTGTACTTCATGTAGTTGTCATCTGTACTTCGTGCATCCAGAGCGTCGCCATACAAGTATCCAAAGCGTCGCCATCTGTTCTACGAGTATCCAGAGGGTCGCCATCTGTACTCCATGTATCCAGAGCATCGCCATCTGTTCTACGAGTATCCAGAGCGTCGCCATCTGTTCTACGAGTATCCAAAGCGTCGCTATCTGTTCGAGTATCCAGAGCGTCGCTATCTGTACTCCGAGTATCCAGAGCATCGCCATCTGTACTCCGTGTATCCAGAGCGTCGCCATCTGTTCTACTTGTATCCAGAGCGTCGCCATCTGTTCTACGAATATGCAGAGTGTTTCTATCTGTACTCCGAGTATCCAGAGCATCGCCATCTGTACTCCGTGTATCCAGAGCGTCACCATCTGTACTCCGCGTATCCAGAGCGTTCCCATCTATACTCCGTGTATCTAGAGCATCTCCTTCTCTTCTACTTGTATTCAGAGCGCCGCTACCTGTACTCCGTGTATCCATAGTGTCGCCATCTGTTCTACGTGTATCCAGAGCGTCAATACCTGTATTTTGTGTATCCAGAGCGTCACCATCTGTTCTACGTGTTTCCAGAGCGTCGCCATCTGTTCTACGTGTATCTAGAGCGTCACCATCTGTTTTACGTGTATCTAGAGCGTCGCCATCTGTTCTATGTGTATCTAGAGCGTCGCCATCTGTTCTACATGTATCCAGAGCATTGCCATCTGTACTCCGTGTATCCAGAGTGTTGATATCTGTACTCCATGTATCTTGAGCGCCACCATCTAAGTGGTTTCCCCAGAGCGACGCTATTTGTACTTGGTACCTATCTGTAAACTCACGTAGCTTCTGCCATATTGTATCTTTCCATAGAGCATCCTGGTGCCAGGTCTTTTCCCGAAAATCCACTTATGGAAAATGTCATTCATTGGACCAGGTCGTCTTCTTCCATTGCTCCATGGTTCAGTTCAGCCGTCATCTTCCCTGATACACGACCCTCGCCAGGCCACTGATTTTACTTTCTTGAACCATTTTTCATAGTTACTAAATTCTGCATAGAGGAAACAGCCTCCAAAAGACCCATCGTATACCAGGAAGCCCCCACAAGACCCACCATATACTGAGCACACCCCATGAGACCTGCCGAATACCGAGAACATCTCACAAGACCCGCCGTAAACCGGACACACTCTACGAGACCCGCCATATACCAGGGAACATCTCACAAGACGTTTAGTATACAGGTAACATCCCACTAGACATGCCGTACACTGGGAACACACATCAAAACCTTTCGTATACCGGGAAAACCCCAAAATACCCACTGTATACAGGGAACACCCCACAACACCTTTCATTTACCGGGAACACCCCACAAGACCCGCCGTATACCGGGCACATCCCATAAGACCCGCCGTCTACTGGGGACACCCCAAATGACCCACTGTATACAGGGAACATCCCAAAACACCTTTCGTTTACTGGGAACACCCCACAAGACCTGCGGTATACCGGAGACACCCAACAAGACCCACTGTATACAGGGAACACCCCACAAGACCTGCCATATACCGGGCACATCCCATAAGACTCGACTTATACTGGGAACACCCCACAAGACCCGCAGTATACTGGATACATCCCACAAGACCCACTGTATACAGGGAACACCCCACAATACCTTTCATTTCCTGGGAACACCCCACCAAACCTTCCCTATACAGGGAACACCCCACAAGACCTGCCCTATACAGGGAACACTCCACAAGACCTGCAGTATACCGGAGACACCCCACAAGACCCACTGAAAATAGGGAACACCCTACAAGACCTTTTGTTTACTGGGAACACCCCACAAGACCTGCCATATACTGGAAGCATCCCACAAGACCCGCAGTATACAGAGAACACCCCACAAGACACACCATATACAGGGAACACCCCACAAGACCCACAGTATACAGGGAACAACCCACAAGACCCGCCATATAACAGTGAACACTCCACAAGACCTTTAGCATAACAGTGAACACCCCACAAGACCTTTAGTATACTGAGAACACCCCACAAGACCTTTAGTATACTGAGAACACCCCACAAGACCTTTAGTATACTGGAAACACCCCACAAGACCCACCCTATACAGGGAACATCCCACAAGACCCACCCTATATAGGGAACACACCACAAGACCTGCCCTATACAGGGAACACACCACAAGACCTGCCATATACTGGAAGCATCCCACAAGACCCACAGTATACAGAGAACATCCCACAAGACCCACCGTATACAGGGAACAACCCACAAGACCCGCCGTATAACAGTGAACACCCCACAAGACCTTTAGTATACTGGGAACACCCCACAAGACCCACCATATACAGGGAACACCCCACAAGACCCGCCATATACAGGGAACACCCCAGAAGACTTGTCGTATACCGGGCACACTCTACAAGACCTTTAGCATACTGGGAACCCCCCACAAGATCACAATTTGCCCTTTATCGTTCCAGCTAACTTATTAAGTTCAGAAACGGTCTGCTCATTGCGGCCTATAAATCTCCTTGAGCTTCACCTGTTGTCTGTGACAATTACTCGTAGATTAACCGATAACACATAGGGGTTATGCAGCAGAGAGGTTCTATCCCACTGTGATTTCGGGGGTCAGTATAGCGCCTCTGTTCCTTACGTGTCATACAGTGTGACGGTCCGAGTGCCATTGTTGATGTTTACCAGGCAACAAGCGCAAGGAGTGTCGCCCCGGGTCTGCCAGCTCACACGCGAGGCCTCAATGCTCCTCCTGGAGAAATCTGACATGATGAAGCTACGGAGCAGCAGGGGAAGAAGATTAGACAGAGATGCGGCGCTGTGCCGAGGACAGAGATGTGGTGCTGTGCCGAGAGCAGAGATGCGGCGCTGTGCCGAGAGCAGAGATGCGGCGCTGTGCCGAGGACAGAAATGCGGCCCTGTGCCGAGGACAGAGATGCGGCGCTGTGCCGAGGACAGAGATGCGGCGCTGTGCCGAGGACAGAGATGCGGCGCTGTGCCGAGGACAGAGATGCGGCGCTGTGCCGAGGACAGAGATGCGGCGCTGTGCCGAGGACAGAGATGCGGCGCTGTGCCGAGGACAGAGATGCGGCGCTGTGCCGAGGACAGAGATGCGGCGCTGTGCCGAGGACAGAGATGCGGCGCTGTGCCGAGGACAGAGATGCGGCGCTGTGCCGAGGACAGAGATGCGGCGCTGTGCCGAGGACAGAGATGCGGCGCTGTGCCGAGGACAGAGATGTGGCGCTGTGCCGAGGACAGAGATGTGGCGCTGTGCCGAGGACAGAGATGTGGCGCTGTGCCGAGGACAGAGATGTGGTGATGTGCTGAGGACAGAAATGTGGCGATGTGCTGAGGACAGAGATGTGGCGATGTGGTGAGGACAGAGATGTGGTGCTGTGGTGAGAGCACAGAGGAGAGTCTGACATGTTCTGCAGTTCTATAATACACCATTTTTGATGTGCAGAGGACACTGACCGCACCCTGCACAAATCACAGTTCTGTAATCACTGGGCCACCACACACCAGATTAGAGCCCCATCCCCAGCAGATCATCACAACACATGGCACCCCACGCTGCCCTGCGCCCCACGCTGCCCTGCGCCCCACGCTGCTCTGAGCCCCACGCTGCCCTGCGCCCCACGCTGCTCTGCGCCCCACGCTGCCCTGCGCCCCACGCTGCCCTGGGCCCCACGCTGCTCTGCGCCCCACGCTGCCCTGCGCCCCACGCTGCCCTGGGCCCCACGTGCACATGATCAAACCAACCATTGCGACACAAACCTGTTCATGTGAAGGATGGTGCGACTCCCATTGGTAATGTTGCTGATGACTATGGAAGCCGGGAAGGATGAACCAGGATGAGAAACAACATGTCCGACATCTATGCCGTAACTTGTCAGACTGTCCACTGTAAAACTGTGCGGGAGGGGCAGAGGCACAGAGCGGGGGCAATTAATGACAGAGAAGAAACATCAGGATCACATAGAACACGGGGCAGAATTATTATTGCCATCATCTGTGTCTCAGGAATTACAGTCTGGTGGATTTATTACAGCCCCACATGGAAACCAAAAGAGAATGTGCGCGGCAGAGGTTATATAATACTGTGCAGGTGGAAGAACAGTGTCGACGTTCTGGATTATAAACAGTGGTGTGAAGAAGTGTTCACCCCCTTCCTGATTTCCTATTGTTTTGCAAGTTGGTCACACTTAAAGGTTTCCGATCACCAAACAAATGTAAATATTACACAAAAACAACACAAGTAATCATAAAATCCAGTCTATAAATGAAGGATTTTATTATTAAGGGAAAAAGAAATCCAAACCTACAGGGCCCTGTGTGAAAAAGTGATTGCCCTCTAAACCTAATAACCGGTCGCCCTTAGCCGCAACAACTGCAATCAAGTGTTTGCGATAACTGGCAATGAGTCTTTTACATTGTTCTGGAGGAATTTTGGCCACTCATCTTTGCAGAATTGTAATTCAGCCCCATTGGAGGTTTCCGAGCATGAACCGACTTTCTTAAGGTGATGCTACAGCATTTCAATTGGATAAACTTCAGGACTTTGACTAGGCCTCTCCAAAGTCTTCATTTTGCTTTTCTTAGGCCATTCATAGGTGGACGTGCTGGTGAGTTTTGGATCATTGTCCTGCTGCATAACCCAAGTGTGCTTCAGCTTGAGGTCACAAATATATGGCCAGACATTCTCCTTCAAGATTTTTTGGTAGACAGCGGAATTCATGGTTTCATTTACCACAGCAAGTTTTCCAGGTCCTGAAGCAACAAAACAGCCCCAGACCATCACACTCCCACCACCATATTTTACTGTTGGTATGATGTTCCTTTTCTGAAATGCCGTGTTACTTCTACACCAAATGTAATGGGACATACAACTTTCAAAATCTTCAACTTTTGTCCCATCAGTCCACAGAGCATTCTCCTAAAAGTCTTGCGGATCATCAAGATGTTTTCTGGGAAAACTGACACAAGTCTTTATGTTCTTATTGCTCAGCATTGGTTTTCATCTTGGAACGCTGCCATCCAGGTCATTTTTGTCCAGTCTCTTTCTTATGATGGAGTCATGAACACTGACCTTAACACGCCCCATAAGAAGCTGGCGGAGAAACACGCGTCGGGGTGAGGGAATGCCAGAAGCACCTTCTCCACAGGTATATCACTCCTCTACATGGTGTTAATTGATATTTATGTCATAAGCAATACCGCATTGACCATATAGTCTATCTGGTTTAGGCCAATTATAGCCCACACGGTTAACTCCTGGTTCACCATAACCAAGACTATTATATTTTGATTTGCATTTTGATAGGTTTTTTGTTCTTATTGTGGCCCGATTGAGTTGTTTGACCAGTGTGTTGCCCAGTTATTGCGCATCCTGTGGGGGTCTTCCTTTATTTCCATTGTTTTGAAGGGCTCAGTCTGCATTTTTTCACATACACTTATCATTAAGATGTTTACTGATCATGAGTCGCTATCTAATTGATACTTTTGTGATATTACTTTACTCTGAGCTGTAGCCACTGTTGGCCCTCTGGATATATTGTCTGGCGTCCCCATTACATTTTTTCCTGTTTTTAAATATTCTTTAATAAAATTATTGTTTTTATTGCATTTTCTATTCGTGGGATCTCTTCCTTGTTCTATATGGGTTGATATAGGACCAGTGGCTTGCTTAACTGAGGCTAGTGAGGCCTGCAGTTCTTTGGATGTTGTTGTGGGGTCTTTTGTGACCTCTTTTATGAGTCATCACTGCGCTCTTGGGGTATTTTGGCTAGCCGGCCACTCCTAGGAAGGTTCTCCACTGTTCCATGTTTTCGCCATTGTGGATATTGGCTCTCACTGTGGTTCGCTGGAGTCCCAAAGGTTTAGAAATAGCTTTATAACCTTTCCAGATTGATAGATCAAGTAATTTGTTTCTCATTTGTTTCAGAATTTGTTTGAATCGCAGCATGATCTCTAGCTTTTGGGGATCTTTTGGTCTACTTCACTTTGTCAGGCAGGCCCTATTTAAGTGATTTCTTGATTGAGAACAGGTGTGCAAGTAATCAGTCCTGGGTGTGGCTAGAGAATGTGAACCCAGCTTCCCAACGATGTGATAAACCACAGTTACTTTATGTTTTAAGAGGAAGGGGAGGGGCTATCACTTTTTCACACAGGGCCCTGTAGGTTTGGATTTCTTTTTCACTTAATAATAAAGACCTTCATTTATAAACTGCATCTTGTGATTACTTGTGTTGTTACCTTTGTCTAATATTTACATTTCTTTGGTGATCTGAAACATTTATGTGGGACAAACATGCAAAAGAATAAGAAATCAGGAAGGGGGCGAACACTTTTTCACGCAACTATAATACTATATGGGTGTAATAAAAGTGTACACGTTCTGTATTATATAATACAATACGGCTGGAATAAAAGTGCTCGTTTCAGACTGTATTACTACACTGGGAGTATAGGCGATGTTCTAGATTTCATGGTGAAAAAGCAAACAGAAGTTCTTAATGGAAAAGTAGAAATTGAAAATGAATATATAGCCAGAGTGTTAACGAGGTCACAATCAAAACGTGGAAAGTGTCTTCATTGGACCATGAAAAGAAAAGATACATGTCCAAAACTGGACAGGAGAGGATCAGAACTAGTCAAGAATATTATTATTATTATTATTTATATAGCGCCATTAATTCCATGGTGCTGTACATGAGAAGGCATTACAAACAAATACAAGAATTAAGAGCTAGATTGGAGTGATGAGATTGTGAACTAGACAGGAATGGAAACTATCTGAACAGGAAAGAAGTGGAGAGATGCTGGACATAGCTGGAATTTAGAATTTCTGGTCTGTACAGGAATGGAGACCTTCTGGGCTGAATAGATGTGTAGAGTATCTACAGGGATGATCAGTAGTGAAGTTCAGAACAGGACAAGAATGGAGAGGTTCTGGAATGCACAGGTATGCAGAGATTCTGGCCTGAATGTCAGTAGAGAGGTTATGATGTGCACTGTAGTGAGGTTTAGAACAGAACAAGAATGAAGACATACTGAACTAGACATGAGTGGACAAGTTCAAAAACTGGACAGGAGTGGGGAATTTCTGGATTGGGCGGGAAAGGAGAATTTCTGGATTGGGCGGGAAAGGAGAATTTCTGGACTGGGCGGGAAAGGAGAATTTCTGGACTGGGCAGGAGTGGAGAATTTCTGGATTGGGCAGGAGTGGAGAATTTCTGGATTGGGCAGGAGTGGAGAATTTCTGGATTGGGCAGGAGTGGAGAATTTCTGGATTGGGCAGGAGTGGAGAATTTCTGGATTGGGCAGGAGTGGAGAATTTCAGGATTGGGCAGGAGTGGAGAATTTCAGGATTGGGCAGGAGTGGAGAATTTCAGGATTGGGCAGGAGTGGAGAATTTCAGGATTGGGCAGGAGTGGAGAATTTCAGGATTGGTTACAACTGGACAGGAATAAAGAATTTGGGCACTGGATAAGAGCAAACACGTCCTTGACCAGACAGAAGTGGAAGATTTGTACAGAACTGAGATGTTCTATACTAGACAGAAATGAAGAATTAATTAATATTCTAGACACGAATGGGGAGGTTCTGATCTGAACATTGGTGAAGAGGTTCTGAACTGCCGAGTAGCAAATTGGAGAGGTAAGGATTGGAGAGATTCTAAACTTGACAAGAGTAGGAAAGATCTAGCTGCACAGGAGGGTAAAGGATTTGGACCGGAGCGGAGAAGTTCTGAACAGAATGGAAGTGGAATAGTTCTGGAGTGGAAATTAGTAGAGAGGATGTGCACTAAACAGGAATCAAGTGGTCTTGGAATGTACAGGAGTGGAGAAGTTCTGTGCTGGACCAGATTGAAGAGATCTTGGAGTGGATAGGATTGGAGAGAATCTGGAATCAATAAATATGAAGAGGAATTGAATTGGACATGAGTGGAGAGGTGGAATGGACAGGAATGAAGAACTGAAAAGTACTGGGAAGAACTAGAAAGGAGAAGTTATGAACTGGATACAAGAAGAAAGGTTCTGGAACAGAGAGGTTGTGAACAAGACAGCAGAGTAGTGTGGGCATTCTAGAATAATTTCTGACTAAATGCAAAATTGAACACAACAAGGAATTGGAGTGAAAGTCATAGGTGTAAAGCAATAGAAGGGTTGGAGAAACAGCTGAAGACAGGACAGGAGGAGGACGATAAATACTAAAGTTCTTGATCAGGATGGAGAATAATAGGAGCCCATTCATCAGTCCCACACAGCTAGATGTGATGTATCTCAGAACCTGAACATTGCCTGGAGAAATAATCACGGACCAAGAGGAGGACAGCGGAGATGTCAAGTGCTGGAGGGGAGATATGTTTCACTACGCTTGATGGAGTCAGTGATATAAAACCCAGATTTTTTTCCTCCAGCACACTAATTAGCTGGACTTCAGAGGCAGTCTTGGTTCAGCAGGGCTGGAGACAGGATCTCCAGTGGTTTGTGACCTGAGGAGGAAAGACTGAACCTGTGTTGCTCCAGAGCAAGCAGCTGCCTGCAAAAGTATTGACTAAGTTATGGCATTTTGCTTTTATTGTTGTGTTCCTGTTTTTCCTGAAGGGCTGTGCTTTACTTTTCCCTTCATGTTGGTTTTTGCCGCTATATAATAAACCAACAGAAGATTTAAAGAGCCCATGTTCCTCTTTTCTAACTCCGTATACCGCTGAGTGAACCTATCTAGCACAGGTGGTGTTAGAAGTGCGGGAAGCGGCGTTCCCAGCCAAAACGTGTGACATCCACAAGCCAGTGTACCATGTCGGGCAAAATGGAGGACCTGCTCAAGCATCTGGTGAACGCGCAGCAGCAACAGCTGGCAGATAAGGAGCCATGTAAGCTTCTTGTTCTCCCGATGGAACAACAGCAGCAATACCAACAGGACTAGTTCAAACAGCAGCAGCAGCAGCAAAATGAGCTGCTTGCCGAGGCGGTTTGTGGGAGACCAGAAGACCATTTCATAAGTCCAGATGACGACACATATGCCCGGAAGACGATAAGACAAGACCGTGGCCAGTGAGGCCAAGGTTCTTGAGGAAAAATTTGGGACTGCTCAAATGCGGGATCTTACCATAAAAGGGGCATTCGAAAATGTGTTTGTGATAGATGGGGGTGCTCAAGAGCTGGGGGCTGACACCAAGTTCCCACACTTTGCAGTCAATGGCGAGTTACGTATCAGGTGACCACACTGAGGGGAGTGTGGAGCATTTGTTGATTTCAGGACCCTGCCAACAGAGGGTTTTAGATGTGGCTCATTTATATGCTTTGGAGGAACATCTGGGGGTAGAGAAAATTCAGGAGAGAATAAAGCAGAGGTTCTATTGGTCAGGATGTTAACAGGAGATACTAAATTGTAGGTCCTGCCCCACCTGCCAGATAACCGCTCCCTCTACTCACTTCTGAAGTACCTAGTCCCATTACCTATAATAGAGGTCCCAATTGCCATGGACCTAGTGGGTTCTCTAGTTACGTCTGCACGAGGGCATCAATACATCCTAGTGGTCATGGACTATGCAACCCGGTACCCTGAAGTGGTACCACTAAGGAACTGTTCGCTCAAGAGTATTGCCGGGAACTTGTCCACATTTTTGCTAGGACGGGCCTGCCGAAGGAAATCTTGACAGACCAGGGAACCCCTTTGATGAGCAAGGTGATGAGGAAGTTATTTAACGTCCTTCAGACTGCCCAGCTGCAAACCTCAATCTACCATCTGGAGAGAGATGGCCTAGTAGAGTGATTCAATAAGATCTTAAAAGCCATGCTCAAGAAAGTCATTGAGAAGGACTGTCAAGACAGACTATCTGCTTCCTTTTCTGCTCTTCTCAGTCACAGAAGTTCCTCAAGCATACACTGGCTTCTCGCCGTTCAAGCCCCTGTATGATCGACATCCATGAGGGCTACTGGACATCACCAAGGAAATATGGCATACCAAGGTGACGCCGGAGCGTCATTGAGCATGTCACCCTTTTGCAGGAGAGGATGGGGCACGTAATGCCTATTGTGAAGGAGCATCTTCGCCAAGCACAGGCAAGGGTATATAACCTATCAGCGAGGCTAAGGCAGTTCCAGCCCAGGGACCGTGTGCTAGTGCTTATCCCCACGGTGGAGAGCAAGTTCCTAGCCAAGTGGCAAGGCCCATACGAAGTGGAGGAAAAACTGGTTGAGGTGAATTACAAAGTACACCAGCCGGGTTCGAAGAAAGCCACACCAGATATATCATCTGAACTTGCTCAAGCCATGGCGAGATCGCGAATCTCTGTAAACCCCTTGCCTGAGAGCCAGTCCCAAAGCCACAGTGGACGATGTCACCATTACAGAGACTCTAACGCCGTCCCAGAGGCAACAGTGTCGAGAGCTGTTGCAGCGAAACCGTGACCTGTTGTCCGAGTTGCCATGGCATATGCAGGTGGTCGAGCATGACATGTTGACAGAACCGCATGTAAGTGTGAAATTCAGGCCCTATAGATTTCCCGAAGCACGTTGGGAGGCAATATCAAATTAGGGGAAGAGAATGTTATAGGAATCAAAAAGTGGATGGTCGAGGCCCATCGTCTTCGTGCCGAATCCTGACAGTGAGTGGCGGTTTTGTAATGACTACCGCAGGCTGAATGAGGTCTCCAAATGTGATGCGTATCCTATGTCCCGCATGGACGAACTCAAAGCTACTGGCAGATTACCATGTCCCAGACTGCCAAGGAGAATACGCCCGTCTCCACGCCTGACGGGTGTTTCCAATACACTAGAATACCATTTGGACTGCAGGGGGACTCGGCAACCTTACAAAGGGCTATGGATCGGATCCTGGCTCCACATAAGAAGTAAGCCGCAGCTTACATAGATGACATTGTGGTCTTAAGCCCTGACTGGGGTAGATATCTTCCAAAGGTACAGGCTATCCTGGATGCATTGAGAAATGCAGGGTTCCCTGTAAACCCCCAAAAATGTGCCATAGGGAAGGAAGGGGCCAAATACCTAGCCTATGTCATCGGGAGGGATGAAATCAAGCCTCAGATAAACAAGATTGAGGTGATTCAGAAGTGGCCACAATCGCTTTCCAAGAAGCAAGTGAGGGCAGTTCTTGGAACTGTGGGTTATTACCGGCGGTTTATCACAAGGTTCACCATGATTGCTGCACCATTGACAAATCTCTTTAAAGGCGCAAGATCAGTGATATAAAACCCAGAGTTTTTCCTCCAGCACACTAAGTGCTGGAGGGGTTAAGATAATTTGTTATAATGGGTTGGCGTTTATGTGGACATCCACAGAGCAGGTGGGAGGATGTCCACCTCATCTCCAACCAAGGGAGTGGTCTGTGGCTTAAATAGCTGGAGTCCAGAGGCAGTCTTGTTTTCAGCAGGGCTGGAGAGAGGATCTCCAGTGGCTTGTTACCTGAGGAGGAAAGACTGAAGAGCAGGCAGCTCCCCGCAAATGTATGGACTGCGTTACAGCATTTTGTTTTCTTTTGTTGTTTTCCTGTTTTGTCTGAAGGTCTGTGCTTTACATTTCCCTTCATATAGTGGCAAAGACCAACATAATAAAACAGAAGATTTAAAGAGACAGTGCTCCTGTTTTCTACCTCCGTATACCCCTGAGCGAACCGATCTACCACACTATTTATAGTGTATTACACCCTACACTCCATCACGGCCAGGGAAGAGGATAGAGGAGACTGCCACCTGTGTCGTTATAGTGTATTACACCCTGTACCCCATCAACACCCGGTCCGTCCTGTGCGGAGACTGACACTAGGGAGCAAGATCTGGTATAGCGGATACCCAATGCTATCCTGTGTGGAGCCTGACACTAGGCAGCTTGGTCTGGTATAGCAGATACACAGTGTCGTCTTGGGACTAGGAAGCACAATCTGATATAGCGGATACCCAATACCAGCCTGTGCGGGGCTTGACACTAGGGAGGACAATCTGGTATAGCGGATACCCGGTGCCGTCCTGTGCGGAGCCTGACAATAGGGAGGATGATCTGGTATAGTGGGTACCCGGTGATGTCCTGTGCAAAGCCTGACACTAGGGAGCACAATCTGGTATAGCGGATACCCAATACCATCCTGTGCGGGGCTTGACACTAGGGATCACGATCTGATATAGCGGATACCCGGTGCCATCCTGTGCGGAGCCTGACACTAGGGATCACGATCTGATATAGCGGATACCCGGTGCCGTCCTGTGCAGAGCCTGACACTAGGGATCACGATCTGATATAGCGGATACCCAATACCATCCTGTGCGGGGCTTGACACTAGGGATCACGATCTGGTATAGCAGATAGCCGGTGCCGTCCTGTGCGGAGCCTGACACTAGGGATCACGAGCTGGTATAGCGGATAGCCGGTGCCATCCTGTGCGGAGACGGACACTACGGAACAAGATCTGGTATAGTGGATACCCAATGCCATCCTGTGCGGGGCCTGACACTAGGGATCACGATCTGGTATAGCAGATACCCGGTGCCGTCCTGTGCGGAGACGGACACTACGGAACAAGATCTGGTATAGTGGATACCCAATGCCATCCTGTGCGGGGCCTGACACTAGGGATCACGATCTGGTATAGCGGATACCCAATGCCATCCTGTGCGGAGCCTGACACTAGGGATCACGATCTGGTATAGCAGATAGCCGGTGCCATCCTGTGCGGAGACGGACACTACGGAACAAGATCTGGTATAGTGGATACCCAATGCCATCCTGTGCGGAGCCTGACACTAGGGATCACGATCTGGTATAGCAGATAGCCGGTGCCATCCTGTGCGGAGACGGACACTACGGAACAAGATCTGGTATAGTGGATACCCAATGCCATCCTGTGCGGAGCCTGACACTAGGCAGCTCAGTCTCGTATAGCGGATACCCGGTGCTGTCCCGTGCAGGGCCTGACACTAGGGATCACGATCTGGTATAGCGGATACCCAATGCCATCCTGTGCGGGGCCTGACACTAGGGATCACGATCTGGTATAGCAGATAGCCGGTGCCATCCTGTGCGGAGCCTGACACTAGGGATCACGATCTGGTATAGCAGATAGCCGGTGCCATCCTGTGCGGAGCCTGACACTAGGGATCACGATCTGGTATAGCGGATACCTGGTGCCATCCTGTGCGGAGCCTGACACTAGGGATCACGATCTGATATAGTGGATACCCAATGCCATCCTGTGCGGGGCCTGACACTAGGGATCACGATCTGGTATAGCAGATAGCCGGTGCCATCCTGTGCGGAGCCTGACACTAGGGATCACGATCTGGTATAGCAGATAGCCGGTGCCATCCTGTGCGGAGACGGACACTAGGCAGCTCAGTCTCGTATAGCGGATACCCGTTGCTGTCCCGTGCAGGGCCTGACACTAGGGATCACGATCTGGTATAGCGGATACCCAATGCCATCCTGTGCGGGGCCTGACACTAGGGATCACGATCTGGTATAGCGGATACCCGGTGCCGTCCTGTGCAGAGCCTGACACTAGGGATCACGAGCTGGTATAGCGGATACCCGGTGCCATCCTGTGCGGGGCCTGACACTAGGGATCACGAGCTGGTATAGCGGATACCCGGTGCCGTCCTGTGCAGAGCCTGACACTAGGGATCACGATCTGGTATAGCGGATACCCGGTGCCGTCCTGTGCAGAGCCTGACACTAGGGATCACGATCTGGTATAGCGGATACCCAATGCCATCCTGTGCAGAGCCTGACACTAGGGATCACGATTTGGTATAGCGGATACCCAATGCCATCCTGTGCGGAGCCTGACACTAGGCAGCTCAGTCTCGTATAGCGGATACCCGGTGCTGTCCCGTGCAGGGCCTGACACTAGGGATCACGATCTGATATAGCGGATACCCAATGCCATCCTGTGCAGAGACTGACACTAGGGATCACGATCTGGTATAGCAGATAGCCGGTGCCATCCTGTGCGGAGCCTGACACTAGGGATCACGAGCTGGTATAGCGGATACCCGGTGCCGTCCTGTGCAGAGCCTGACACTAGGGATCACGATCTGATATAGCGGATACCCAATGCCATCCTGTGCGGGGCCTGACACTAGGGATCACGAGCTGGTATAGCGGATACCCGTTGCTGTCCTGTGCGGGGCCTGACACTAGGGATCACGAGCTGGTATAGCGGATACCCGGTGCCATCCTGTGCAGAGCCTGACACTAGGGATCACGAGCTGGTATAGCAGATACCCGTTGCTGTTCTGTGCGGGGCCTGACACTAGGGATCACGATCTGGTATAGCGGATACCCGGTGCCATCCTGTGCAGAGCCTGACACTAGGGATCACGATCTGGTATAGCGGATACCCAATGCCATCCTGTGCGGGGCCTGACACTAGGGATCACGATCTGGTATAGCGGATACCCGGTGCCGTCCTGTGCAGAGCCTGACACTAGGGATCACGAGCTGGTATAGCGGATACCCGGTGCCATCCTGTGCGGGGCCTGACACTAGGGATCACGAGCTGGTATAGCGGATACCCGGTGCCGTCCTGTGCAGAGCCTGACACTAGGGATCACGATCTGGTATAGCGGATACCCGGTGCCGTCCTGTGCAGAGCCTGACACTAGGGATCACGATCTGGTATAGCGGATACCCAATGCCATCCTGTGCAGAGCCTGACACTAGGGATCACGATTTGGTATAGCGGATACCCAATGCCATCCTGTGCGGAGCCTGACACTAGGCAGCTCAGTCTCGTATAGCGGATACCCGGTGCTGTCCCGTGCAGGGCCTGACACTAGGGATCACGATCTGATATAGCGGATACCCAATGCCATCCTGTGCAGAGACTGACACTAGGGATCACGATCTGGTATAGCAGATAGCCGGTGCCATCCTGTGCGGAGCCTGACACTAGGGATCACGAGCTGGTATAGCGGATACCCGGTGCCGTCCTGTGCAGAGCCTGACACTAGGGATCACGATCTGGTATAGCGGATACCCGGTGCCGTCCTGTGCAGAGCCTGACACTAGGGATCACGATCTGGTATAGCGGATACCCAATGCCATCCTGTGCAGAGCCTGACACTAGGCAGCTCAGTCTCGTATAGCGGATACCCGGTGCTGTCCCGTGCAGGGCCTGACACTAGGGATCACGATCTGATATAGCGGATACCCAATGCCATCCTGTGCAGAGACTGACACTAGGGATCACGATCTGGTATAGCAGATAGCCGGTGCCATCCTGTGCGGAGCCTGACACTAGGGATCACGAGCTGGTATAGCGGATACCCGGTGCCGTCCTGTGCAGAGCCTGACACTAGGGATCACGATCTGATATAGCGGATACCCAATGCCATCCTGTGCGGGGCCTGACACTAGGGATCACGAGCTGGTATAGCGGATACCCGGTGCCATCCTGTGCAGAGCCTGACACTAGGGATCACGATCTGGTATAGCAGATACCCGTTGCTGTTCTGTGCGGGGCCTGACACTAGGGATCACGATCTGGTATAGCGGATACCCGGTGCCATCCTGTGCAGAGCCTGACACTAGGGATCACGAGCTGGTATAGCGGATACCCGGTGCCGTCCTGTGCGGGGCCTGACACTAGGGATCACGATCTGATATAGCGGATACCCAATGCCATCCTGTGCAGGGCCTGACACTAGGGATCACGATCTGATATAGCGGATACCCAATGCCATCCTGTGCAGAGACTGACACTAGGGATCACGATCTGGTATAGCAGATAGCCGGTGCCATCCTGTGCGGAGCCTGACACTAGGGATCACGAGCTGGTATAGCGGATACCCGGTGCCGTCCTGTGCAGAGCCTGACACTAGGGATCACGATCTGATATAGCGGATACCCAATGCCATCCTGTGCGGGGCCTGACACTAGGGATCACGAGCTGGTATAGCGGATACCCGTTGCTGTCCTGTGCGGGGCCTGACACTAGGGATCACGATCTGGTATAGCGGATACCCGGTGCCGTCCTGTGCAGAGCCTGACACTAGGGATCACGAGCTGGTATAGCGGATACCCGGTGCCGTCCTGTGCAGAGCCTGACACAGCACAAGCTCAAGGATCTGACCTACTCCCAAATGCTGGTATAGGGAGCAGCTCAGGCTGATCCTTCTCCTTACATTGTAATGCTGGCTGTGCTGTACACCCGACACCGCCTGTAACTGTCGTGTTACCCGTTAGATGCCACGGCTCGTAACTGTGGCCTCTAGATGGTGAGGCACAGGGAGACTTCATCTCTCTCCCCATTCTCCTTCATAACAAAAAAAAAAAATCTACATATCAATCATCAAGAACATATTTGGTTTCTGTGACCACAAAAGTCTGAAAAGTCAAAATGTCCGGGACACTGTGATGGCATCCGGGTCAGGGACGCTGTGTGTGACCGCTGAGTGGACTCCATTATAGGTAGGGAAATGACGGGCTTATTGTGGATATCAAAGGACAGTAAAGAGTTAACGTTTAGGAAGCCCCCACGCCCGGACTCTGACCACACCTCTTATATTAGCCCCGCCTGTTTACTGACTCAACCCACGATAAACTTTGGCTCTTCCTCCATATTCATCCTTCCTCCTGCCCATCCTCCAAGCTGATGTTCATGCCTGGAAGGACGCACCCGCTCACCCGCAGATCGAGGAGCAGAAGGCGTCCATATGAAAATCCAGTGGTGAGGATTGTGCCACAATGGCGTAGATTGGCCAGGTGCACGCCCGCCACACTCAACAGGTCACAGGAAGATGTGCTGCAGCAGTCGGGGCCAGACACAAGACACGGACCAGTGACTGCAGCCTCAGAGATGAAGGCTTTAGCGCAGCCAGAAAAAACCTACTGTCTCCATAAAGTCTGGTGGAGGCCGCTATAGGTCATGAAGACTTGTAAAAATAAGCACAAAACTGAGGAAGAGCCTTGAGCCGAGAGGAGAGCCGAGAGCAGAGGGGAGAGCGGAGAGTAGAGCCGAGGAGAGAGCCGAGAGCAGGGGGGAGAGCCGAGAGCAGGGGGGAGAGCCGAGAGCAGGGGGGAGAGCCGAGAGCAGAGGCAAGAGCAGAGGGGAGAGCCGAGAGCAGAGGCAAGAGCAGAGGGGAGACCCGAGAAGAGGGGAGACCCGAGAAGAAGGGAGAGCCGAGAAGAAGGGAGAGCCGAGAAGAAGGGAGAGCCGAGAAGAAGGGAGAGCCGAGAGCAGAGCCGAGAGCAGAGGGGAGAGCCGAGAGCAGAGGGGAGAGCCGAGAGGAGAGCCGAGAAGAAGGGAGAGCCGAGAAGAAGGGAGAGCCGAGAAGAAGGGAGAGCCGAGAAGAAGGGAGAGCCGAGAAGAAGGGAGAGCCGAGAAGAAGGGAGAGCCGAGAAGAAGGGAGACCCGAGAAGAAGAGAGACGCGAGGGGAGAGCCGAGAGCAGAGGGGAGAGCCGAGAAGAGGGGAGACCCGAGAAGAGGGGAGACCCGAGAAGAAGGGAGAGCCGAGAAGAAGGGAGAGCCGAGAAGAAGGGAGAGCCGAGAAGAAGGGAGAGCCGAGAAGAAGGGAGAGCCGAGAGCAGAGCCGAGAGCAGAGGGGAGAGCCGAGAGCAGAGGGGAGAGCCGAGAGCAGAGGGGAGAGCCGAGAGCAGGGGGGAGAGCCGAGAACAGAGGGGAGAGCGGAGAGTAGAGCCGAGGAGAGAGCCGAGAGCAGGGGGGAGAGCCGAGAGCAGGGGGGAGAGCCGAGAGCAGGGGGGAGAGCCGAGAGCAGGGGGGAGAGCCGAGAGCAGAGGGGAGAGCCGAGAGCAGGGGGGAGAGCGGAGAGTAGAGCCGAGGAGAGAGCCGAGAGCAGGGGGGAGAGCCGAGAGCAGAGGGGAGAGCCGAGAGCAGGGGGGAGAGCGGAGAGTAGAGCCGAGGAGAGAGCCGAGAGCAGGGGGGAGAGCCGAGAGCAGGGGGGAGAGCCGAGAGCAGGGGGGAGAGCCGAGAGTAGAGCCGAGGAGAGAGCCGAGAGCAGGGGGGAGAGCCGAGAGCAGGGGGGAGAGCCGAGAGCAGGGGGGAGAGCCGAGAGCAGAGGGGAGAGCCGAGAGCAGAGGGGAGAGCCGAGAGCAGAGGCAAGAGCAGAGGGGAGAGCCGAGAGCAGAGGCGAGACCCGAGAAGAGGGGAGACCCGAGAAGAAGGGAGAGCCGAGAAGAAGGGAGAGCCGAGAAGAAGGGAGAGCCGAGAAGAAGGGAGAGCCGAGAGCAGAGCCGAGAGCAGAGGGGAGAGCCGAGAGCAGAGGGGAGAGCCGAGAGCAGAGGGGAGAGCCGAGAGGAGACCCGAGAAGAGGGGAGAGCCGAGAAGAAGGGAGAGCCGAGAAGAAGGGAGAGCCGAGAAGAAGGGAGAGCCGAGAAGAAGGGAGAGCCGAGAAGAAGGGAGACCCGAGAAGAAGAGAGACCCGAGGGGAGAGCCGAGAGCAGAGGGGAGAGCAGAGGGGAGAGCCGAGAGCAGAGGGGAGAGCCGAGAGCAGAGGGGAGAGCCGAGAGCAGAGGGGAGAGCCGAGAGCAAAGGGGAGAGCCGAGAGGAGAGGGGAGAGCCGAGAGCAGAGGGGAGAGCCGAGAGCAAAGGGGAGAGCCGAGAGGAGAGGGGAGAGCCGAGAGCAGAGGGGAGAGCCGAGAGCAGAGGGGAGAGCCGAGAGCAGAGGGGAGAGCCGAGAGCAGAGGGGAGAGCCGAGAGCAGAGTCAAGAGGAGAGGGGAGAGCCGAGAGCAGAGGGGAGAGCCGAGAGGAGACCCGAGAAGAGGGGAGACCCGAGAAGAAGGGAGACCCGAGAAGAAGAAGGGAGACCCGAGAAGAAGGGAGACCCGAGAAGAAGGGAGACCCGAGAAGAAGGGAGACCCGAGAAGAAGGGAGACCCGAGAGCAGAGGCGAGAGGGGAGAGCCGAGAGCAGAGGGGAGAGTCAAGAGGAGAGCCGAGAGCAGAGGGGAGAGCCGAGAGCAGAGGGGAGAGCCGAGAGCAGAGGGGAGAGCCGAGAGTAGAGGGGAGAGCCGAGAGCAGAGGGGAGAGCAGAGGGGAGAGCCGAGAGCAGAGTCAAGAGGAGAGGGGAGAGCCGAGAGCAGAGGGGAGAGCCGAGAGGAGACCCGAGAAGAGGGGAGACCCGAGAAGAAGGGAGACCCGAGAAGAAGAAGGGAGACCCGAGAAGAAGGGAGACCCGAGAAGAAGGGAGACCCGAGAAGAAGGGAGACCCGAGAAGAAGGGAGACCCGAGAGAAGAGGCGAGAGGGGAGAGCCGAGAGCAGAGGGGAGAGCCGAGAGCAGAGGGGAGAGCCGAGAGCAGAGGGGAGAGCCGAGAGCAGAGGGGAGAGCCGAGAGCAGAGGGGAGAGCAGAGGGGAGAGCAGAGGGGAGAGCCGAAAGCAGAGGGGAGAGCCGAGAGCAGAGGGGAGAGCCGAGAGCAGAGGCAAGAGGAGAGGGGAGAGCAGAGGCAAGAGGAGAGGGGAGAGCAGAGGCAAGAGGAGAGGGGAGAGCAGAGGCAAGAGGAGAGGGGAGAGCCGAGAGCAGAGGGGAGAACCGAGAGCAGAGGGGAGAACCGAGAGCAGAGGGGAGAGCCGAGAGCAGAGGGGAGAGCCGAGAGCAGAGGGGAGAGCCGAGAGCAGAGGCAAGAGGAGAGGGGAGAGCAGAGGCAAGAGGAGAGGGGAGAGCCGAGAGCAGAGGGGAGAGCCGAGAGCAGAGGGGAGAGCCGAGAGCAGAGGGGAGAGCCGAGAGCAGAGGGGAGAGCTGAGAGTAGGGGGGAGAGCCGAGAGCAGGGGGGAGAGCCGAGAGCAGAAGCGAGAGGAGAGGGGAGAGCCGAGAGCAGAGGGGAGAGCCGAGAGGAGACCCGAGAAGAGGGGAGACCCGAGAAGAAGGGAGAGCCGAGAGCAGAGGGGAGAGCCGAGAGCAGAGGGGAGAGCCGAGAGCAGAGGGGAGAGCCGAGAGCAGAGGGGAGAGCCGAGGGGAGGGCCGAGGGGAGAGCCGAGGGGAGAGCCGAGGGGAGAGCCGAGGGGAGAGCCGAGAGCAGAGGGGAGAGCCGAGAGCAGAGGGGAGAGCCGAGAGCAGAGGGGAGAGCCGAGAGCAGAGTCAAGAGGAGAGGGGAGAGGGGAGAGCCGAGAGCAGAGGGGAGAGCCGAGAGGAGACCCGAGAAGAGGGGAGACCCGAGAAGAAGGGAGACCCGAGAAGAAGGGAGAGCCGAGAAGAAGGGAGAGCCGAGAAGAAGGGAGAGCCGAGGCGAGAGGAGAGAGCCGAGAGCAGAGGGGAGAGCCGAGAGCAGAGGGGAGAGCCGAGAGCAGAGGGGAAAGCCGAGAGCAGAGGGGAGAGCCGAGAGCAGAGGGGAAAGCCGAGAGCAGAGGGGAGAGCCGAGAGCAGAGGGGAGAGCCGAGAGCAGAGGGGAGAGCCGAGGGGAGGGCCGAGGGGAGAGCGGAGAGCCGAGAGCAGAGGGGAGAGCCGAGAGCAGAGGGGAGAGCCGAGAGCAGAGGGGAGAGCCGAGAGCAGAGGGGAGAGCCGAGAGCAGAGTCAAGAGGAGAGGGGAGAGCCGAAAGCAGAGGGGAGAGCCGAGAGGAGACCCGAGAAGAGGGGAGACCCGAGAAGAAGGGAGACCCAAGAAGAAAGGAGACCCGAGAAGAAGGGAGACCCGAGAAGAAGGGAGACCCGAGAAGAAGGGAGACCCGAGAAGAAGGGAGAGCCGAGAAGAAGGGAGAGCCGAGGAGAGAGCCGAGAGCAGAGGGGAGAGCCGAGAGCAGAGAGGAGACCCGAGAAACCAGGGGAAGAGTCTTGAGAGCAGAGAGGAGACCCGAGAAACCAGGGGAAGAGTCTTGAGGAGATCATTTGCATATTCCCAGTGCCTTCTGGGATAAGTGAAGAGTCTCCGCGAGCTCAACGATCACTGGGTTTTGGCCGTTGCAGCTGAAAAGAGGAAATCGGAAAACCAGGGGAAGAGTCTTGAGGAGATCATTTGCATATTCCCAGTGCCTTCTGGGATAAGTGAAGAGTCTCCGCGAGCTCAACGATCACTGGGTTTTGGCCGTTGCAGCTGAAAAGAGGAAATCGGAAAACCAGGGGAAGAGTCTTGAGGAGATCATTTGCATATTCCCAGTGCCTTCTGGGATAAGTGAAGTGTCTCCGCGAGCTCAACGATCACTGGGTTTTGGCCGTTGCAGCTGAAAAGAGGAAATCGGAAAACCAGGGGAAGAGTCTTGAGGAGATCATTTGCATATTCCCAGTGCCTTCTGGGATAAGTGAAGAGTCTCCGCGAGCTCAACGATCACTGGGTTTTGGCCGTTGCAGCTGAAAAGAGGAAATTGGAAAAACCGCGCGACTATCGGCGCGCGAAATTTGGCTCATCTTTCATCGTTTTTAAGAAATCTCAAGATGGAAGAGGCCAGGAGCCATTTGGTGAGCTGCATTTCTTGCTACATGTTCACAGATTTACCAGTGGAAAAGCCAAACTTCACATGCCACAAATGCAAGCTTGTGTCCCTGTTGGAGGAAAAGTTGCAAAATCTCGAAGAGAGGTTAGCTACGTTGAAGATCATTAAGGAAGGTGAAGAGTTCTTGGACAGAGCACAATTATCTCTTCATGTTACAGAAAGAGAAGAAATTCGAAGTGCACCTGAAGAAACAGAGGAATGGAGACATGTGACCCAGAGAAGCAGGAGGATCAGGAGGCAGTCAGCACCCATACTGCTCAGGAACCAGTACCAGGCTCTCACGCAGGAAAACGATGAAGAAATACATCAGGATAAGACTTTGCCAACAAACAGCAACCTTGTACGCCCTCAGAGTCCTCCTGGATGGAGAAAGAAAAATGTTGTGAAGAAGAAACGGAGAGTGGTGGTCATGGGGGATTCCCTGCTGAGAGGAACAGAGGCCGCTATCTGCAGACCGGATATAACTACAAGAGAAATGTGCTGTCTTCCAGGTGCAAAAATTAAAGATGTGTCTGACAGGATATCAGGACTCTTCAGACCTACAGATGACTACCCATTCCTGCTACTACATGTGGGGACAAATGACACCGCAAGAAACGACCTGGAAATCATCTGCAGAGACTTTGAAGACTTAGGCAAGAAAGTGAAAGAACTGGGAGCGCAGGTGGTCTTCTCTTCCATCCTCCCAGTGGATGGCCATGGAACAAGGAGGTGGAATAAGATTCTGCAGGTGAACAACTGGCTACGTCGATGGTGCCGTCAGCAACGATTTGGATTTCTGGATCACGGAGTGAACTACTTATACGATGGACTACTTGCTAGAGATGGGGTGCACCTTACGAAGACTGGAAAGCATGTATTTGGAAGTCGCCTTGCTACACTTGTAAGGAGAGCTTTAAACTAGAACAACATGGGAAGGGAAGCAAAAGACCAGAAAAAGCCATACACCTGACAAATGCTATTGAGAACTCTGCTATTAGAAGTGGAAAGGAAGAACAAAGACGAAAGAATCTAATTAATAAAAATATTGGAGAAAGAGAAACCAATCACAAACTAAAATGTTTCTATACTAATGCACAAAGCATGGGCAACAAACAAGGAGAATTGGAACTACTAACACAGGAACAGAAATATGATGTAATTGGAATCACTGAAACTTGGTGGGACAATACACATGATTGGAATACAAGACTAGAAGGATACAACTTATTTGCAAGAAACAGACTTGATAAACGAGGAGGGGGTGTCGCATTGTATGTTCGAAACGCGTATATCTGCACAGAGATTGAAGCTTCAGAGACTGGGAGTTCTGTGGAAACTGTTTGGGTAAGAATACAAGGACAGAACAATGGAAAGGACACCATTGTAGGCATTTACTACAGGCCGCCTGTGCAAGCCGAAGATATAGATGAACTCTTTATGCATCAGATGGCCAAGTTCTCCAAAAAATATGACATAGTTGTCATGGGAGATTTCAACTATCCAGACATTTGTTGGGAATCTCTCTCAGGCAAAACTAACAGGTCAAGGAAATTCTTATCCTCTCTTGCTGACAACTTTATCTTCCAAAAGGTAAGGGAGAAAACAAGGGGAACTGCTACCTTGGATCTAATCCTTATAAACAGGGAGGAAATGGTTGAGGAGGTAAAAGTGGCTGGGACCCTAGGAGGTAGCGACCATGCTATTTTAGAATTTTGGATTACTAGAGGTGGAAGACCTGTGAAGACTCAGACGTCAAGGTTAGATTTCAGAAAGGCAGATTTTAAGGGATTTAGAAAGAGAATTGGAGGGATCCAATGGCTGGATATCCTTAAAGACAAAAATGTCCAGGAAGGATGGGAAATCTTGAAAAATGAAATTCTCAAAGCACAGTTGTTAACAATTCCGAAAAGAGGGAAGAATAGGAAGCATTTAAGGAAACCAGGATGGATGAACACAGAACTTAAGCACATGCTAAAAAGGAAGAAAAAAATGTTTATAAAATGGAAAGAGGGAGGCATATCTAAAGAAGAATATAATGCTGTCTGCAGAACCTGCAGGGCACAAATCAGATTATCTAAAGCTGAAAATGAACTGAGGCTTGCAAGAGATGTCAAAAGCAATAATAAAGGATTTTGGGGATATGTCAAAAGTAAAAGAAAAGTCAAAGATGCTATAGGATTTTTACAGGATGAAAATGATGAAATGGTAAGACAGGATGTTGAGAAGGCTGAACTTTTAAATTCCTATTTTGCATCTGTTTTCTCTCAGAAAGGAAATGCAACATCAACTGTTATTCACTGTCCTATTAAGGGAATAGAAGAATCC
This sequence comes from Dendrobates tinctorius, assembly GCF_039654945.1. Lineage (NCBI taxonomy): Eukaryota > Metazoa > Chordata > Amphibia > Anura > Dendrobatidae > Dendrobates > Dendrobates tinctorius. Next base: position 4,334,211 of record NW_027361918.1, on the reverse strand, counting down.
AGGATATCTATAAACAGAAAGATAGTGAGGAAACACTTAGCTAACCTAAATGAATTCAAGTCTCCAGGTCCAGATGAATTACACCCCAGAGTACTGAAGGAGATAGCAGAAGAAATTTTTGAACCCCTCTCCATAATCTTTGAAAATTCTTGGAGAACAGGAGAAGTGCCAGAAGACTGGAGAAGAGCAAATGTTGTTCCTATCTTCAAAAAGGGGAAGAAGGTGGACCCAGGCAACTATAGGCCGGTGAGTCTGACTTCTATACCAGGAAAGATCTTTGAACAAATTATTAAACAACATGTATGTCAATACCTGGATAAGAATGAAGTGATTAAACAGAGTCAGCATGGGTTTCTAACTAATAAGTCATGTCAGACTAACTTAATTTCCTTCTATGACGGTATCACTGATTGGGTGGATCAAGGAAATGCTGTAGATATAGTATATCTTGACTTCAGCAAAGCATTTGACAAAGTCTCTCATACAATCCTTATTGAAAAAATGACTAAGTATGGAATGGACAAGGCAACTGTTAGGTGGATTCATAACTGGCTTAGTGATCGGACCCAAAGAGTGGTCGTAAATGGCTGCACATCCAGTTGGAAGAATGTCTCAAGTGGGGTACCACAGGGCTCTGTCCTGGGCCCTGTATTGTTCAACATCTTTATCAACGATTTAGATGAAGGAATTGAGGGTAAACTGATTAAATTTGCTGATGACACAAAGCTAGGAGGGATAGCTAATACTAGAGAAGAGAGAGAGAGGATTCAAAAAGATTTAAATAAACTGGAGAAGTGGGCAGCAACTAACAGAATGGTTTTTAACAGGGAGAAATGCAAAGTACTACATCTGGGCAATAAAAATGAAAAAAGCATATATAGAATGGGAGGAATAGGGCTAAGTGACAGCACATGTGAAAAAGACTTGGGTATACTAATAGATCACAGACTGAATATGAGTCAACAGTGTGATGCAGCAGCAAAAAAGGCAAATGCAATTCTAGGATGTATTAACAGAAGCATACAGTCTAGATCACGTGAAGTCATTATTTCCCTCTACTCCTCTTTGGTCAGACCTCATCTGGAATATTGTGTCCAGTTTTGGGCACCACATTTTAAAAAAGACATCAACAAACTGGAGCAAGTTCAGAAAAGAGCGACCAGAATGGTGACCGGTCTGCAAACCCTGTCTTATGAGGAAAGGTTGCAGGATTTGGGAATGTTTAGTTTGCAAAAGAGAAGACTGAGAGGAGACTTAATAGCTGTCTACAAATATCTAAAGGGCTGTCACATTGTAGAAGGATCAACTTTATTCTCATTTGCACAAGGAAAGACTAGAAGCAATGGGATGAAACTGAATGGGAAGAGACACAGATTAGATATTAGAAAAAACTTTTTGACAGTTAGAGTGATCAATGAGTGGAACAGGCTGCCACGAGAAGTGGTGAGTTCTCCTTCAATGGAAGTCTTCAAACAGAGGCTGGACAGACATCTGACTGGGATGATTTAGCGAATCCTGCTTTGAGCAGGGGGTTGGACCAGATGGCCCAGGAGGTCCCTTCCAACTCTACGATTCTATTCTATGAGAAGAAGGGAGAGCCGAGAAGAAGGGAGAGCCGAGAAGAAGGGAGAGCCGAGAAAAAGGGAGAGCCGAGAGCAGAAGGGAGAGCCGAGAGCAGAGGGGAGAGCCGAGAGCAGAGGGGAGAGCCGAGAGCAGAGGGGAGAGCCGAGAGCAGAGGGGAGAGCCGAGAGCAGAGGGGAGAACAGAGGGGAGAGCAGAGGGGAGAACAGAGGGGAGAGCAGAGGGGAGAGGGGAGAGCCGAGAGCAGAGGGGAGAGCCGAGAGGAGACCCGAGAAGAAGGGAGAGCCGAGAAGAAGGGAGAGCCGAGAAGAAGGGAGAGCCGAGAAGAAGGGAGAGCCGAGAAGAAGGGAGAGCCGAGAGCAGAGGCGAGAGGAGAGAGCCGAGAGCAGAGGGGAGAGCCGAGAGCAGAGGGGAGAGCCGAGAGCAGAGGGGAGAGCCGAGAGCAGAGGGGAGAGCCGAGAGGAGAGTCGAGAGTCCAGGGGAGAGTCAAGAGCAGAGGGGAGAGCCAAGGGGAGAGCAGAGCCGAGAGCAGAGGGGAGAGCCGTGAGCCGAGGGGAGAGAGACAGGGGGATAGAGGCTGATATCCAGAATGATAGGGGGACAGAGGTCGATGCCCAGGACATCAGGGGGACAGAGGTCGATGCCCAGGACATCAGGGGGACAGAGGTCGATGCCCAGGACATCAGGGGGACAGAGGTCGATGCCCAGGACATCAGGGGGACAGAGACCGATGCCCAGGACATCAGGGGGACAGAGACCGATGCCCAGGACATCAGGGGGACAGAGACCGATGCCCAGGACATCAGGGGGACAGAGACCGATGCCCAGGACATCAGGGGGACAGAGACCGATGCCCAGGACATCAGGGGGACAGAGACCGATGCCCAGGACATCAGGGGGACAGAGACCGATGCCCAGGACATCAGGGGGACAGAGACCGATGCCCAGGACATCAGGGGGACAGAGACCGATGCCCAGGAAGACGAAGAGAAAGTGGCCGGTGTCAAGGAAGACGGAGGGACAGAAGCCGATGCCCAGGAGAACGGGGGACACAGAGTGGCTTAGGTGCATGTCCACATTATCCGAATACAAATTGCCTGATCCACAGAAAAATGGAGAAAGGAGTTTTCGGTGGCTGCTCAACTGTGTCTCACTGTGACATCTGAGCCGGGAGCACCTGGGGGTAACTGAGCGGACGTGTCCATATCTACACATCTACAGAATACTCCCACCCGTTCCTAACCCAGCGTGGTGGCCCAACCCCCTAACACCCCCCCCCCCCCGCTATGGAGGCCCTGCTCAACTCTCATGTGTACCCACCACCCCACAGATGTCTGGTACTTACTCTGCGATGTAGCCAGGGGCCAGAGAGCCCATGAAGGCGCAGGGGGCCCCCAGCAGGGACAGCACGGTGCAAGAGTTGGAGGCATTACCGCCTCGCTGCCAGCGCTGAGACAGGCACCTGCCAAAGAGAGACTGGATGAGAGGAGGCCATACGGGGCACAAACAGCAAATCTCCACCAGAATGGAAGGCACCCAAAAGGCCCGAGTCCCTCATCTGTACGTACATCTCATCCCCGTATATATCTCTCCTGTACATACATCTCATCCCCGTATCTCTCCTGTACATACATCTCATCCCGTATCTCTCCTGTACATACATCTCATCCCCGTATCTCTCCTGTACATACATCTCATCCCCGTATATATCTCTCCTGTACATACATCTCATCCCCGTATATATCTCTCCTGTACATACATCTCATCCCCGTATCTCTCCTGTACATACATCTCATCCCCGTATCTCTCCTGTACATACATCTCATCCCCGTATCTCTCCTGTACATCTCATGCCCGTATCTCTCCTGTACATACATCTCATCCCCGTATCTCTCCTGTACATACATCTCATCCTCGTATCTCTCCTGTACATACATCTCATGCCCGTATCTCTCCTGTACATCTCATGCCCGTATCTCTCCTGTACATCTCATGCCCGTATCTCTCCTGTACATCTCATGCCCGTATCTCTCCTGTACGTACATCTCATCCCCGTATCTCTCCTGTACGTACATCTCATCCCCGTATCTCTCCTGTACATACATCTCATCCCCGTATCTCTCCTGTACATACATCTCATCCCCGGATCTCTCCTGTACATACATCTCATCCCCGGATCTCTCCTGTACATACATCTCATCCCCGTATCTCTCCTGTACATACATCTCATCCCCGTATCTCTCCTGTACATCTCATCCCCGTATCTCTCCTGTACATCTCATCCCCGTATCTCTCCTGTACATACATCTCATGCCCGTATCTCTCCTGTACATCTCATCCCCGTATCTCTCCTGTACATCTCATCCCCGTATCTCTCCTGTACGTACATCTCATGCCCGTATCTCTCCTGTACGTACATCTCATCCCCGTATCTCTCCTGTACGTACCTCTCATCCCCGTATCTCTCCTGTACATCTCATCCCCGTATCTCTCCTGTACATCTCATCCCCGTATCTCTCCTGTACATACATCTCATCCCCGTATCTCTCCTGTACATACATCTCATCCCCGTATCTCTCCTGTACGTACATCTCATCCCCGTATCTCTCCTGTACATCTCATCCCCGTATCTCTCCTGTACATCTCATCCCCGTATCTCTCATCCCCGTATCTCTCCTGTACATCTCATCCCCGTATCTCTCCTGTACATCTCATCCCCGTATCTCTCCTGTACATCTCATCCCCGTATCTCTCCTGTACATCTCATCCCCGTATCTCTCCTGTACATCTCATCCCCGTATCTCTCCTGTACATCTCATCCCCGTATCTCTCCTGTACATCTCATCCCCGTATCTCTCCTGTACATCTCATCCCCGTATCTCTCCTGTACATCTCATCCCCGTATCTCTCCTGTACATCTCATCCCCGTATCTCTCCTGTACATCTCATCCCCGTATCTCTCCTGTACGTACATCTCATCCCCGTATCTCTCCTGTACGTACATCTCATCCCCGTATCTCTCCTGTACGTACATCTCATCCCCGTATCTCTCCTGTACGTACATCTCATCCCCGTATCTCTCCTGTACGTACATCTCATCCCCGTATCTCTCCTGTACGTACATCTCATCCCCGTATCTCTCCTGTACATCTCATCCCCGTATCTCTCCTGTACATCTCATCCCCGTATCTCTCCTGTACATCTCATCCCCGTATCTCTCCTGTACGTACATCTCATCCCCGTATCTCTCCTGTACATCTCATCCCCGTATCTCTCCTGTACATCTCATCCCCGTATCTCTCCTGTACGTACATCTCATCCCCGTATCTCTCCTGTACATCTCATCCCCGTATCTCTCCTGTACATCTCATCCCCGTATCTCTCCTGTACATCTCATCCCCGTATCTCTCCTGTACATCTCATCCCCGTATCTCTCCTGTACATACTTACCTGTCAGACGCGGGCATGAGACATAACGACCGCTGCTGCGTCACTGTGAGATCTGCCTGTTTGGCAGCTCACTAGCGACCATTGAGCGACGCACCAGCGATCCTGACGGGTCGTATCATGGTCAGGATCGCTGGTGCATCGCTAAATTTAACGGGGCCCTTATATTCTTAGGGAGGGACCACAGCCTGTAGAACCCTTTGCCCGAATGTGAGGTCAGAGGAGGCAAACAGATCCAGCCTATAGTGTTTGAAGAGGTTTTTAAAGTGATTACCTTCTCTGAGATAGAGAGCAATGGCTCAAAGGGGCTCTCCGTTAACGCAGTTAATACTAAATTCAGATCCCATGAGGGGTTCTACAGGGTGGAACTAATGTGGCTCTACCACAGGCCTTAATACACTGGGTGCAGAATTATTAGGCAAATGAGTATTTTGATCACATCGTCCTTTTTATACATGTTGTCCTACTCCAAGCTGTATAGGCTTGAAAGCCAACTGCCAATTATGTAAATCAGGTGATTTGCATCTCTGTAATGAGGAGGGGTGTGGTCTAATTACATCAACACCCTATATAAGGTGTGCTTAATTATTAGGCAACTTCCTTTCCTTTGGCAAAATGGGTCCGAAGAAAGATTTGACGAACTCTGAAAAGCCAAAAGTTGTGCGCTGTCTTGCAGAGGGATGCAGCAGTCTTGAAATTGCCAAACTTTTGAAGCGTGATCACTGAACAATCAAGCGTTTCATGGCAAATAGCCAACAGGGTCGCAAGAAGCGTGTTGATAAAAAGGCGCAAAATAACTGCCATGAATTGAGGAAAATCAAGAGTGAAGCTGTCAAGATGCCATTTGCCACCAGTTTTGCCATATTTCAGAGCTGCAACTTAACTGGAGTATCAAAAAGCACAAGGTGTGCCATACTCAGGGACATGGCCAAGGTAAGGAAGGCTGAAAAACGACCACCTTTCAACAAGAAACATAAGATAAAACGTCAAGACTGGGCCAAGAAATATCTTAAGACTGAATTTTCTAAGGTTTTATGGACTGATGAAATGAGAGTGACTCTTGTTGGGCCAGATGGATGGGCCCGAGGCTGGATCAGTAAAGGCCAGAGAGCTCCACTCCGACTCAGACGCCAGCAAGGTGGAGGTGGGGTACTGGTATGGGCTGGTATCATCAAAGATGAACTTGTGGGACCTTTTCGGGTTGAGGATGGAGTGAAGCTCAACTCCCAAGACCTACTGGCAGTTTCTGGAAGACACCTTCTTCAAGCAGTGGTACTGGAAGAAGTCGGAATCGTTCAAGAAAAACATGATTTTCATGCAGGACAATGCTCCATCACATGCATCCAAATACTCCACAGCGTGGCTGCCCAGTAAAGGTCTAAATGAAGAAAAAATAATGACATGGCCCCCTTGTTCACCTGATCTGAACCCCATAGAGAACCTGTGGTCCCTCATAAAATGCGAGATCTACAGGGAGGGAAAACAGTACACCTCTCCGAACAGTGTCTGGGAGGCTGTGGTGGCTGCGGCACATTGCAATGTTGATCGTAAACAGATCAAGCAACTGACAGAATCTATGGATGGAAGGAAGGCGAGTGTCATCGTAAAGAAAGGTGGCTATGTTGGTCACGGATTTTTTTTTTTTTTTTGAATGTTAAATGTTTATTTCTACATTTTGTGTTGTTATATTGGTTTACCTGGTGAAAATAAACAAGTGAGATGGGTATATATATTTGGTTTTTTATTAAGTTGCCTAATAATTCTGCACAGTAATAGTTACCTGCACAATCAGATATCCTCCTAAGATAGCCAAATCTAAAAAAAACCACTCCAACTTCCAAAAACATTAAGTTTTGATATTTATGAGTCTTTTGGGTTGATTGAGAACGTAGTTGTTGTTCAATAATAAAAAGAATCCTCTCAAGTACAACTTGCCTAATAATTCTGCACGCAGTGTAAATCTGGAAACCCATCTATTACCCGCTAGGTCACAATTGTAAAGAGTCCCTAGGGATGAAACCTGCACTTTAAGGGTACTAACAGAAAGGCCAAGCTCTAGCCCCTTTTGGAGGAACTCCAGTATAGATGTCAACAGGATCTCTCCTTCCCCTTCTGCCCCCCCCCCCCCCCCGAAAAGGATAGGAATTTTTTTTCCAGGTCCTCCCATAGATCTTAGTGGTCACCGGCTTCCTGCTACTATGCAGGGTCGAAATTAAATTAAAGCCGAGAACCCTTTTCTCTCTAAGACTGACCTTTCAAATTCCAGGCTGGTAAATGCAGCCCAGACATCTGAGGATGTAGACATGGCCCTTGGGATAGAAGATCCTGATCTTCCGGAAGGACCCACGAATCTGATACTGACATTGTCTTTAGCCAGTGCAATCAAGGTCTCTTTGGCCAAAAAGGGGTTATCAGGACAATTCTGGCTCTGTCTTCTCTGATCTTCATCAAGACTGCCAGCATGAGGCACACCGGGGAAAAGGGATAAAGTAGTCTGGAGGTCCATTCCATCCTGAAGGAATATACTATGTGAGGATTGTCTGCTGGACACAGAACAGAATTTCCGGACCGTCCTGTTGTTCATCGAGGCAAAAAGATCTATCTGGGACAGACCCCAGATGTCCACAATCTGACTGAACACCGTATTCTTCAGGTATCATTCTCCCTGACTTAGCTGACCACGGCTTAGGAAGTCTGCCTTGACATTCTCTGACCCTCTGACATGCAGGGCCGATAATGAGAGATGTTTTTCTGTCAGTAAAAATACTTGCTTTGCAAGCAGAATTAACGGGAACAAGTGTCCCCCCTAGTGATTTATATAGGCCACCGTGGTCCGGTTGTTGAAGAGTATTCTCAGATGGTGGCCCTGCAGAAAAGGTAACAGTCCTTTTTACACTTTCTCCAATGCAAGGAGCTCCCAGTTGTTCGAGAGAGTAACCTCTCCTCCTGCGACCTGGCCTCTTGTAGCCAGTGGACATCTAGGTGGGCTCCCCACGCCCAGGGACTGGTGTCTGTCGTGACTACCCTGGATATTTCGTTCACCCAGGGAACTCCTCTGGTTGTTGAATCGATCCCTAGCCACCACCCGAGGGTATGGATTACTGTCTCTGGAAGGTTTAGCTTGTCTTCAAATCACCCTCTTTGCGTGTGGTACTGGGCCCATTTGACTGCTGGCATACAAGCAAGTTAAAGAACCCAACAAGGACATTGCTCTTCTGAGGGACATTCTCGGACCTGCTGCAGCTGATTAGATAAGACTTTTGATGTTTCTTTCTTTTTCCTCCGAGAGGCGGCATTCCTGTCTGACCGAGTCTATCACTAGACCCAGAAAGACCTGTGACATTACTGGTCCTAACCTGGATTTTTTCAAGTTCAGGCATCATCCCAGTTTCGCTAAAGCATCTGACCATATTGATGCGCTCCTGGCACTGGAGAAAGGAATCCTCCACAATCAGAAAATCGTCTAGATACAGTATGACCAATATGTTCTGCCAGAGAGGAGCGGTCACTTCCAAAATTAGTTTCGTAAATATCCGGGGGCTATTGCTAGCCCAAAGGGAAGAGCCCTGTCCTGGAAGTGTCCGATTTGTGACTGAATCTGTACTGCGATGTTGTTCGTGAATAGGTACATGATAATAGGCATCCTTGAGAACCAGGACTGCCATGTAATAGCCTGCAAAAAGAACCTTCACTGAAGTCCTCACCGACTCCATCTTGAATGACGGGACTACTAAAAATTTGATTAATGCCTTTAAATTTATAACGGTCTTCATAGATGCATCTGTTTTTTTTTGTTCTTTTTTTATCAGGGATGAGTTGAACACCTTCTTCCTTTACCCTAGAGGAATTTCTTCAAATACGTTCTTCTCTTTGAGAGACAGGACCATTTCTTCCAGCAATAATTGTTTGCGCGAAGATGGTTGCTCCGGGGTCTCCATATATCTCTCGTGGGGTGGAGTGTGGAATTTTAATTTTAGGCCTGATCCTATGATGAGAAGGATCCAGGCACTGGAAGAAGCCTTCCTCCCACCTTGGAAACTGAGTCATTGGGAAGGCTTTTTGGTCTCCCGGGAGGGCTTTTTGAAGAAGAAACCTCTCCCTCCTTTAGGCTGTCTGCCTGGTCTGTCCTGGTACTTGAATGGTTTCTTTTGGGAATAGCGACCTTTTTGAAAGGACGGCTGAAAGGATGGAAAGGGTACTCTAGGGAAACCTTTCTTCCTATCCCCTGCTTTCTCAAGGATCTCGTTGAGGGCTAGACCGAACAGGAATTTTCCTTCAAAGGGGAGAGAACAAAGCTTAATCTTTGCCTGCATGTCCACTGGCCAACATTTTCGCCAGACCGCTCTGCTACCTACATTGGACACACGCGGATCTAGCTGCTAATCTCACAGAGTCTGCCAAGGCGTCTTCTAGGAACACTGCTGTTCCCTTGATGGTTGGGATTGACGCCAGGATGGTCTCCCTCGGTATTTGCTGCTCTAACTGGTCCTCCAAGTTGTCCAGCCAGACCTTCAGGGACATGGCAGTGCATGTGGCTGCGATGGCCGGTCTCAGGGCCCCTGCTAAGAACTGCCAGGCCACCTTAAGGAAGCTGTCAGTTTTCTTTATTCAATGCCTCTTTTAATGACCCCCAAGTCCTCAAACAGGAGGAAAATTTCCTTGAAAACTTGGATACCGCCACGTCCAATCTTGGGGCTTTATCCCAAGAGGAGGATGCTTCCTCTACAAAGGGGTACTTTCTTCTAAGGGAGGCCAAACCTTGTCCCTTTCTATCCGGTCTTTCCTACTCCCTTTTAATGAGATTCTGTTTTCTCTCAGAAAGGAAATGTAACATCAACTGTTCTTCACTGTCCTATTAAGGGAATAGAAGAATCCAGGATATCTATAAACAGAAAGATAGTGAGGAAACACTTAGCTAACCTAAATGAATTCAAGTTTCCAGGTCCAGATGAATTACACCCCAGAGTACCTCAACAACTGTTGTCCACAGAGGGGGCACTCCCTATGATTTGATTTAGACCTGCACCTCCTAGGGACTCCCTATCCCTCGCACCACAAAATAAGAGAGAGCGGAGGAGACATAACAAGAGAAGAAAGAGAAAGAAAACCGGACATTAGTCTGCTTTACTTTCTCGTAGTTCATTCACCACTTGGATGGTTTACACAAGTACCGGATCCGGATGTTGGATGATGTCAGAAAGATCTCCCTTGGAGACTGTAAACTCCTCCATACTGACACTATGACGGCCATTCGCTGTACCTTGTATGCTGCCTGAGTGGCCCCCACTGTTCCTGGAACGGCGAGGCTGATGGGGTGCTTGCTTCCTTCTCTCATGAGGTCGTGACGGGAATCTTTTCTCTGGCTACTGGGGCAACTCCTGTTGCTCCTACTGATGTGGTGGCTGTAGCTGCTCAGGCGATTGCTGAGCTTTCATCCTGATGCCACCAAATGCCTGCCGGCAGTCCCCTTTCATACTCACATGAAACAGCTGGCAGACACGCACAGCCCTCAGAACAGCCTCTTCCTCCGGAAGCCGTCAGTCATCGCGCATCCTCTTCTGGTACACGATGCTGACCCCGGTGTCATCTGGCTGCGACTTCCGGCGCGCACTCCGTCCCGGCCTGCCAGTGCTCCCACTGATGGAGGAAGCCCTGCAGCGTCGACAGGTGAGGAGCTCTGCCGCCACCTGCCAGCTTTTCACCCGACACGCCTATTCGTCCGGGCAGCATAGCATGGAGGCATCGCGCACAAGTGCCCAGCACATACCCGCTCAGGGAGGGTACCCCACAAGGACCTCCGTGACGCTACCTGCACCTGGTAGCGGCCGCAGCAGACCCCTGTCTAACAACGACATCCTCTTCATAAAATTTCACCCGGAGCACTGATGCACTCTGGGCAGCGTGGCTAACCAGCGTTAGCACACACTCGCTCAGGCAGGGCACCCCACAGGGACCTCCGAGGCACTACCGGTACCTGGTGACGGCCGCAGCAGACCCATGACTGCCAAACCTCGACCGTCCGAGGCACAGGCATCCTTTTCTATCTTCACCCACGATCTTACTGAGGGTTTCCATTCAAGGACAGGAAACCAACTGGTGCAGACAGAGGAGCCGCCCTTTTTATCTTGAAGGTTTCCTGTCCATCAAGGGCAGATCCCCACTCTCGTGGTGCCGTCATGGGAAGACTGAAAAAGAACATTATACAAGCCTGATGCATTTTGGGAACAAGTTCTGTGGACCAATGAAGAAAAAATAGAACTCTTTGGACACAATGATCAAAGGTATGTGTGGAGTAAAATAGGCAGAGAATTTCAGAAAAAGAACATACTGCCAACCACTAAGCATGGGGGGGGGGGGAAATCGATCATGCTTTTGGGTTGTGTTACAGCCAATGGCACGGGAACATTTCACGGGTAGAGGGAAGAATGGAATCAATGAAATTTCTACAAATTCTTGATGGAAACATAACACCATCTGTAAAAAGCTGAAGGTGAAAAGAAGATGAGGATGGCTTCTACAAATGGATAATGATCCTGAACACAAGGCAAAATACACAATAGATGACCTAAAAAGGCGCAAGCTGAAGGTTTTACAATGGCCCTCATAGTCCCCTGATCTGAACATCATTGAAAATCTGTAGGAGACCTCAAAATAGCAGAGGAAGCAAGACGCCCAGGAATCTCACAGAACTGGAGAAATTCTCCAGGGAAGAATGGAGGAAAATCCCTCAGAGAAGAACTGAAAGACTCTTGTCCGGCTACAAAAAAGTGCTTACTATCTGGGATACTGGCAAAAGGGGGCAGTACTAGGTACTAACCATGCAGGGTGCACAAACTTTTGCATCAACACATTTTCCTTTTTTTAATTTTTAAACTGTAAAACATGAAAATATAGATATATTGTTTGTTCTTTTTTTGCCTAAAATACAAAGGAAATGTGTCATCTGTAACTTTAGGCCTTTTAATCATCAACTTGCTGAAGTGCTCAAAATAACAGTAATTATGGCCAGAGGTGCAAAAACTTTTACATGCCACTGTGCATACATGTCATCCCCTGTATCTCACCTCTATGCCCATCTCATCCCTGTGACTGGGGTGGGGGTCCCTTACCTGGTGTCTGTATCCTCTTCTGGATATTGATCCACTACATTGATTATATCTAGGCAGACGAGTCCAACACACAGGATCCTCTTCTCCCCCATTCTGCTCCGCACAACACTTGGACGTAGGAGACACCTGGACGTAGGAGACACTATGCTGTGTAACAATCTACGGCTGCCTCTGCAAGAAAAACAAAACAAAAGTGTGACCTTTGATCCATGCTGTCGGTGGCTTTGTCAGCAGAATGTTTTGCAGCAGAGTCATGACTGGTGATTCTGTAGATCTCTCTATCTACAGGAGGTCTACCAGTCTTTCTCAGGGTCTTTTAAGGGCCCTTTACACATAGCGATATAGCTAAAGCGTCACCGATTTTGTGACGCAGCAGCGATACCGCTACATGTGATACTCGCCTCCGACCGGCTCCGCCGCTGGTTATCGCTGATCGCGCGAGATCGGCCTGGTCCATTTCTCGTCGTCGGCTTACTGCTGGCGCCGATGATCGAGACATGGACGCGGGCGGAAGACGGTCACCCTCGCCGCGTCTGACAGGTGAGTACGACCTCCAACCGCTGCTGCGTCGCTGTGAGATCTGCCTGTGTGGCAGCTCACTAGCGACCATTTAGCGATGCACCAGCGATCCTGACCGGGTCGTATCGTGGTCGGGATCGCTGGTGCATCGCTAAATGTAATGGGGCCTTTAGTCTTTGTAACTCTCTGAATTCCGAGGTCTCTCACTCTAGCACCTGTGGGGTCTCTCTCTCTAGATCCTATGATGCCCCCCTACCACCCAGTTTAACAGTTTCAAACACAACAGTCATAAGTAACAACTTTATCAATACAATAATTAAAGCACAATCAGCCGCCCCTGCTGGTGAGAGCTTACACTCTACAATGAGGTGGGGGAGATGCAGAGGACAGGGGTGTATATACAGTGGTGTATCTACAGTGGTGGCCCAGCCATCTTGAGGGAGTGAGGGATAGAAAGAGATAAGTGAATAAGTTACATACACACTTAAGGCCCCGTTCCACGCTGCAATATCCCAGCGATCCCACCAACGATCCGACGTGGATGGGATCGCTGGGACATAGCTGACCGCTGGAGAGCTGTCACATAGACAGACTTACCAGCGATCAGGACCAGCGAGCACGCTGATATTCAGGGTAAACAGCGGGTAACTAAGCATTGTGAGGCTTAGATACCCGCTGTTTACCCTGGATATCAGCTCCCAGCGTCTGCTGTATGGCGCTGGGAGCTCGCTGATCGTTGGACTCTCGCTGTCACACTCAGCGATGTGTTCTGCCCAGCGGGAGACCAACGATAGATTTATGGCCCAGACCATTAGGCAACGATTAACGATCAGCTAACTGATCGTTGCTATGTGTCACACGCAACTGGTGACGTTGCAACGATATGGCTCACATTATCGTTGTGTGTAACGGGGCCTTAACACATAAAATGACTTTGATTAAGGAATATGTTAGGCCGCTCTGAACAAATGTGTTTTGAGGGAGCACCTAAAACTGCAAGCTGTGGCTGGTCCTAATTTCTTGGGGTAGAGCATTTCAAAGAATTGGCGCAGCGCGGGAGAAGTCTTGGAGTCGGGAGTGGGAGGTACAGATTAGTGCAGAGGTTTGCCGAAAGTCTTTTGCAGAGCGCAGCGGTTGGCTAGGCTGATAGACAGAAATGAGGGAGGAGATGTAGGGGGGTGCTGCACTGTGGAGAGCTTTGTGGATGAGAACAAGTACTTTGAATTGGATCCTATAATGAATGGGCAGCCAGTGTAACGACTGGCGAAGAGAGGACACGTCCGAGTACCGATTAACCAGATGGAGGACACTGGCTGCTGCATTAAGGATGGACTGGAGAGGGAAAAGTCAAGTAATGGGGAGGCCAATTAATAGAGCATTGCAGTAGTCCAGGCGGGAGTGGATCAAGGCGACAGTGGGGTTTTTTGTTGTTTCCATGGTGAGAAAAGGGCAGATTGTAGAGATGCTCTTTAGGTGTAAGGGGCAAGAGCGGGCAAGAGATTGTATATGGGATGTGAAGGAGAGATTGGAGTCAAACATAACACCCAGAGAGCGCGCCTGCTGCCGGGGAGTTATTATGGTGCCACCCACGGAGAGGGAAATGTCAGATTTAGGGAGGGAGGGAAGGAGCAGAAGAAATTCAGTTTTGGAGCGGTTGAGTTTCAGATAGAGAGCGGACATGATATTGGAGACTGCGGACAGACAGTCACTGGCGTTCTGTAGTACAGCGGGGGTAAGGTCGGGGAATGACGTGTATAGTTGTGTGTCATCAGCATAATGATAGTACTGAAAGCCAAATCTGCTGATGGTCTGTCCAATTGGGGCCGTGTAGAGAGAGAAGGGGGCCAAGGACTGAGCCTTGAGGTACCCCGACAGCAAGAGGAAGAGGAGATAACGTGGAGCCAGCGAACAAAACACTGAAGGAGCGGTCAGAGAGATAGGCAGAGAACCAGGAGAGAGCAGTGTCTTTAATGCCTAGTGACTGGATGGTCAACAGTGTTGAAAGCTGCAGATAGGTCGAGAAGAATGAGCAGAGCGTGGTCACCGTTAGATTTTGATGTCATAAGGTCATTGGTCACTTTGAGTGCAGTTTCTGTTGAATGTAGGAGGAGGAAGCCGGACTGTGAAGGGTCTAGGAGGGAGTGAGTGGAGAGGTAACGGGTAAGGCGGGAGTAGACAAGGCTCTCTTAAGAGTTTAGAGATGAAGGGGAGATTGGAGACTGGTCTGTATTTGTTTGTGTAGGATGGGTCGAAGGCGAGGTTTTTTTTTAATAATGGAGTAATGATAAAGTGTTTGAAGGAGGATGGGAAAATGCCTGAGGAGAGGGAGAGATTAAAGGTTGCAGTTAGGTGAGTTGTGACAACTGGAGAGAGACTGGAGATGTGGTGTTATGAATGGGTCACCGAGGAGGATAGCAGGCCCAGGCTAAGCCACAGAAAACCAGAGAGGTTGGTAACTAAGCGGATTGCAGACCCCCTGATCCTATCCACACAACTAGCAGTAGCCGTGGAGCGTACCTATGATGATCCTAGACGCCTCGGCACAGCCGGAGAGCTAGCTAAGCCTAAAGGAAGAAAGGAGAGATCTAAACTGCCCCGGAGCAGACCCCAAAGGAATACATAGCCCCCAAACATATATTGTCGGTGACACAAGATGAAAACACAAACACAGATAGAAAGATAGGCTGAGCAAACGATGGGGCCCACACTAACTAGAAAGGACAGGAAAGGAAAGACACTGTCTGCAATCACGCAAAAAACTGTGCAAAAAGTCCAACACGTCTGATGCAAAAAAAACACTTCGCCTCCACTATATCAGCACTCTGGTGTATTGTGAAAGCAAAGCAAAAAGAGATCAATATAACAGGGGACAAAACAAACTGGCACAAGCAGTAACATATGGGTGGTGATTCAGCACAGCCCCAGCCGGAGCTGGCTGACCTGCACAAAGCAGAGATAGCAAAACCAGATCAAATGCAAACAGAATAGCAAATGAACACTTAGCTGAACATACAGGGACAGAGCAGGAGACATCAGACCTCAGAAGGCACAGGAAGAAAATCACCAGCAGGGATAGAGGGAGTCGGCTGTCTGAAATCCCAATCTGAAACCCCAGATCTCCAATCGTCATCCTCATTATCAGGTGGCAAGCTTCTGTCAACCAGATAAGCTCCACTACCTCAAGTAACCACCAGAGGGAGCTCAGAAAGAGAACTCGCAACCCCTCTGTCAATCTGACCAGCTCCACTACCTTCAGTAATATCCAGAGGGAAGACAGAAAGAGAATTCACAACAATGTGGTCAGTAGTGCATGTAGTTGGAGCAGAAGAGAAGAGCCTAGAGACTTCTGTGTTGGGATCAAATGTGGAGAGTGAGCCAGGGGAAATGCAGGGAGGGATATGACATTATCTATCTTCTCTATAAAGTGGGAGGCCAGGTGTTAGGGCTGGCGGAATGCACGAAATAATAAAAGATGGTGATAAGGTGCTTTCGCAGCCCGGGGTCCACCGTGCAGAGGTGGTAAACTGCTGCTCGGTAATAGCGGACGCTATGTGGTGGTATAAAAGAGGAACACACGCGGGTTAACGTCAAGGGCGAACTCTGTTACTTCACAGAGCCGCACTACCGCGGAACATAAATGCCGGAGCCTGTTAAAGCTCACAGAGCTCGGCAAGGTGAGTGCTCAGTATATGGTCACAGAACTCTGTTCCACGGAGTCAGAGTCCCTCTAGACCTACTAAGTGTGCGGCGTCGCACCTGCCACTATTGGACGCTGGCGACAGTAGAGTGCCAACCAAGTGCACCGTGGCGTACAGACAAGCCACCACTTGAAGCTGATGCTAGTCTCAGACTCTGCCTCCTACCTGCATCTCAGCCTGGGCGCTAACAGACAAGGCTACACAACACAAGCATAACAAGAGTAGGGGTTTCATAATGAGTCATTCATACAACACTCACTCCACATGGCCTGTAATTATTTCCTATAATAGCGCATGGCCGAGCAGCCATGAGAACCCTTTATAGTTGCAGCCTTCCTAGTGAACCAATCGGTGCATCAACAGGACCTGAGCATGTGACCTCCGACATCCAATGAGAGGTCGTCCCATGGGCATGCTCAGTAGACCGAAAGACGGACAGTCCCAGGAGCTGCTCGTTGCTGGCTATTGTGGATTGCTAAGGCTGAACCAGGGGTGGCAGCAGCAACCAAGCAGACAACACCAGGCTGAGCAAGACGCCGGGATCGACGTCTTTGCTGAGCAGCTTCCTTGCAACTGGGAATTTATTATTATACATTTTTATAGCGCCATTTATTCCACTGTGCTTTACATGTGAAAAGGGGTAAATATAGACAAGTACAATAAACATGAGCAATACAAGACACACACAAGTACAGAAGGAGAGAGGACCCTGCCCGCGAGGGCTCAGTCTACAGGAATGAATGGGAGACCGCAGAAGGCAAGGCTCGGGATTCCTCCTGTGCAGGGGAAGAAACCCGACGCCTAACACCAGGTCATCAGCACAAATGTCTGCTATAGGGGCTTGTGCTTTCAGCCTCAGGAGGGAGTGAAAGGTGTCAAAAAGTTTCTTGGGGTTGTTGGCTAGTGAGGAGATCAGGGTGGTGAAGTAGGTCTGTTTGGTCAGGTGAAGGGCAGCGTTATAGGCTCTTAACATAAATTTGAAGTTGATGAAGTCTTCTGATGTGCGGGTTTTCCTCCATAGGCGTTCAGCACTCCTAGAGCATCGCTGGAGAAGTCGAGTTTGTGATGTGAGCCAAGGCTGTTTTACTCTGTGTTTGGAGGTTCTGAGGGTGTGGGGCGCTACTTGGTCAAGGGTGCTTCTGAGAGTGTTGTTGTAGTGATGAACAGTCAGATCAGGACAGAAAAAA
Organism: Dendrobates tinctorius; assembly: GCF_039654945.1. NCBI lineage: Eukaryota > Metazoa > Chordata > Amphibia > Anura > Dendrobatidae > Dendrobates > Dendrobates tinctorius. Next base: position 4,316,670 of record NW_027361918.1, on the reverse strand, counting down.
GAGGAGATTGGGGACAGTGATGTGTAGGGAGTCTGAGGGTTAATGGCTTGTAGATTTCTGAATGTGTGGTAGGTAGGAATGAGCTGGGGTGGGCGTGGATTTGTGAGCGTGAAGGAGAGAATGCTGTGGTCAGAGAGGGGAAGAGGTGAATTATTTTGGTAATAGATTGAACAGAGCCGGATAAAGACCAGATCAAGGGTGTTACCGTCCTTGTGTGTCTCAGAGGTTGAGAGCTGTGCGAGGCCTAGAGAAGTGGTTAGTGATAGAAGCTGGGATGCAGATGTGGAAGTAGGGCTGTTAATGGGGATGTTGAAGTCTCCCAGGATAAGGGTTGGTAGTTCTGAGCTGAAAAAGATAAATTTCAGCTCACCTCTTGTAAGTTCGTAAGAACTATTGAAAAGCTCTGAGCGCGGACACGTCTCTGCCAGGACGTATAATGACTCCAAGAAAAGGAAGAAAGGTCCAGCTCGAGAAATTTAAAATCCAGGATTTTTATTGTATCATGTTTAAAATACATTCATGGCTGCTTGTGATCAAGTAACGGCAACAAAGTTCACCGCATGGGGATATTCTCCAGGTCTCTGTACGCGTTTCGAGCCCAAATGCTCTTAGACTCAGAGTAGCTGTGGAATATCAGCTGAACCACATATAAAACTCTGTCACAGGTGATCTAATCAGAAGTGAACAATTTACACAAAAATAATAAAATCAAAAAAATGAGAAAAAAAGAAAAAACACAAAAACACATTAATACATAACATAATAGAAATATATACAAAAATTCAATAGTACAGCATAAATTCCTTCTTTTTAAATTTAATCTCAGAGGAACACGTGTATCAAGCATATATATCCAATGTGCCTCACGGTTCCTTAAAGGTTTTTCTATGTCTCCACCTCATAAATCTCTTCTAATCCTCTCCGCTGCATGAATCTTCAAACCAGATAAATCCCTGTTATAAACAAAGCATTTTACTTCTGACAGATAAAAACATTCCTAGTAGTAGTTTACCCGACATCATATAGGTGTTCACTCCTTTACTTTACAGATAGTGGATCCTGCATACTTTAAGCCGCATTTAGTACATTCAGCGATATAAACCACATAGTTTGAGTTACAATTTAAAAACTCTTTGATCTTATATACCTTACTATTAGTGGCATTAGAGAAAAATATATAAGATACACATGCAAACCTACTACAGGTCTATTGTGGATAATGCATTGGGGTATAACCCTCAAGCATGCTCAGATGACACTCAGTTAGCTGTTAGAACATAATCAGATGAAGATACACATGCAAAACTTCTGCAGCTCTCTTGTAAATAATACATTGGGGTGTGACCCTCAAGCATGCCCAGATAACACCTAATTAGCTGTTAAAACACTACCAAAATAAAGGTACACATGCAAACCTTCTGCAGGTCTATTGTAGATAATGCATTGGGGTGTAGCCCTCAAGCATGCTCAGATGACACTTAATTGACTATTAAAGCACAATCGAAATACAGAAACACATGCAAACCTTCTACAGGTCTATTATGAATAATACGTTGGGGTATAACCCTCAAGCATGCTCAGATGACACTTACTTAGTTGTTAGAGCACAATCAAGATAAAGATACCCATGCAAACCTTCTATAAGTCTATTATGGATAATGCATTGGGGTATAACCCTCAAGCATGCCCAGATGACACTCCGTTAACTGTTAGAGCACAGTCAAAATAAAGATATGCTCTTAGACTCAGAGTAGCTATGGAATATCAGCTAAACCACATATACCACTTAGTCACAGGTATACCCCAATGCATTATCCACAATAGACCTGTAGTAGGTTTGCATGTGTATCTTATATATTTTTCTCTAATGCCACTAATAGTAAGGTATATAAGATCAAAGAGTTTTTAAATTGTAACTCAAACTATGTGGTTTATATAGCTGAATGTACTAAATGCAGCTTAAAGTATGCCGGATCCACTATCTGTAAAGTAAAGGAGTGAACACCTATATGATGTCGGGTAAACTACTACTAGGAATGTTTTTATCTGTCAAAGCATTTTACTTCTGTTTATAACAGGGATTTATCTGGTTTGAAGATTCATGCAGCGGAGAGGATTAGAAGAGATTTATGAGGTGGAGACATAGAAAAACCTTTAAGGAACCGTGAGGCACATTGGATATATATGCTTGATACATGTGTTCCTCTGAGATTAAATTTAAAAAAAAAGGAATTTATGCTGTACTACTGAATTTTTATATATATTTCTATTATGTTATGTATTAATGTGTTTTTGTGCTTTTTCTTTTTATGATTTTATTATTTTTGTATAAATTGTTCACTTCTGATTAGATCACCTGTGACAGAGTTTTATATGTGGTTCAGCTGATATTCCACAGCTACTCTGAGTCTAAGGGTGTGTGCAGACGCTGCGGAATCCGCTGCAGATTAATCCGCACGGATTTTGCAAAAACCGCAGGTCAAAAGACCTGCGGATTATCTGCGGTTTTGTCCTGCGGATTCACCATCTCCACAATGGTGGAGATAGGAACCCGCTGTGGATTCCGCAGAAAGAATTGTCATGTCACTTCTTTCTGCGGTTTCAAAACCGCAGCAAATCCACGCGGATTTTTCCGCAACGTCTACACAGCGTTTTTTTTTTTTTACCATTCATTTGAAGGGTACTGTACACCGCAGCTAAAACTGCTGCGGGTCCGCAGCGGCCAAAACCGCGGAAAAAAACGCAGTGGAATCCGCAGCGTGTGCACATACCCTAAGAGCATTTGTGCTCGAAACGCGTAGAGACCTGGAGAATATCCCCATGCGGTGAACTTTGTTGCCGTTATTTGATCACAAGCAGCCATGAATGTATTTTAAACATGATACAATAAAAATCCTGGATTTTAAATTTCTGGAGCAGGACCTTTCTTCCTCTTCTTGGTAGTTCTGAGGACATGAAGTGCGGCAGCCAGGCCGAGAAATGGTCAAGGAACTGGGTGGGAGAGCCTGGGGGCCGGTATACGACCGCTACTCTGAGGGAGAGGGGACGGAAGAGCCTGATGGTGGACCTCAAAAGAAGGGAATGAGAATGATGGAGCTGGGGGGATGACCTGGAAGATACATTGTGGGGACAGGAGTATGCCGACTCCACCACCAGGTCTGTTTGTGGGTCTTGGGGAATGGGAGAATTGTAAGCCACCATGGGAATTGGCAGCAGGAGACGTCAGAATCCAGGATTCAAGGGAATCTGTCACCCCATTTTTGGCCACCGCCATCAGGGGCTTATCTACAGCATTCTGTAATGCATTCTGTAATGCTGTAGATAAGCCCCCGATGTAACCTGAAAGAAAAAAAAGAGTTAGGGCCCCGTCACACATAGCGACTCACCAGCGATCCCGACAACGATATGACCTTGTCAGGATCGCTGGTGAGTCGCTACATGATCGCTGGTGAGCTGCCAAACAGGCAGATCTCAGCAGCGATCAGGACAGCGACACGCGGGTAACAAGCCACGCACGTGGTGCTTAGAAACCCGCTGTGTACCTTGGTTACCAGCTCGCTGATCGCTGGTCTCCCGCCTGCCACACGCAGCGATGCATGCTGGCCAGTGGGAGACCAACGATCATAAAAATGTCCAGGCCATTCGAGCACGATCAGCGATACCCGGCAGGGGGGCCGGTCGCTGATAACTTGTGACTCAGCAGCGATCTCACTAGCAACATCGCTGTGTGTGACAGGGGCTTAAGTTTATACTCACCCTGGCGTTCGGTCCGGTGGGTGTCGCCATCCCGTCTGGCGCCTCCCATCTTCATACGATGAAGTCCTCCTCCTTGCTTCTCCCTCGGCTCCTGCACAGGCGTACTGCTCTGTCCTGATGAGAGTACTGCAGTGCGCAGGACCTCTCTGACCTTTCCCGGCGCCTGCGCACTGCAGCACTTTACTCTTCCCTCAACAGGGCAGAACAGCACGCCTGCGCAGTAACCAAGGGAGAAGTAAGGAAGACGTCATCTCTATAAGATGGGAGGCGCCGGACAGGATCATGACACCCACCACACCCGCCCCCCGGTGAGTATAATCTAACGTGTTTTTCTAATCTTTCAGGTTTCATCAGGAGCTTATCTACAGCTTTATAGAATGCTTTCTCCTGCACTCTCAGGGTCTGTCTCGCTCTCTCCTGCGCTCTCGGGCTCTGTCTCGCTCTCTCCCGCCCTCTCGGGCTCTGTCTCGCTCTCTCCCGTGCTCTCGGGCTCTGTCTCCCTCTTTCCCGCGCTCTCGGGCTCTGTCTCGCTCTCTCCCGCGCTCTCGGGCTCTGTCTCGCTCTCTCCCGCGCTCTCGGGCTCTGTCTCGCTCTCTCCCGCGCTCTCGGGCTCTGTCTCGCTCTCTCCCGCGCTCTCGGGCTCTGTCTCGCTCTCTCCCGCGCTCTCGGGCTCTGTCTCGCTCTCTCCCGCACTCTCGGGCTCTGTCTCGCTCTCTCCCGCACTCTCGGGCTCTGTCTCGCTCTCTCCCGCACTCTCGGGCTCTGTCTCGCTCTCTCCCGCACTCTCGGGCTCTGTCTCGCTCTCTCCCGCACTCTCGGGATCTGTCTCGCTCTCTCCTGCACTCTCGGGATCTGTCTCGCTCTCTCCCGCACTCTCGGGTTCTGTCTCGCTCTCTCCCGCACTCTCGGGATCTGTCTCGCTCTCTCCCGCACTCTCGGGATCTGTCTCGCTCTCTCCCGCACTCTCGGGCTCTGTCTCGCTCTCTCCCGCACTCTCGGGCTCTGTCTCGCTCTCTCCCGCACTCTCGGGCTCTGTCTCGCTCTCTCCCACAATCTCGGGCTCTGTCTCGCTCTCTCCCGCAATCTCGGGCTCTGTCTCGCTCTCTCCTGCAATCTCGGGCTCTGTCTCGCTCTTCCCTGCAATCTCGGGCTCTGTCTCCCTCTCGCTCTCTCCTGCACTCTCGGGCTCTGTCTTGCTCTCTCCTGCAATCTCGGGCTCTGTCTCGCTCTCTCCTACGCTCTCGGTCTGTCTCGATCTCTCCTGCCATTCGGGGTCTGTCACGCTCTCTCGGGCTCTGTCTCTCTCTCTCCTGCACTCTAGGGCTCTGTCTCGCTCTTTCCTGCAATCTCGGGCTCTGTCTCGATCTCTCCTGACATTCGGGGTCTGTCTCTCTCTCTCCTGCAGTCTCAGGGTCTGTCTCGCTCTCTCGGGCTCTGTCTCGCTCTCTCCTGCACTCTCGGGCTCTGTCTCGATCTCTCCTGCCATTCGGGGTCTGTCTCTCTCTCTCCTGCAGTCTCAGGGTCTGTCTCGCTATCTCGGGCTGTCTCGCTCTCTCCTGCACTCTCGGGCTCTGTCTCGCTCTGTCCTGCACTCTCGGGCTCTGTCTCGCTCTCTCCTACGCTCTCGGGCTGTCTCGATCTCTCCTGCCATTCAGGGTCTGTCTCTCTCTCCTGCACTCTCGGGCTCTATCTCGCTCTCTCCTGCACTCTCGGGCTGTCTTGATCTCTCCCGCACTCTCGGGCTCTGTCTCGCTCTCTCCCGCACTCTCGGGCTCTGTCTCGCTCTCTCCCGCACTCTCGGGCTCTGTCTCGCTCTCTCCTGCAATCTCGGGCTCTGTCTCGCTCTTCCCTGCAATCTCGGGCTCTGTCTCCCTCTCGCTCTCTCCTGCACTCTCGGGCTCTGTCTTGCTCTCTCCTGCAATCTCGGGCTCTGTCTCGCTCTCTCCTACGCTCTCGGTCTGTCTCGATCTCTCCTGCCATTCGGGGTCTGTCACGCTCTCTCGGGCTCTGTCTCTCTCTCTCCTGCACTCTAGGGCTCTGTCTCGCTCTTTCCTGCAATCTCGGGCTCTGTCTCGATCTCTCCTGACATTCGGGGTCTGTCTCTCTCTCTCCTGCAGTCTCAGGGTCTGTCTCGCTCTCTCGGGCTCTGTCTCGCTCTCTCCTGCACTCTCGGGCTCTGTCTCGATCTCTCCTGCCATTCGGGGTCTGTCTCTCTCTCTCCTGCAGTCTCAGGGTCTGTCTCGCTATCTCGGGCTGTCTCGCTCTCTCCTGCACTCTCGGGCTCTGTCTCGCTCTGTCCTGCACTCTCGGGCTCTGTCTCGCTCTCTCCTACGCTCTCGGGCTGTCTCGATCTCTCCTGCCATTCAGGGTCTGTCTCTCTCTCCTGCACTCTCGGGCTCTATCTCGCTCTCTCCTGCACTCTCGGGCTGTCTTGATCTCTCCCGCACTCTCGGGCTCTGTCTCGCTCTCTCCCGCACTCTCGGGCTCTGTCTCGCTCTCTCCCGCACTCTCGGGCTCTGTCTCGCTCTCTCCCGCACTCTCGGGCTCTGTCTCGCTCTCTCCCGCACTCTCGGGCTCTGTCTCGCTCTCTCCCGCACTCTCGGGATCTGTCTCGCTCTCTCCCGCACTCTCGGGATCTGTCTCGCTCTCTCCCGCACTCTCGGGATCTGTCTCGCTCTCTCCCGCACTCTCGGGATCTGTCTCGCTCTCTCCCGCACTCTCGGGATCTGTCTCGCTCTCTCCCGCACTCTCGGGATCTGTCTCGCTCTCTCCCGCACTCTCGGGATCTGTCTCGCTCTCTCCCGCACTCTCGGGATCTGTCTCGCTCTCTCCCGCACTCTCGGGATCTGTCTCGCTCTCTCCCGCACTCTCGGGATCTGTCTCGCTCTCTCCCGCACTCTCGGGATCTGTCTCGCTCTCTCCCGCACTCTCGGGCTCTGTCTCGCTCTCTCCCGCACTCTCGGGCTCTGTCTCGCTCTCTCCCGCAATCTCGGGCTCTGTCTCGCTCTCTCCCGCAATCTCGGGCTCTGTCTCGCTCTCTCCCGCAATCTCGGGCTCTGTCTCGCTCTTCCCTGCAATCTCGGGCTCTGTCTCCCTCTCGCTCTCTCCTGCACTCTCGGGCTCTGTCTTGCTCTCTCCTGCAATCTCGGGCTCTGTCTCACTCTCTCCTACGCTCTCGGTCTGTCTCGATCTCTCCTGCCATTCGGGGTCTGTCACGCTCTCTCGGGCTCTGTCTCTCTCTCTCCTGCACTCTAGGGCTCTGTCTCGCTCTTTCCTGCAATCTCGGGCTCTGTCTCGATCTCTCCTGACATTCGGGGTCTGTCTCTCTCTCTCCTGCAGTCTCAGGGTCTGTCTCGCTCTCTCGGGCTCTGTCTCGCTCTCTCCTGCACTCTCGGGCTCTGTCTCGATCTCTCCTGCCATTCGGGGTCTGTCTCTCTCTCTCCTGCAGTCTCAGGGTCTGTCTCGCTATCTCGGGCTGTCTCGCTCTCTCCTGCACTCTCGGGCTCTGTCTCGCTCTGTCCTGCACTCTCGGGCTCTGTCTCGCTCTGTCCTACGCTCTCGGGCTGTCTCGATCTCTCCTGCCATTCAGGGTCTGTCTCTCTCTCCTGCACTCTCGGGCTCTATCTCGCTCTCTCCTGCACTCTTAGGGTCTGTCTCGCTCTGTCCTGCACTCTCGGGCTGTCTTGATCTCTCCTGCCATTCGGGGTCTGTCTCCCTGTCTCCTGCACGCTCGGGCTCTGTCTCGCTCTCTCCTGCACTCTCGGGCTCTGTCTCGCTCTCTCCTGCACTCTCGGGCTCTGTCTCGCTCTCTCCTGCACTCTCGGGCTCTGTCTCGCTCTCTCCTGCACTCTCGGGCTCTGTCTCGCTCTCTCCTGCACTCTCGGGCTCTGTCTCGCTCTCTCCTACGCTCTCGGGCTGTCTCGATCTCTCCTGCCATTCAGGGTCTGTCTCTCTCTCTCCTGCAGTCTCAGGGTCTGTCTCGCTATCTCGGGCTGTCTCGCTCTCTCCTGCACTCTCGGGCTCTGTCTCGCTCTGTCCTGCACTCTCGGGCTCTGTCTCGCTCTCTCCTACGCTCTCGGGCTGTCTCGATCTCTCCTGCCATTCAGGGTCTGTCTCTCTCTCCTGCACTCTCGGGCTCTATCTCGCTCTCTCCTGCACTCTTAGGGTCTGTCTCGCTCTGTCCTGCACTCTCGGGCTGTCTTGATCTCTCCTGCCATTCGGGGTCTGTCTCCCTGTCTCCTGCACTCTCGGGCTCTGTCTCGCTCTCTCCTGCACTCTCGGGCTCTGTCTCGCTCTCTCCTGCACTCTCGGGCTCTGTCTCGCTCTCTCCTGCACTCTCGGGCTCTGTCTCGCTCTCTCCTGCACTCTCGGGCTCTGTCTCGCTCTCTCCTACGCTCTCGGGCTGTCTCGATCTCTCCTGCCATTCAGGGTCTGTCTCTCTCCTGCACTCTCGGGCTCTATCTCGCTCTCTCCTGCACTCTCGGGCTGTCTTGATCTCTCCTGCCATTCGGGGTCTGTCTCTCTGTCTCCTGCACGCTCGGGCTCTGTCTCGCTCTCTCCTGCAGTCTCAGGGTCTGTCTCGCTCTCTCCTGCAGTCTCAGGGTCTGTCTCGCTCTCTCCTGCAGTCTCAGGGTCTGTCTCGCTCTCTCGGGCTCTGTCTCGCTCTGTCCTGCACTCTCGGGCTCTGTCTCGCTCTCTCCTGCAGTCTCAGGGTCTGTCTCGCTCTCTCGGGCTCTGTCTCGCTCTGTCCTGCACTCTCGGGCTCTGTCTCGCTCTCTCCTACGCTCTCGGGCTGTCTCGATCTCTCCTACCATTCGGGGTCTGTCTCTCTCTCTCTCCTGCACTCTCGGGCTCTGTCTCGCTCTCTCCTGCACTCTCGGGCTGTCTCGCTCTCTCCTGCACTCTCGGGCTGTCTCGCTCTCTCCTGCACTCTCGGGCTGTCTCGCTCTCTCCTGCACTCTCGGGCTGTCTCGCTCTCTCCTGCACTCTCGGGCTCTGTCTCGCTCTCTCCTGCACTCTCGGGCTGTCTCGCTCTCTCCTGCACTCTCGGGCTGTCTCGCTCTCTCCTGCACTCTCGGGCTGTCTCGCTCTCTCCTGCACTCTCGGGCTGTCTCGCTCTCTCCTGCACTCTCGGGCTGTCTCGCTCTCTCCTGCACTCTCGGGCTGTCTCGCTCTCTCCTGCACTCTCGGGCTGTCTCGCTCTCTCCTGCAGTCTCCCACGCTTCCTCCTCTGTCACTTACCTCTAGGTTTTGTCTTTTCACTTCCTGCTTCTGTCACATGTTTATCACTATGACAACCGCCCCGCCCCCTGCCTGTGACCTGCAGAGTCTGACAGAGAGCAGATCTGTGAATAGACAATGAGTGTGGAGCTGGTGGTGATGGGACTGATCAGTGTGGAGCTGGTGGTGATGGGACTGATCAGTGTGGAGCTGGTGGTGATGGGACTGATCAGTGTGGAGCTGGTGGTGATGGGACTGATCAGTGTGGAGCTGGTGGTGATGGGACTGATCAGTGTGGAGCTGGTGGTGATGGGACTGATCAGTGTGGAGCTGGTGGTGATGGGACTGATCAGTGTGGAGCTGGTGGTGATGGGACTGATCAGTGTGGAGCTGGTGGTGATGGGACTGATCAGTGAGGAGCTGGTGGTGATGGGACTGATCAGTGTGGAGCTGGTGGTGATTGGACTGATCAGTGTGGAGCTGGTGGTGATGGGACTGATCAGTGTGGAGCTGGTGGTGATGGGACTGATCAGTGTGGAGCTGGTGGTGATGGGACTGATCAGTGTGGAGCGGGTGGTGATGCGACTGATCAGTGTGGAGCTGGTGGTGATGGGACTGATCAGTGTGGAGCTGGTGGTGATGGGACTGATCAGTGTGGAGCTGGTGGTGATGGGACTGATCAGTGTGGAGCTGGTGGTGATGGGACTGATCAGTGTGGAGCTGGTGGTGATGGGACTGATCAGTGTGGAGCTGGTGGTGATGGGACTGATCAGTGTGGAGCTGGTGGTGATGCGACTGATCAGTGTGGAGCTGGTGGTGATGGGACTGATCAGTGTGGAGCTGGTGGTGATGGGACTGATCAGTGTGGAGCTGGTGGTGATGGGACTGATCAGTGTGGAGCTGGTGGTGATGGGACTGATCAGTGAGGAGCTGGTGGTGATGGGACTGACCAGTGTGGAGCTGGTGGTGATGGGACTGATCAGTGCGGAGCTGGTGGTGATGGGACTGATCAGTGAGGAGCTGGTGGTGATGGGACTGATCAGTGTGGAGCTGGAGATGATGGGACTGATCAGTGTGGAGCTGGTGGTGATGGGACTGATCAGTGTGGAGCTGGTGGTGATGGGACTGATCAGTGTGGAGCTGGTGGTGATGGGACTGATCAGTGTGGAGCTGGTGGTGATGGGACTGATCAGTGTGGAGTTGGTGGTGATGGGACTGATCAGTGTTGAGCTGGTGGTGATGGGACTGATCAGTGTGGAGCTGGTGGTGATGGGACTGATCAGTGTGGAGCTGGTGGTGATGGGACTGATCAGTGTGGAGCTGGTGGTGAAGGGACTGATCAGTGCGGAGCTGGAGGTGATGGGACTGATCAGTGTGGAGCTGGTGGTGAAGGGACTGATTAGTGCGGAGCTGGAGGTGATGGGACTGATCAGTGTGGAGCTGGTGGTGATGGGACTGATCAGTGTGGAGCTGGTGGTGATGGGACTGATCAGTGCAGAGCTGGAGGTGATGGGACTGATCAGTGTGGAGCTGGTGGTGATGGGACTGATCAGTGTGGAGCTGGTGGTGATGGGACTGATCAGTGCAGAGCTGGAGGTGATGGGACTGATCAGTGTGGAGTTGGTGGTGATGGGACTGATCAGTGTGGAGCTGGTGGTGATGGGACTGATCAGTGCGGAGCTGGTGGTGATGGGACTGATCAGTGCAGAGCTGGAGGTGATGGGACTGATCAGTGTGGAGTTGGTGGTGATGGGACTGATCAGTGTGGAGCTGGTGGTGAAGGGACTGATCAGTGTGGAGCTGGTGGTGATGGGACTGATCAGTGTGGAGCTGGTGGTGATGGGACTGATCAGTGTGGAGCTGGTGGTGATGGGACTGATCAGTGTGGAGCTGGAGATGATGGGACTGATCAGTGTGGAGCTGGTGGTGATGGGACTGATGCTGGTGGTGATGGGACTGATCAGTGTGGAGCTGGTGGTGATGGGACTGATCAGTGTGGAGCTGGAGGTGATGGGACTGATCAGTGTGGAGCTGGTGGTGATGGGACTGATCAGTGTGGAGCTGGTGGTGATGGGACTGATGCTGGTGGTGATGGGACTGATCAGTGCGGAGCTGGTGGTGATGGGACTGATCAGTGTGGAGCTGGTGGTGATGGGACTGATCAGTGTGGAGCTGGTGATGATGGGACTGATCAGTGTGGAGCTGGTGGTGATGGGACTGATCAGAGTGGAGCTGGTGGTGATGGGACTGATCAGTGTGGAGCTGGTGGTGATGGGACTGATCAGTGTGGAGCTGGTGGTGATGGGACTGATCAGTGTGGAGCTGGTGATGATGGGACTGATCAGTGTGGAGCTGGTGGTGATGGGACTGATCAGAGTGGAGCTGGTGGTGATGGGACTGATCAGTGTGGAGCTGGTGGTGATGGGACTGATCAGTGTGGAGCTGGTGGTGATGGGACTGATCAGTGTGGAGCTGGTGGTGATGGGACTGATCAGTGTGGAGCTGGTGGTGATGGGACTGATCAGTGTGGAGCTGGTGATGATGGGACTGATCAGTGTGGAGCTGGTGGTGATGGGACTGATCAGTGTGGAGCTGGTGGTGATAGGACTGATCAGTGTGGAGCTGGTGGTGATGGGACTGATCAGTGTGGAGCTGGTGGTGATGGGACTGATCAGAGTGGAGCTGGTGGTGATGGGACTGATCAGTGTGGAGCTGGTGGTGATGGGACTGATCAGTGTGGAGCTGGTGGTGATGGGACTGATCAGTGTGGAGCTGGTGGTGATGGGACTGATCAGTGTGGAGCTGGTGGTGATGGGACTGATCAGTGTGGAGCTGGTGGTGATGGGACTGATCAGTGTGGAGCTGGTGGTGATGGGACTGATCAGTGTGGAGCTGGTGGTGATGGGACTGATCAGTGTGGAGCTGGAGATGATGGGACTGATCAGTGTGGAGCTGGTGGTGATGGGACTGATCAGTGTGGAGCTGGTGGTGATGGGACTGATCAGTGTGGAGCTGGAGGTGATGGGACTGATCAGTGTGGAGCTGGTGGTGATGGGACTGATCAGTGTGGAGCTGGTGGTGATGGGACTGATCAGTGTGGAGTTGGTGGTGATGGGACTGATCAGTGTGGAGCTGGTGGTGATGGGACTGATCAGTGTGGAGCTGGTGGTGATGGGACTGATCAGTGTGGAGCTGGTGGTGATGGGACTGATCAGTGCAGAGCTGGAGGTGATGGGACTGATCAGTGTGGAGTTGGTGGTGATGGGACTGATCAGTGTGGAGCTGGTGGTGAAGGGACTGATCAGTGCGGAGCTGGTGGTGATGGGACTGATCAGTGTGGAGTTGGTGGTGATGGGACTGATCAGTGTGGAGCTGGTGGTGATGGGACTGATCAGTGCAGAGCTGGAGGTGATGGGACTGATCAGTGTGGAGTTGGTGGTGATGGGACTGATCAGTGTGGAGCTGGTGGTGATGGGACTGATCAGTGCAGAGCTGGAGGTGATGGGACTGATCAGTGTGGAGTTGGTGGTGATGGGACTGATCAGTGTGGAGCTGGTGGTGAAGGGACTGATCAGTGCGGAGCTGGTGGTGATGGGACTGATCAGTGTGGAGCTGGTGGTGATGGGACTGATCAGTGTGGAGTTGGTGGTGATGGGACTGATCAGTGTGGAGCTGGTGGTGATGGGACTGATCAGTGTGGAGCTGGTGGTGATGGGACTGATCAGTGTGGAGCTGGTGGTGATGGGACTGATCAGTGCAGAGCTGGAGGTGATGGGACTGATCAGTGTGGAGTTGGTGGTGATGGGACTGATCAGTGTGGAGCTGGTGGTGAAGGGACTGATCAGTGCGGAGCTGGTGGTGATGGGACTGATCAGTGTGGAGTTGGTGGTGATGGTGTCAAGGTGAAAATATATTTTCTTATATAACTTTTATATTTTTATACTGTGAAACAATAAGTTTTTCCTAATTGCTTGCTAATGCAAATGTAACTGTATTAAAGATGGCTGCCAGTGTTCACTTTCACTTAAATTCAGTGTCTAAAGAGTTAAGTTAAGTTTCATTTCTCCTAAAAAAGATAACTCAGGAATGTGAAGAAGAAGTAACCATCGGGAGACGTTTTGACGAATCAGAGAGAGACTGGACACTAGATGTATACTGCATAAACCCCGCCTAATGCACGCCTTCCCCTAACACTCAATATAGTATTGTGTATTTGTAAATAAAAGCCAGTTGTTGTACTGCTCCTGACAGGTGTGGATGCAGGACATTAGCTAAGACTGAATCAGCTGCATGTCTGAGTCATTCTTAATCGGTACCAGATGTTTTGCGCTCGCACAATGATTTGGAATGACTGGTGAATGAGGATTCATTGTCGTTTACGACCCCGACAATTGGACTGATCAGTGTGGAGTTGGTGGTGATGGGACTGATCAGTGTGGAGCTGGTGGTGATGGGACTGATCAGTGCAGAGCTGGAGGTGATGGGACTGATCAGTGTGGAGCTGGTGGTGATGGGACTGATCAGTGTGGAGCTGGTGGTGATGGGACTGATCAGTGTGGAGCTGGTGGTGATGGGACTGATCAGTGCAGAGCTGGAGGTGATGGGACTGATCAGTGTGGAGTTGGTGGTGATGGGACTGATCAGTGTGGAGCTGGTGGTGAAGGGACTGATCAGTGCGGAGCTGGTGGTGATGGGACTGATCAGTGCAGAGCTGGAGGTGATGGGACTGATCAGTGTGGAGCTGGTGGTGATGGGACTGATCAGTGTGGAGCTGGTGGTGATGGGACTGATCAGTGCAGAGCTGGAGGTGATGGGACTGATCAGTGTGGAGTTGGTGGTGATGGGACTGATCAGTGTGGAGCTGGTGGTGATGGGACTGATCAGTGCGGAGCTGGTGGTGATGGGACTGATCAGTGCAGAGCTGGAGGTGATGGGACTGATCAGTGTGGAGTTGGTGGTGATGGGACTGATCAGTGTGGAGCTGGTGGTGAAGGGACTGATCAGTGTGGAGCTGGTGGTGATGGGACTGATCAGTGTGGAGCTGGTGGTGATGGGACTGATCAGTGTGGAGCTGGTGGTGATGGGACTGATCAGTGTGGAGCTGGAGATTATGGGACTGATCAGTGTGGAGCTGGTGGTGATGGGACTGATGCTGGTGGTGATGGGACTGATCAGTGTGGAGCTGGTGGTGATGGGACTGATCAGTGTGGAGCTGGAGGTGATGGGACTGATCAGTGTGGAGCTGGTGGTGATGGGACTGATCAGTGCAGAGCTGGAGGTGATGGGACTGATCAGTGTGGAGTTGGTGGTGATGGGACTGATCAGTGTGGAGCTGGTGGTGAAGGGACTGATCAGTGTGGAGCTGGTGGTGATGGGACTGATCAGTGTGGAGCTGGTGGTGATGGGACTGATCAGTGTGGAGCTGGTGGTGATGGGACTGATCAGTGTGGAGCTGGAGATTATGGGACTGATCAGTGTGGAGCTGGTGGTGATGGGACTGATGCTGGTGGTGATGGGACTGATCAGTGTGGAGCTGGTGGTGATGGGACTGATCAGTGTGGAGCTGGAGGTGATGGGACTGATCAGTGTGGAGCTGGTGGTGATGGGACTGATCAGTGTGGAGCTGGTGGTGATGGGACTGATGCTGGTGGTGATGGGACTGATCAGTGCGGAGCTGGTGGTGATGGGACTGATCAGTGTGGAGCTGGTGGTGATGGGACTGATCAGTGTGGAGCTGGTGATGATGGGACTGATCAGTGTGGAGCTGGTGGTGATGGGACTGATCAGAGTGGAGCTGGTGGTGATGGGACTGATCAGTGTGGAGCTGGTGGTGATGGGACTGATCAGTGTGGAGCTGGTGGTGATGGGACTGATCAGTGTGGAGCTGGTGATGATGGGACTGATCAGTGTGGAGCTGGTGGTGATGGGACTGATCAGAGTGGAGCTGGTGGTGATGGGACTGATCAGTGTGGAGCTGGTGGTGATGGGACTGATCAGTGTGGAGCTGGTGGTGATGGGACTGATCAGTGTGGAGCTGGTGGTGATGGGACTGATCAGTGTGGAGCTGGTGGTGATGGGACTGATCAGTGTGGAGCTGGTGATGATGGGACTGATCAGTGTGGAGCTGGTGGTGATGGGACTGATCAGTGTGGAGCTGGTGGTGATGGGACTGATCAGTGTGGAGCTGGTGGTGATGGGACTGATCAGTGTGGAGCTGGTGGTGATGGGACTGATCAGAGTGGAGCTGGTGGTGATGGGACTGATCAGTGTGGAGCTGGTGGTGATGGGACTGATCAGTGTGGAGCTGGTGGTGATGGGACTGATCAGTGTGGAGCTGGTGGTGATGGGACTGATCAGTGTGGATCTGGTGGTGATGGGACTGATCAGTGTGGAGCTGGTGGTGATGGGACTGATCAGTGCAGAGCTGGTGGTGATGGGACTGATCAGTGTGGAGCTGGTGGTGATGGGACTGATCAGTGTGGAGCTAGAGATGATGGGACTGATCAGTGCGGAGCTGGTGGTGATGGGACTGATCAGTGCAGAGCTGGTGGTGATGGGACTGATCAGTGTGGAGCTGGTGGTGATGGGACTGATCAGTGTGGAGCTGGAGATGATGGGACTGATCAGTGTGGAGCTGGTGGTGATGGGACTGATCAGTGCGGAGCTGGTGGTGATGGGACTGATCAGTGTGGAGCTGGAGATGATGGGACTGATCAGTGTGGAGCTGGAGATGATGGGACTGATCAGTGTGGAGCTGGTGGTGATGGGACTGATCAGTGCGGAGCTGGTGGTGATGGGACTGATCAGTGCAGAGCTGGTGGTGATGGGACTGATCAGTGTGGAGCTGGTGGTGATGGGACTGATCAGTGTGGAGCTGGTGATGATGGGACTGATCAGTGTGGAGCTGGTGGTGATGGGACTGATCAGTGTGGAGCTGGTGGTGATTGGACTGATCAGTGTGGAGCTGGTGGTGATGGGACTGATCAGTGTGGAGCTGGTGGTGATGGGACTGATCAGTGTGGAGCTGGTGGTGATGGGACTGATCAGTGTGGAGCTGGAGATGATGGGACTGATCAGTGTGGAGCTGGTGATGACGGGACTGATCAGTGCAGAGCTGGTGGTGATGGGACTGATCAGTGTGGAGCTGGTGGTGATGGGACTGATCAGTGTGGAGCTGGAGATGATGGGACTGATCAGTGTGGAGCTGGTGATGACGGGACTGATCAGTGCGGAGCTGGTGGTGATGGGACTGATCAGTGCGGAGCTGGTGGTGATGGGACTGATCAGTGTGGAGCTGGTGGTGATGGGACTGATCAGTGTGGAGCTGGTGGTGATGGGACTGATCAGTGTGGAGCTGGTGGTGATGGGACTGATCAGTGTGGAGCTGGTGGTGATGGGACTGATCAGTGTGGAGCTGGTGGTGATGGGACTGATCAGTGTGGAGCTGGAGATGATGGGACTGATCAGTGCGGAGCTGGTGGTGATGGGACTGATCAGTGCAGAGCTGGTGGTGATGGGACTGATCAGTGTGGAGCTGGTGGTGATGGGACTGATCAGTGCGGAGCTGGTGGTGATGGGACGGATCAGTGTGGAGCTGGAGATGATGGGACTGATCAGTGTGGAGCTGGAGATGATGGGACTGATCAGTGTGGAGCTGGTGGTGATGGGACTGATCAGTGCGGAGCTGGTGGTGATGGGACTGATCAGTGCAGAGCTGGTGGTGATGGGACTGATCAGTGTGGAGCTGGTGGTGATGGGACTGATCAGTGTGGAGCTGGAGATGATGGGACTGATCAGTGTGGAGCTGGAGATGATGGGACTAATCAGTGTGGAGCTGGTGGTGATGGGACTGATCAGTGCGGAGCTGGTGGTGATGGGACTGATCAGTGCGGAGCCGGTGGTGATGGGACTGATCAGTGTGGAGCTGGAGTTGATGGGACTGATCAGTGCGGAGCTGGTGGTGATGGGACTGATCAGTGCGGAGCTGGTGGTGATGGGACTGATCAGTGTGGAGCTGGTGGTGATGGGACTGATCAGTGTGGAGCTGGTGGTGATGGGACTGATGCTGGTGGTGATGGGACTGATGAGTGTGGAGCTGGTGGTGAAGGGACTGATCAGTGCAGAGCTGGTGGTGATGGGACTGATCAGTGTGGAGCTTGTGGTGATGGGACTGATCAGTTTGGAGCTGGTGGTGATGGGACTGATCAGTGCGGAGCTAGTGGTGATGGGACTGATCAGTGCGGAGCTGGTGGTGATGGGACTGATCAGTGTGGAGCTGGTGGTGATGGGACTGATCAGTGTGGAGCTGGTGGTGAAGGGACTGATCAGTGTGGAGCTTGTGGTGATGGGACTGATCAGTTTGGAGCTGGTGGTGATGGGACTGATCAGTGCGGAGCTGGTGGTGATGGGACTGATCAGTGCGGAGCTGGTGGTGATGGGACTGATCAGTGTGGAGCTGGTGGTGATGGGACTGATCAGTGTGGAGCTGGTGGTGATGGGACTGATGAGTGTGGAGTTGGAGATGAAGGGACTGATCAGTGTGGAGCTGGTGGTGATGGGACTGATCAGTGCGGAGCTGGTGGTGATGGGACTGATCAGTGTGGAGCTTGTGGTGATGGCACTGATCAGTTTGGAGCTGGTGGTGATGGGACTGATCAGTGTGCAACTGGTGGTGATGGGACTGATCAGTGTGGAGCTGGTGGTGATGGGACTGATGCTGGTGGTGATGGGACTGATGAGTGTGGAGCTGGTGGTGAAGGGACTGATCAGTGCAGAGCTGGTGGTGATGGGACTGATCAGTGTGGAGCTTGTGGTGATGGGACTGATCAGTTTGGAGCTGGTGGTGATGGGACTGATCAGTGTGGAGCTGGTGGTGATGGGACTGATGCTGGTGGTGATGGGACTGATGAGTGTGGAGTTGGAGATGAAGGGACTGATCAGTGTGGAGCTGGTGGTGATGGGACTGATCAGTGTGGATTTGGAGATGAAGGGACTGATCATTGTGGAGCTATTGGTGATGGGACTGATCAGTGTGGATCTGGAGGTGATGGGACTGATCAGTGTGGAGCAGGTGGTGATGGGACTGATCAGTGTGGAGCTGGTGGTGATGGGACTGATCAGTGTGGAGCTGGAGGTGATGGGACTGATCAGTGTGGAGCTGGTGGTGATGGGACTGATCAGTGTGGAGCTGGTGATGATGGGACTGATGCTGGTGGTGATGGGACTGATCAGTGTGGAGCTGGTGGTGATGGGACTGATCAGTGTGGAGCTGGTGGTGATGGGACTTATGCTGGTAGTGATGGGACTGCTCAGTGTGGAGCTGGTGGTGATGGGACTGATCAGTGTGGAGCTGGAGGTAATGGGACTGATCAGTGTTGAGCTGGTGGTGATGGGACTGATCAGTGTGGAGCTGGAGGTGATGGGACTTATTAGTGTGGAGCTGGTGGTGATGGGACTGATCAGTGCGAAGCTGGTGGTGATGGGACTAATCAGTGTGGAGATGGTGGTGATGGGACTGATCAGTGTGGAGCTGGTGGTGATGGGACTGATCAGTGTGAAGCTGGTGATAATGGGACTGATGAGTGCGGAGCTGCTGGTGATGGGACTGATCAGTGCAGAGCTGGTGGTGATGGGACTGATCAGTGCGGAGCTGGTGGTGATGGGACTGAACAGTGTGGAGCTGGTGGTGATGGGACTGATCAGTGCGGAGCTGGTGGTGATGGGACTGATCAGTGTGGAGCTGGTGGTGATGGGACTGATCAGTGCGGAGCTGATGGTGATGGGACTGATCAGTGTGGAGCTGGTGGTGATGGAACTGATCAGTGCGGAGCTGGTGGTGATGGGACTGATCAGTGTGGAGCTGGTGTTGATTGGACTGATCAGTGTGGAGCTGGTGGTGATGGGACTGATCAGTGTGGAGCTGGTGGTGATGGGACTGATCAGTGTGGAGCTGGTGTTGATTGGACTGATCAGTGTGGAGCTGGTGGTGATGGGACTGATCAGTGTGCAGCTGGTGGTGATGGGACTGATCAGTGTGGAGCTGGAGGTGATGGGACTGATCAGTGTGGAGGTGGATGTGATGGGACTGATCAGTGGGAAGCTCGTCGTGATGGGACTGATCAGTGCAGAGCTGGTGGTGATGGGACTGATCAGTGCGGAGCCGGTGGTGATGGGACTGATCAGTGTGGAACTGGTGGTGATGGGACTGATCAGTGTGGAGCTGGTGGTGATGGGACTGATCAGTGCGGAGCTGGTGGTGATGGGACTGATCAGTGCGGAGCCGGTGGTGATGGGACTGATCAGTGTGGAACTGGTGGTGATGGGACTGATCAGTGTGGAGCTGGTGGTGATGGGACTGATCAGTGCGGAGCTGGTGGTAATGGTGTTAGAATCTATTTTGTTTTGACCATCCACCATCTTGTTGTGGTTTTCAGGCTGCTGGTCTTTTTCCTCTGGTGCTGGGTTTGTCTTAGGTCAGGTTATTGTATCACCCTTTATTACCCAGCACGTGCCTCCCAGTCCTTGCTGTACAACAGTGTGAAACCGCTAGTGTTCTGGCTCGGTGCCCTGTTAGCTTTCTGTGTATTATATCGTGCAGTTCTGGGATCTTTAGTCCTGCCAGTTTTGTTTTTGGTTTGCC
This sequence comes from Dendrobates tinctorius, assembly GCF_039654945.1. NCBI lineage: Eukaryota > Metazoa > Chordata > Amphibia > Anura > Dendrobatidae > Dendrobates > Dendrobates tinctorius. The sequence continues at coordinate 4,297,055 of NW_027361918.1, read as the reverse complement.
ATTCGTTTCTGCAGCTTCCTCTATTTTCCTACTAGGAGGTTATCTGTTTTTTGTTCCCAGTCCCTAGATCATTCAGGGATACTTTTCCCCCCTACCTGTAGGTCTTCGTTTGAGATTAGCCTAGGAAACGTTGGTCGATCTATTCACAAGGAATAGGTCGCCCACTCGATCATAGGGTTTCAGCCTAGTCCTAATACAGGGTCAGCTTTCCACCTTCTACCCTAGTCCTGAGTTGCAGATCCGTTACAGATAGGACTGATAAGTGTGGAGCTGGTGATGATGGGACAGATCAGTGTGGAGCTGGTGGTGATGGGACTGATCAGTGTGGAGTTTGAGGTGATGGGACTGATCAGTGTGGAGCTGGAGGTTATTATAAAGTTATTAAAGGCTCAGGATAATTGTCTGCAGTCACTCTGAGACTACAGACCGCAAAATTATGATGGGGTGCGCCTGCCGTCATGAGACCCCAAGACCAGGCGGTCATGCGACCATGTTTGCTATTTGCCCTTTTCGATTAGATTAGTTTGACTTCACTAAATAGAAGATTATTGGGAGAAGTCGAAAGAGTCATCACACAACCCCCTGCTCCCATCAGCGATGCTGGGGCTTACTACTGTATATAGGGGGACTAAGTTAAATATTAAGTGGGCATTTAAGAATCATTATTATTTATAGGGCCACCAGTAGGGTGACTACCGGGTGGCAGACTTTGCTGAGGCGGCTTTCAGTCAGTGCTGGGGTGAGGTTACAGCCGCCACTCTCTAAACACAGAGCTGTGACTGAAACCGTGCCAGCGCAACCCGTATGACAGGAAGAGCGAGGCTGCCGGGAGGACTAAAGTTAATTTCCTCCCGGCAGAGGGGTTCTCAGTGTAGGCGCCGCACGGTGTCAGAAAGCTATTAACTATTATACTGTGTATTGGAGGAGCAGTGGGGACATCATTATATGCACAGGAGACCTCTGGGGACGTCATACTGTATGTACGGGAGCTGTGTGATCATCATAATATGTATAGGGGAGCTGTGGGATCATCATGTGTTGTAGAGCGGAGCTGTGGGATCATCATACTGTGTATATCCCTGGTATGCATTGCTTATCCAACCTTTTGTATCCATAATGTATTTCATTACTCTTCTGTCTTCCATGCTTACCTCTGAGTGGGCAGTCCCTCCCCCACTTTTTATCACCTTTGGTTAACTCTGAGCATGTGGGCCACACACACGCCCACATCCCCTCTCACAGCTGATCCCTCTCAGTCTCAGATATATTCAGGACCATGCGTCTGCCCAGACGCAGTCTGCCCAGGGTTCTTTCAAATTCCATCTTTCAAATTACAGATTTCTAATTACACTACTCTGAATTAGACTAGAATTGGACTGGAATTTGACTATAAGGTAACAGAATAGATAACCACAACAATGTTTCAGTTTCTCTTCACTTTCTCCCCCATACTACTTACTTTCATCCTATCTCCTGTAATCCCACCACCTAGTAAGGAACTAGTCATTTTCCCCTCCATCCTCCCCAGCCATCTCACCTTCTCCTCAGAACTGTTCCTCCACATACAATCCTTTTTCTCCAGACACACACGGCCACATCATGTCTTATCCTGCTCCCACCTTCTAACGCTCTGTCTCTTACTCCTTATTGCTGGCGACGTTTCCTCACATCCTGGCCCTCCCCGACACATTCCAACACTCATTTCTAACACCCTGCCACGATCCTCTACACGTTTTTGCAATGATGATAACCTCATACCCATTCATCCAGCCCCCACCCCTCCAGTCCCCCTACCTGGAGCTCTATGGAACACACGCTCAGTCTCCAATAAACTGTCGCTTATCCATGACCTCTTCATCACCAACAAACTCTCCTTCCTTGGTATCACTGAAACCTGGCTCACTCCCTCTGACTCAGTCTCTCCAGCTGCACTCTCTTATGGCGAATTCCATCTTTCCCACACCCCTCGCCCCAGCAACAAACGTCGTGGAGGAGTTGGCCTGCTTCTCTCCAATACCAACTCCTTTACCCCAATTCCTCCACCACCCTCCGCTACTCTTTCCTCGTTTGAGATGCACGCCATCCGAATCTATTCCCTGTTATGCTGAGTCACCGTAGGAGGCAAAAACAGAAATGCAAGCTAAGTCCAGAAAACCAGAGAGGTTGGCAGCTATCGGATTGCAGACCCCTGAACCTATCAACACAACTAGCAGTAGCCGTGGGGGGTTCCTACGATGCCCTAGACCCCTCGATCACAGCCGGAGGACTAGATAGCCTAAATACAGAAAGGGAAATCTAAACTGCCCCAGAGCAGACCCCAAGGCAAAAGGCAGCCCCCCACATATAATGACGGTGAAGCAAGAAGAAAAAACACAACACAGACAGAAAGATAGACTGAGCAAAGACGGGGCCCAAGCTAACTAGATAGGAAAGGACAGGAAGGCTGCTGTCTGCAATCCGTGAAAAACCCTATGAAAATAAGAGCCAACAGACTGACAGTGAAAAAGGCCCTGAAGACGCTAGGCTTCAAAAAGACTATGTCAGTACTCAGGAATATTCTGAAGACAGAGCAACCGGCAAAAGGAGATTCAGCTCACCCCAGCAGGGAATGGCAGAATCCAGAAAAGCAAGGCAAACAAAAAACAAAACACAAATGCAAAAAGGCAAAGCAGAAAATTTAGCTTTAGAGGAGCAAGAATCAGACTGGTGTCCTAGAAGTCCACAGAGAAATCACCCGCAGGGCAGAAGGGCGTCGGCAGCCTTATATCCAGTCAGTGACTCCACTCAGCCAGTCATCATCATTAGGCTCAGGTGCCTGATAATCAGGCTCATTACCTTCCTTTACCAGAATAGGGAGTTCACCAGACCTCAGTGACGAAGGGGGAAAATGAACTCACAACAGTACCTCCCCCTTGAGGAGGGGTCACCGAACCCTCAACCATGCCACCAGGGCGATCAGGGTGAGCCCGATGAAAGGCACGCACCAATATTTTGGCATGAATATCAGAGGCAGAGACCCAGGAATTATCCTCCTGACCATAACCCTTCCACTTAACCAAATACTGGAGTCTCCGTCTAGCCAGACGGGAATCCAGTATTTTCTCTACCTCATATTCCATGTTACCTTCAACCAACACAGGGTCAGGAGGTGACACCATAGGAACATCTGGTTCAACAAACCTCTTCAACAAGGACTTATGGAACACATTATGGATTTTAAATGTGACAGGAAGAGCCAAACGAAAAGAGACCGGATTAATAATCTCCAAAATCTTGTAAGGTCCAATAAATCTAGGCTTAAACTTAGGAGAAGCCACCTTCATAGCAATATTTTTTGATGATAACCACACCATATCACCAATCTTAAACTGGGGACCAATGGTCCTATGTCGATTGGAAAACCGCTGGGCCTTTTCCTGGGAGAGAGATAACTTATCCACCACTTGGTCCCAGATCTGGTGCATTCTCTCCACCACTCTGTCAACACCTGGGCAGGCAGAAGGCTCCACCTGCCCTGAAGAAAATCGAGGGTGAAACCCAAAGTTACAAAAAAAAGGTGACATTAAAGTGGCAGAACTAGCTCTATTATATAAAGCAAATTCGGCCAAGGGCAAAAATGAAACCGAATCATCCTGATCAGCGGAAATAAAACATCTCAAATACGACTCCAAGGTCTGGTTTGTTCTCTCTGTCTGCCCATTGGTCTGAGGGTGAAAAGCAGAGGAGAAGGACAACTGAATTCCCAACTTGGAACAGAAAGTCCTCCAAAATCTAGACACAAACTGAACTCCTCTGTCAGATACAATGTTCTCAGGAATCCCGTGCAAGCGAACCACCTGTTTCAAAAACAGGGGCACCAACTCAGAGGAAGACGGCAACTTAGGGAGTGGTACAAGATGAACCATCTTAGAGAACCTATCACAAATCACCCAAATAACAGTCATACTTTGAGAGACCGGCATATCAGAGATGAAATCCATTGAAATATGGGTCCATGGCCTCCTGGGGACAGGCAAAGGCATCAACAACCCACTAGAGCGAGAACAAGATTTAGACCGGGAGCAAGTCCCACAGGACTGCACAAAATTCCTGACATCATGAGACAAGGTGGGCCACCAAAAAGAGCGACTCACCAGATCTCTAGTACCAAAAATACCTGGATGACCAGCCAATGCAGAGCAATGAACTTCAGACATCACTCTCTTCTTCCACTGGTCAGGAACATACAACTTCCCACTGGGACAATGCTCATATTTGTCCTCCTGGAATTCTTGCAGAGCAAGTCTCAAATCGGGCGAGATGGCAGAAAGAACTACCCCTTCGCCTAAGATGGTAGCAGGCTTGGTCACCACAGGAGAATCAGCAAAGAAGCTCCTAGAGAGGGCGTCTGCCTTGACATTCTTAGTTCCAGGAAGAAAAGAGACCACAAAATCAAAACGTGTAAAAAACAAGGCCCACCTAGCCTGTCTAGGGTTCAAGCGTTTAGCCGACTCTAGATAAATCAAATTCTTGTGGTCAGTGAGGACCACAACTTGATGTTTAGCTCCCTCCAACCAATGTCTCCACTCCTCAAATGCCCATTTCATGGCCAACAGTTCCCGATTCCCCACATCATAGTTACGTTCAGATGGAGAGAACTTTCGGGAAAAGAAAGCACAGGGATTCATTTTATATGTTAGAGGATCCTTTTGGGACAAAACAGCTCCTGCACCAATCTCAGAAGCATCCACCTCTTCCTGGAACGGGAGTGAGACATCAGGTTGCCGCAAAACCGGAGCGGAGGTAAATCTTCGCTTCAGCTCCTGAAAGGAAGCAACAGCCTCCGGAGACCAATTCAACACATCAGCACCCTTCTTAGTCAGATCAGTCAATAGCTTGGCAATACTAGAAAATTTTGCTATAAATTTCCGATAAAAATTAGCAAAACCCAAAAACTTCTGGAGGGCCTTCAAAGAAGTGGGCTGAACCCAATCATAAATGGCCTGTACCTTGGCCGGATCCATTTCAATAGTTGACGGAGACAAAATAAATCCCAAAAATGAAATCCTCTGTACTCCAAAAAGGCATTTCGATCCTTTGACATACAGGGAATTCTCCCTCAAGATCCGGAACACAGTCCGAATATGCTCCACATGAGAATCCCAATCCTTGGAGAAGATCAAAATATCATCCAGATAGATAATCAAAAATTTATCGACAAAGTCTCGGAAAATATCGTTCATGAAGCACTGGAAGACAGAAGGGGCATTAGTGAGCCCAAAAGGCATCACCAGGTACTCAAAATGTCCCTCCGGAGTATTAAACGCCATCTTCCATTCATCCCCCTGCTTAATGCGGATAAGATTATACGCCCCCCTGAGGTCAAGCTTGGTAAACCAGCAAGCACCTCTAACTCTAGAGAATAGATCCGAAACCAGGGGTAACGGATACTGATATTTAATAGTAATTTTGTTGAGGGCACGATAATCAATACAAGGCCTTAAAGAACCATCCTTTTTGGCCACAAAAAAAAAACGGCACCTAAGGGTGACGAGGATGGTCTAATATGACCTTTCTCCAACGCCTCCTTAATATAGGACCGCATAGCCTCGTGCTCGGGTACAGATAAATTGAAGAGCCGACCCTTGGGAAATTTACACCCCGGGCTCAGTTCAATTGCACAGTCATAACTCCTATGAGGAGGCAAGGACGCAGACTCATTCTCACTAAATACATCATAAAAGTCCGCCAAATAGTCAGGAACATAATGCGACTGAGGAGAGGTGGAAAAAAACGGAGCTTCACTAAAGGCACACCGACAACCCCAACTCACCACAGACACAGATTTCCAATCCAAAACTGGATTATGAATTTGCAACCAGGGAAACCCCAGAACAACGGCATCATGCAGACCATGCAACACCAAAAATCTGCAATTTTCTTGATGGTCTGGGGCGACCCGCATGACCACCTGGGTCCAAAACTGAGGTTTATTTTTCGCCAAAGGAGTAGCATCAATCCCCCTCAAAGGGATAGGCGTCTGCAGAGGTGTCATCGGAAATCCACAACGTTTAGCAAAATCCAAGTCCATTAGGTTTAGCGCTGCTCCCGAATCCACAAAAGCCTTGGCGGAAAATGTGGACAGGGAGCAGATCAGAGTAATTGCTAGAAGAAACTTAGATTGAACACCACCAACAGAAAACGTGTGTGCAAAGCGTTTCTCTCGTTTTGGACAAACAGAAATAATATGCGAGGCATCTCCACAGAAAAAGCACAGCTTATTACGCCTTCTGAACTCCTGACGTTGCGCCTTAGACAAAACTCTATCACATTGCATAGGTTCAGACGTCTGTTCAACCGGTGGCAACACCTCTCGTGCAATCCTGCGTTCACGTAAACGCCGGATCAACCTGAATGGCTAATGACATAGAATCGTCCAGACCAGAGGGAACAGGAAATCCCACCATAGTATCTTTTACAGCTTCTGACAAACCCTTCCGAAAGAGAGCAGCCAAGGCATTATCATTTCAGGTAGTAAGGACCGCCCACTTTCGGAACTTTTGACAGTACAACTCTGCAGAATCTCGACCCTGGTTCAATTCCAACAGGGTCTTTTCAGCCTGATCAACAGCATTAGGTTCGTCATACAACAACCCCAAGGCTTGAAAGAATGCGTTCACATTAGTCAGAATAGGATCATCTGGTTTCAAAGAAAACGCCCAATCCTGGGGATCGCCACGCAGCAAAGAGATGACAATTTTAACCTGCTGCGCGGACTTCCCTGATGAGTTAGGCTTCAAGGCAAAAAATAATTTACAATTATTTTTGAAACTCAAAAATTTAGATCGAACCCCAAAAAATACATCAGGTATAGGGATCTTTGGTTCAACAGCATGTGAACGAGCAAGGTAGGCGGAAATTCCCCGCACTTCCGCAGCGAGCTGCTCCACACGATCAGACAATTGTTTTATCTCCATTGAGAGAAAAAAAAAATTCCCCCTACGGCCTCAGAGATAGAGGAAAGAATATAGGCACACTCTTTTTTTCTTTTTTTTTAAACACAATTCTTTCCTGCTATTGAGTACCCTAGGATCTGCGGTATGGCGGGTGATTCTGTTATGATTGAGTCACTATAGGAGGCAAAAACAGAAATGCAAGCTAAGTCCAGAAAACCAGAGAGGTTGGCAGCTATCGGATTGCAGACCCCTGAACCTATCAACACAACTAGCAGTAGCCGTGGGGGGTTCCTACGATGCCCTAGACCCCTCGATCATAGCCGGAGGACTAGATAGCCTAAAGACAGAAAGGTAAATCTAAACTGCTCCAGAGCAGACCCCAAAGCAAAAGGCAGCCCCCCACATATAATGACGGTGAAGCAAGAAGAAAAAACACAACACAGACAGAAAGATAGACTGAGCAAAGACGCGGCCCAAGCTAACTAGATAGGAAAGGACAGGAAGGCTGCTGTGTGCAATCCGTGAAAAACCCTATGAAAATAAGAGCCAACAGACTGATAGTGAAAAAGGCCCTGAAGACGCTAGGCTTCAAAAAGACTATGTCAGTACTCAGGAAAATTCTGAAGACAGAGCAACCGGCAAAAGGAGATTCAGCTCACCCCAGCAGGGAATGGCAGAATCCAGAAAAGCAAGGCAAACAAAAAACAAAACACAAATGCAAAAAGGCAAAGCAGAAAACTTAGCTTTAGAGGAGCAAGAATCAGACTGGTGTCCTAGAAGTCCACAGAGAAATCACCCGCAGGGCAGAAGGGCGTCGGCAGCCTTATATCCAGTCAGTGACTCCACTCAGCCAGTCATCATCATTAGGCTCAGGTGCCTGATAATCAGGCTCATTACCTTCCTTTACCAGAATAGGGAGTTCACCAGACCTCAGTGACGAAGGGGAAAATGAGCTCACAACAATTCCCCCTCCAACCTCCAACTGGCTGTCATCTACCCCCCCCCCCCAGAACTAGCCATCTCCACCTTTCTCGATCACTTCACCACTTGGCTACTTCATTTCCTCTCTGCTGACATCCCCTCCATCATCATGGGTGACTTCAACGTCCCCATCGATGCTTCCACCCCAGCTGCCTCCAAACTTTTATCGCTCACTGCCTCCTTTGGCCTCACTCAATGGTCCTCCTCGGCCACTCACAAAGATAGTCCTTATCTTCACCTGCCTCTGCTCCCTTACTAATCTCACTAACTCACCCCTCCCCCTGTCTAACCACAACCTACTGACATTCTCTTCCCTCTCCTCTCCTAGTGCGCAGCCCCACTCTACAAAGGCTAGCTTCACATTTGCATCTTTGTGCGCAAGCGCATACACATGCAAAAACGCATGCAAATGCATTCAAATGCAGCGTTTTTATACGCATCAGCATACTAATTACAGCAAAAACGCAGCGTTTGCATGCGTTTTTGCATGCGTTTTCGTTTTTATGTGCATGCGTTCTCTAGGTGTCACATTTCACAGGAGGAAAGTCCTTGAAACAGACTCCACCAATGGGACACCAGTGGGCGTGTCATGGGAACTCTTTATATAGACCCTGTTACAGCTCAATTCTTCAGATTTTGCTGCTGTTTCCTGTGTCACCATGGATCTGCGTTGGGAGAGTTTTCGCTTCACCTTGGATCTGGACAGCGCGCTAGCTCAGGCTTTTGCTTGCCAGCAACAAAGGGAGAGAGAGAGACAGTGAAGACGGCAGCGGGGGCGTTTGTGGATACATCCGATTATTGAATTCCGTGAGAGCCGTGGAGCGTACCACACCCTCTTCAGCGATCTCCAGGGAAACCCAGAGAAATTTATTGACTATACCCGGATGTCCCAAGAAAGCTTCATGTATTTGCTTGGTCGTGTTTAAGGAGCCATCCGGAGACAGGACACACAGCTCCTTCGTGCAATTCCTCCGGAGGAACGGCTCCTGGTCACATTACGGTACATAATATTTAAAAACGAATGCCTGCATAATTGTTTTTGTTCTGCCATGTACTAATCCAAGCCTGCATAATTATTGTTCTGCCATGTAGTAAGCAAAAGCCTGCAGAATTATTGTTATACCATGTACTAATATTTTTTTCATTTCAGTGTTTTGCAAAACCCTGGACATAAATATTAATTTTTGTTCTTTCTCTGTTTGGCAGATTCCTGGCTACTGGAGAGACCCTATCATCACTACACTTCCAGTACCGGCTTGGAATCTCCACCTTGTTGGGAATAGTTGCTGACACCTGCCGGGCTTTGTGGGACGTTCTCTGTCCAGAATTTATGCCCCTGCCCACCGTGGAAAAGTGGATTGAAATAGCTGAACAATTCTTGACAGTCTGCAATTTCCCCAACTGTTTGGGAGCCGTGGATGGGAAAAACATCAGGATAACCATACCTGCAAGAAGTGGATCAGAGTACTATAACTATAAAAAGTACTTTTCTACAATACTCATGGCCATTGCGGAAGCAGACTGTCGGTTTGTTGCGGTAGACATTGGGGCATTTGGCCGAGGCAATGACTCTCAGACTTTTAAGAACTCGGACATGGGCCGTAGGTTGTATGGCAACCATTTTAATTTCCCCCTGCCACAGTCTCTTCCCCACACTGAAGATCCGCCACTGCCATCTGTAATGGTTGGAGATGAGGCCTTTCAAATGTGCCAAAACATGCTGAAACCCTACTCCAGCCGGGACTTGGACCACAAGAGAAAAATATCTAATTACAGACTCACAAGGGCATGAAGAACTGCAGAGTGTGCCTTTGGGATTCTTGTGTCCAGATGGCGCATTCTCGGCACAGCCTTTAATCTTAAACTGGAAACAGTGGATAAGGTGCTGAAAGCGTTTGTGGTTCTTCACAATTTTGTTATGGCTAAAGAGCGCCCTAACATTGAACTAGATGAACCAGCTGCCAACCCATTGCCTGATTTCACTCAGCACCCTCTCAGGTCATCAGTTGAAGTTGGCCAAATGAGGGAACAATTTGCGGCCTACTTTATCTCTGATGTAGGACGTGTGGCATGGCAAGATCAAATGGTGTAAAATTGTTGTGTATGTAAATAAAAAACCTGTTTTGATATCTGTACCGAGTGCACTCTGTCTTTATACACTACAATACAATAATCACCTGCTCAGGTGTCCAGTGAATTCAGGATGCTGTGTTTTGTGCATCCTGACTTTACTAGGAGTCCTGACCAGGTGAGTCTAGATATTAAAGTTGTATGACCTTCATCATCTCTCCAGTCTGTGTTCAATAAGGCAGATTGCAGCAATGGTGGAGATAATACAACTAATATTTGTATCACCAGACCTGATGTTACAAATAGTGATTTTGGGATGCACTAGCTTCCTTCACTCTTTATGACACCTGACCATGTGACTATAAATATTAGTTGTAGTATCTCCACTGTCGCTTCAGGATGAAGACTGGCGAGATGATAAAGTTTATACAACTTCTACAATCCCCTGGTCTGGTGTCATGCTGAAGTAAGGATGCCCAAAAAACCGCATCATGACTTCAGAATTTTATGACACCTCGGCAGGTGAATACACATATGAGTTAACCTCCAGCATCTTTCTAGTCTGCGTGCAATAGATAATGCAGACTGAAGCGACGCTGCAGATGACAACTCATAGGTATACTCACCAGGCCACGTGTGCTAAATAGTTATGATACCAGGCCAGGGTATTGTAGATATGACGTGTATTTTCTCCATCATCTCTTAAGTCTATTCATCACAGACTGAATAGATGATGTAGTTAATTACAAGGTATATCTAGAATCTCCTGTCCTTGTGTCACAAAGAGTGAAATGATGATGGCCAAAACACACCATCATCAATTCACTCTTTATGATACCTGGCAAGGTGAGACTAGATATGCCTTGCACTCACCACCATCCTCTATTCAGTCTGACCAATATTAGCAGACTGAAGAGACTGGTGGTGAAAATACAAGTCATATATTTGTGTTTTTGACAACACATAGCTCCAGGATTGACACAAGAAACGTGTCAGTACTCAAGCTATGTGGTGGCAAAAACTCAAAGTGTACGGCGCAGTGTGTGTAGGCGGCGAAAGACACAATAAACCAAACAGTAGGGGAAAACCAAAGGACATTTATTTAAAACCACAACAAAAAAAATTACTAGGAGCGACGCGTGGGGGAAGATGATGGCAACTTGGGGGTGTGGAGGGATGAGGAATGGCTTAATAAAGGCGACAATGGGGTTCTAGGGGAAGGGGCGACAAAGTAGTGGGGGAAGAGAGCTCAGGGATGGGACTTGAGGCATGGGGCGGGTCAGACACAGTGGGAGGTGAGGGGGGAGGGAGTGTTAGTCTTTCTTTTTTGTGGCCACTTTTATGGCTTCTTCTGTGGCCCGTCGGCGTGGTGTCCTGCCTGGAGCACCTGGTGGTGGACCCCCTGGAGCTGGTAGACGTCCTTGAGCTCGGTGACCTCCTGGAGCTGGGGGACCACCTGGCAGGATCCTCTAGCTGCTGCAGCATGCTGGTGAAGGTCCTGCCAGGGTCTGTGGTGGTGAAGAACGAATGTGGGTCCCCCAGCTGCTGCTCAGTGGTGGCGGTGGTGGTGGCGGTCCATGCAGGGGTGGTGCTGGCGGTGGTGGTGGAGGTCCAAGCAGTAGCAGCGCTTGGCATGGTGGTGGCAGGGGAGTGTCCAGCTGCACTCGGCCTTGGGGTGGTGTAGTGGTGTCCGGCAAGGCTTGGAATGCAGGTGGCCGTGAAGTGGTATGCAGCAGAAGTCGGTAGTGAGGTGAAGCGAGTCAGTGGTGGCACAGTTGGAAATGCCACCACTGGCTGCTGCACGTACTGACTCTGCTGCATAGCCTGCATGTAAGCAGTGTTGCAGGCCTGCAACACATTCAGCTGGAGCTCAGGACTAAGGTGTTCCACCATGCCCCATTCGATTTGGTTAAAGAAATGGTGCGCTGGTCTGTTGAGGTCGGCTTCCAGATGGTCAAGACGACTGTCGACAGCCTGGAAGCGTGTTTCGATTAGTTTGAAACCGCTTTCCAGTTTGTCGCTCAGTGCCTTGAGGCCATTCTGAAAGACCGAGCTCAAGTGAAGGAACTCGGGCATGACGGTCCTGTCCGAGGCCTTCTGCCGCTGGCGGGAAGTGCCCGCAAAACCAGTGGCAGAGACCTGGGACATGGGAACACCTGATGGACCAGCTTCCTGGTCTCCAGCTGTCTGTGGTGCCGACCCGCAAGCTGCTTCTTGGCTGTTGGATGGCGGAGATGGGTCCGAGGCAGCTCGATGAAGGACCGCTCCAGGACCAGGTTGCAGGGTGCTGCTTCAGGTGCTGTGAAAAGAAAAGAAAAACATTAGTATCATGCATTTACAATAGTCAAAGCGCCAACTCCTGCGGAATAGAAAAACAGAGTAAAACACAATACAATACAACAACAAAATACTTACGATCTGGTGGCAAGGATCGGTCTTAGGCTACTTTCACACATCAGGTTTTCGGCGTCAGGCGCGATCCGGCGTCGTGCCGGAACGCCGGATCCGGCAAATGTTTAGTAAAACCGGATGTGACGGATCCGGTTTTCTGCCGGATCCGTCTTTTTCTTGACAGACAAAACCGGATCCGTCTCATCCGGTTCATCCGTTTTTCTATCCGTTTTTCGACGGATTACGCCGGATCCGGTTTTTAAAATTGACCCTTGTGGCCTTCCGAACGGGATTGGCTACTGGAAAACTATATATAGCATGTTCCTACAGCCCTTCTTTGACAGGTTGTAGAGGAGAAAGTGCAGGTTGGAGAGAAGAGCAAGTTACTGGCGAAGATGGATGTTGTCATTGGAAATATTTTGAAGAATTTGGCGGATTTTACAGCGGAGGCGAATCGTTTGAGGGTGATTGTTCTGGAGAAGGAGAGAGCGAGACAGCAGCGCATTAGGCATCGTAGACGACGTTTATGGATCCACCCCATCACAGCCAAGAGAATGACGCGTGGGGTCTATTCTACACTCTGCATGGACCTTCGACGAAACCCGGATAAATTTTTTGGATATGTTAGGATGAAAATGGAGAATTTTGATTACTTGGTGGAGCGCATTGCACACCTCATAAGAAAAGCGGACACCTATTGCCGCTTCTCTGTTTCACCCGCAGAGCGTCTGATGGTGACTTTAAGGTAAGCCACATTTATTGGATATGCTCGCATCAGAGCACACTTTCACTGCAATCTTGTTGGTGGTAGTTTGTATCTCCAAGTGTTAGGTCAGTTTTGGTATGTAATGCTGTGATTTAAAACTAATTTATTGTTTGTTAATTCCCCACAGATTTCTTGCAACTGGAGAATCCCTTTCGTCACTGCATTTCCAGTACAGACTCGGGATTTCCACCATATCTGGAATAGTGAAGTACACATGCCGTGCACTGTGGGACTCCTTAGCTGAAGAGTTTTTACCAGAGCCCACAACAGAGAGGTGGATTGAAATTGCTGACAAGTTTCAACAGATATGTCAGTTTCCAAACTGCTTGGGCGCTGTGGACGGGAAACATATCCGCATTGTAAAGCCAGCTGGATCTGGATCGGAATATTTCAATTACAAGAAATATTTTTCAATTGTCCTCATGGCCATCGCTGACGCGGAATACAAATTTATTGCGGTTGATATTGGGGCCTATGGCCGCTCCAATGACTCTCAAGTTTTCAAACTGTCTGCCATGGGGCGTAAACTGTATGGAAACACCTTCCAGTTCCCACCCCCTAGACCGCTGCCGCAAACATCTGGTCCACCTATGCCATTTGTCTGTGTAGGGGATGAAGCCTTCCAGCTGTCAGAACACCTTTTGAAACCGTACTCTAGCAGAGGATTGACAAGACCAAAACGCATTTTTAATTACCGCCTCACAAGAGCAAGAAGAATGGTTGAATGTACCTTTGGTATTCTGACAGCCAAATGGCGGGTCCTATTGACTGCGATCAACCTCAAGACAGAAACTGTGGACGAGGTGATCAAAGCGTGCGTGGTACTCCACAATTTTGTTATCTCCAAGGAACCCATTTCCATTGAGGACACCTCTGAAGAAACCACCTTGCAAGATTACCATGACATTACCACTAGAAGTTCTGTGACGGTTTCAGTAATGAGGGACAATTTTGCACTATACTTTATGTCACCTCAAGGCAGAGTACACTGGCAGGATGACAGAGTGTGAAAGATTTGTGCCCAACCAAACTTGTGTACCTTCTGTACCAACAGTATATACCTTTGCCAACCAAAGTTGGCTGTCTTGTCATGGTCTCTATTTTTAGCTTTAGGCCACAGGTGTGTACCTGGTTGTGTTTTATGCAAAGTATTTCACCTTTTAACAAAAGTTGTGTACATTGTTAGGAAATCACCAACAATAAACACAACTTTTTAGGTGAAATACTTTGCTTCAAACACAACCAGGAACACATCTGTGGCAAAAAGCTAAAATTTACCCACAGTTATATACCTAGTTTTGAATACCATTTTACCTTTTAAATACCCTGTATTTAACCTTTTTCGCCGCAGAAAGAAATGACAGACAACCAGTGTAAAATAATTTAACTTTTATTGAAAAATGTTTTTTTTAGTAAACTTTTTTAAAATTTTAATAAACATGTTTAATAAAAATTTGAAACTATAAAACTGAAACCATAAAACTGGTCATTTTTATTTAAATACACACATTATAATTCTGTGTAGTGTGGGGTGGAAATACTGCTGTAGGGGCTGCGGGACACTTCGACACTGGGAGTGTGGAGAGAGGACTGGGATCGTGGTGGGGAAGGAACAGTTAGAGGTGAAGGTGTGGAAAAAACTACAGAATGGGTGGACATGTGGGAAGCAGAAGAGGTGGTGGGTGGTGGAGTGGAGGGTTGGGCAGGGACTGTAGGAGCAGATGATGTTGATGGCAAGTTGTATGGGGAAGGAGTTTGGTACGGGGCAGGTTGCTGGAAGTGGGGAGATGTCTGGTACGGGGCAGGTTGCTGGAAGTGGGGAGATGTCTGGTACGGGGCAGGTTGCTGGAAGTGGGGAGATGTCTGGTACGGGGCAGGTTGCTGGAAGTGGGGAGATGTCTGGTACTGGGGAGGTTGCTGGTACTGGGGAGTTTGCAGGTACTGTGGAGGTTGCTGGTACTGGTGAGGTTGCTGGTGCTGGGGAGGTTGCTGGTGCTGGGGAGGTGGCTGGTGCTGGGGAGGTGGATGGTGCTGGGGAGGTGGATGGTGCTGGGGAGGTGGATGGTATGTAATAGGAGGGGGAGGATGGAAAGTGGCTGGAGGTGGATGGTATGTAATAGGAGGGGGAGGATGGAAAGTGGCTGGAGGGGGTGTAGATGTAATAGGAGGGGGAGGATGGAAAGTGGCTGGAGGGGGTGTAGATGTAATAGGAGGGGGAGGATGGAAAGTGGCTGGAGGGGGTGCAGGTGGAGGAACTACTGTGGTGGGAGGAGGAGGAGGAGGTTGGGAGGTAACTTGCTGGAGAGCAGCGTGGCATGAATGCATTACATGCATCTGCTGGCTAGGAGAGAGCGTTTCCATGCGCTCCACAACAGACCTGAAAAAGGTGTGGTTTGGCGAAGATCTTGCTTCTGAATGCATGGTTTGCAGAAGTGTCTTCACCTCCAGAATGCTGGAGTTGATCTGCTGATAGCCTGCGGAGATTTGCTCTGACAAGACTTTTAGACAGTTCTGGAAAGATGCATTCAGATGCAAGAACTCTGGCGCATAACTCTTTTCCTGACCCCTCTGCCGCTGCCGCCCAGTACCCACAGGTGTACTAGAGGTGGCAGGGGCAGAAGGGTGGGGTAAAGGGAAAGCGATCTCCTCACCAGCAGCTTCATGTAATGTAGGCGGCCACGATGCTCCTGTGCTGGTGGATGGGACAGATGGGTCGAATGTGTTGGAAGGCTGGGAAGGTGCAGATGTACCGGGGCGGTCGAAGTGTCCCTCGGTGCCGGTCTCCTCAGGGATCGCCTCAGAAGGGTCCAATCGTGCCGGCTCCCGAGTGCTGCTCACCGTGCTGTGGAATAAAGAGAAAAAAAAACAATTAAAATACTGACATGGTATGGCCCTGGCTGAAAAAAAAATTTACATCTAACATTTTTTTTCACATGTGGTGTGTAATATTTACCTTCTGGTGACCATTGTTTCCCGGAGGAACGACAGGGCTTCTGCGTACTTGTACTTGCTCCTGCGTCCTCCAGATCCACTCGGGGCCCGCATCTCTTTATTGAACTCCTTCTTGAAACGATCCCTCACAGACCGCCACCGATTCACAATTCTGTTCCCTGAAACGAGAAAGGAGTGGTTAGTATACAACATCAGTGTTTCCCAAACTCCAGTCCTCATGGTCCCCAGGGGTCATGTTTTCAGGATTTCCATAGTAAATAGAAATCCTGAACACATGATCCGTGGGGACCACGAGGACTGGAGTTCGGGAAACACTGGTTTACATCAAGCAACCGGTACTGTATATACTTACGCTCTTTAATCTGGGCCCGAGCTTCGAGGTCCTCCCAGCGGCCCACAAGGAGCGAACAGATTTCCTCCCAGAGTCGTCGGGTAACGATCAGGTCAGCGTGGCGGCGGTCAGCCATATTCCAGAGCGGCTCCCTTTCTCTGACGAGATCGATGAGGCGGTCCACATCAATCCCTCCATCCTCACCGTCAGAGTCGGGAGCACGCTGTGAAGGCTGTTAAAGAAAAAGACAAAAATAACATAATTAGCCTCCACAAAAGAAATGAAATAAAAAGTGCAAAAAAACAAAGCAAAAATATTTATACTTACACGCTGGTGACCGCCGCGTTGCTGTCGCCGACGACCCTGGGAGGCACTGCGAGGACCTCTTGGCCAAGCACCAGATTGGGAAGACTAGAGAAGAAAACAAAAAAAGTTATGTCTTTGGATGTAGGCATTTGTTTGCTGTGTGTGGTCTGCAGAACATTGTTTTCTATGTGTTGTGTGTAGTGTGATGTTGTGTTTCTGCGTTTGATGCAAAAAACTTACCAATTGTGAGCCCACTCCAGGTGTCTGTCCACCCCTTCCTTCGTCTTCTGGGAGCTCCTCTTCATCTTGTGATTCCTGTTTTGAAATAAAAGGCCATGAATAGACATATATTACAGAGATGATGGATTTTGGAAATAAAAACTTACCGTCAAACGCTGACGATGCGAGGGAGGGCTCCCAGAAGATGATGTGCTGTCTTCCTGGTGGCCACACTCCATGCCTGTGGGTGGTGTTCCAGCTGCTGCCATTGCTGCTGCTGCTGCTGCTGCTGCATCTATTGGGCGGCTGTTGAATAAAGAGAAACAAAGGGCCAATGAATATCTTGATATTCAATAGCCCTAGTTTGGAGGAATGGGGGATTTGATAATTACCGTCTCTCATCTGCTGCTGGACTCCCCTCCCGTTGTTCAGCATGCTGCTCCAATTGGGGTGGTGCTGATGGTGCTGCTGCAGATGTCTCCTGCCTTCTCCTGCGCCTGGTTGCTGTCTTGGGTGGCATGTTGGGTGTGGCTGTGGGTCCCACTGTCTTGCTTTTATATATGTCTTGTGGGCAGAGCTACTGAGCATGCTCAGACCAAAAAACCGGATCCGGCCGCCGGATCAGGCTTTCGCCGGATCCGGCGCATTGCGGCGCTCATAGGCTTTCATTGTGTGAAAAAGCCGGACGCGCCGGATCCGGCGTGTCCGGCTTTTTCGCCGGAGACAAAAAACGTTACAGTAGACGTTTTTTCCAGACGCCGGATCGCGACACATTGCGACACATTGCCGGATCCGCCGAAAACCGGATGAAACGCATGGCCATCCGGCGCGATCCGGCGCAAATGCAAGTCAATGGGGGGGAAACCGGATCCGGCATTGCATTTCGCCGGATCCGGTTTCTGTCAAAAGCGCCGGATCGCACCTGAAGGCGAAAACCTGATGTGTGAAAGAGGCCTTAAGAAGGCCAACACCCGATGGTAGCGGTATTTTGTTGAGGTCCTTGCCGCAGCACCACTGGGAACCCAGTTCTCCTGTCTCAGGTCCCTGTTGAAGCAGTCCTTCATCGAGCACCAACGGGTTCTGACTTTGTTCACTGTGGAAAAAATAAAAAAAAAAGTGCACTGTAGGTCGGAATAACAAATGTGTGTGATGCTAGAAACTCGCAGGAGTTACTAGCATCACACACAGTTGTGTGATCCCGGCCAAGGTCACTGCCGCATCAAGGTACTGTCACACTAGGCGATATCTCTGTCTCTGATACTTACCTCCGACCGCTCCCCCGCTGGTTATCGCTGATCGCGTCCAGGACTGAGAACTGAGAACGTCCAGGACTGTTTGTTGTCATCAGCTTCCTGCGGCGCTTCCTGTGGAGAGACGAGTGACGAGCGTGGAGCCGGGCGGGGGGACGCAGGATCGCCTAGTGTGACAGGTAAGTAGCGACCCCCGACCCCAGCAATGTCGCTGGTGAGATCTGCCTGTGTGGCAGCTCACTAGTGACCACTTAGCGATGTACCAGCAATCCTGACCGCGTCATATCGTTGGTCGGGATCGCTGGTACATCGCTAAGTGTGACAGTACCTTCACACAGCATTGAAATACTTACAAAATTCCTTGCGGACCCCTATAGAGGCGTTGTCCCAGTCATCCATTAGCGCTGCGGCCACCTCATTCCAGAGCCACCGGAGCACCACGCTGTCCGAGTGCAGTGGATCATGGCTGTCCCACAACGGGACTCGCTCCAGGACTAAACGGATAAGGGCGACATTGTCCAGGGTGAGTTCTTCACTCCTGTTGTGGAGCCTAGAAAAGAAAGAAAAACATTAATCTTGTAAAGATTTGGAAATGAAAAAGATAGAAAACAAGACTGAAAAGAAGCAAGATTGAAGAGGAAAAACAGGTTAGAAAAAAGTCAGGGAAAATACAATAGTACAATCAGTCAGTCTATACTTACATGCCATCTCCCCGCCTGCACTTGCACTGGCTGCTCCTGCTCTTCCTCCGCTGCCGTGGACGATGAGGTCTGAAAAAGAAAAATAAATAATTTGCCACATGTGTATATGTGACAGCAAATACTTACCAATCAGTAGGGAAGGAAGGTACTCACTTCACTCTCCACTTTTGCCAGTTCACCAGGGGCCGGTTGGTATTCCTCTCCAGAAGACATGCTGCAATAAAAAAAGAGACATTAGTACATAATAAATTGAGAAAAAAGACAGACAGACATTAGGTTAATACTCACATTATCCCACTTGATGATAGTCTCCAAAGTCCTTCTGTCTTGCAGGCTGTAGAGTAGTGGACTGCCAGTGCCAGCACCTTATTTTTATATACACTACCCCCCAATGTTTCTTTGTGTAGGGAGTGGTTTAAGCCAGTGTCTAGACATGTTTACTCTTAAAACACTTGCGTACGCCTGCGTTACCATAGACTGTAATGCGTTGTTCAGCCTTTGGGCTGACCCAAGAATGCAACATGTTGCGTCCGGCGAGTCTAGACGCACACCTGGAAAAAACGCATGCGCACGAAAGCGCAGACGGACGCATGCAAGCGCCATGTTAAACATAGGTACGCATGACGCATGCGCATGGATGCGCAAAAAAACGCTAATGTGAAACCAGCCAAACTCAATCACACTTGCAGAAATCTCAAACACCTCAATTTACAATCGCTCTCTGAGTCCCTCCTCCCTCTCACAGACATAACTTCACAACACAGATGCTTCTGCCACCTTTTATAACACCACAATAACAGCAGCACTTGATTTGGCCACCCCCCCTCACACATAGCAAAACTCGTACAATCAACAGGCATCCCTGGCTGACCAGCCTGATCAAAGAACTGAAACGGGCTTCCAGGGTTGCTGAGCGGAGATGGAAGAAATCCCGCTCTGCCGAGCACTTAACCGCATACAAGCAGTCCCTCGCCAGCTTTAAGTCCACCCTTACTGCCGCAAAGCAAACTTCTCATCTCTCATATCCTTCCTGTCTCACAACCCTAAACAGCTCTTCAACACTTTCAATTCTCTACTCCGTCCCTAAACACCTCCTCCCTCTCATCTCATTATCACTGAAGACCTTGCCTCCTTCTTTAAGCAGAAGATTGATACAATCAGAGAAAGCTTTGGCCCACAGCCCACAATGCCCCTCCTAGCTGCTCAGCCCTGTTCCGCAAAAACCAACTTCTTCACCATGACAGAAGATCAGCTCTCCACCCTCCTTTCAAGATCACACCTCACCACTTGCATGCTTGACCCGCTTCCGTCCCACCTCATCCCTAACCTCGCCACAGTCTTCATCCCTACTCTAACACACCTCTTCAACCTCTCACTTACAAATGGTGTGTTCCCTTCATCCTTCAAACATGCCTCAATCACACCCATCCTCAAAAAGACCTCCCTTGACCCATCCTCTGTGTCTAACTATCGCCCGATATCTCTTCTCCTTTTGCCTCAAAACTACTGGAACAGCATGTCCATCTTGAACTGTCCTCCCGCCTCTCCTACTGCTCCCTCTTTGACCGATTACAATCAGGCTTCCGACTGCATCACTCAACTGAAACTGCCCTAACTAAAGTCACCAACGATCTACTAACAGCCAAGAGCAAGTGACACTACTCTGTCCTCCTTCTCCTGGACCTGTCTTCTGCCTTCAACACTGTGGACATTTCCCTCCTGCTCCAGATTCTCTCATCTCTGGGCATCACAGGCCTGGCCCTATCCTGGAACTCATCATATCTAACAGACGGAACATTCAGTGTCTCCCTTTCCCACACCACCTCCTCACCTCGCCCCCTCTCTGTCGGTGTTCCTCAAGGCTCAGTTATAGGACCCCTACTCTACTCCATCTACACCTTCGGCCTGGGACAGCTCATAGAATCCCACGGTTTGCAGTATCATCTCTATGCCAATGACATGCAGATCTACCAATCTGGACCTGACTTCACCTTACTGACCAAAATCCCACAATGTCTGTACGCTATTTCAGCTTTCTTCTCTACTTGCTTTCTAAAACTGAACATGGACAGAACAGAATTCATAATCTTTCCATAATCTCACTCTACCCCTCCACCAGACCTATCCATCAATGTCAATGGCTGCTCACTTTCCTCAGTCCCGCATGCTCGGTGCCTCGGGGTGATCCTTGACTCTGCCCTCTCTTTCAAGCCACAAATCCAAACTCTAGAGTCCTCCTGCCGTCTCAAACTCAAAAATATTTCCCGGATCCGTGCATTCCTTGACCATGAAACCACAAAAGCACTAGTGCATGCCCTTATCATCTCCTGCCTTGACTACTGCAACCTCCTACTCTCTGGACTCCCCTCTAGCACTCTGGCACCACTCCAATCTATCCTACATTCTGCTGCCTGACTAATCCACCTGTCTTCCTGTTATTCCCCAGCCTTTCCTCTCTGCCAGGCCCTTCACTGGCTTCCTATCGTCCAGAGGCTCCAGTTCAAAACTCTAACTATGACATACAAAGCCATCCACAACCTGTCTCCTCCATACATCTGTGACATGGTCTCCCGGTACTTACCCACACGCAACCTTCGATCCTCTCAAGATCTCTTTTCTACACTCCTCTTATCTATTCTTCCCACAACCGCATACAAGACTTCTCCCGTGCTTCCCCCATACTCTGGAACTCTCTACCCCAACACATCAGACTCTCGCCTACTATGGAAACCTTCAAATAGAACCTGAAGACCCACCTCTTCTGACAAGCCTATAACCTTTGGTGATCCTCAGTCTTCTGAACCGCCGCATGGCCAGCTCTACCTTCTCCTAGTGTATCCTCACCCATCCCCTGTAGACTGTGCGGGCAGGGTCCTCTCTCCTTCTGTACTTATGTGTGTCTTGTATTGCTCATGTTTATTGTACATGTCTATATTTGCCCTTGCCACATGTAAAGCACCATGGAATAAGTGGCGCTATAAAAATGTATACAGTAATAATAATAATAGGGGAGCTGTGGGATCATTATACTGTGTATAGGGGAGCTGTGGGATCATCATACGGTGTATAGGGGAGCTGTGGGCCCAGCATACTGCATATAGAGGAATTATACATGGAGAACTCAGGGGACATTATTAAATGTTAAGTGGGCACTTAAACATTATTGATATAGGGGCTCTCAGTATTGTGACCATCAAAGTTGCACATGGAGTATTATTACTTTGTAGGGACAAGATTTGGAGGGCACATGCACAGGAATTTAATATTTTCTAGGGGGCAATTTTACCATCTAGAGAGCACAAAGGAGGTATTATTATTACGATGTAAGGGGCATAGTGGTGGCATTACTATGTGGGGCCGTAAGAGGAGCATAGGTATTGTACCACACAGTAGGTGCAGTAATAGGGACACATACGGCAGCAGCAGCTCGGTATTGGGGTATCGGCAGGATGAGGAGTTTGTGCAGGTTGGGAATACATTTGCACATGGAAACACGAGAAGCAATGAGATGAAACCGAAAGGGAGAAGATACACACTAGATATTAGAAAACATTTTTTGACAGTGAGGGTGATCAATGAGTGGAACAGGCGGCCACGAGAGGCTGGACAGACATCTGTCTGAGATGGTTTAGTGAATCCTGCATTGAGCAGCAGGTTGGACAGAAGGACCCTGGAGATCCCTTCCAGCTCTAACATTCTAGGATTTCATTATTCTACATGTGAACAGTGCTGGAAATGTGAGAAGACGGATGTGTCTTTGTTGTAATCTCTGCAGATGAGTCCTGGCTGGAGAAGTCAAAATGTCGGTCTGGGCTAGGTGGAAAAGACGTGAAAAGTGAATTACTACATCAGAAAGAATGTCAGCTGTAAGTCACCATTTATAACTGTACAGTAATCTCTATATGTTCTGCAGGACTTATATCTACCACTATATGTCACCATATGGTGGTAATATCAGTGCTGGTCTTTGTATAGTCTTTTATTTTCAATAACAGGGCGGTCATCTCCTGAGGATCCCCTATACCACCATAGTTATAATCATGATTACCTGGTTAGGGGCCACAGGCGGACACAGACAAAACGGACTCCTGTGTAAGAACAATATATGGGCCCTTGGCAGCCCAAGAGCTCCTAAAAATGCAAAATTGCACCTTTTTAGGAGTTAGAAATGATCCCGCTTACCTCTTGCGCCCAGGGGCGGCCACGCTGGTTGCACCAATGATATGTCCTCCTGTTAGGGGCCCACTCAGATGTTTTGCCCCCCTGAGCTGAACCCCTAGCTATGCCTCTGAACAGAAGGTAACTGGATATAGTCACTGTAAACAATGTTTTCACGCTCCCCCTATAATCCTTCACTTTCTGGTAACCCCTTAATCTCTATACCTAGTAAGGCACTGGTTATCTCTCCCTCCATCCTCCCCATCCATCTTACCTCCTCCCTAGAACTGTTCTACAGCATACAGTCCCCTGTCTCCAAACACAGACAGCCCCCTCATGCCCTCTCCTGCTCCCACCTGACATCACTTTCTCTGCTCCTCTTCATTGCTGGTGATATCTCTTCAAATCCTGATCCTCACAGTCATTTCTACCTCCCATCTGTCATGATCCCAGTGCAGGTTCTGACCTACACGTCAGGGGTTAATGTCTTGAGCTCAGTGCAGGCTTTGACCAGCACACCTGGGATTAATCATTGTGGCCTCTCTTTGGCTCAGGCAGAGATTTTTATTGCCCTGACATACTCCAATCCCTGTCAGTTATACTTTTGCCTTTGGCCGAGTGTTGTGACCCCTGTGTGCCTGTTCGTTGTCTTATAGCTTGCTTATATGGTTCTGATCCGTTTCTGTCCTCCGTTGTGAGTTTGCCTGTTGATTCTGTACTGTATATCTGATTCTCTGGTTTCTGACTTCTTGGCTACGTCTTGACTATGCGTTCTGTCTTGCCCTTTGGTAATTGTCGTGCTATCTCGTGCTTTGACCCCGGCCTGATCTGGTTTATTTCCCTGTCTATGCCTATTAGTAACTTTGTTCCGTAGTTACCATTCTAGGAGTTTTCCTGCAGCTCCTAGCTCTCGGGAGTTTAGGCCACGCCCCCAGCAGTCACATGCTTCAGGTCCTGTGGGTCTGAAGCACGCATCTTCTCTGCTGCTGCCCGCTCCACAGGTATCTCTGAGCACAGGTTGTCTTACTCAGGACACGCGCACTGGCTCAGTGAACAAATGCAGGGCGGTGTTCCTGACATTATAACTGACCGTGAACTTTTTCTCTCCTCACTTCTGCAGCATGGATCCAATGCATGCCTTATCTGAGCAGGTGAAATGCTTGACTCAGTCGCTGCAGAAGCTTAGTTTGGAACACCAAGCTCTGGCCCAGTCCCAACGGCGGGTTGCGGACTCGGTTCAGGGGGTACTTTCCGCAGGCTTCCAGCAGGTGGGTAATAGAGATGTCATTTTAGTCCCACCCGAATCCCAGGTTAAGTTACCAGATACGTTTGCTGGTGACAAAAATGAATTTAGAGCATTTAAAGAGGGCTGTAAGCTCTTTTTCTCCTTGAGACCCCGCTCTGGGGATGAGAAACAGAGGGTGGGGGTGGTTATGTCCCTCCTTAGGGGGTCCCCACAAGCCTGGGCATTTTCTCTTTCCTCTTCTGCCCCAGAGAGAGAATGACTGTGGATGCGTTTTTTGAGGCCTTAGGGCTTATTTACGATGAGCCAGATAGAGTGCATTTGGCTGAGGACAAGGTGATGAGTGTCTGTGAGGGGAAGCACTCGGCCGAGTGGTTCTGTTCTGAATTTAGGCGTTGGGCAGCTGAGGTTTCTTGGAGTGATGCCGCCCTTCGGGGGCTGTTCTGTAGAGGCCTGTGTGAACGTCTGAAGGATGCCCTGGCACTCCATCCTCCACCTGACTCCCTGGAGGATGCCATGACCCAAGCGGTTCGCAGACTGCGGGCAAGAGGTGTTATGCAACTTGAAACATCATTATTCTCCAGTGGAGTTGAGACCTGGACTCCTCCGGTGGCTATGGAGCTGAGCGCTGTCACCTGTGATGAGAAGGAAAGAAGACGCCGCCAGGAGAAGCAGTTGTGCTTCTATTGTGGGGAATCTGGACATTGGAAGAACGACTGCCCCTCCTGTCCGTCATCCTCCAAGGTGGCGGGAAATGACTAGGTCTGGATAGTAGTCGAGGAGGCTACTGTCACGGGGGCTAAGTTCAACTAAGGCTGAAAGACCCGGGGCCCCTGTAGTGTCCCTTTACTAGGGGAAACCCTGTCTGACCCTCAACCCAGGGTTTTTGCTGAAGGTGCAAATGCCTGAGCCTCCGACCTTTCCTTATCTCCTGCTCAGCCCTGCACTTAACCCTCCACCCTCCACCCAGTGAGAAGTCACCACCAAAGCTCCCACACAAATAATGACAGACAGGGAGAACTTAAACTGCACTGCGCCGCACACACACAGGAATAAACAGTAATGTGAACAGGGCACAACTAAACACAAATATGGGAAGGAGAAAGGATAACGACGGATCATACGACACCAGATATGAATCTCTCTCTCTTGAACACCTCCACTCCAGACCGGAACCACTTGGTATGAAACACAAGCTATAATCGGCGACGCCCATAGGCCAGCATGACTATTTAAAGACCGTGGGCGTGACTAACCATCCAACCTGGTCTCCAGCAGGATTAACCCCCGAGAGCCTGAAGATCAGGCCGGCGCCACTGAGGCTATAGTGGCTGGAGGTGGAACTACCTCTGCCTGCCGGATGCTGTGGTGTGAACAGCGTCCGACATGACAGTACCCCGTCTTCTACGAGGGACCCCAGGGCCCTCAAGACTCATAGGACCCGGCTTGTCCGGATGACGACGGTGAAAAGAACTGACCAGCCGATCCGCATGTATGTCTGAGGCTGGAACCCAAGACCTCTCCTCTGGACCATACCCCCGCCAGTGCACCAAATACTGAAGAGTACGGCGTACTACTCGAGAGTCCACTACCTTGGCGACCTCGAACTCTAACTCGCCATCCACCATGACTGGAGGTGGCATCGGCGTTGTGTCCACAGAGCCTACCACCTTTTTCAATAAAGCCCTGTGAAACACGTTGTGTATCTTGTACACTGCGGGAAGTTCCAACCGATAAGCCACTGGGTTAATGATGGCAGAAATCCTAAAAGGCCCAATAAACCTTGGACCCAGTTTTAAAGAAGGGATTTTGAGTTTTATGTTCTTCGTAGCTAACCACACCCATTCACCCACACACAGGTCCGGACCTGGCACGCGTCTACTGTCAGCCACCCGTTTGTACCTGGCACTCATGCTCAACAAACGCTGTTTCACCCGCCTCCAGACTGATGACAATTGGGCTCCTAGCTGATCCTCCTCCGGGACACCCCCGGAGTCACCCTGACGTAAGGTACAAAACTGAGGATGTTGACCGTACACACAAAAGAATGGAGACTCTCCTGATGACTCTTGGCGGTGATTATTTAATGCGAATTCGGCCAGAGGAAGGAAAGTAGACCACTCCTCCTGGTTGTCGGACACAAAGCATCGTAAATACTGTTCAAGATTTTGGTTCATGCGCTCAGTTTGTCCATTAGACTGTGGATGAAACGCCGATGAATGTGACAACTTGATCCCCAACCTTGAGCAAAAAGCTTTCCAAAACCTCGCCACAAATTGCGTACCCCTATCAGATACTATGTCAGACGGTATTCCGTGGAGTCTGACCACCTCCTTCACAAATACCTGAGCCAACGTCTTAGCATTGGGCAAAGAGGACAACGCCACAAAATGCGCCATCTTTGAAAAACGGTCAACCACCACCAGGATGACCGTGTTCCCTGCCGAGGCTGGCAAGTCAGTGATAAAATCCATGGAGATTTCTGTCCATGGCCTATTGGGTACCCCCAGAGGCTGTAGCGTGCCAGCAGGACGGGTTCGGGGTGACTTAGCCCTAGCGCACGTGATGCAAGCTGCCACGTACGAGACCACGTCCTGCCGGATTTTGGGCCACCAGAAACGACGCGATACCAGCTCTAAGGTGCCCTTCACCCCTGGGTGACCAGCCAGTACCGAATCGTGGTGTTCCTTCAACACCTTAGGCCGAAGATGCAGGGGTACAAATGATTTGTTGGCAGGAAGTCCTGGTGGTACCTCCTCTTGGGCCTCGGCAATCTCCGCCTCTACCTCAGTCGTGAGAGCCGAGACCACTACCCCTTTCTGGAGGATGGGTACCGGCTCTTCCCGAGGTTCTCCCCCCGGAAAACACCTAGACAAAGCATCCGCCTTGGTGTTTTTAGCCCCGGGACGGTACGTCACAAGAAAATTGAAACGAGTAAAAAACAATGCCCAGCGAGCCTGCCTAGGAGACAGACGCTTGGCCGACTCCAGGTAGAGCAGATTCTTATGGTCGGTGATAACTGTGACCTGGTGAGCCGCCCCCTCCAAGAAGTGTCGCCATTCCTCAAAAGCCAGTTTGATGGCCAACAACTCCCTGTTGCCGATATCATAATTCCGTTCGGCCGGCGACAACTTCTTGGAGAAGTAGGCGCATGGATGCATCTCGCTCAAGGACGAGCCTTGAGACAGTACTGCCCCCACTCCCACCTCCGACGCATCAACCTCTACCACAAAAGGTTTAGACACGTCTGGTTGCACCAGAATGGGGGCTGAAGCAAAACTATTCTTCAGACGCTCAAATGCACGTATAGCCACCTCAGGCCAGTTCGCCAGATCGGCACCCTTTTTTGTCATGTCCGTGAGCGGTTTGGCGACAGTCGAAAAGTGTTTTATAAATTTCCTATAATAATTCGCAAACCCCAGGAACCGCTGGAGTGCTTTCAGACTCTCCGGCCTCTCCCATTGCAACACCGCTTGCACCTTAGCGGTGTCCATTTTAAAACCAGCTGCGGACACAATATATCCCAAAAAGGGCAACTCCTGGACAAAAAATAAACATTTTTCCAGCTTAGCATAGAGCTGGTTCTCCCGGAGCAACTGTAACACCTGCCTAACATGCTGCAAATGAGTGTCCCGATCGCTAGAATAAATGAGGATATCATCCAGGTATACAATCACAAATCTCCCCAGGACATGAGCAAAGACATCATTAATAAAATGTTGGAAAACGGCAGGCGCGGTGGTCAACCCAAACGGCATAACCAGACTCTCAAAATGACCCTCAGGAGTGTTAAACGCCGTCTTCCACTCATCCCCCTGACGGACCCTTATGAGGTTATACGCCCCCCTGAGGTCCAGCTTGGAAAACCATTTTGCCCCCGCTACCTGGTTGAACAAATCCGGGATCAACGGCATTGGGTAGGGATCACGGATAGTAATCTGGTTTAACTCTCGGAAATCCAGACACGGGCGTAACCCCCCATCTTTCTTCTTAATGAAGAAAAACCCCGCGGCTACAGGCGAGGACGAAGGCCGGATGTGACCTTTGCTCAGACTCTCCGCGATGTAGTCTTTCAGAGCTTGTCTCTCAGGACCAGAAATATTAAACATCCTGGCCTTAGGTAATTTGGCCCCGGGTTTTAGCCTAATAGCACAGTCATAGGCTCTATGTGGAGGCAGTTCTGAGCAACCCTTCTCAGAGAAAACATCCGCGAAATCCTGCAAAGCCTCCGGCAGGCTGGGCGTCACGGCGGACACACATGTGGCCAAGCAATTGTCTTGGCAGAAACCACTCCATTGTACTATGTCCTGAGTTTTCCAATCAATTACCGGGTTGTGCCTGGACAGCCATGGAAAACCCAGGACCATTTGAGCTGGGAGATTACGGAGGACCCTACATGTAACCGACTCAGAATGTAGGACCCCAATGTGGAGTTTCACCTCTGCCACAAACTCAGTAATCTCCCCTTGAGGGAGGGGAACAGCATTAATGGTCACCACCTGTATGGGGTGAGGAAGTTTTTCAATCTTAAACCCGGCGGTGTGTGCAAACTCCTCATCTATGAGATTGGTGGCGGAACCGCTATCCACAAACACTGATATAGGTAGCTCTCTGCCGGCGACAATAACCTTGGCAGGGAGCATACATTGAGATACCATCATGGAGGATATGCATACGCTCAGTTGGGTCTCCTCCATACCCTCTGAGCTTAACAGTTTTCCGCCGGTGTGACCCTCTTAGGTAGTACCGGGCAAACGTTAACATAATGACCACCTTTACCACAGTAGAAACATGCTCCGGACTTCCGGACTCCCGGAGCGCGAGGCCGAACCTGTGCCACGCCAGCAATCTGCATAGGTTCAGGGGACTCATCTACTTCAACCACACCTGCACCTCTGTTTTCCCCCAGAGGTAGCGTCTCCTGTGCCCCCTGACGAAAACGGCGATCAATACGTATCACCAAACTCATGGCAGACTCCAATGATGCCGGAGTCTCATACATCAGGAGGGCTTGTTTCACCCTCCCTGATACCCCATGAATAAACTGGCTCCGCAGTGCTGGGTCATTCCACTGTGTGTCTACAGCCCAGCGGCGAAATTCCGAACAATAGTCTTCTGCCAAGCGCTCCCCCTGGCGGAGGGCGCGGATTTTAGATTCCGCTAGAGCCAGTCGGTCAGGGTCATCGTAAATGAGCCCGAGGGCAGAAAAAACATTATCGACCGAATGAAATGTAGCAGAGTCAGCTGGTAAGGAAAATGCCCATGCTTGGGGGTCACCACTCAGTAATGACAACACCAGCCCTACTCGCTGGGCCTCATTACCTGAGGATATTGGCCGCATGCGGAAGTATAATTTGCAGGCCTCCCGAAATACGACAAATTTGCTGCGATCGCCTGAAAATCGTTCTGGCAGCGGAAACTTCGGCTCTGCACCGATACCTGCAGATGCCGTTTGCACCTTTGCTACTACCAGGCCATGCTGCTGAACTGCCCCATTCAACTCGGAGACCTGTATGGACAGCGCCGCCAACTGGCGGGTTATGGAATCTAATGGATCCATGGACTCCTGAAAAATGTGGGCCGATTATAATGTCACGCGGGGCTTAGGACAACTAAGGCTGAAATACCCGGGGCCCCTGTGGTGTCCCTTTACTAGGGGAAACCCTGTCTGACCCTCAACCCAGGGTTTTTGCTGAAGGTGCAAATGCCTGAGCCTCCGACCTTTCCTTATCTCCTGCTCAGCCCTGCACTTAACCCTCCACCCTCCACCCAGTGAGAAGTCACCACCAAAGCTCCCACACAAATAATGACAGACAGGGAGAACTTAAACTGCACTGCGCCGCACACACACAGGAATAAACAGTAATGTGAACAGGGCACAACTAAACACAAATATGGGAAGGAGAAAGGATAACGACGGATCATACGACACCAGATATGAATCTCTCTCTCTTGAACACCTCCACTCCAGACCGGAACCACTTGGTATGAAACACAAGCTATAATCGGCGACGCCCATAGGCCAGCATGACTATTTAAAGACCGTGGGCGTGACTAACCATCCAACCTGGTCTCCAGCAGGATTAACCCCCGAGAGCCTGAAGATCAGGCCGGCGCCACTGAGGCTATAGTGGCTGGAGGTGGAACTACCTCTGCCTGCCGGATGCTGTGGTGTGAACAGCGTCCGACATGACAGCTACCCAGACCTTCAGGTACCTTTTTCCTTACTTGCAAAAATTGTGCTTCGGGTGGAACTGGAACTTGGTGATGGTCCTGTTCAGACTATCGCCTTTGTTGACTGTGGCTCTGCTGTTAACCTGATTGATGCCTGGATTATGACTCTTAATAAGATAGGGACAGTCAGGCTTCAGGATCCTGTTAAACTTGTGGCAATTAACTCGTCCTCTCTTACCCGGGACGGTATCTGTTTCAGGTCTGAACTTTTTTCTCTGAAAGTGGGTTCCACTCGTGTGGAAAAATTAACTTGTCTTGTCTTAGATAACTTCCCTGCAGGACTGGTACTGGGGATGCCTTGGCTACAACGCCATAATCCTACCATTGATTGGGTGACGGTGGAGATCACTCAATGGGGATGTAAAGATAAGTGTTGTAACCTGGGGCCTTTTGTTAACTCTGTTAAAACCGTATCTGTGTCATCTGTCAGTCTGGAAGGTATTCCGGAGTACCTGAAGGATTTCGAAGACGTATTTTCCGAAAGTGAGGCTGAGGCGCTGCCACCACAGACCCTATGATTGTGCCATTGATTTAGTACCCGGAGCCAAGTTACCTAAAGCTCGATTGTTCAATTTGTCCGGGCCTGAGCGCCAAGCCAAGGAGGAGTACATAGCTGAGAGTCTCCGCAAAGGGCATATCAGGCCTTCTGTGTCACCCGTGGCAGCAGGATTCTTCTATGTGAAGAAGAAAGATGGTGGTTTGCGGCCGTGCCTCGACTTTCGGGAGCTTAACATGATAACGGTTAGGAACACTTATCCACTTCCCCTCATCCCAGACCTATGTAACCAGTTATCTGGGGCCCAATGGTTCTCCAAATTAGATCTCCGGGGGGCCTACAACCTGATAAGGGTTCGGGAAGGGGACCAGTGGAAAACTGCGTTCCTCACATCTGAGGGACTGTTTGAAAACCTGGTTATGCCCTTTGGGTTAACTAATTCCCCCGCTATTTTCCAGAACTTTATCAATGTTGTGTTTTCTGACCTGATAGGCCATTTTGTTGTCATTTATTTGGATGACATTTTGGTGTATTCCCCGGACAGTCAGTCTCACTTACAACATCTACAGACAGCTCTCCAGAGACTCAGGGAGAACCACCTGTTTGCTAAATTGGAAAAATGTTCGTTTTTTGTACAGGAACTGTCTTTTTTGGGGCTGATTATATCTTGTGAGGGGTTTCGTGTGGACCCTAAGAAGGTGCTGGCGATCGCAGACTGGGTTCAGCCTCATTATCTCAAGGGGCTCCAGCGCTTCTTGGGATTTGAAAACTATTACCGGAGATTCATTAAAGGTTTCTCTCAAGTGGTTAAACCACTCACAGATCATACCCAGAAGGGGGCTGATGTAAAAAATTGGTCGGAACTCGCTAAGGAGTCCTTCTCAGCTCTTAAGAAATGTTTCATGTCCGCCCCGGTGTTGGTCCAGCCAGACACGTCCAAACCATTTATTGTGGAGGTGGATGCTTCTGAAGTAGGGGTGGGGGCAGTGTTGTCCCAAGGTCCGGCCACCCTTACTAATCTCAAACCCTGTGTCTTTTTCTCCAAGAAGTTCTCATCCGCTGAGAGAAATTATGATGTAGGCAATAGAGAACTTCTTGCGGTCAAACTGGCATTCGAAGAATGGAGGCACTTTTTGGAAGGGGCGGCTCACCCTATCACTGTTATCACGGATCGCAAAAATTTGGCATACCTTGAATCTGCTAAGAGGCTTACTCCTAGACAAGCCCGTTGGTCACTTTTTTTTTCACGCTTTCAATTCTCCATTACTTTTCGACCAGGGTCCAAAAATGTTAAAGCGGATGCCCTGTCCAGAAGTTTTGACCCGGTGTCTCTCCCCGAGCCGCCGTCCTCCATTCTTCCCACAGGGGTGGGAGTGGCGGGGGTCTCATCAGAGTTGGAACAAGAAATTTTGAGGGCTCAGTTCCTAGCTCCGACGACCAGGCCAGGGCATAAATTGTTTGTTCCGGATTTTTTGCGTCCTAGACTTCTGCAGGAGTTTCATGAGTCTAGGCTGAGTGCTCATCCCGGTATCACGGCCACTAGAGAGGCAGTAGCCAGGATTTTTTGGTGGCCTTCACTGGGGTCCGATGTCAAGAAATTCATTGCTGCTTGTGGAGTTTGTGATCTGACATTTCCTTCTCCGTGGGTGGTACCACAATAACGCCCCGGCAGCAGGTGCGCTGTCTGGGTGTTATGTTTGACACCAATCTCTCCTTTACATCCCATATACAATCCCTTGCCCGCTCTTGCCGCTTACACCTAAAGAACATCTCTAGAATCCGCCCTTTTCTCACTATGGAAACAACAAAAACCCTCACTGTTGCATTGATCCACTCTCGCCTGGATTACTGCAACGCTCTATTAATTGGCCTCCCCGTCACTCGACTATCCCCTCTCCAGTCCATACTCAATGCAGCAGCCAGGATCGTCCATCTGGGTAATCGGTACTCGGACGCGTCCGCTCTTCGCCAGTCCTTACATTGGCTGCCCATTCATTATAGGATCCAATTCAAAGTACTTGTTCTCACCCACAAAGCTCTCCACAGTGCGGCACCCCCTTACATCTCTTCTCTCATTTCTGTCTATCGGCCTAGCCAATCGCTGCGCTCTGCAAACGACTTTCGACTAACCTCTGCACTAATCCGTACCTCCCACTCCCGACTCCAAGACTTCTCCCGTGCTGCTCCTATCCTCTGGAATGCTCTACCCCAAGAAATCAGGACTATCCACAATTTGCATAGTTTTAGGCGCTCCCTCAAAACACACCTGTTCAGAGCGGCCTATCACATTCACTAATCAAAGTCATTCTCTGTGTAAGTGTGCGTGCGTAGCCCATTCACTATCTCCATCCATCCTTCACTCCTGCAAGACGGCTGGACCTTCATTGTAAATACACCATTGTAAATACACACCTGTACTCTGTATCTCCCTCACCTCATTGTAGATTGTACGCTCTCACGAGCAGGGTCGTCTTATTTCGTCTTATTTTGCTTTAATTATTGTATTGTTAGCGTTGTTACTTATGACTTGTGTTTTGAAACTGTTAAACTGTAAAGCGCTGCGGAATATGTTGGCGCTATATAAATAAAGATTATTATTATTATTATTATTATTATTTGTGCCCATTCCAAAAGCTCGCATAACCGGCCGGCTGGGGAACTCATACCTTTACCGGTTCCTGATAGGCCATGGACTCATCTCTCAATGCACTTTATTAGTGACCTTCCAGGGGCAATACCGTGATCTGGGTTGTGGTGGATAGGTTTCCAAAACAGGCCCATTTCATTCCCTTGGCAGCATTACCCTCAGCAGAAACATTGTCAAGGTTGTTCGTGCAGCATGTGGTCCAATTGCATGGGGTACCACTGAATGTGGTGTCTGACAGAGGTGTGCAGTTTGTGGCCAAATTTTGGAGGTCATTCTGTATGAAATTGGGCATCTCACTCTCCTTCTCGTCGGCATATCACCCGGAGAGTAATGGTCAGATGGAACGCACCAATCAATACCTGGAACAAATTGTCAGGTGTCTGAACTCCGCCAGACAGGAGGATTGGTATGATGCGTTACCGTTGGCGGAATTCGCTTTTAACAACCGGGTGAGTCAGTCCACCAACATGTCCCCATTCCTAATCAATTATGGGTTTAATCCTCATTTTGGGGAGTTTTCACGGGTGGATTCCGGTTGTCCAGGGGCAGAGGGGTCTGTCCAACGGTTAAAAAACCTCTGGGCTGAAGTCCAGCGTAATATCTCTCGGGCCCAGGGGAGGTACAAATATTTTGCTGACAAAAAGAGGGCCCCGGGACACATGTTTCAGGTGGGGGAGAAAGTTTGGCTTTCCACACGTAACATCAACTTGAAGGTACCGTCAGCTAAATTGGGACCAAAGTTCATTGGTCCGTACGAGATTGTGGAGATAGTCAACCCGGTGGCATATAGGTTGCGTCTCCCACCTCCTTAAAGATATCCAATGTGTTCCATAAATCTCTGTTGAAACCCGTGGGGTCTGTCAAGGAGGACTCCGAGTCTGTTGTTCCTCCAGTGTTGGTGGAGGGTCACTTGGAGTATGAGGTTGGACATATTGCGGACTCTCGGCGGGTGCGCCGCTCTTTGCAGTACCTGGTCCACTGGAAGGGATATGGACCGGAGGATCGCTCGTGGGTCCCTGTTCACTCTGTACATGCAGATTGCCTGGTTCGGGCTTTCCATGCCAAGTACCCGGGGAAGCCTGGGGGTCCAGAGGCCCCCCATTGAGAGGGGGGTACTGTCATGATCCCAGTGCAGGTTTTGACCTGCACATCAGGGGTTAATGTCTTGAGCTCAGTGCAGGCTTTGACCTGCACACCTGGGGTTAATTATTGTGGCCTCTCTTTGGTTTAGGCAGAGCTTTTTATTGCCCTGAGATACTCCAATCCCTGTCAGTTATACTTTTGCCTTTGGCCGAGTGTTGATTCCATGGTGCTGTACATGAGAAGGGGTTACATACAAATTACAGATATCACTTACAGTAAACCAACTAACAATGACAGACTGAAACAGAGGGGAGAGAGGACCCTGCCCTTTCGGGCTTACATGCTACAGGATGGTGGGGAAGGAGACAGTAGGTTGGTGGGTTGCAGCAGTTCCGGTGTTGGTTGAGGTGGTATCACCGGTACTGGTGAGAGAGAAGGAGGTAGCGGGGTCATTGCAGGCTTTCTTGAAGAGGTGGGTTTTCAGGTTCCATCTGAAGGATCCAAATGTGGTTGATAGTCGGACTTGTTGGGGCAAAGAATTCCAGAGAATAGGGGCTATTTGGGAGAAGTCTTGGAGGCGGTTGGGTGAGGAGCGAATAAGTGTGGAGGAGAGAAGGAGGTCTTGGGAGGACCGGAGATTACGTGAGGGAAGGTATCGGGAGATTAGTTCAGAGACATATGGGGGAGACAGGTTATAGATGGCCTTGTAAGTCAGTATTAGTAATTTGAACTGGATACGCTGAGGGAATGGGAGCCAGTGAAGAGATTTGCAGAGGGGAGAAGCGGAAGAGTAGCGAGGAGAGAGATGAATTATTCGGGCGGCAGAGTTAAGGATGGACTGGAGAGGTACGAGGGTGTTAGCAGGGAGACCACAGAAAAGGATGTTGCAGTAGTCAAGGTGGGAGATGATGAGGGCATGCACAAGCATTTTAGTAGATTGAGGGTTGAGGAAAGGACGGATTCTGGAAATATTTTTGAGCTGGAGGCGACAGGAGGTAGAAAGAGCTTGGATGTGTGGTTTGAAGGACAGGGCAGAGTCAAATGTTACTCCGAGGCAGCGGACTTCTGGTACTGGGGAAAGTGTGATATCATTAATTGTTAAAGCTAGGTCGGGTAAGGAAGATCAGTGAGATGGAGGAAAGATGATGAGTTCAGATTTGTCTACATTGAGTTTGAGGAAGCGAGAGGAGAAGGAGGATATGGCTGATAGACACTCTGGGATTCTGGACAGCAGAGAGGTGACATCTGGGCCAGAGAGGTAGATCTGAGTGTTATCAGCATAAAGGTGGTAGTGGAATCTGTGGGACTTTATGAGTTGCCCCAGACCAAGTGTAAAACAGAGCCTTGGGGGACTCCAACAGAGAACGGGTGGGATGAGGAGGTGGTGTGGGAGTGGGAGATGCTGAATGTGCGGTTTGAAAGGTATGTGGAGATCCAGGATAGGGCAAGGCCTTTGATGCCGAAGGAGGAGAGGATCTGTAGTAGGAGGCAGTGGTCAACTGTGTCAAATGCAGAGGACAGGTCTAGAAGCAGGAGTATAGAGTATTGTCCATTTGATTTGGCTGTAAGTAGGTCGTTGGTAATTTTGGTCAGGGCTGTCTCAGTGGAGTGATGGGGACGGAAACCAGATTGTAGATTGTCAAAGAGCAAGTTAGATAGGTGGGAGGGAAGTTCAGCGTGGACATGCTGATCCAGGAGTTTGGAAGCGAACAGAAGCAATGATATTGGGCGATAGCTGGACATAGCGGTTGTGGGTCGAGGGTTGGCTTTTTAAGGATAGGCGTGATTGTGGCATGCTTGAAAGCAGAAGGGAAGGTACTGGACGTTAGTGATAGGTTGAAGAGGTGGGTTAGGGATGGGATAAGTGTGGAGGTGAAGTTGGGGAGGAGGTGGGATGGGATGGGGTCAAGTGCACAGGTTGTGAGGTGTGATTTGGAGAAGAGGCGATTAAGCTCCCCTTCAGTGATGTTGGAGAGTGAGGTTATGGGGTTTGGGCATTGGTCTGGTATACAAAGGGGTTGTGGTGGTTGAGTGATGATGACTTGCCTTGTTTGGTCAATCTTGTTTTTGAAGTGTGTGGCAAAGTCTTCGGCAGAGATGAGGGAGGTTGGAGGAGGCAGTGCTGGGCGGAGGAGGGAGTTAAAAGTTTTGAATAACTGTTTTGGGTTGTAAGATTGGGAAGATACGAGGGTTGTGAAGTAGGCCTGTTTAGCAGAGGTGAGGGCAGATTTGAAATCGAGTGTTGCCTGTTTGAATGTGGTGAAGTCATCTTGCGAATTTGTTTTCTTCCAGCGCCGCTCTGCAATCCTGGACATTTGCCAGAGCTTTTTAGTGGTGTTATTGTGCCAGGGTTGTCTGTTGATACGTCACATTCTGCCATGAACGAGAGGGGCAACCGTGTCAATAGCTGATGCGAGAGTGGCATTGTAGAAAGCAGTGGCACTGTCTGTGTCATGGAGTGAGGATAAGGATGCCAGTGGTAGAATAGAGTCAGAGAGCACGTGGGTGTCTAGGTGTGCAAGGTTTCTGCGGGGGTGTGCGTGTTGCTGGACATGGGTGCCAGGTGAGGAGGACAGGGATGAGAAAGTGAGTAGATGATGGTCAGATAGAGGGAGAGGGGAGTTGGTGAAGTTAGAAAGAGAGCAGAGACGGGTGAAGACCAGGTCTAATGTGTGTCCATCTGTGTGGGTGGCTGAGGAGGACCACTGAGTAAGTCCAAAGGATGAAGTAAGGGACAGGAGTTTGGAGGCTGTTGAC
This sequence comes from Dendrobates tinctorius, assembly GCF_039654945.1. Classification (NCBI taxonomy): domain Eukaryota; kingdom Metazoa; phylum Chordata; class Amphibia; order Anura; family Dendrobatidae; genus Dendrobates; species Dendrobates tinctorius. The sequence goes on along the minus strand of NW_027361918.1, from coordinate 4,259,535 downwards.
TGAAGGGTATCAGTGGGGATGTTGAAGTCACCCATGATGATAGTGGGGGCGTCAGTTGAAAGAAAATGAAGAAGCTAGGTGTCAGAGAGACACCGCACTACACTCGCTCACAGAGACAGTGCGCGTGTCCTGAGTACAGAAACAGTGCTAAAAGATACCTGTGGAGCAGGGCAGCAGAGGTGACAATGCGTGCTATAAACTATTAGTGTCAGGGTCCAGTCAGCGCCGGAAAGTAAAGAGGCACAGGACCTGCGGACACTGAAGTTAGCAAGCTGGCACAGGACCTATGGTCAGGTGACTGCAAGGGGGCAGGGCTTAGCGTCCTGCTTTCAGATATGACAGGACACCATACAACAACTCAGAGTCAGGCAAAGTGGAGGTCACAACAGTACGGGCAAACGAGGCACAGGAGGGACAAACAAACGGGTAGTCAGACAAAGCCAAAGGTCATACACAAGAGGGTGACGTGGTACCAAGGGGACGAGCAGAGAGAAGTCGGGTCACAAGCAGAGAGTCATACATGAGAGGTAGCGCAGTAAAAGAGGGGCAGTCAGAACTCATAAAAGGGACAGAACCGGATCAAAACCAAACAAGCAAGCAAGATATCAGGCACAAGGCACACGTACGCACAAGGTCAACTAACTCAGCCGAGGGCAGGAGTATAACTGACACCGGACCTAGGTCCAGTGAGCATTAAATAGCTGCCCTCTGCCAGAGAGAGGCGGAACAATTAACCCCCAGTCTGATCAGGACAGGCCAAAGTGAAACCTCGTCCTGGATCATGACACCAGGTAGAGAATTGGTCAATGAAGGCAGTGGTCAGGCCTGGAGGTCGGTATATGACGGCCACTTGGAGGTTGGAGGGAGAGTAGATGCGGACAGAGTGGACTTCAAAAGAGGGGAGGATTAGGGAGGGAAGAGGTGGGGTTGGGTTGAAGGTGCAGTTGGAAGAAAGGAGAAGACCCACTCCTCCACTGTGTCTGTTGCCAGGGCGAGGACTGTGGGTAAAGTGGAGGCTGCCGTAACACAGCGCAGCACAGGAGGCGGTGTCAGAGGGTGTCAGCCATGTTTCTGTGAGGCCGAGGAAGGCAAGATTGTGAGAGAGAAAGAGGTTTTGAATCACATGGAGCTTATTGCATATGGAGCGGGCATTCCAAAGTGCTCCCGAGAGAGGGAGCAGGGGGTTGGGTGTCAATAGCACAGGTTTTCATTTGGAAAGATTGTGGTAGTTCTTATTAGATAGGGAGCGGTAGGAAGGGTAAGTAGTGGGGGGTGAGAGCTGTGGGGGTCCAGGACTGGGAGATATGTCGCCAGCAGTGAGGAGAAGCAGAGAAAGGGAGAGCAGATGGGAGAAGGAGAGTGGGAGGCTTGTTTTATGTTTCATTCGGACAGATTTGAGGTCGAGGAGCAGTTCAGCAGAGGAGGTCAGGTGGGGAGGAAAGAGGGAAGGGGAGATAAATATTTGGTTAGAGGCTGCTGGGGTTTGGGGATAGCGAAGGAGAGTGAGGATTAAAGGAGCAAATACTGTGAGGGCATATGTAAACATGGTGAAGGAGTAGGAGGGTGAATAGAAAAGCTGGATAGAAGTAATAAGAAGGGCTTACTCAGCAGACATACCCAAAAGAGACAGGTGTATAGTGTGGGGTCCTGACTCCTGCCGAGACTAACTGCCGTAGTAATAACTGCATTTTCACGATACTTTTGCTGCAGCGATACTTATGCTGCAGGGAGACACACGTGCCCGACCCGCACACATGCCCCCCTAGAAGGCATCTGAATATATAGGACTGAGTAGAGGATCAGGTGAGAGGGATTGTGGGAACTGATTTGGGATAAATTACCAATTGCCTAGCACACCAGGGGATGTTAGACAATCAAAGGCACAGGGCCTGGCTACATCCATATGCTAGTAACACCTTACACCTGATAACATCTCTACTGGCCCCAAGATGGCTATACAGCAGTAAGTATTGAGTTCAATGCAACAAATGAACTTAGCAAACATTCAATAGGCACTGTTATATACCATTAAATGAAAGGTTGCACTGGATGACATGTATGTAACCCCTTCTTATGCACAGCACCATGGAATCAATGGTGCTACAATTGTGGCCAAAAGTATTGACACCCCTGCAATTCTGTCAGATAATACTCAGTTTCTTCCTGAAAATGATTGCAAACACAAATTATTTGTTATTATTATCTTCATTTAATTTGTATTAAATGAAAAAACACAAAAAGAATTGTCCTAAAGCCAAATTGGATATAATTCCACACCAAACATAAAAAAGAGGGTGGACAACAGTATTGGCACTGTTCGAAAAATCATGTGATGCTTCTCTAATTTGTGTAATTAACAGCACCTGTAACTTACCTGTGGCACCTAACAGGTGTTGGCAATAACTAAATCACACTTGCAGCCAGCTGACATGGATTAAAGTTGACTCAACCTCTGTCCTGTGTCCTTGTGTGTACCACATTGAGCATGGAGAAACGAAAGAAGACCAAAGAACTGTCTGAGGACTTGAGAAACCAAATTGTGAGGAAGCATGAGCAATCTCAAGGCTACAAGTCCATCTCCAAAGACCTGAATGTTCCTGTGTCTACCGTGCGCAGTGTCATCAAGAAGTGTAAAGCCCATGGCACTGTGGCTAACCTCCCTAGATGTGGACGGAAAAGAAAAATTGACAAGAGATTTCAATACAAGATTGTGCGGATGTTGGATAAAGAACCTCGACTAACATCCAAACAAGTTCAAGCTGCCCTGCAGTCCGAGGGTACAACAGTGTCAACCCGTACTATCCGTCGGCGTCTGAATTAAAAGGGACTGTATGGTAGGAGACCCAGGAAGACCCCACTTCTTACCCCGAGACATAAAAAAGCCAGGCTGGAGTTTGCCAAAACTTACCTCAAAAAGCCTAAAACGTTTTGGAAGAATGTTCTCTGGTCAGATGAGACAAAAGTAGAGCTTTTTGGGCAAAGGCATCAACATAGAGTTTACAGGAGAAAAAAAGAGGCATTCAAAGAAAAAAAACACGGTCCCTACAGTCAAACATGGCGGAGGTTCCCTGATGTTTTGGGGTTACTTTGCTGCCTCTGGCACTGGACTGCTTGACCGTGTGCATGGCATTATGAAGTCTGAAGATTACCAACAAATTTTGCAGCATAATGTAGGGCCCAGTGTGAGAAAGCTGGGTCTCCCTCAGAGGTCATGGGTCTTCCAGCAGGACAATGACCCAAAACACACTTCAAAAAGCACTAGAAAATGGTTTGAGAGAAAGCACTGGAGACTTCTAAGGTGGCCAGCAATGAGTCCAGACCTGAATCCCATAGAACACCTGTGGAGAGATCTAAAAATGGCAGTTTGGAGAAGGCACCCTTCAAATATCAGGGACCTGGAGCAGTTTGCCCAAGAAGAATGGTCTAAAATTCCAGCAGAGCATTGTAAGGAACTCATTGATGGTTACCGGAAGCGGTTGGTCGCAGTTATTTTTTGCTAAAGGTTGTGCAACCAAGTATTAGGCTGAGGGTGCCAATACTTTTGTCTGGCCCATTTTTGGAGTTGTGTGTGAAATGATCAATGTTTTGCTTTTTGCTTCATTCTCTTTTGTGTTTTTTAATTTAAGACAAATTAAATGAAGATAATAATACCAAAGAATTTGTGTTTGCAATCATTTTCAGGAAGAAACTGAGTATTATCTGACAGAATTGCAGGGGTGTCAATACTTTTGGCCACAACTGTATATTAATAAATAATAATAATAATAATATTAGCCTGACCAAAGAACTGAGGCAGACTTCCAGGATTGCCGAGCAGAGATGGAAAAGATCCCACTCCAACGAGCACTTCATCGCATTCAAACAGTCCCTCACTACTTTCAAGGCTACACTCAGGAAAGCAAAGTTTGATCAGCTTAGAGAGGACCTTCCCCGAATTGATTGGGACAATGTCCTCAAAAATAGGAGCACAGAAAATAAATGGGAAATATTTAAATCAGTTTTAGACACCCACTGCCAGCTAGCCATCCCGTATAGAAATAAAAGGGCTAGGAGCAGGAGAACACCAATGTGGCTAAATAAGGAGGTAAAAAGGGCAATAAAAAACAAGAACAAGGCATTTAAGAAGCTAAAACAAGAAGGCAATGAAGAAGCATTAAAAAGTTATAGAGAAAAAATAAAATGTGCAAAAAACAAATACATTTAGCAAAAGTGGAAACTGAGAGACTCATTGCTAAGGAAAGTAAAACAAACCCCAAACTATTCTTTAATTATATAAACAGTAAAAAGATTAAAATTGATGGTGTCGGCCCTTTAAAGAACAATGAGGGTGAAATCATAGAGAGCGATGTGGGAAAAGCAAATGTTTTAAACACTTTTTTCTCAACAGTGTTCACACAGGAAGAGGATTTGCCAGGGGAAATGCAGAGTGATAATGTAAACTCCCCATTAAGTATTCCCTGCCTAACCCAGGAAGAAGTGCAGCACCGCCTTAGTAAGATGAAAACTGACAAATCACCAGGCCCTGATGGCATTCACCCTCGGGTATTAAGGGAGTTAAGTAATGTGATAGACAGGCCTCTATTCCTTATATTTAAAGACTCTATAGAAACAGGGTCTGTTCCTTTTGATTGGCGGCAAGCAAATGTGGTACCAATATTCAAAAAGGGGTGTAAAAGGGAACCTGGAAACTATCGGCCGGTAAGCTTAACATCTGTTGTGGGTAAAATTTGTGAAGGGTTTCTAAGGGATACCATTATGGAATATCTCACTGTTAATAAATGTTTAACTCCATATCAACATGGATTTATGAAGGATCGCTCCTGTCAGACTAACCTGATCAGCTTCTATGAGGATGTGAGCTCTCAAATGCACCAAGGAGAATCATTGGATGTCATTTATCTCCACTTCTCTAAAGCATTTGACACTGTCCCACATAAAAGATTGGTAAGTAAGAGGAGAAAGCTTGGGCTAGGGGAAAGTGTGTGTAGATGGGTAGGTAGCTGGCTTAGTGATAGAAAACGAAGAGTGGTTATTAATGGGGCATCCTCAGATTGGGCCAGGGTTACTAGTGGGGGACCACAGGGTTCTGTATTGGGCCCCCTACTATTTAATATATTTATTAATGATCTAGTGGATGGCTTACACAGTAAAATATCAGTATTTGCAGATGATACAAAACTATGTAAGGTAGTTACCACAAAGGAGGACAGTTTGCAACTACAGACAGATTTGAGTAAATTGGAGAATTGGGCTGAAAAATGGCAAATGAGGTTTAACACAGATAAGTGTAAGGTTCTGCACATGGGAAGGAGAAACAGATGCTACAATTACTTACTAAATGGGAAACTGCTGGGGAAATCAGACATGGAAAAAGACTTAGGCATCTTAGTCAATAAGAAGATAAATTGGAGTGCCCAGTGTCAGGCAGCTGCCACCAAAGCAAATAGGGTCATGGGATGCATTAGAAGAGGTCTGGGGACACGAGATGAAAACATAATTCTCCCTCTGTACAAATCACTCGTCAGACCACACTTGGAGGATTGTGTGCAATTTTGGACGCCGGTGCTCAAGAAAGACATTACTGAACTTGAAAGGGTTCAAAGGCGGCTACTAAAATGATAAATGGAGTTGGTTCACTACAATACCCAGAAAGGTTATCAAAATTAGGTCTATTTACTCTAGAAAAGAGAAGACTTAGGGGAGACTTAATATATATGTACAGAGATCTCTCCAATGAACTGTTTGTACTGTAGGGATTCGTTCTGGTAGGCAATAGCTGGGCGGCAGTAACGAGGCAACACACAGGCATAAAGTCCAATTTCAGTGGTTTTAATGTCACTCCGTAACCAGCAGCTTAACAAAACATAAGGAAAATAAAACACATACTCCAGCTTGGAGAACCACTGGTCCCAGACTCACCCCTTGCACGGGACGGGCGTAACTAAGCGGCTGCCAGGTCCTGCGGCATCCGCCAGGTGCCATTCCCGGGGTTCTTCCGAGTCTTGCTGCGATAGTCCTGCAGCACGGGAATCCTATATACAAGTTTCAGGCTGAGTCCACACAAGCTCCTATAGCTTCCAGAAACACACTCACACTGTGGCAATTTCCAACCTCCATTACATAGGGCCTAACCCCTCCCACCAGTGAGGTAGACATCACATGGGCTGATCACGTGACCCTGACATCATCGCAGGTCCTGTCTTTAGGGAAAAACCCAGCCAAACATTAATCTGCTAGGAGAAACATATCTTCCATCCAGTAAAACACCTTTTACTGTACCAAAGTACCAAGGACTGTGACAAGAACAAGGGGGGATTCTCTTCGTTTGGAGGAAAGACAATTTCTGCACCAGCATAGAAGAGGGTTCTTCACGGTAAGAGCAGTGAAGCTCTGGAATTCTCTTCCTGAGGGAATGGTGATGGCCAACTCACTGAATGAATTTAAGAAAGGAATGGTGGCTTTTCTTGTGAGTAACATTATAGAAGGTTACGAATAACATAACATTATAGGTAGATGGTTGACCCAGCTTAGGGGAAGGAATTTTTTTTCCCTATGGAGAAAATTGGGTTCTACTCTGTGGGTTTTTTGCCTTCCCCAGGATCAACAATGCAGAACAGCTGCACTAAAAATAGGCTGAACTAGATGGACATAAGGTCTTCCTTCAGCCTTCAAAACTATGTTACTATGTTATGTTATGTTACTCGCAGCAAAGCATACCTACTTCTCATCTCTCATATCCTCCCTGTCTCACAACCCTAAACAGCTATTCAACACCTTCAATTCTCTCTTCCGTCCCCCAGCACCTCCTCCCTCTCCACTCATCTCAGCTGAAGACTTTGCCTCATTCTTCAAATAGAGGATTGATAACATCAGAGAAAGATTTGGTCTACAACCCCCACAACCCCACTTCCAAACTACTCAGCCCTCCTCCGTCAAAACCAGTTTCTCCACAATTGTAGAAAACCAACTTTCCGCCCTACTCTCCATGTCACATCTCACCGTCTGTGCACTTGACCCGATCCCATCCCACTTCATCCCAAACCTCACCAGTCTTTATCCCAACTCTAACCCATTTCTTCAACCTATCAATAACAACTGGTGTATTCCCCTCATGCTTCAAAGATGCCTTCAATCAAACCCATCTTCAAAAAGCCCTTTCTTGACCCATCCTCTGTGTCTAGCTATCGCCCCATATCACTTCTCCCCTTTGCCTCAAAACTACTGGAACAACATGTCCATTTCGAACTGTCCACCCACCTCTCTTCCTGCTCCCTCTTCGACCACTTACAATTGGCTTCCGACCGCATCACTCCACTGAAACTGCCCTAACTAAAGTCACCAATGACCTGCTGACTGCCAAAGCCAAGTGACATTACTCTGTCGTCCTTCTCTTGGACCTGTCCTCTGCCTTTGACACAGTGGACCAGTCCCTATTACTACAGACCCTCTCATCTCTTGGCATCACAGACTTGACCCTATCTTGGATCACGTCATACCTAACAGACCAGACATTCTGTGTATCCCACTCACACACCACCTCCTCACCGTGCCCCCTATCCATCGGAGACCCGCAAGGTTCAGTCCTAGGGCCCCTGCTCTTCTCCATCTACACCATCAGGCTGTGACAGCTCATAGAATCTCAGAGCTTTCAGTATCGCCTCTATGCTGATGACACACAGATCTACATTTCTGGACCAGATATCACCTCCCTACTAACCAGAATCCCTCAATGTCTGTCAGCTATTTCATCCTTCTTCTCCGCTAGATTTCTAAAACTTAACATTGACAAAACAGAACTCATCATCTTTCCCCCATCTCACTTGTCTCCCCCAACAAACCTGTCCATTAAAATAAATGACTGCTCACTCTCCCCAGTCCCACAAGCTCTCTGCCTCGGGATAATCCTTGACTGTGATCTCTCCTTCAAACCACATATCCAAGTCCTTTCCACTTCCTGCCAATTTCATCTCAAAAACCTCTCCTGAATCCGTACCTTCATCAACCTAGAATCTGCAAAAACTCTGGTGCATGCCCTCATCATCTCTGTCCTGGGCCCTGTATTGTTCAACATCTTTATCAACGATTTAGATGAAGGAATTGAGGGTAAACTGATTAAATTTGCTGATGACACAAAGCTAGGAGGGATAGCTAATACTAGAGAAGAGAGAGAGAGGATTCAAAAAGATATAAATAAACTGGAGAAGTGGGCAGCAACAAACAGAATGGTTTTTAACAGGGAAAAATGCAAAGTACTACATCTGGCAATAAAAATGAAAAGAGCATATACAGAATGGGAGGAATAGGGCTAAGCAACAGCACATGTGAAAAAGACTTGGGTATGCTAATAGATCACAGACTGAATATGAGTCAACAGTGTGATGCAGCAGCAAAAAAGGCAAATGCAATTCTAGGATGTATTGACAGGAGCATACAGTCTAGATCACGTGAAGTCATTATTTCCCTCTACTCCTCTTTGGTCAGACCTCATCTGGAATATTGTGTCCAGTTTTGGGCGCCACATTTTAAAAAAGACATCAACAAACTGGAGCAAGTTCAGAAAAGAGCAACCAGAATGGTGACCGGTCTGCAAACCCTGTCTTATGAGGAAAGGTTGCAGGATTTGGGAATGTTTAGCTTGCACAAGACAAGACTGAGATGAGACTTAATTGCTGACTACAAATATCTCAAAGGCTGTCACATTGTAGAAGGATCATGTTTATTCTCATTTGCACAAGGAAAGACTAGAAGCAATGGGATGAAACTGAATTGGAGGAGACACAGATTAGATATGAGAAAAAAAACTTTTTGACAGTTAGAGTGATCAATGAGTGGAACAGGCTGCCACGAGAAGTGGTGAGTTCTCCTTCAATAGAAGTCTTCAAACAGAGGCTGGACAGACATCTGTCTGGGATGATTTAGTGAATCCTGCTTTGAGCAGGGGGTTGGACCAGATGACCCAGGAGGTCCCTTCCAATTCTACGATTCTATGATTCATCTCCCGTCTTGACTACTGCAATCTCCTGCTCTGTGGCCTCCCCTCTAACACTCTTGCACCCTCCAATCTATCCTAAACTCTGCTGCCCGACTAATCTACCTGTCCCCCCGCTATTCCCCGGCCTCTCCTCTCTGTCAATCCCATCACTGGCTCCCCATTATCCAGATACTCCAGTTCAAAACTCTAACCATGGTATACAAAGACATCCACAACCTGTCTCCTCCATACATTTGTGACCTCATCTCCTGGTACCTACCTGCACGCAACCTCCGATCCTCACAAGATCTCCTTCTCTACTCTCCTCTTATCTCCCCTTCCCACAATCGCATACAAGCTTTCTCCTGTGCATCCCCCCTACTCTGGAACTCTCTACCTCAACACATCAGACTCTCACCTACCGTGGAAACCTTCAAAAGGAACTTGAAGACCCACCTCTTTCAACAAACCTACAACCTGCAGTAACCACTGATCCACCAAACTGCTGCACGACCTGCTCTGACGTCACCTATTGTTTCCTCACTCATCCCTTGGAGATTGTGATCCCTCGCAGGCAGGGTCCTCTCTCCTCCTGTACCAGTCATGAGTTGTATTGATTACGATTTTTGTACTTGTATGTATTATGTATACCCCTCCTCACATGTACAGCGCCATGGAATAAATGGCGCTATAATAATAAATAATACTAATAAATAATAATCCCTGATGGACAAAGGTGAGTGGTTTTTATACTCCCAGGCCTAATAGGATACAAATAATTGGCATGAAATTATATATCCAATATTCTTCACAGGAGGTTTGCAGCATGAAGACCAGAGGATCGTGGATTCTTGGAGGGTCCGAAATTCCCTCCAATATCTTGTTCATTGGAGGGGATACGGACCCAAGGAGAGATCCTGGGTTCTGGCTCGTTCTGTGATGGACGATCTTTTGGTCAGGGCCTTCTGTCTTGGGTTTCCTGGGAAACCTGGGGGTCTGATGGACGCCACAGAAGAGGGGGTACTGTGGCGATTCCACCACTCACTATGTTCTGGACACAATGATTGACAGCTTAGCGGCACTATATCAGGGTTGTGATGAGCTATCAGTATTGTGAGTGACAGTCCAACTGCCAATCAGGGCAGCGGCATGCAGGGTTTCTTCCAGATGTCTCCTGTTTCTAGGTGATTACCTGGCTATTTAGCTGGCTCTCATTGTGTGATTATTCCTGTTGCAACTTTAGCTCGTTCTTGTCTGTGTGCCTTGTTATCCAGTGCTCTGATTCTGATCTTGTACTGCCCGACCTTGGACTTTGCCTTTAGCTATCTTGTCTAAAGGCCCCGTCACACTAAGCGATCTCGGTAGCGAGAAGATCGCTGCTGAGTCACACCTTTTGTGACGTAACAGCGATCTCACCAGCGAGATCGCTGTGTGTGACAGCGATCAGCGAGCGGCCCCCCTGCCGGTATCGCTGATCGCTGGAAGAAACCTCTGGACATTTCTTTGGTCGCTGGTCTCCCGCTGGCCAGCACGCATCGCAGCGTGTGACAGGCGGGAGACCAGCGATCAGGTGTAAAAAATAATAAAAAAAATAAAAAATATAGTTATTCTCACCTTCCGACGTCCCGTTCAGCCATCCCGCCTCTCTCCACGCTCCGGTCCCAGTGATCCTTTGCGAGAATGACCGCGAGACTTTGTTATCCCTCGAGACCGTGACACCTCGTGGTCATTCTCGCAAAGGATCACTGGGACCGGAGCGTGGAGAGAGGCGGGATGGCTGAACGGGACGTCGGAAGGTGAGAATAACTATATTTTTTATTTTGATTCTATTTTTTACAAGGATGCCAGCGATGCCGGGCGCTCGGCGTCGCTGTGCTGATCGCTGGTGAAGCTGTCTGACAGCTCACCAGCGATCACATAGCGACTTACTAGCGATCCTGACACCTTGACATCGGTGTCGGGATCGCTGGTAAGTCACTTAGTGTGACGGGGCCTTAACTCCTTTGACTTGATCCACTAACTTCCTGGAATTCTGACCTCGGACTGTGACCTGACTACGCTCTTACCTTTCTGTTTATGATGAGCTCTCTTGGTATCTGACCCCCAAACTCTTGACTACCCTGTCTCATGGCTAAAGGTACTGTCACACTAAGCGATCGCACCAGCGATCACGACAACGACACTACCTGGCAGAGATAGTTTGTACATCGCTATATGGTCGCTAGTTAGCTTCCAAACATGAAAATCTCATAAACGACACATCAGCGATCAGCGATCTGTATAAGGACCTCGGCGGTCGTTGCGACCTGTCACGCTGCATGTATTGTAAAAGACCCCGACCTTGATAGGCGTGATTGAGCGCAACCTTTTCCACGCCCCTCTGCACAGATTGGTGGTCAGTGTATGGTCAGTGCATGGCATGACAGTTTATGTCACAGCTCTCGCTTGTTGATTGGACGACCGCACAATAAATTGACGACGTATTAGCGCTCCCTTCCATTGTTCTAGAACGCAGTGGTTCATAGAAATTTCAAGCAGAGATCCATATTGCGTCCAGCTAGCCTTCTGTGCTTTGCAGCTCCTGCGATCCATTCTGTGGCGCTGTTGCGGTTGGCCCGGATTTATTGATTCCACCAGGATCTCTATACAGTATTGTAAGGTAGGCACTTATTTTTCTTATTTTATAAATTTTTTGTGGCATATAATTTTTTGAATTTTATTTAAAATGTTATATTTATATCTGTCTTTATATACAGCAGCCTTGTTTGTTTTCCTGCCACCGCCCTCCGCTATCACATCTTTCGGACATTTTTGTTTCTGCCTCGCCCACCATCACAATTTTCTTTTTCCACCGGTGTTAACAGTTGTCGGCCATTTTTTTTTTTTTTTTGGGCAGCAATTTTTGTTTCTGCCGCGCCCAGCACCGCCATTTTATCCAGCTGTGTTAACTGTTGTTGTCCATCTCTATTTTTTTTTTGGGCGGCGATTTTAGTTTCTGCCGCGCCCAGCACCGCCATTTTATGACCCTAGCTGTGTTATAAGTTGTAGGCTATGTATTTATCAGACATTCTCACATAATCCTTTTTTTCTTACGGATGGCAGAAAAGCAAGATTTCCTGCGGGACTTCATAGAGATGTACCGCTCGATGCCTTCCTTATGGAGAATAAAGTCAGCTGATTATAGTAACAGGCTGAAAAAGAAGGAGGCTTACCAAAAACTCGTGGAGCTTATCAAAAACCATTACCCCAAAGAGCCAGCGGATGAATCATCGGTCAAAAAAAGAACTCAGGCGCTCCGCACAGTATACCGTAAAGAACTTAATAAAGTCGAGAATTCAACCAAGTCTGGAGCCGGGTCAGAAGATGGATATGTCCCCAAACTTTGGTACTTTGAACTTCTTTCTTTCACAAGGGACCAACAAGTACCAAGACAAATGGCATCTGCGTTGGCACCAGACCATCCGCATCTGTGCCGAGGCGGCTCCAATTTTCAGGTCGAAAAAGAAAGGCCCCCACCTCGGATACCCCAGAATTTATCCAACTGGCCAAAAAAGTTCTAACTACACCTCAGAACCTGACCGGCTTTGCCTTCTATGCTAATGAGAAGCCGCCTACACTCGATCCAGTTCAGCGTGTTCATGCTGAAAGGCTTCTGCTCGAAGTTTTGAGTCAAGCAGCAACGGGAAAACTCACTGACACAACTGCTTTCATGGACAGATGTCACTACCCGCAATACTCTTGGCCGCACAATCCTGAGCCTCTTGAGCCTACAATGAGGAGGGACCATCAACAGAACCCAAGCCTTGCTCCCCCACCTTTTTATTATACTCCACCAACGCAAAGTGGAACTGAAAACGAACCATATTACCAACAATTGTAGTTCTCCACATATTTTTTTTATATTTTTTTTGTATATATATATATATATTCTTTTTAAATAGTTTATGTTTTTGTAATAAAAATCTTATATTTCAAATGAATAGAGGTCTGGTTTTCTACTTTTGTTTCGTATTTGAAAACTTTTTTAGACTACAATATAAAGATGGCCGTAGACATGAACTCAGACGTCAGCCCAAGTAACCAATCTTTTACCAAAATAATGACACAGCCACGTATATGAACTTTAAATATATAAATATATATTTGAGACACAGATATTATATATGACATTTTTTTCTCTCAAAACAACAAAAACTATGTGTACATATAACATAAACATAACAAAAAAATTAGCGAATGCCACCCTGTTGTTGGCCCGCCAAAAACCTCTCCAGCATCTGTCCGTGCACGCCCATGGCTGCCGCAGTCGCTGCCCTCATCCGCCGGTGAGATGCCAGCAGGGCCTGTGCAGTGGGAATGTCTGTTGAAAAAATGAGAAACGTAAACCTGTCAATTATTGACACACTAGAAACCAAAGGTCCATGGTTCTTGTTTTTATACTTAGGGTATTGTGGTGGCTCAGTTCCGTCAGGTGAGGGGCTAATAGCCCACCCCGAACCAGTGGCACCAACAGCTATGGGACCAAAAAAAAAAATATTAAACGACAACCCTCCATCCTTTCCAAAGTAAAACATGAAAGTACCCATTTATTTAAATTTTATTAAAATAACCTTGCTATAATTAGATTACCTGATGGAGAGGCAGCACCAATATCACGGAGTGATGCTGGAGATGGGCTGGCAGCGGGCGAAGGGGTAGGTGGTGAACCGTCATGATCCACCGGAGATGCTGGGGCTGTTGGTGGAGCCGCCTGCGATGGCGGGCTTGATGGTGATGGTGGTCCTAGAGATAGGGAAAACAATCCATAGATATCTTCATGTTAAATGCTGTCTTCCATTTGAAATAAAAAAAAAACAAAAACGGCCGATATAGTTCAGCGAGTTGTTAAGTCGTCACCGGTATTCGAATACCGCTAACAACTATTGAATAATAACAAGTATTCTTCTCCATTAATAATGTAAGGTGGCACTCTCTCAGAGTTCCGCTTGTAACCCTCAGCAATAAACCACATTTTTTTACTACTTGACTAACATTTAAATAGTTATGTTAATTTTCATTCCAAAAAGATTTGTTTTAAAATAATTGCAAATTGCTTAAAAATCTTTACAAGTTCATCTTTATTTGCAGGTTACACTACACAAAAAAAAAATAGCCTTCTCAACATTATTGCCCCCTCTCCATCACACCAATGATTTCATAGAATCATAGAATCATAGAATCGTAGAGTTGGAAGGGACCTCCTGGGCCATCTGGTCCAACCCCCTGCTCAAAGCAGGATTCGCTAAATCATCCCAGTCAGATGTCTGTCCAGCCTCTGTTTGAAGACTTCCATTGAAGGAGAACTCACCACTTCTCGTGGCAGCTTGTTGAATAAAGTTGATCCTTCTACAATGTGACAGCCCTTTAGATATTTGTAGACAGCTATTAAGTCTCCTCTCAGTCTTCTCTTTTGCAAACTAAACATTCCCAAATCCTGCAACCTTTCCTCATAAGACAGGGTTTGCAGACCGGTCACCATTCTGGTCGCTCTTTTCTGAACTTGCTCCAGTTTGTTGATGTCTTTTTTAAAATGTGGTGCCCAAAATTGGACACAATATTCCAGATGAGGTCTGACCAAAGAGGAGTAGAGGGAAATAATTACTTCACGTGATCTAGACTGTATGCTTCTGTTAATACATCCTAGAATTGCATTTGCCTTTTTTGCTGCTGCATCACACTGTTGACTCATATTCAGTCTGTGATCTATTAGTATACCCAAGTCTTTTTCACATGTGCTGTCACTTAGCCCTATTCCTCCCATTCTATATATGCTTTTTTCATTTTTATTGCCCAGATGTAGTACTTTGCATTTCTCCCTGTTAAAAACCATTCTGTTAGTTGCTGCCCACTTCTCCAGTTTATTTAAATCTTTTTGAATCCTCTCTCTCTCTTCTCTAGTATTAGCTATCCCTCCTAGCTTTGTGTCATCAGCAAATTTAATCAGTTTACCCTCAATTCCTTCATCTAAATCGTTGATAAAGATGTTGAACAATACAGGGCCCAGGACAGAGCCCTGTGGTACCCCACTTGAGACATTCTTCCAACTGGATGTGCAGCCATTTACGACCACTCTTTGGGTCCGATCACTAAGCCAGTTATGAATCCACCTAACAGTTGCCTTGTCCATTCCATACTTAGTCATTTTTTCAATAAGGATTGTGTGAGAGACTTTGTCAAATGCTTTGCTGAAGTCAAGATATACTATATCTACAGCATTTCCTTGATCCACCCAATCAGTAATACCATCATAGAAGGAAATTAAATTAGTCTGACATGACTTATTAGTTACAAACCCATGCTGACTCTGTTTAATCACTTCATTCTTATCCAGGTATTGACATACATGATGTTTAATAATTTGTTCAAAGATCTTTCCTGGTATAGAAGTCAGACTCACCGGCCTATAGTTGCCTGGGTCCACCTTCTTCCCCTTTTTGAAGATAGGAACAACATTTGCTCTTCTCCAGTCTTCTGGCACTTCTCCTGTTCTCCAAGAATTTTCAAAGATTATGGAGAGGGGTTCAAAAATTTCTTCTGCTATCTCCTTCAGTACTCTGGGGTGTAATTCATCTGGACCTGGAGACTTGAATACATTTAGGTTAGCTAAGTGTTTCCTCACTATCTTTCTGTTTATAGATATCCTGGATTCTTCTATTCCCTTAATAGGACAGTGAATAATAGTTGATGTTACATTTCCTTTCTGAGAGAAAACAGATGCAAAATAGGAATTTAAAAGTTCAGCCTTCTCAACATCCTGTCTTACCATTTCATCATTTTCATCCTGTAAAAATCCTATAGCATCTTTGATTTTTCTTTTACTTTTGACATATCCCCAAAATCCTTTATTATTGCTTTTGACATCTCTTGCAAGCCTCAATTCATTTTCAGCTTTAGATAATCTGATTTGTGCCTTGCAGGTTCTGCAGACAGCATTATATTCTTCTTTAGATATGCCTCCTTCTTTCCATTTTATAAACATTTTTTTCTTCCTTTTTAGCATGTGCTTAAGTTCTGTGTTCATCCATCCTGGTTTCCTTAAATGCTTCCTATTCTTCCCTCTTTTCGGAATTGTTAACAATTGTGCTTTGAGAATTTCATTTTTCAAGATTTCCCATCCTTCCTGGACATTTTTGTCTTTAAGGATATCCAGCCATTGGATCCCTCCAATTCTCTTTCTGAATCCCTTAAAATCTGCCTTTCTGAAATCTAACCTTGACGTCTGAGTCTTCACAGGTCTTCCGCCTCTAGTTATCCAAAATTCTAAAATAGCATGGTCGCTACCTCCTATGGTCCCAGCCACTTTTACCTCCTCAACCATTTCCTCCCTGTTTATAAGGATTAGATCCAAGGTAGCAGTTCCCCTTGTTTTCTCCTTTACCTTTTGGAAGATAAAGTTGTCATCAAGAGAGGATAAGAATTTCCTTGACCTGTTAGTTTTGCCTGAGAGAGATTCCCAACAAATGTCTGGATAGTTGAAATCTCCCATGACAACTATGTCATATTTTTTGGAGAACTTGGCCATTTGATGCATAAAGAGTTCATCCATATCTTCAGCTTGCACAGGTGGCCTGTAGTAAATGCCTACAATGGTGTCCTTTCCATTGTTCTGTCCTTGTATTCTTACCCAAACAGTTTCCACAGAACTCCCAGTCTCTGAAGCTTCAATCTCTGTGCAGATATACGCGTTTCTAACATACAATGCGACACCTCCTCCTCGTTTATCAAGTCTGTTTCTTGCAAAATAAGTTGTATCCTTCTAGTCTTGTATTCCAATCATGTGTATTGTCCCACCAAGTTTCAGTGATTCCAATGACATCATATTTCTTTTCCTGTGTTAGTAGTTCCAATTCTCCTTGTTTGTTGCCCACGCTTTGTGCATTAGTATAGAAACATTTTAGTTTGTGATTGGTTTCTCTTTCTCCAATATTTTTATTAATTAGATTCTTTCGTCTTTGTTCTTCCTTTCCACTTCTAATAGCAGAGTTCTCAATAGCATTTGTCAGGTGTATGGCTTTTTCTGGTCTTTTGCTTCCCTTCCCATGTTGTTCTAGTTTAAAGCTCTCCTTACAAGTGTAGCAAGGCGACTTCCAAATACCTGCTTTCCAGTCTTCGTAAGGTGCACCCCATCTCTAGCAAGTAGTCCATCGTATAAGTAGTTCACTCCGTGATCCAGAAATCCAAATCGTTGCTGACGGCACCATCGACGTAGCCAGTTGTTCACCTGCAGAATCTTATTCCACCTCCTTGTTCCATGGCCATCCACTGGGAGGATGGAAGAGAAGACCACCTGCGCTCCCAGTTCTTTCACTTTCTTGCCTAAGTCTTCAAAGTCTCTGCAGATGGTTTCCAGGTCGTTTCTTGCGGTGTCATTTGTCCCCACATGTAGTAGCAGGAATGGGTGGTCATCTGTAGGTCTGAAGAGTCCTGATATCCTGTCAGACACATCTTTAATTTTTGCACCTGGAAGACAGCACATTTCTCTTGAGGTTATATCCGGTCTGCAGATAGCGGCCTCTGTTCCTCTCAACAGGGAATCCCCCATGACCACCACTCTCCGTTTCTTCTTCACAACATTTTTCTTTCTCCATCCAGGAGGACTCTGAAGGCGTACAAGGTTGCTGTTTGTTGGCAAAGTCTTATCCTGATGTATTTCTTCATCGTTTTCCTGCGTGAGAGCCTGGTACTGGTTCCTGAGCAGTATGGGTGCTGACTGCCTCCTGATCCTCCTGCTTCTCTGGGTCACATGTCTCCAATCCTCTGTTTCTTCAGGTGCACTTCGAATTTCTTCTCTTTCTGTAACATGAAGAGATAATTCTGCTCTGTCCAAGAACTCTTCACCTTCCTTAATGATCTTCAACGTAGCTAACCTCTCTTCGAGATTTTGCAACTTTTCCTCCAACAGGGTCACAAGCTTGCATTTGTGGCATGTGAAGTTTGGCTTTTCCACTGGTAAATCTGTGAACATGTAGCAAGATTTAGCATTCTCCACATTACCCCCCCGCTCCCCATCACACCCCTCTTTTTTTGTTATCCCCAGTACTCCACCCTCCCCATGTCAACCCGTCTTTTTGCCTTATCCCCATTACTTCTCTCAATTTTGGCGGTTGGCCATGATGCTGAACGCATTCTCAACAACCCGTCGTGCCCTTGACAGTCTGTGATTAAAAATACGCCTTTCCCCTGTCAAAGTCTTTTGTGGGTACGGCTTCACAAGATGCGCATGAAGGGGAAGGCTTCATCGCCCACAAAAACAAAGTTAAGGTTGGCGGTGGTGTCGAATGTCCATGTTGGTTGGTAAATGCAGTTCTGAGTTATTCAAGCGTTCCCCAAAAATAGTGTGCTCCAAAACGCCTCCATCCGAAACCCTCCCGTTCATGCCAACAGCAACGTTTATAAATTCATAACTGGCATTAACAAGGATCACGCTGAAGTAGCCCTTATAGGTATAGAAGCAGGATCCGCTGGTGGCGCGATCCGCACATGTTTGCCATCCAAGGCCCCACCACAGTTTGGGAACTGCCAAATACGCTCAAAATCCAATGCAATTTTTTGCCATTCCGCCACGGATTTAGGAAAAGGCATGTAGCTACGTAAACTGCGAACGATGGCGTTGTATGACTCAGGGATTAACACACTGAGGAGTGATCGGGAAACAGCTGCTGAAAATTGCAAGTCTTTCATTGAACGTCCAGTTGCCAGGAATCGCAACGTGACAGCCAAACGTTCCTCTGCCGAAACAGCTGCGCGCATTCGTGTATCCTGCCGATCAATCAGTGGCCTCACACATTCCAGGAGGAGCGTGAATGAATCCTCCGACATCCGTGGATAATTTCGGAAATCCTGCGGATTCTTCTCCTGCAACTCCCTCACTAGATGCATGTGGGTGAATTTGGACCTCTGCTCCAGCCATTCTCTGGTCCACATGCGACACTTTTGTTTGGAGCGCCTCTCTTCCACCCGCGTCACCTCTTGTCGATCTCCCTCCATCAGTAAAGCTGCTGCCACAATCACACGCTCCGCGGTGGTCATGTTCATTATGTGCAACCTGCCCGGTCAAGAAGAGAGAAGTTATTTAGTGAGTAAAAAAAAACAAAAAACAAAAACATTAAGAGTAATTGGTTTTTGTTAACATTTCATTTGTTAACACAGAAAAAACAAGCGAGCTTATAAAAGCCTAAAATGGCGGGGGCGGGCGCGGCACTGAAAAGATTGCTAGGTCATCAAATGTTATAGAGGATCAAATATTACAAACAGATTACCTCACAAAGCAACAAACATCAGAAAATTGCTGGGGTGGGCGCGGCAAGAAAAAACAAACAAACAAACAAAAAACACGGCTGTTGGTATACCAAAAAGTGTATAAAGATTCAAAAATGAAAAAAAAAAAAAAATATATGTACCTTGGAACGGAAACCAAATAATCCAGAAGGTAGAAATGCCAAAGATGAAGTGCAGTTGCGACTCTGACAGGATCCAAAAACCAGTCACACATGATACTATCCTCGCAACAGTGCACAAAGGACTAGCGCCAGAACGTTGGTGCAATCCACAAAGCGCGCTGGAACAATGGATGGGGGCGCACTTTGACGGTTTCATTTATTGCTGAGGTGATGTTGTGGCCACCAATCGGAGCTGAGGGGCGTTACAAAAGGAAACCTAGTCCCGCCTGCGCCGCTGACATATGAGTGGCCAACGAGGTCGCTCGTCGTTCGTAAAAGGGGTCAAACACAATGATGCAGGCTCACCAGCGGGACGCCAATGATCAAATACGGTCCTGAACGTTCGTGCACGATCAGCGACATCGCAGCGGGGGCCACGTCGCCGCTACATGTCACACGCATCGACATCGCTAGCGATCTCGCTTAGTGTGACATACCCTTTACTCATGAGCTTCACAAGGATGTGATAGAGAAGATGTTCGATCGCACAGAGCTAGCATTGTCCTGGTCCTGAATATGAGGAGCATGTGATGGTGGAGCTGCTCCATTATCTGGGTCTTTTCATCCTCCTGGTTCTGTATATGTGTAGGATGTGATGGTGGAGCTGCTCCATTATCTGGGTCTTTTCATCCTCCTGGTTCTGTATATGTGTAGGATGTGATGGTGGAGCTGCTCCATTATCTGGGTCTTTTCATCCTCCTGGTTCTGTATATGTGTAGGATGTGATGGTGGAGCTGCTCCATTATCTGGGTCTTTTCATCCTCCTGGTTCTGTATATGTGTAGGATGTGATGGTGGAGCTGCTCCATTATCTGGGTCTTTTCATCCTCCTGGTTCTGTATATGTGTAGGATGTGATGGTGGAGCTGCTCCATTATCTGGGTCTTTTCATCCTCCTGGTTCTGTATATGTGTAGGATGTGATGGAGATACTGGATTAGTAATCATTACCATGGATGTCTGTATGTGGAGCAGAGGGGATGTGATGACTTTCGCTGCTGATGGATTGTTGATGTGTCTACATAGCTGAGGTTGAAGAATTCATCTAGACAGTAAGATTCAACTCTTCCTGGCTGATTGAAGGATGAGATCCTGTAGAAAGTCATAGAGAAGCTCAGTAAAGTTGTGTCAGTATTTTCTACATGAAGATGTAATATCCCAGATACAACGTATACAGTCCTGTGATACACTGCAGAAAGTGAAATGTTCCCGAAGTAGAAATCTCACAGTCTGGACAGTCAGGGGAGCCGAGTAGACTGATGATGTGGCGCCCCTGAGGCTTCAGTCGCCACAGAGGTACTGCACCTTCTCCTAAGGTGTAGTGCCCCACCATCCATGTAAGGTGGGAACTCCCTTCCGCATTCCAACACCTGCACCCCACACACAGGATAGCTCAGTAGGGACCCATCCATGCTTCATGCTGGAAAGGTGATAGGGTGCCTTTTGTGGTCCATGGCTTCATAACACGAGAGGTGCTGGGGAGGCGGGTGAAGTTAGATATAAAAGAGAGGGAAGGTGTAGGATTTCAGGTTAGTTGGTTAGAGGAGAGAGACGAGAGAAGATGGGTGTCTGAGGGAGGTGCTGCGGCAGGTCCCAGTGATCTGGGCTGCTGGCACGAGAAAGACCAGAGAAAGAGACTGATAAGATTGATAACCTAACCTTCCATAAGAGAGAGATAGAACAGATCGGAACGAAGGAGAATGGAAGGACGGTGGGAAGCAGGTTGAGAAAGAGAGAGAACCCTTCCAGTCCAGAGAGCGCAAAGGCCGGGGCCCGGTCCCCGAGGTTGATTGGAACTTTATGTCCGGCAACAGACACCAGAGGAGTAGTGAGCCGCTAACACCTTACTCCCATCATAGACTTGGGACACAACAGCAACTGAATAGAGAGCCGGGATGCAGTGAGGAGTCCCCGAGCAGGCTACAGCTGTCTGTCATACAAGTAGAGACTAGGAACACCTAGAGAGAGGTATTCCAGGGTAACTAAGTACTGGAGTGCTTCGCACCTAAAGGCGCATTGGAGGAGTCGTTCAGTAAGGTACATATTGGCGGAGTGTGGAAGGGAGAACCCTACCTGGCCTGGAGGTTGGCTGGAGCCCTGACCTGGAGAACACAGTATGGAGGCAGGCAGTTGTGTGAACTGCAAACAGTGAGTAAAGCTTTGGAACCGCATACTCTGGTGTCCTCCAGTTATTCCAGCACCGCTACATCTGGGTAACATCATCCATACCATTCAGCGCCTCTCCTCATCCATTGCACCTACACTGCCCTGGGACTACAGCTCCACCTGTGGGGAGCTATACCATCCCTGCTGCACCACACCATCAGTCCCAGCGGATCTGTTTACAGCGTTGGCTAACACCTCACTTGCCAAATACCACGGGTGGCATCACGAACTTTACATTACAAACCAACACCACCGCCATTGATATTGGGCCTAGGGCCACGGACCGGGTCACCGCTGCTGTGACACTTTCCCGCCTTGACATCGGCCCGGTACCGAGTAACCCCGGTGCCCTGGGTGTGCGAGGGTGACCCAATGACAATGGGAGATCAAATGCAGCTGCCTACACTAGCAGCTAACAACAGTGAGTCCCACCTTATAAATCCCAGCCAGACCCCAAGAAGGGTTAACCCTTTTGTGATTTTTTTTTATCAGGACTACATCTAGGTGAGGTGACAAAGGCTGAGGAGAGTGGTGGTGGAGCAAGAGAAGAGGATGAGCCATGATAGAAGGACAAGCAATGGAGATGTTCCAGGATGAGACCTCACACGTAAGACAGAAACCTCCCCATCTTCTATGACCTTACACACATTTCATTCCTGCAGTTTTGTACATGTTTATTTTACGTTTTTTGTGACGAGACAGCATTTCTTCGCAATGATGACAGATGTAAATTCAGTAGGCACGGAGACATAGACTACTAGCTTTATGCTGACTTTTTCAGTTGATGTTGATCGTAACTTATAGTCTGCTCTCAGACAATAAGGGTCATTGAACAATGGGTGTTTGCTTAATATGTTGATTGACCATTGTGTGGGAGCCTGTAGTTTGTTGATCTGGAAAATAGAGAAGAATGAACTATGAAGAAACATCAATTGGGACGTCTCAGACAACATTGCAAATATAAAATACGCGGTGATGTATGAAAAGAACCATACGCGTTTCGACACATGGTTCTTTTCATACATCAACCCCTATTTGTCTTTGCAATGTTGTCTGAGACGTCCCAATTGATGTTGCATCATTTTAAAAAGAATTCTTCCAAATCAAGCCGAATGAAAGTTTTCTTTTTATCAACACCCTGGAGTGTGAGCTGGATCCATCTTCACAGTGTTCCAGCTGGTCAGTGCTGTGCAGCAGCAGGATTCCTGTGCTCCTATCCTGGACTGGAACTACTCCTCAGGGGTGAGCTGATGGTTCATTTATTTACAAGGTTGAACTATGCAGATTGATTACTCAAATATTGCAAGTTAATCTCATCACGCCTTCTTTTTCACCTCTGGATGATGGGCTTAAAGGACAACACTTGTGACCTATATGAAGGAGAGTCCAGAGACTTTACAAATCAACAACCAGGAACATTCTATAGGAGGTCAGCTTAAAGGACTAAGGCCCCAGCTGGAAAAACACAGCTCTGCTCTACTGACCATCGCTGACCCCTCAGAGACTTCGTGAAACATATGTCTCCATGCTCTTGGTCGTCAGCTTCCTTAGCTTGTCGTTATCTCTTCTCTCTGCTTGTCACAGGTGGGGTGGTCGCCCCTGGAAGCTCCGAAGCCGCAGCTGCTATAATCCCGGAAAGTCAGCGGAAGGGTGAGACTCCGTAATGTGCCCCATCTTGGGTACTGTTCTGAGACTGTTCTATGTGTTATCTGCCTGTTTGGTGGTTCAATATAGTATTGCCCCTCCGTTTTACCCTCACCCTGTGTTGTCTGAGTAGTATTATGCCCACGGTAAAAGAAGAGCAGACATTTGGTGGGCTGAGCCCTGGTCCAGGCGGTCATGGGCCACCGGATTATATCATCCGAGCATCCACTAAACCCCCCCGTGTCTCCACAGTTTCCATCAGACAAGTTGATTCATGTTGCTTTATTTTTTACAATAAACTTTATTGAAAATCCAAATCTATACAATAAAGGATAGCAATAATAAGAGAATGGTTTGACATCCAGCATTCAAGAAAGTTGTGCTCAGGTCACAGTAGATCCTAGCTCAGCAGATCCTGGGGCCAGCATATAATGACAGCACACAAGAGCAGCGGAGTGACGCGGTTACATGGTGGCCAGCCCTTCCTTGTGTATTGTGAATGTGAGATGGCGTTTTATCGTCAGCAGAACTGTGAACCTTATGTGTCATGGACTGTGGTGGCATTACATCATACTATACAGGGAGAAATAAAGCCTAGTATCAAAACATAGAAAAAGTGTGTCCGCTCCCACCTCCCCTTGTGGCCCATGCTCTCCTTCCCTTGTAGAAGAACATGGATTCCCTTCCCTTGAAAACCATATCCCCTTCACCTTTAGAGCACCACAAAAAAATTGTCCTAATGCCCTACAGCTTCCTGTAATAGATGTAACAGCAGTGAGCAGATCCCACCATGATGGAGGACGTCTCCACCTCCTGGGCAAGATGTTTCTACCACTAATTCTGTCAGAATCATTGACAACTGCTCCGATGATGATACTGTAGGGTGATGATATAAAGCAGGGCAATGAGCATGTTCTCACCATTTGTTCGTTGCTTTTGTCCTGGAGAAGATTACCACCGGTGTCCACGTGGAGACCAGGAACCTCACTGTTGCTGAGAGTTCAGCCCACGAGAGATGGTGGGCTGAACATTTCCCTACCTCTTACGGCACATGTCCAGAACTAAGTGACTATTTAATCTTTTCTGTGGTAGTGTACTTGTAATTTCTACCGTGACAGCAAGGGTCATAGTTATGGTGACTAGATTCTAGCCGAGAACAGGATGCACCTACGACCTCCCCTCCACCCCACCTATGGTGGCTTCTAATAATTATTCAGCCATATACATACAATTTTGTATCTGTAGCATTTTGGGGAAATGTGTTCTAGTCTCTCCATTCCTTTTTTACGGGGTCCTTAATGGGGTGATGACTGGAGGCAACAATGAATGAGATATAAGCAGGTGGTAACCATTTATTCAAGGGCAGACGAGGAGGACGAGGACTCATGCTTCTTTATAAATACATAAATAGGGTATTCTGCAGGGTGCAGGGCCTGGGGCGGATGTCGGGTGCTCAGATCTGCTTTTAGGGTGCTGTACAGGGAATCTTCTAATAGGCAGAGTGTAAAGCTTCAGTGACGGCTGTGTAACATAAAACTCACAATACATCCTGCCCAATAAGTCAAGTAGGGGCCTCAGACCGAGGGGCAGACAGAGACAATGGGGTTATGGTGAATATTCTCGGTTCTTCACTATTACATGGAAAAGGAGATTTCTGATGTCAGGCGATGTGTCTCAGATCAAGGCACCCTACTGATGTCAAACCTGAGAAGGCCTCTTTCTCTTTACCAGGCAGGTGGTCACACATGCACGATGACTTTCCGGTGTAGTCACCGACATGGCTATCTCTGCTGGTTCGTAGCCGTCGGCCCTTCATGATGGAAGGGACATAGAAGTCATAAGAAAACCTCTTTACTATGAGAAGTGTTCCATGCAGATCGTCACACATAAGAACATTGACCCCCTCATTATTACACTTTTTGATCTTCATCATGTTATGACAGGCAGACACTTTCTCGCCATGGCAGGAAACTAGTGATGACTGACTCCACTGCATATGAGCTATGCATAGAGGTTCACATGGATATATGGACGGACAGTCACTGGATGCTTGAGTTGTGGGAGTGGTGGTGACGAGATCTGTAAGTGGTTTTATCATGGTGGTTACTGGATGAGTGAGGTACAATGTGGTGCTAATACTGATATCACAGACTCGGTGCAGCTTCTTGCTGAAGTCCTCTCCAGGGCCCGGTATCTGAAGTTACGGGGTCCTCCCAAAGTTTTCTTGAGCCTTACAGCTCTCACAACTGTACAGAATTCAAACTGAAGATGAAATCTCAGTGTCCTTCCTCTTACACAGAGAACAAGCTCCTCAGAAGGAACCAATGTGGTCTAGTCCAGCTCTACTTCTCCCTCATACAGGAGAAATCCATTAAAGATAGTCAGGGGCTCATCAGAAAAGGCCAGACGCCCGGTCACCAGGTCAATACAGATGGTATCCCCAGCAGTCAGCTGCAGAATGATGTTGAAGACGGCCAGTGAGCCAGGAGGGGTCTTGTTCTCCACGAGAGGCTTATTCTCAAGGCCCTCAGGCTGGTAGCCGGCCGAGTCCACACGTGCAATGCCTGTGTTTGACTTGGAGAGGACGGCTTCAATTTTCTCATCCTTGTAGCCAGTCAAAATTGCACTGAAGTAATATCGTCCCGCGACCGGTGCTGTGAATATACCTGCCGAGAGAAAGAGGGCGTTATCACTGAAAAGACTCTACATGGTCAATAGAAAGAAGTCAGGATGATGACAGATAATCAGTGCTATGTCAATGAGGTCACTGACGACAAAACATTTCCAGTCTCCTCCAGGATCTGTCAACATCAGGGGTTTCAGCACAGGATCCATCATAATCCATTTAATTGACTTCATAAATAAAGGAATGAAAAATTATGAACATTGAGATCAATGTTTCACCCTATTATCAAATAGCCAGAGATGTCGCCCCATGTTCTCTGCCCACGGCCCCCTCTGCCCTGATTGGAGCCCTATGTCCTGCTAGTCGCTGTCTTTTCTCTCTGCAGTCTGAAGACTTCTCTCGCCTCAAGCCAGCAGCTCCTCTGTGCCTGGAGCCAGAAGCCCCCTCCATGCCTGTAGCCATATCCTCCTCCCGATCTGAAGCCTTTAGCCTCCTCCATGTCTGAAGCCAGCAGCCCCTCTGTGCCTGGAGCCATCAGCTCCTCTGTGCCTGGAGCCAGAAGCCCCCTCCATGCCTGTAGCCATATCCTCCTCCCGACCTGAAGCCTTTAGCCTCCTCCATGTCTGAAGCCAGCAGCCCCTCTGTGCCTGGAGCCATCAGCTCCTCTGTGCCTGGAGCCAGAAGCTCCCTCCATGCCTGTAGCCATATCCTCCTCCCGACCTGAAGCCTTTAGCCTCCTCCATGTCTGAAGCCAGCAGCCCCTCTGTGCCTGGAGCCATCAGCTCCTCTGTGCCTGGGGCCAGAAGCCCCCTCCATGCCTGCAGCCATATCCTCCTCCATGTCTGAAGCCAGCAGCTCCACTGTGCCTGGAGCCAGAAGCCCCCTCCATGCCTGTAGCCATACCCTCCTCCCGACCTGAATCCTTTAGCCTCCTCCATGTCTGAAGCCAGCAGCCCCACTGTGCCTGGAGCCAGAAGCTCCCTCCATGCCTGTAGCCATACCCTCCTCCCGACCTGAAGCCTTTAGCCTCCTCCATGTCTGAAGCCAGCAGCCCCTCTGTGCCTGGAGCCATCAGCTCCTCTGTGCCTGGAGCCAGAAGCCCCCTCCATGCCCGTAGTCATATCCTCCTCCCAACCTGAATCCTTTAGCCTCCTCCATGTCTGAAGCCAGCAGCCCCTCTGTGCCTGGAGCCATCAGCTCCTCTGTGCCTGGAGCCAGAAGCCCCCCCCCATGCCTGTAGCCATATCCTCCTCCCAACCTGAAGCCTTTAGCCTCCTCTGCGCCTGAAGCCAGCAGCTCCACTGTGCCTGAAGCCAGCAGCCCTTCTCAGCCTGAAGTAAAATCTCAACAAATACTCTCAAACCACCTCACTGACTAAAGATCTGGATACGAGTAATACAGTAAAAAATAGATGGGTAGGAGGGGGATGCAGCTGCAGCTTGTCTGTCTGCCTATGGGACTCCATGGAGGAGCTAAAAGAGGAGGTAGATAATAGGCTAAGATAGCACAAAGCGACTTTGACATCCCACCCAAAAGAGACGTTCACTGAGGAACATGGAGAGCATAAAAATGGGAACTGAAAAACCACAACAATCTGCAGGTTACACTTCACATTTCTGGTGGCCCAATGTCTAGAGAAGCAGGAGATGGAACAGGTAATGTGAATGCTGTCCTGGGATGACAAATACAGTCACAGCCAAACGTGTTGGCAACCTTGAAATTGTTCCAATGCACACAAAGGAAATAAACGAGTATAATAAAAAATGTGTAATTACAATAATGTTCTGGGAGAAATACTTCATGTTCTGGAACGATTTCAAAGGTACCAACATTTTCGGCCATGACTGTAGATGGATCCTGATATTATGTCTGGACACTAAGATCTTACATGAGGAAGCCATTGCTCACCTGTGGATGCGTCATAGGCGTTCCCATCATTTACCAAGAGTTTGTCAAAAGATATAGTTCCAGGCTCTGATAATGGGTAGGTGAGAGCAGCTGAGAAGGAGATGTACGGGACATCTGGAAGCAATCCGATGGGACCTAAAATCACAAACAGATGTTCTACAGATCATGAACAAAAACACGATCATTGCATTATCGTCCATGACTATAAGACTCACAAAATATAGATGATCATAGGATAGATGAACTCCCAAATAATGTCTGATAGCTGCCAGAAAATAGTAAGTAGTAATCGAGTGGTGACAACTGCTGATCTCCTGTCCATAGATGTAATGATTGTGAGGCAGTGATCAGTATCACAGGTAGGGGTCACTGCGTGTTCTCCCCAGGTTGTAATGATCTAGTGGTGACTTCTGCTGATCTCCTGTCCATGGATGTAATGATCTAGTGGTGACATCTGCTGTCCTCCTGTCCATGGATGTAATGATCTAGTGGTGACATCTGCTGATCTCCTGTCCATGGATGTAATGATCTAGTGGTGACGTCTGCTGTCCCACTGTCCATAGATGTAATGGTCTAGTGGTGACTTCTGCTGATCTCCTGTTCATGGATGTAATGATCTAGTGGTGACTTCTGCTGATCTCCTGTCCATGGATGTAATGATCTAGTGGTGACTTCTGCTGTCCTCCTGTCCATGGATGTAATGATCTAGTGGTGACTTCTGCTGATCTCCTGTCCATGGATGTAATGATCTAGTGGTGACATCTGCTGTCCTCCTGTCCATGGATGTAATGATCTAGTGGTGACATCTGCTGTCCTCCTGTCCATGGATGTAATGATCTAGTGGTGACATCTGCTGTCCTCCTGTCCATGGATGTAATGATCTAGTGGTGACTTCTGCTGATCTCCTGTCCATGGATGTAATGATCTAGTGGTGACTTCTGCTGTCCTCCTGTCCATGGATGTAATGATCTAGTGGTGACTTCTGCTGTCCTCCTGTCCATGGATGTAATGATCTAGTGGTGACATCTGCTGTCCTCCTGTCCATGGATGTAATGATCTAGTGGTGACATCTGCTGATCTCCTGTCCATGGATGTAATGATCTAGTGGTGACGTCTGCTGTCCCACTGTCCATGGATGTAATGGTCTAGTGGTGACTTCTGCTGATCTCCTGTTCATGGATGTAATGATCTAGTGGTGACTTCTGCTGATCTCCTGTCCATGGATGTAATGATCTAGTGGTGATGTCTGCTGTCCTCCTGTCCATGGATGTAATGATCTAGTGGTGACATCTGCTGTCCTCCTGTCCATGGATGTAATGATCTAGTGGTGACATCTGCTGTCCTCCTGTCCTTGGATGTAATGATCTAGTGGTGACATCTGCTGTCCTCCTGTCCGTGGATGTAATGATCTAGTGGTGACATCTGGTGTCCTCCTGTCCGTGGATGTACTGATCTAGTGGTGACATCTGCTGTCCTCCTGTCCGTGGATGTAATGATCTAGTGGTGACTTCTGATGATCTCCTGTCCATGGATGTAATGATCTAGTGGTGACGTCTGTTGTCCTCCTGCCCATGGATGTAATGATCTAGTGGTGACATCTGCTGTCCTCCTGTCCATGGATGTAATGATCTAGTGGTGACATCTGCTGTCCTCCTGTCCATGGATGTAATGATCTAGTGGTGACATCTGCTGTCCTCCTGTCCATGGATGTAATGATCTAGTGGTGACATCTGCTGTCCTCCTGTCCGTGGATGTAATGATCTAGTGGTGACATCTGCTGTCCTCCTGTCCGTGGATGTAATGATCTAGTGGTGACATCTGCTGTCCTCCTGTCCGTGGATGTAATGATCTAGTGGTGACATCTGCTGTCCTCCTGTCCATGGATATAATGATTTAGTGGTCACTTCTGCTGTCCTCCTGTCCATGGATGTAATGATCTAGTGGTGACATCTGCTGTCCTCCTGTCCGTGGATGTAATGATCTAGTGGTGATGTCTGCTGTCCTCCTGCCCATGGATGTAATGATCTAGTGGTGACATCTGGTGTCCTCCTGTCCATGGATGTAATGATCTAGTGGTGACATCTGGTGTCCTCCTGTCCATGTCCTCCTGTCCATGGATGTAATGATCTAGTGGTGACATCTGCTGTCCTCCTGTCCATGGATGTAATGATCTAGTGGTGACATCTGCTGTCCTCCTGTCCATGGATGTAATGATCTAGTGGTGACATCTGCTGTCCTCCTGTCCGTGGATGTAATGATCTAGTGGTGACTTCTGATCTCCTGTCCATGGATGTAATGATCTAGTGGTGATGTCTGCTGTCCTCCTGCCCATGGATGTAATGATCTAGTGGTGACATCTGCTGTCCTCCTGTCCATGGATGTAATGAGCTAGTGGTGACATCTGCTGTCCTCATGTCCATGGATGTAATGATCTAGTGGTGACATCTGCTGTCCTCCTGTCCGTGGATGTAATGATCTAGTGGTGACATCTGCTGTCCTCCTGTCCATGGATGTAATGATCTAGTGGTGACATCTGGTGTCCTCCTGTCCATGTCCTCCTGTCCATGGATGTAATGATCTAGTGGTGACATCTGCTGTCCTCCTGTCCATGGATGTAATGATCTAGTGGTGACATCTGCTGTCCTCCTGTCCATGGATGTAATGATCTAGTGGTGACATCTGCTGTCCTCCTGTCCGTGGATGTAATGATCTAGTGGTGACTTCTGATCTCCTGTCCATGGATGTAATGATCTAGTGGTGATGTCTGCTGTCCTCCTGCCCATGGATGTAATGATCTAGTGGTGACATCTGCTGTCCTCCTGTCCATGGATGTAATGAGCTAGTGGTGACATCTGCTGTCCTCATGTCCATGGATGTAATGATCTAGTGGTGACATCTGCTGTCCTCCTGTCCGTGGATGTAATGATCTAGTGGTGACATCTGCTGTCCTCCTGTCCATGGATGTAATGATCTAGTGGTGACATCTGGTGTCCTCCTGTCCATGTCCTCCTGTCCATGGATGTAATGATCTAGTGGTGACATCTGCTGTCCTCCTGTCCATGGATGTAATGATCTAGTGGTGACATCTGCTGTCCTCCTGTCCGTGGATGTAATGATCTAGTGGTGACTTCTGCTGTCCTCCTGTCCGTGGATGTAATGATCTAGTGGTGACATCTGCTGTCCTCCTGTCTGTGGATGTAATGATCTAGTGGTGATTTCTGCTGATCTCCTGTCCATGGATGTAATGATCTAGTGGTGACATCTGCTGATCTCCTATCCATGGATGTAATGATCTAGTGGTGACATCTGCTGTCCTCCTGTCCGTGGATGTAATGATCTAGTGGTGATTTCTGCTGTCCTCCTGTCCGTGGATGTAATGATCTAGTGGTGACATCTGCTGATCTCCTGTCCATGGATGTAATGATCTAGTGGTGACATCTGCTGTCCTCCTGTCCGTGGATGTAATGATCTAGTGGTGACATCTGCTGTCCTCCTGTCCATGGATGTAATGATCTAGTGGTGACATCTGCTGATCTCCTGTCCATGGATGTAATGATCTAGTGGTGACATCTGCTGTCCTCCTGTCCATGGATGTAATGATCTAGTGGTGACATCTGCTGTCCTCCTGTCCGTGGATGTAATGATCTAGTGGTGACTTCTGCTGTCCTCCTGTCCATGGATGTAATGATCTAGTGGTGACATCTGCTGTCCTCCTGTCCGTGGATGTAATGATCTAGTGGTGACTTCTGCTGATCTCCTGTCCATGGATGTAATGATCTAGTGGTGACATCTGCTGTCCTCCTGTCCGTGGATGTAATGATCTAGTGGTGACATCTGCTGTCCTCCTGTCTGTGGATGTAATGATCTAGTGGTGATTTCTGCTGATCTCCTGTCCATGGATGTAATGATCTAGTGGTGACATCTGCTGATCTCCTGTCCATGGATGTAATGATCTAGTGGTGACATCTGCTGTCCTCCTGTCCGTGGATGTAATGATCTAGTGGTGATTTCTGCTGATCTCCTGTCCATGGATGTAATGATCTAGTAGTGACATCTGCTGATCTCCTGTCCATGGATGTAATGATCTAGTGGTGACATCTGCTGTCCTCCTGTCCGTGGATGTAATGATCTAGTGGTGATTTCTGCTGATCTCCTGTCCATGGATGTAATGATCTAGTGGTGACATCTGCTGTCCTCCTGTCCATGGATGTAATGATCTAGTGGTGACATCTGCTGTCCTCCTGTCCGTGGATGTAATGATCTAGTGGTGACTTCTGCTGATCTCCTGTCCATGGATGTAATGATGTAGTGGTGACATCTGCTGTCCTCCTGTCCGTGGATGTAATGATCTAGTGGTGACTTCTGCTGATCTCCTGTCCATGGATGTAATGATGTAGTGGTGACATCTGCTGTCCTCCTGTCCGTGGATGTAATGATCTAGTGGTGACATCTGCTGATCTCCTGTCCATGGATGTAATGATCTAGTGGTGACATCTGCTGATCTCCTGTCCATGGATGTAATGATCTAGTGGTGACATCTGCTGTCCTCCTGTCCATGGATGTAATGATCTAGTGGTGACTTCTGCTGTCCTCCTGTCCATGGATGTAATGATCTAGTGGTGACATCTGCTGTCCTCCTGTCCGTGGATGTAATGATCTAGTGGTGACATCTGCTGTCCTCCTGTCTGTGGATGTAATGATCTAGTGGTGACATCTGCTGTCCTCCTGTCCGTGGATGTAATGATCTAGTGGTGACATCTGCTGTCCTCCTGTCCGTGGATGTAATGATCTAGTGGTGACATCTGCTGTCCTCCTGTCCGTGGATGTAATGATCTAGTGGTGACATCTGCTGTCCTCCTGTCCATGGATATAATGATTTAGTGGTCACTTCTGCTGTCCTCCTGTCCATGGATGTAATGATCTAGTGGTGACATCTGCTGTCCTCCTGTCCGTGGATGTAATGATCTAGTGGTGATGTCTGCTGTCCTCCTGCCCATGGATGTAATGATCTAGTGGTGACATCTGGTGTCCTCCTGTCCATGGATGTAATGATCTAGTGGTGACATCTGGTGTCCTCCTGTCCATGTCCTCCTGTCCATGGATGTAATGATCTAGTGGTGACATCTGCTGTCCTCCTGTCCATGGATGTAATGATCTAGTGGTGACATCTGCTGTCCTCCTGTCCATGGATGTAATGATCTAGTGGTGACATCTGCTGTCCTCCTGTCCGTGGATGTAATGATCTAGTGGTGACTTCTGATCTCCTGTCCATGGATGTAATGATCTAGTGGTGATGTCTGCTGTCCTCCTGCCCATGGATGTAATGATCTAGTGGTGACATCTGCTGTCCTCCTGTCCATGGATGTAATGAGCTAGTGGTGACATCTGCTGTCCTCATGTCCATGGATGTAATGATCTAGTGGTGACATCTGCTGTCCTCCTGTCCGTGGATGTAATGATCTAGTGGTGACATCTGCTGTCCTCCTGTCCATGGATGTAATGATCTAGTGGTGACATCTGGTGTCCTCCTGTCCATGTCCTCCTGTCCATGGATGTAATGATCTAGTGGTGACATCTGGTGTCCTCCTGTCCGTGGATGTACTGATCTAGTGGTGACATCTGCTGTCCTCCTGTCCGTGGATGTAATGATCTAGTGGTGACTTCTGATGATCTCCTGTCCATGGATGTAATGATCTAGTGGTGACGTCTGTTGTCCTCCTGCCCATGGATGTAATGATCTAGTGGTGACATCTGCTGTCCTCCTGTCCATGGATGTAATGATCTAGTGGTGACATCTGCTGTCCTCCTGTCCATGGATGTAATGATCTAGTGGTGACATCTGCTGTCCTCCTGTCCATGGATGTAATGATCTAGTGGTGACATCTGCTGTCCTCCTGTCCGTGGATGTAATGATCTAGTGGTGACATCTGCTGTCCTCCTGTCCGTGAATGTAATGATCTAGTGGTGACATCTGCTGTCCTCCTGTCCGTGGATGTAATGATCTAGTGGTGACATCTGCTGTCCTCCTGTCTGTGGATGTAATGATCTAGTGGTGATTTCTGCTGATCTCCTGTCCATGGATGTAATGATCTAGTGGTGACATCTGCTGATCTCCTATCCATGGATGTAATGATCTAGTGGTGACATCTGCTGTCCTCCTGTCCGTGGATGTAATGATCTAGTGGTGATTTCTGCTGTCCTCCTGTCCGTGGATGTAATGATCTAGTGGTGACATCTGCTGATCTCCTGTCCATGGATGTAATGATCTAGTGGTGACATCTGCTGTCCTCCTGTCCGTGGATGTAATGATCTAGTGGTGACATCTGCTGTCCTCCTGTCCATGGATGTAATGATCTAGTGGTGACATCTGCTGATCTCCTGTCCATGGATGTAATGATCTAGTGGTGACATCTGCTGTCCTCCTGTCCATGGATGTAATGATCTAGTGGTGACATCTGCTGTCCTCCTGTCCGTGGATGTAATGATCTAGTGGTGACTTCTGCTGTCCTCCTGTCCATGGATGTAATGATCTAGTGGTGACATCTGCTGTCCTCCTGTCCGTGGATGTAATGATCTAGTGGTGACTTCTGCTGATCTCCTGTCCATGGATGTAATGATCTAGTGGTGACATCTGCTGTCCTCCTGTCCGTGGATGTAATGATCTAGTGGTGACATCTGCTGTCCTCCTGTCTGTGGATGTAATGATCTAGTGGTGATTTCTGCTGATCTCCTGTCCATGGATGTAATGATCTAGTGGTGACATCTGCTGATCTCCTGTCCATGGATGTAATGATCTAGTGGTGACATCTGCTGTCCTCCTGTCCGTGGATGTAATGATCTAGTGGTGATTTCTGCTGATCTCCTGTCCATGGATGTAATGATCTAGTAGTGACATCTGCTGATCTCCTGTCCATGGATGTAATGATCTAGTGGTGACATCTGCTGTCCTCCTGTCCGTGGATGTAATGATCTAGTGGTGATTTCTGCTGATCTCCTGTCCATGGATGTAATGATCTAGTGGTGACATCTGCTGTCCTCCTGTCCATGGATGTAATGATCTAGTGGTGACATCTGCTGTCCTCCTGTCCGTGGATGTAATGATCTAGTGGTGACTTCTGCTGATCTCCTGTCCATGGATGTAATGATGTAGTGGTGACATCTGCTGTCCTCCTGTCCGTGGATGTAATGATCTAGTGGTGACTTCTGCTGATCTCCTGTCCATGGATGTAATGATGTAGTGGTGACATCTGCTGTCCTCCTGTCCGTGGATGTAATGATCTAGTGGTGACATCTGCTGATCTCCTGTCCATGGATGTAATGATCTAGTGGTGACATCTGCTGATCTCCTGTCCATGGATGTAATGATCTAGTGGTGACATCTGCTGTCCTCCTGTCCATGGATGTAATGATCTAGTGGTGACTTCTGCTGATCTCCTGTCCATGGATGTAATGATCTAGTGGTGACATCTGCTGTCCTCCTGTCCGTGGATGTAATGATCTAGTGGTGACATCTGCTGTCCTCCTGTCTGTGGATGTAATGATCTAGTGGTGACATCTGCTGTCCTCCTGTCCGTGGATGTAATGATCTAGTGGTGACATCTGCTGTCCTCCTGTCCGTGGATGTAATGATCTAGTGGTGACATCTGCTGTCCTCCTGTCCGTGGATGTAATGATCTAGTGGTGACATCTGCTGTCCTCCTGTCCATGGATATAATGATTTAGTGGTCACTTCTGCTGTCCTCCTGTCCATGGATGTAATGATCTAGTGGTGACATCTGCTGTCCTCCTGTCCGTGGATGTAATGATCTAGTGGTGATGTCTGCTGTCCTCCTGCCCATGGATGTAATGATCTAGTGGTGACATCTGGTGTCCTCCTGTCCATGGATGTAATGATCTAGTGGTGACATCTGGTGTCCTCCTGTCCATGTCCTCCTGTCCATGGATGTAATGATCTAGTGGTGACATCTGCTGTCCTCCTGTCCATGGATGTAATGATCTAGTGGTGACATCTGCTGTCCTCCTGTCCATGGATGTAATGATCTAGTGGTGACATCTGCTGTCCTCCTGTCCGTGGATGTAATGATCTAGTGGTGACTTCTGATCTCCTGTCCATGGATGTAATGATCTAGTGGTGATGTCTGCTGTCCTCCTGCCCATGGATGTAATGATCTAGTGGTGACATCTGCTGTCCTCCTGTCCATGGATGTAATGAGCTAGTGGTGACATCTGCTGTCCTCATGTCCATGGATGTAATGATCTAGTGGTGACATCTGCTGTCCTCCTGTCCGTGGATGTAATGATCTAGTGGTGACATCTGCTGTCCTCCTGTCCATGGATGTAATGATCTAGTGGTGACATCTGGTGTCCTCCTGTCCATGTCCTCCTGTCCATGGATGTAATGATCTAGTGGTGACATCTGGTGTCCTCCTGTCCGTGGATGTACTGATCTAGTGGTGACATCTGCTGTCCTCCTGTCCGTGGATGTAATGATCTAGTGGTGACTTCTGATGATCTCCTGTCCATGGATGTAATGATCTAGTGGTGACGTCTGTTGTCCTCCTGCCCATGGATGTAATGATCTAGTGGTGACATCTGCTGTCCTCCTGTCCATGGATGTAATGATCTAGTGGTGACATCTGCTGTCCTCCTGTCCATGGATGTAATGATCTAGTGGTGACATCTGCTGTCCTCCTGTCCATGGATGTAATGATCTAGTGGTGACATCTGCTGTCCTCCTGTCCGTGGATGTAATGATCTAGTGGTGACATCTGCTGTCCTCCTGTCCGTGAATGTAATGATCTAGTGGTGACATCTGCTGTCCTCCTGTCCGTGGATGTAATGATCTAGTGGTGACATCTGCTGTCCTCCTGTCCATGGATATAATGATTTAGTGGTCACTTCTGCTGTCCTCCTGTCCATGGATGTAATGATCTAGTGGTGACATCTGCTGTCCTCCTGTCCGTGGATGTAATGATCTAGTGGTGATGTCTGCTGTCCTCCTGCCCATGGATGTAATGATCTAGTGGTGACATCTGGTGTCCTCCTGTCCATGGATGTAATGATCTAGTGGTGACATCTGGTGTCCTCCTGTCCATGTCCTCCTGTCCATGGATGTAATGATCTAGTGGTGACATCTGCTGTCCTCCTGTCCATGGATGTAATGATCTAGTGGTGACATCTGCTGTCCTCCTGTCCATGGATGTAATGATCTAGTGGTGACATCTGCTGTCCTCCTGTCCGTGGATGTAATGATCTAGTGGTGACTTCTGATCTCCTGTCCATGGATGTAATGATCTAGTGGTGATGTCTGCTGTCCTCCTGCCCATGGATGTAATGATCTAGTGGTGACATCTGCTGTCCTCCTGTCCATGGATGTAATGAGCTAGTGGTGACATCTGCTGTCCTCATGTCCATGGATGTAATGATCTAGTGGTGACATCTGCTGTCCTCCTGTCCGTGGATGTAATGATCTAGTGGTGACATCTGCTGTCCTCCTGTCCATGGATGTAATGATCTAGTGGTGACATCTGGTGTCCTCCTGTCCATGTCCTCCTGTCCATGGATGTAATGATCTAGTGGTGACATCTGCTGTCCTCCTGTCCATGGATGTAATGATCTAGTGGTGACATCTGCTGTCCTCCTGTCCATGGATGTAATGATCTAGTGGTGACATCTGCTGTCCTCCTGTCCGTGGATGTAATGATCTAGTGGTGACTTCTGATCTCCTGTCCATGGATGTAATGATCTAGTGGTGATGTCTGCTGTCCTCCTGCCCATGGATGTAATGATCTAGTGGTGACATCTGCTGTCCTCCTGTCCATGGATGTAATGAGCTAGTGGTGACATCTGCTGTCCTCATGTCCATGGATGTAATGATCTAGTGGTGACATCTGCTGTCCTCCTGTCCGTGGATGTAATGATCTAGTGGTGACATCTGCTGTCCTCCTGTCCATGGATGTAATGATCTAGTGGTGACATCTGGTGTCCTCCTGTCCATGTCCTCCTGTCCATGGATGTAATGATCTAGTGGTGACATCTGCTGTCCTCCTGTCCATGGATGTAATGATCTAGTGGTGACATCTGCTGTCCTCCTGTCTGTGGATGTAATGATCTAGTGGTGATTTCTGCTGATCTCCTGTCCATGGATGTAATGATCTAGTGGTGACATCTGCTGATCTCCTGTCCATGGATGTAATGATCTAGTGGTGACATCTGCTGTCCTCCTGTCCGTGGATGTAATGATCTAGTGGTGATTTCTGCTGATCTCCTGTCCATGGATGTAATGATCTAGTGGTGACATCTGCTGATCTCCTGTCCATGGATGTAATGATCTAGTGGTGACATCTGCTGTCCTCCTGTCCGTGGATGTAATGATCTAGTGGTGATTTCTGCTGATCTCCTGTCCATGGATGTAATGATCTAGTGGTGACATCTGCTGTCCTCCTGTCCATGGATGTAATGATCTAGTGGTGACATCTGCTGTCCTCCTGTCCGTGGATGTAATGATCTAGTGGTGACTTCTGCTGATCTCCTGTCCATGGATGTAATGATGTAGTGGTGACATCTGCTGTCCTCCTGTCCGTGGATGTAATGATCTAGTGGTGACTTCTGCTGATCTCCTGTCCATGGATGTAATGATGTAGTGGTGACATCTGCTGTCCTCCTGTCCGTGGATGTAATGATCTAGTGGTGACATCTGCTGATCTCCTGTCCATGGATGTAATGATCTAGTGGTGACATCTGCTGATCTCCTGTCCATGGATGTAATGATCTAGTGGTGACATCTGCTGTCCTCCTGTCCATGGATGTAATGATCTAGTGGTGACTTCTGCTGTCCTCCTGTCCATGGATGTAATGATCTAGTGGTGACATCTGCTGTCCTCCTGTCCGTGGATGTAATGATCTAGTGGTGACTTCTGCTGATCTCCTGTCCATGGATGTAATGATCTAGTGGTGACATCTGCTGTCCTCCTGTCCGTGGATGTAATGATCTAGTGGTGACATCTGCTGTCCTCCTGTCTGTGGATGTAATGATCTAGTGGTGATTTCTGCTGATCTCCTGTCCATGGATGTAATGATCTAGTGGTGACATCTGCTGATCTCCTGTCCATGGATGTAATGATCTAGTGGTGACATCTGCTGTCCTCCTGTCCGTGGATGTAATGATCTAGTGGTGATTTCTGCTGATCTCCTGTCCATGGATGTAATGATCTAGTGGTGACATCTGCTGATCTCCTGTCCATGGATGTAATGATCTAGTGGTGACATCTGCTGTCCTCCTGTCCGTGGATGTAATGATCTAGTGGTGATTTCTGCTGATCTCCTGTCCATGGATGTAATGATCTAGTGGTGACATCTGCTGTCCTCCTGTCCATGGATGTAATGATCTAGTGGTGACATCTGCTGTCCTCCTGTCCGTGGATGTAATGATCTAGTGGTGACTTCTGCTGATCTCCTGTCCATGGATGTAATGATGTAGTGGTGACATCTGCTGTCCTCCTGTCCGTGGATGTAATGATCTAGTGGTGACATCTGCTGATCTCCTGTCCATGGATGTAATGATCTAGTGGTGACATCTGCTGTCCTCCTGTCCGTGGATGTAATGATCTAGTGGTGACTTCTGCTGATCTCCTGTCCATGGATGTAATGATCTAGTGGTGACATCTGCTGTCCTCCTGTCCGTGGATGTAATGATCTAGTGGTGACATCTGCTGATCTCCTGTCCATGGATGTAATGATCTAGTGGTGACATCTGCTGTCCTCCTGTCCGTGGATGTAATGATCTAGTGGTGACATCTGCTGATCTCCTGTCCATGGATGTAATGATCTAGTGGTGACATCTGCTGTCCTCCTGTCCGTGGATGTAATGATCTAGTGGTGACATCTGCTGATCTCCTGTCCATGGATGTAATGATCTAGTGGTGACATCTGCTGATCTCCTGTCCATGGATGTAATAATATAATGGTTATAGAATCTATAAGTCGTGGTCTTGATTTACAACCTGTATGTTAGAGAAGTAGGATATCATTCTCACCTTGTTCACCCTGAAACCCTATGAAAAAAAGAAATGTGAATTAATAACAGAAGAGATGTCTAAAGAACAGATAAGACCATAGATAAATGTGTAACATAAATAGAAGGGAACTTTCAGCTAATATAAGGAAACACTGACTATTCTGTGTGATAATAGTGAGGATCTGGGTGATGGACGCATATTTAGTAACGTAACCCACGGGTCAAGCCCATGACCATAACTAATGATTATAAACATTATCCTCGCCCATGATCAAAATATACGAGCAGAGCTCAGAGCTCTAAGCCATGACCCTAGCCCTTGGCCCTAATCTAAGAATCTTCACTAAAGGGTATATCCGGAACTTAAAAAAAAAAAAAAACAAGGTGCCTAAGCTCTAAGAGGCATGTAGAGGTTAACAGAGGCAACTACCCGCCTTTTGTACCAGGCACCAGTCATTGACCGCTCCTGCTGGAGATTCAGCCGATTCCTGTCAAAAGAGCAGCAGTTTCTCATCCTGTCGACCGGGCTGGACTACTGGTGTCATGCTGATTGACAGCTGGCTTTCATCAATTAGACGGTGGAGAGACGGCTGTCAATCAGCATGACACCAGTAGTCCCGCCCTGTCGACAGAAAGAGAAACTCACGCTCTGTTGACGTGACGGCAGTGCAAGTCTGTGACCGCTCTGTGCTGGGTGAGAAATGCGCCAGCACAAAAGGAAGGTAGGTAACAAATCCATGCCTGTTAGTCCTTAGGTATATTTATTTAAAGACCTGAATAACCCCTTTAATGACTATGGCCCTAGTCCGTGGCTCTAACATGTGACCATGGATCATGACCTTATCCCATGAACCTGGTGCCAAAAAATACACCAGCCAAATTGAAAACCTAACAATTACATTGTACTTGAGTATTTCCCCTGAAATCTATCTCTCACCTGGTGGTCCAATAGGTCCTTGCTTTCCAGGAACTCCATCTTTCCCAGATGGTCCCTGTGGCCCTGGTGGTCCTTGAGGCCCTGTTTTTCCTATTGGCCCTGGAGGACCTGGTAGACCTGGGGGTCCTGATAGAGAAGAATCTAGTTAATGATCATTTGGAACCCTGACACGTGGTGCCTGAAAGTGACTGCTCTTACAATAGTGACCTGATCACTTTACTCCCCTCAAGTGGAGGTGGAATTCGGGTAATCTTCTCTTTCAGCTCTTACATCGGATCTCGGTTGATTCTTCAATCTCCTACAATTTGGTCTGTTCCTCAACTACAATGTTTTATACCAAAGGTGTCATACAAAAATTAAAATCCATAAGACATCTCCAGAGAAGGGACAAGAGCTGACAATTCAATCTCGTTTTGAAAGTCGGACATCACATTGAACATATGGGGTGCGTGGTCTGTGTCGGGGTGTGATTTATGCTCCCACTGCAGCATAGGACAGAGGTTCAATGCTGGACTGAGTGAGAGGAGATGGGGTTGCGCCTGCAAGAGTTACTCTAAGTCACGTGCTAGAAGCGGGTACCTGACAATTGGTGGCAGCGGTGGGATAGAATTTATTTCTATTAGAGCATTAGTGCATGGTGTCAGCAATTATTCCCTGTACTAAAGAACTGGTATCCTTACGAGGAGTGCACCAGCTCTACAAGGTCCAGCTCGGTGCTTAGACATACTTGCAAACAGTTTCCCTTACCCGCTTTTCTTTCTATCTTTTATTTGGCAAAGGCTGTTCATCGATATGGCAGCCCTGTACAAGAAGCAGAGCAGAGAGGCTCTAACTGACCTCTGTGAGCAGAGAGGAATAGAGACAGCTGACATCCATGGAACTGCTGATACGCGCCTTGGTCGAGCAGGACATGGAGCAAAGTACTGAAACATCTGGCCAACGAGAGAGTCCACCTCAGAGAGACCCAGCAATGCTACCTCTTGTACCGGAGATACCTGCTGGAAGTGCCAGTAATGCCAGTGCTGAGGAGCCCTTGGACTCTACTTTACAAATGGACTTACAACAGCTGGGAACAAATGATCCCGATCTGCGCCTGCAGCTTATTCTACAGTACCGACAGGCTGAGAGTGAGGCTGCAGAACGCCGGTAGGAGAGAGAGGCTGCAGAATGCTGAGAGAGAGACGGCAGAACGCCAGGCTGAGAGAGAGGCTGCAGAACGCCGGGAGGAGAGAGCTTTCAAGCTTCAGATGGCTCAAACAGAAAGGGGTAACAGTCCACAGCTGACCTCTCTCCAGGATATAAATCCAAGGAAACCATGTCTGGAAAACTTCCCTGTGATGGGGAAGGATACGGATTTAGATACTTTCCTTCGGGGGTTTGAAAAAACCTGCAGGCAATACCATCTATCCAGTGAGCAGTGGGCACAGTATCTAACCCCAGGGTTGAGAGGCAAAGCCCTGGAAGTTTTTTCTGGACTCCCACCAGAGCTAGTTGGGAACTATGAGGCCATAAAAGAGGCCCTGATCAGAAAATACAACCTAATCCCAGAAGTGTATCGGAGAACGTTCCAGAATCTACAACGTGGATCAACGGACAGCTATGCGGACCACGTTCCACCAATGAATAAGGGGACTTTCTGTTAACAGTTTTGAGGACTTAACGGATCTTATGGTCAAGGATCAATTTCTTCATATGTGCCCCACGGATGTACGACAATTTGTGTGTGATCGAGAGCCGCAAACTACGGATCAGACTGCAAAGATTGCCGACTGCTATGTGGCTAACAGGATGCCTGAGGTGCGGAAGCCACCGGGATTCAACTGGAAGGGAGGTAAGCCAAACGGGGACCCTTCTCCCTCTGTCGGCCGATCAACAGTGCTCCCCATGCCCACCTCTTATGGGGACCCAGGGAATACACATTCTCTAGGTGATACACGCCAATGCTTCTCCTGCCACAAAGTGGGACATGTTAGCGCTGTCTGCCCTGAAAGGGACAAACGGCCAACTACCACCCCAAAGCCGTCTGAGTCTCCACCTGCTGTCCTCTTTGTGGCCGGCTCTGATGTGAGGACCAATGAGATCGGAGACAGGAGACTGCCTTCTCAGGATAACATGAGGTCATGACCTGTGTAGAGAGCTGCAGTCTAGACAAATGTTAATTACTGCTGGTCATACATGCATACATATACATATTTCACTACATGGCACTGTCCTCCATCTGAGCAGACAAAGTGGCGGATGCTTTACTGACTGTTTTCTCTCCTGTGGGTTTCCCCAGGGAAATGTTAACCTATCAGGGAACCCAATTCATGTCCGATCTGATGGAAAGCCTCTGCAAGGAAATACAAGTGCAGCATTTTGTGGCCAGCGCCCATCATCCCCAAACCAACGGACTCTGCGAGCGTTTTAACGGAACATTGAAACAAATGCTCAAAATGCTGGTGGAGACTAAAGGAAGAGACTGGGAGCGGCACCTCCCCATCTGTTGTTTGCGTACAGAGAGGTACCCCAGGCGTCTACAGGATTCTCCCCCTTTGAACTGGTTTATGGGAGGAGGGTCAGGGGGCCACTTGATTTGATTAAGGACAGTTGGGAGGGCGACCCCAAAACTACGGACGTCTCGGTGGTTGAATATGTACTGCGACTCAGAGAAAGAATGCAAAAACTGAGCAACCTGACCCATGAGAGCGTGACCCAGGCCCAAATCAACCAGGTCTGGTACGGACCGTGATGCCAGACTGAGGGCCTATGAGGAGGGGCAGAAGGTTTGGGTGTTGGCCCCTATGTTACAGAATAAATTACAGGCCGCATGGGAAGGACCATACACTGTACACAAGCGGCTAAATGATGTTATGTGGTGACCCTAGATGAGCATGCCAAGCGTCAGAAGGTATTCCATGGAAATATGCTGAAGGCTCATCATGACAGGGAGGCCTGTGTATTACCTGTCTGTAGCCTGCCTGAAGAGGGGGAGGCTGATCTGTTACTAGATGTGGGGGCTGGGACTCAGTATATGGAGTCCCTGGAGTCCGCAGCGTTTAACCCTGAGCTATCCACAGTCAGAGGTCTGAGCTGATGGGGGTGCTCAACCAGTTCACAATTCAACATAAGAGAGGAGCCGATCACGGCAATGCTGATGGCCTATCTCGCCAAGGTGGGGCGGAACCAGATCCATGCT
Organism: Dendrobates tinctorius; assembly: GCF_039654945.1. NCBI lineage: Eukaryota > Metazoa > Chordata > Amphibia > Anura > Dendrobatidae > Dendrobates > Dendrobates tinctorius. The sequence continues at coordinate 4,215,614 of NW_027361918.1, read as the reverse complement.
CGGGAGCTGACCTGTAAGTCAACCCCCATGCTAGTTCATAAGGAGGGAGGTGTCGTGAAATATGTATATGTATACCTGTATGACCAGCAGTAATTAACATTTGTCTTAGACTGCAGCTCGTTGAGTGGTGGCAGCGCGTATGAGCGGGGTGCGTGGTCTGTGTCGGGGTGTGATTTATGTTCCCACTGCACCATAGAACAGAGGTTGAATGCTGGACTGAGTGAGAGGAGATAGATTAACCCTTGCAGGTGCAACCCCAAATCACGTGATGAGAAGCGGGTATGTGACACCTCTGTTAAGTTTCATGGACATTTGCTTTTTGTTTCAACCGTATTAACTATGTAACTCCACTGTCTTACCTATAAAGTCCTGGAGGGTGAAGTTCTGGAACTCAGAGGAGAGGATCAGCATGGAGCTGTTCAGAGTGTTCAATCTGCCATTGATGCCATTGAGCTGCTTATTGTGAAGTTTATCAAACCAGGCGGTGTGAGTCCTCAGGGTGCTGTTCATCTCATGTACACAGTTCCACAGACCGGACACGTGCATATTTAGGGTTTCCTTTATCTTACTTAAACTACTTGAAACTGTATCAAGCTTAAGACAGACATTCTCCAGTTTACTGACACGCTCCTCCAGTCCTCCAGAGGAACGCCGGCACTCTTGGCTCTCCTCTAACACCATGCTGGTAAAACTATTGATTTCTTTTTGGAAGAGGTGGAACTTTTCGGTGTTGTCCTTAATGTGCTCGGTCACCTCCTCCTGAAGTTTATTAATCTCTGAAATGAGCTTGTGCTTGGTTGTCCCCAGGTCATGGATGTCTGTCTCATGTTTCTCCACACTTTCTTGCAGATCTTTAACACTGTCATTCAAGGATGTGAAGGTCACAATGATGTTAGAAAGTTCTCCCTGTAAATGCTTCAGTTCTCCACTAGAGCTTCCTCCAAAGACAGTAAAGCCATCAAGAGGTTTACTGGAGCCGCTGAGGCCCTCCTCGGCTTTCTTGTGCATTGCCTGGCACGTGGCGGTGCACTCTGCCACCTGCTCCTTTAACTTGCCCACTTCCTCCTGCAGATTGGAGCACACCTGTCCACAGCTCCTGTAGTCAAACTGTATCATCTTTTTAAGAGAAGCAATATCATTCTCCATGTCAAGCATCTTTCCATTAGTGTCATTCTGATACTGAGCGATGTTTACATCAAATCTGTCCAGATCATCCAGGATGGTGGTCGTGAATCTGTCTTGGGCATCTTTGAGGTCATTAAATAACTTTGTGGAGGAGTCTCCATTAGCATTCACAAAGGTCTTAACATTACTGAGTTCATCCCCCAAGTCATTGAGAGACCCTTGCATCTTTATGCCCGATTCTCTCAGATCAATGATATCGGAATGGATAATCTCAATCTGGTCTGTGTTCTGCTTCACCCGGTTCTCCAAGTCGGAGATGGCTTCAGTCACATCTGAACTCTGCTTGCTGCACTGTTCCCTGCACTGGTGGACAGAGTTGGTCACCTTGCTGCTCAGAATCTTCACATCTTCACCAACTTCTCTAATGCGATCTTCATTCTTTCCTACCTGATCTTTCAGGGAGTTAAAATCATCGGAGAAATCCAGCATCTTCTGCTCCATCTGATCCCGGAATCCAGAACTGTTGCCCAGCTCAGTGAGAAGAATGTTGATTTTGTAGTCATTGCCTTGAATGCGGTTCTTGAAATCATCTCTGAGTTTATCGATTTCATCCTGGAAATAATTTTTCAGCTCATCTCTGTAGTTGTAATAATGTTCCTCCAAGGTTCTTCTTGTGATGTTCATTCGCCCCTCAATGTCGGATAGGCGACTATTCAGGTTAGTGCCCCCCTGGCTGATCTCATTATTACCGTCCCCTAGTTCGTTGTCTAGACGGATGGTCAGTGCAACCACAGATCCAGACAAGGTGTCTGCTCTCCTCTCTGCATCACCTACTCTTCTGCGCAGATCAGCGACTTCCACACAGCAATCCTTTGGGAGCCGTTTTGTCATCTCCACCACATGTGACTGGATGTTCTGCACGGCTTCTCTGTTTCTCAGGTCCACAGAGTTGATAAGTTTCTCTAGCCCTCGTATACGGTCCTGGTCCTCGTTGTGTTTATTACGGAAGCTCTCCACTCCAGAGAGGCAGGTGGAACATGACTGCTGCATCATTCTTTCCACCTCTTTTAGGATGTCTCCTCTCACGCCTGTAGTGATGCCAGAACTGCCAGGAGGCTGGTGGGGGTTCAAGTTTCCAAGCTCTTGATCGTGGTCTTTTACTTTCTTGTCCAGATTGGTCAGGAGGGTCTGAATGTCATTTAGCTTTTCCGAAATGTCAGACTGGCTGGAGGCAGAATCTGCTGGTTGCTTCCCATTCAACACATTTTCCACAGTCAAACGAATCTCAGACTGGAATTTCTCATTCATCCCCTGTAAAGTAGACTGCAAGCTCTGCAGATCCTTGGTCAGACGTTGCACCTTGTCTTCCAGTTGCTTCACTTTCTCAGAGTCTCCTTGACCTGACAGAAACAACAGGACAGACAATTAGAGAGTATTCCAAAATGGACTGTAGCTTAAGAACCTTTATTTCTGGTATTACCTCATATTGGTAGAGATTTCTGATGAATACGTATTAGGAAGACTGGTAGCTTGAAGAGAAGACAGAGCCCAGAGAGAAACTAAACAGAGTAAGAAAGAAAGTAAGAAAGAGTGAACTGTAAGAAACTGCAGATCCGAGAGGAAAACAAAGACACATGCAATGATGGAGAAGGAGTCTACCCCGAGGGAGACAGCGGGGAAGAAACAGCTGAACAGGAGACAGCTAAGGGGCAGCTAACAGACCCCATCTCTCTACAGCCATGGGGTAATGTGTTCATTCACCAAATGACCAGAAGGACTGAAGTCACAATACAAAGAAAATCATGGGCATCTAGTGTTACAATAGTCTCAGAGATAGCAACTAATTACTGACTGGAAATGAGATCTGAAGGCCTCAGGTCTGACATGAGGACCCCAACATTTAATACATGGAGGAGATGAAGACCCAGGAGACAAGGGATCTGGGGAAGATCACAGCTTCAGAGTATGCAGAGGTCATTACAAGAGCGCTCATGTGTCAATATCTCCTCATTACAACAGGCAGTGTGCAGAGATGAGGACAAGAGGACACAGGTCACAGTCTTCTCCTCCTCAAATCACTAGAGCCAGTCTGTACAGAAAATGAGGGAGGATGTTCAGGTAAAAGTCAACTCAGTAGTGTAGCAACTGGGTAGGCAGAGGGGGGCATCGTCCAGGACCAAGTTACATGGAGGGGTCCACCCAGATCCACAGCCGCTTCTGTCATTAAGCAAAAGGTGGCCACGGTGCTCTGATGTGTTAGGTCTCCTTCACACGTCCTGGGGATTCCTGTACTGGAAAAACCAGTATTGGTGATATCCATGGTCTGTATGCCATCCCTATGTACACACGTGACATCTGTCTATCCGTTTTCTGTCCGTGTCACATTTACCGTCCCCTGGGACAAGCAGTACAGTTTGCGCTATGACCAGGCGCCGGTGGCTGAAGGCAGCTCTCATCATTGTCGCCTAGTCCCCCTGAGATTAGCGCAACAAGGCTACAATGATGGGAGTTAGATTCAGAACCTTTGCACATCCTGTGCAAAATTAAAAATTCAATTTTAATAATATGGACTGGGCTCCTGCTTAATTTTCATAACTAGCAGAGGGAAAGCCAGATGTTAATAATATGTGAAAGGGGACAATATCCCAAAAGGTTCCAAGGCTATTAATAACAGCTCACAGCTGTTTGCTTAGTGTTTACTGGTTAGTTTACAGGGGGACCCCAGAAAAAAAATTATGTAGGGTCGGCCCTACAAATTCAAACCAGCAAAGGCTAAACAGACAGCTGTGGGTTGATATTAACTGGCTGGTAAGGGGCCAGGGATATTGCCCCCCACAGACTACCGACATCAGCCCTCGGCTGCCCCAGAAATGGCGCGTCCATAAGATGTGCCAAATCTGGCACTTAGGCTCCCTCTTCCCATTTGCCCTGGTGCGGTGACAATTGGGGTAATAGTATTGAAGTTGATGTCAGCTTTGTATTGGCAGTTGACATCAAGCCAAGGGTTTAGTAATGGTGAGGCATCTATAAGCGAGGGTAAGTGCATCATTTCAGGGGCAGCTGAGGGCTGATGTTATTAGCCTGGGAGAAGAGCCAATATTCATGACCCCTTCCCCGGCTATTAATATTAGCCCACAGCTGTCTGTCCAGCCTTTGATAGTTAGTAATTAGAGGGGGACCCTACGTAATATTTTTCTGGAGTCTCCCCTATAATAATAGCGTTCTGTAATGCTGTAGATAAGCCCCTGGTCTGACCTGAAAGTGAAGAAAAATAAGTTTTATTATACTCACCGGGGGGGCGGTCCGGTCCGATGGGTGTCACAGGTCCGCGTCCGGCGCCTCCCATCTTCATGCGATGTCGTCATCTTCCTTGCTTCCTGTCGTGGCTCCTGCGCAGGCGTACTGATCTGCCCTGTTGAGGCAGAGCCTAGTACTGCAGTGCGCAGGCGCCGGGAAAGGTCAGAGAGGCCCAGTGCCTGCGCACTGCAGTACTTCGCTCTGCCCTCAAGAGGGCAGACCAGTACACCTGTCCAGGAGCGCGGCACTAAGCAACCAGGATGACGACATCACATGAAGCTGGGAGGTGCCGGACCCGGACCTGTGGCACCCATCGGACCCGACTGCCCCGGGTGAGTATAATAAATCTTGTTTTTCTTCCCTTTCAGGTCGGACCGGGGGCTTATCTACAGCATTACAGAACGCTGTAGATAAGCCCTGAAAGGTGGTGGCTGCATCTTATATCAGCAAAATGAGGTGACAGGTTTCCTTTAAACTCTCCAGCAGAGCAGATAGACGATCTCCCTGCACTGCCGCCCAGCCACTATGGGGCCTGTGCCAGCGCCGGGCCCCCCACCTATTAGCCAAGTTCAACTGTGTCAGCAACCTGGATGTCGATACAGCAGAAAACAATGAGAGATGGCGCGTTAACTGACGCTCCCTCTCCCATCATTCCCCCTCCGTGTCTGACGTCTCAGTGCAGCAGGGGCGATTATGACATTATGGCTCCTACTGTGCTGATTTGTATAGGCACTCTGAATGCTGACTGCTGAGACCGGGGCAGCTGGGGAACGAGGTGAAGAGGTGATTATTGTTTTAAGGGGAGTTCATTATACTGTATGAAGCACCATGGGGAGTGCATTATACTATATGGAGGACTATGGGGAGTGCATTATACTATATGGAGGACTATGGGGAGTGCATTATACTATATGGAGGACTATGGGGAGTGCATTACACTATATGAAGGACTATGGGGAGTGCATTATGCTGTATGGAGGACTATGGGGAGTGCATTATACTACATAGAGGCCTATGGGGAGTGCATTTTATTATACAGATACCTTTCTGAAGTGCATTGTACTATATAGAGACCTATAGGGAGTGCATTATGTTATATAGAGGTATATGAGTAGCACATTATACTGTATAGAGGCCTATAGGGACTGTATTATACTGAATGGAGGACTATGGGGAGTGCATTGTAATGTTTTGAGGTCTATGGGGAGTGCATTATACTTTAAGGAGAGTTATAGGAGTACATTATACTGTATGGAGACCTTATGGGAAGTACATTACACTGTATTGAGACCTATGGGGAGTGCATCGTACTATATAGAGGCCTATTGGGAGTGTTTTGTACTATATAGACAGTATAGCACTCCATACAGTATAACACACTCCTCATAGGCCTCTATATTATTATTATTACTACGACTAATACTACTACTAAAAATAATAATAATAATAAATAGTAACAATAATAATTATATAGTGGCCTATGGGGAGTTCATTATACTGTATGGAGGTCTATGGGAAGTGCATTATACTGTATTGAATTCTATGGGAAGTGCAATATACTGTATGGAGGGCTATTGGGAGTGCATTATACTATATAGAGACCTATGAGGAGTGCATTATACTGTATAGAAGCCTATGGATAGTGCATTATACTGTACTGAGGCCTACGGGCAGTGCATTATACAAAATAGAGACCTACGGGCAGTGCTTTATATTGTATGGAGGGCTAAGGGGAGTGCATTATACTATATACAGGGCTATGGGGAGTGCATTATACTATATGGAGGCTTATGAGAAGTGCATTATACTTTATGGAGGCTTATGGGGAGTGCATTATACTTTATCAAGGGCTATGGAAAGTGTATTATACTGTATGGAGGCTTATGAGGAGTGCAATATAATGTATGGAGGACTATGGGGAGTGCAATATACTATATGGGCGCTATTTATGGGGCCATCATACAGTGTGGGGATTACATTGAGGGGGCCATCATACAGACATTGAGGGGGCCATCATACAGTGTGGGTGCTAATGTGGGGCCTTTGTACAGTGTTGGGGCCATTAAACAGTTTGGGGGCTACTAAGAAATTGTTATACTGTGTATAGTAGAGCATCATACTGTGTATAGGTGAACTGTACAGGGGGAGACTCGGGACATTATTAAATGTAAAGTGGGCACTTACTGTTTTTATTGGAACTCAGATTATTGTGACTGTCAGAGGTGCACACAGAGGGCATTATTACTTTCTAGGGGGCAAAATGTGGGCACTGCTTTCTAGGCAACTTGCAGAGAAAATTAATATATTCTAGAGGATTGATTTAGAGGCACACAGTACCGCACAGTAGGTGCAGTAATAGGGACACATATGGCAGCAGGGGCAGAGCATTGGGGTATCAGCAGGATGAGGAGGTTGTGCAGGTTGGGAATAGATGGGGACGGGGCAGGAAATGTGAGTGCTGTAATCTCTGCAGACAAATCGTAGCTGGAAGAAGTCGTCATGTCGGTCTGGGCCAGATGGAATAAACGGGAGAAGTGAATAAGTCCATCAGAGAGAACGTCAGCTGTAAGTCACCATCTATAACCATATTGCAGCAGGACTGGTATCTACCACCAAATGTTGTCACCGTATGATGGCAATATCAATGTTGAGCTTTGTAAACAGAATTTTTTGATACCAGCGCGGTCATCTGCTGAGGTTCTCCTACATCCACAATTAGGGTGCTCCACCATGGTTGTAATGTTTATGGGTCCACTCAGAAGTCCCCCCCCCCAAATAAAACCCCAGCTACACCTCTGACTCCACTCCTCTCCTTTATTATAATTACTCTACTAAACTTTCCAAACCCGACATTGCCATTTCCGTGTGTGGCTCCACCATTACTCCCCAGAAACACGCCCGCTGTCTTGGGGTCATACTTGATTCCGGAGCTTTCATTCGCCCCCCACATCCAATCACTGGCTCGCTCTTGTTATCTGCACCTCAAAAACATTTCTAGAATTCAACCTTTCTTACTTTCGACTCTTTTTTTCTTATTTTTCTGAATTTTGTTTTATGTGATTTTTTGAATATCTAATTACAGTATTTAATAAAAATTACCTTTTAATTATTTTTGCTGTTTTTGGTACTCTTCTCGTTGGTATACAATATGTTATTTTTGGAGTATTTCACCTGGTGATATGCCGTATTGATATGCTGGGAGGGTTGGAATTGTAACATGCCCTCGGCCTTTGATAATAGAACGTGCTTGTTGATTACTGTATTTGCTTACTTTCGACTCTGCAGAACCTCTTACTGTTTCTCTTATTCATTCTCATCTGGACTGTTGTAACTCTCTACTCATCGGTCTCCCTTTTACTAAACCCTCCCGTCTCCAATCCGTCCTGAATGCAATCAGGGTCATATTCTTCACCAACCGTTACACTGATGCCTCTACCTTGTGCCTGTCATTGCACTGGTTACCCATCCGCTACAGAGGCCAATATAAACTCATCACTCTCACCCACAGAGCACTCCACATCTCCTCCCTCATCTCAGTCTACCACCCTACTCGTCCTCTCCACAGTTCAACACCACCCTACATCTACTCCCTCGTCTCAGTCCACCACCCTACCTGTCCTCTCTACATATTACATGTGTGTACAGTGTATAGCATTATTATATTTGTGTACAGCAGTATTATGTGTGTACAGTGTATAGCAGTATGATATGTGTGTACAGTATATATCAGTATTATATGTGTGTACAGTGTATAGCATTATTATATGTGTATAAGACAGTATTATATGTGTGTACAGTGTATAGCAGTATTATATGTGTACAGTAGCAGTATGATGTGTGTACAGTATATAGCAGTATTAAATGTGCGTACAGTATGTAACAGTATTATAAGTGTACAGTATATAGCAGTAGTATATGTGTGTACAGTGTTGTGAGTTCATTTTCCCCTTCACCGTTGAGGTCTGATGACCTCCCTCTTCTGGTGAAGGAAGGTAGTGAGGCTGATTACCAAGCACCTGAGCAGGATGATGATGACGGGGTGACTGGAATTGCTGACTGGATATAAGGCAGCCGACGCCCTTCTGCCTTGCTGGTGATTTCTCAGAGGGATTCTAGGAGACCAGTCTGATTCCTGCTCCTCAAAAGCTAAGTTTTCTGCTCTGCTTTTTGCATTTGTGTTTTGGTTTTGTTTTGCCTTGTTTTTCTGGATTTCTGCCATTCCCTGCTGGGGTGAGCTGAATTCCTTTTTGCTCTGTCTTCTGAAAATACCTGAGTACTGATATAGTCTTTTTGTAGCCTAGCGTCTTCAGGGCTTTTTTCCCTATCAGTCTGTTGGCTCTTGTTTTGATAGGGTTTTGGCGGATTGCAGACAGCAGCTTTTCTATCCTGTCCTATTTAGTTAGCTTGGGCCCCATCATTTGCTCAGCCTATCTTTCTATCTGTGTGAGTGTTTTTTCATCTTGCTTCACCGTCATTATATGTTGGGGGCTGCCTATTGCTTTGGGGTCTGCTCTGGGGCAGTTTAGATTTCCCTTTCTGTCTTTAGGCTATTTAGTTCTCCTGCTGTAATCGAGGGGTCTAGGGCACCGTAGGAACCCCCCACGGCTACTGCTAGTTGTTGTTGATAGGTTCAGGGGTCTGCAATCCGATAGCTGCCAACTTCTCTGGTTTTCTGGACTTAGCTAGTATTTCTGTTTTTGCCTCCTACGGTGACTCATTCATAACAGAATCACCCGCCATACCACAGATCCTAGGGTACTCAATAGCAGGAAAGAATTGTAAAAAAAAAAAAAAAAAAAAAAAATGTGTATATTTTTTCCTCTATATCTCTGAGGCCGTAGGGGGAATTTTTTTTTCTCTCAATGGAGATAAAGCAATTGTCTGATCGTGTGGAGCAGCTCGCTGCGGAAGTGCGGGGAATTTCCGCCTACCTTGCTCATTCACATGCTGCTGAACCAAAGATCCCTACTCCTGATGTGTTTTTTGGGGATCGGTCTAAATTTTGGAATTTCAAAAATAATTGTAAATTATTTTTTGCCTTAAAGCCTAACTCATCAGGGAGCTCGCAGCGGGTTAAAATTGTCATCTCTTTGCTGCATGGCGATCCCCAGGATTGGGCGTTTTCTTTGAAACCAGATGATCCTATTCTGACTAATGTGAAGTTGTGAACGCATTTTTTCAAGCCTTGGGGTTGTTGTATGATGAACCTAATGCTATTGATCAGGCTGAAAAGACCCTGTTGGCATTGAGCCAGGGTCGAGATTCTGCAGAATTGTACTGTCAAAAATTCCAAAAGTGTGCGGTCCTTGCTACCTGGAATGATAATGCCTTGGCAGCTCTCTTTCGGAAGGGTTTGTCAGAAGCCGTAAAAGATACTATGGTGGGATTTCCTGTTCCCTCTGGTCTTGACGATTCTGTCATTAGCCATTCAGGTTGATCGGCATTTACGTGAATGCAGGACCGCACGAGAGGTGTTGCCACCTGTTGAACAAGTGTCTGAACCTATGCAATGTGATAGAGTTTTGTCCAGGGAGCAACGTCAGGAGTTCAGAAGGCGTAATAAGCTGTGGTTTTTTTTGTGGAGATACCTCGCATATTATTTCTGTCTGCCCTAAACGAGAGAAACGTTTTGCACACACGTTTTCTGTGGGTGGTGTTCAACCTAAGTTTCTTCTGGCAATTACTCTGATCTGCTCAGTTTTGGATTGGAAATCTGTGTCTGTGGTGAGTTGGGGTTGTCGGTGTGCCTTTAGTGAGGCTCCGTTTTATTCCACCTCTCCTCAGTCGCATGATGTTCCTTACTATTTGGCGGACTTTTATGATGTATTTAGTGAGAATGAGTCTGCGTCCTTGCCTCCTCATAGGAGTTATGACAATTGAACTGAGCCCGAGGTGTAAATTCCCCAAGGGTCGGCTCTTCAATTTATCTGCACCAGAGCACGAGGCTATGCGATCCTATATTAAGGAGGCATTGGAGAAGGGTCATATTAGACCATCCTCTTCACCCTTAGGTGTCGGGTTTTTTTTCGTGGCCAAAAAGGATGGTTCATTAAGGCCTTGTATTGATTATCGTGCCCTCAACAAAATTACTATTAAATATCAGTATCCGTTACCCCTGATTTCTGATCTATTCTCCAGAGGTAAAGGTGCTTGCTGGTTTACCAAGCTTGACCTCAGGGGGGCGTATAATCTTATCCGCATTAAGCATGGGGATGAATAGAAGACGGCGTTTAATACTTCGGAGGGACATTTTGAGTACCTGGTGATGCCTTTTGGACTCACTAATGCCCCTTCTGTCTTCCAGTGCTTCATGAACGACATTTTTGGGTCCTTTGTGGATAAATTTTTGATTATCTATCTGGATGATATTTTGATCTTCTCCAAGGTTTGGGATTCTCATGTGGAGCATATTCGGACTGTGTTCCGGATCCTGAGGGAGAATTCCCTGTATGTCAAAGGATCGAAATGCCTTTTTGGGGTACAGAGGATTTCATTTTTGGGATTTATTTTGTCTCCGTCAACTATTGAAATGGACCCGGCCAAGGTACAGGCTAGAGTTGAGCGAAACGGGTCGAACAATTTCAAAAGTCGCCGACTTTTGGCAAAGTCGGGTTTCATGAAACGAAACCCGACCCTAGGATGAGGTCGGCCACGAGGTCGGCGACTTACGCGCCAAAGTCGCGTTTCAAAAGTTTGTTTAGCGCTCTTTTTCAGCCAATCAGGATCCACGGACACTGTGGGCAACGTGATGACATAGGCAGGGGTCACCACCATCTTTCAGAAGGGCATGCAAGTGATTGGCTTGCTTTGGTGGGCGTCACAGGGGTTATAAAAGGGCGTGCACGCCGACCGCCATCTTACTTCTGCCGATCTTAGCATAGGGAGAGGTTGCTGATTCTGTAGGGAGAGCGTTAGGCAGGGAAGAAGACAAAAAAAATGCTTCTGCTGCAAGCGATTTTGCCTGTGCAACACACCAGTCACTGTGTGTGCAGTGCAAGGGGAGGCTATATTGTGGTGGATCAGCGGTGTTGGTTGTTAGGCTGCCTTCTAAGGCTTCCTGACATTCCTGCATTGCTGTTTACCCACTGCTCTGCAAACTGCTTTTTTAAAAGCAATCCCAATTTTTTTTTTGTCCTGCTAAGGTACTGAGCGTGCATTTATTCACACCATACAGCGGTGTACGCTCCTCACACAGTACCGTGTAACGGCTGTTATCACAGCCACAGTGAAGCTATCTGTGTGTCACTGTGGAAGGATAAGTGGAGGACTTGTTCCGTTCTTACAGACCTACACTCTGGGGAGATTCCTATTCTGCCCAATTCTACAATTCACTTTTTTCACACCTGTGCCATCGAGTCTGTGACATAGCGCTCTGATATTCAGTGGACCTCACACAATTCAAAAGTGTCCAGTGTCCACAAGTGTCTGCAGAAATTCAAAATCTCCCTTATCCTGTAGTCACTTTTTTCACACCTGCTGCATCGAGCCTGTGACATAGCGCTCTGATATTCATTGGGCCTCACACAATCCAAAAGTGTCCAGTGTCTGCAGAAATTCAAAATCTCCCTTATCCTGTAGTCACTTTTTTCACACCTGCTGCATCGAGCCTGTGACATAGCGTTCTGATATTCATTGGGCCTCACACAATCCAGAAGTGTCCAGTGTCCACAAGTGTCTGCAGAAATTCAAAATCTCCCTTATCCTGTAGTCACTTTTTTCACACCTGTGCCATCGAGCCTGTGACATAGCACTGTGATATTCAGTGTGCCTCACACAATCCAAGTGTCCAGTGTCCACAAGTGTCTGCAGAAATTCAAAATCTCCCTTATCCTGTAGTCACTTTTTTCACACCTGTGCCATCGAGCCTGTGACATAGCGCTGTGATATTCAGTGGGCCTCACACAATCCAAGTGTCCAGTGTCCACAAGTGTCTGCAGAAATTCAAAATCTCCCAGAAATTCAAAATCTCCCTTATCCTGTAGTCACTTTTTTCACACCTGTGCCATCGAGCCTGTGACATAGCGCTGTGATATTCAGTGGGCCTCACACAATCCAAGTGTCCAGTGTCCACAAGTGTCTGCAGAAATTCAAAATCTCCCAGAAATTCAAAATCTCCCTTATCCTGTAGTCACTTTTTTCACACCTGTGCCATCGAGCCTGTGACATAGCGCTGTGATATTCAGTGGGCCTCACACAATCCAAGTGTCCAGTGTCCACAAGTGTCTGCAGAAATTCAAAATCTCCCTTATCCTGTAGTCACTATTTTCACACCTGTGCCATCGAGCCTGTGACATAGCACTGTGATATTCAGTGGGCCTCACACAATCCAAGTGTCCAGTGTCCACAAGTGTCTGCAGAAATTCAAAATCTCCCAGAAATTCAAAATCTCCCTTATCCTGTAGTCACTTTTTTCACACCTGTGCAATCGAGCCTGTGACATAGCGCTGTGATATTCAGTGGGCCTCACACAATCCAAGTGTCCAGTGTCCACAAGTGTCTGCAGAAATTCAAAATCTCCCAGAAATTCAAAATCTCCCTTACCCTGTAGTCACTTTTTCACACCTGTGCCATCGAGCCTATGACATAGCGCTGTGATATTCAGTGGGCCTCACACAATCCAAGTGTCCAGTGTCCACAAGTGTCTGCAGAAAATCTAAATCTCCCCTGTCCTATAGACACCTTGTACCTTGTTTTACATTACTATATAGTTTGTAGGATTTTGTCTACATTTCTACCAAAAATGAGGAAGGCTGGTGGAAGAGGCCGTGGAATTGGGCGGGGGTTGGCAGCTGGTAATGATGGTGTTGGTGGTGGATCTGATGGTAGTGGCAAAAGCAAAATAGGACCGAATGCAGGAGGTGTTGAGCCTGCGTCATCGTCTGGCTCCATAAGGCTTCGAAGGCTTAGTTTTCTAGGAGTTGGCAAACCACTTTTAACGCCAGATCATCAGGAAAAAGTTTTGTCTTACATTGCTGACTCAGCCTCCAGCTCTATCACCTCCTCTTCTGAAGTTGTAAAAAGTAAAAGCACTGAGTCGTCATTGGAGGCTCATGTTCATGAACCACACCTTTCCTTGTGTCCTTCACCACAACCAAGATTGAAGGATGACGCAGGCCATACTACTGATTACTCCATGGAGCTGTTTTCACATACCATGCCTGGATTATCAAGTGAAATGGTGAATTACCCAGGCCAAGATGAATCTGACATGGAGTGCACTGATGCACAGCCGCTGATGGATGATTCTGCTGGTACATTCACTCAGAGCACTACATTGTCCTCGCAGTGTACAGAGCCAGATTCTGACCCTGATGAGACTCAGGTGCCCCTTCCCGCACACTATACCACCATACACGGTGACACAGAGGAAGGTGCACATGACATTGAAGAGGAGGTGATGGATGACCCAGTTGTTGACCCAGATTGGCATCCATTGGGGGAAGAGGGTGCTGCTTCCAATAGCTCAGATGAGGAGCATCCACAGCAGACATCAACATCGCAACAGCTGTTATCTGGCAGGCCCGGAGCACTCCAAAGACAGGTTCCAAAAATCAAAAGAGTTGCTGGACAGCTTGTCCAGAGGGTCAAAACATCACAGCGTGCTAGGCTGCAAAATGTCTGCCAAAGTAGGAAGAGTGCAGTGTGGCACTTTTTTGAACAAAATCCTCATGATCAGGCCAAGGTTATCTGTAAGAAGTGCGCAAAGACCTTTAGCCGAGGGAAAAATCTGAAAAATTTGAATACCAGTTGCATGCTTAGACATTTAACCAGCATGCACTTGCAAGCGTGGACACAACACCAAACCTCAAATGCCACATGTGCAACTGATCACAAAGAAGGTAGTCAGCAACGCTACATTGTTTCCCCCACTGTAAGCCCACCGGTTAGCACAGCAGCAAATGTTGAGGTGTCGTTGCAAGGCCACAGCAGTCAGGGAATCCCACTGTTATATCAACGAAATACTGAATCTAGGCCATCAGAAAGAACACCAACTCCATCACCATCATCAACCCTCTCTCAGTCCGCCCTGTCCACCGCTACTTCCACCATATGCAGCTCTCAAGTCCAGCTCACCCTCCCAGACACTATGAGTAGGTCAAGAAAGTACTCAGTCTCTCATCCGCGTACACTGGGTTTGAACGCCCACATTGCCAAACTAATCTCGTTTGAGATGATGCCTTATCGGTTGGTGGAAAGCGCAGCTTTCCGCGAACTCATGGCCTATGCAGTACCACGCTATGACCTACCCAGTCGCCACTTCTCTCGCAAAGCCATCCCAGCCCTCCACCATCATGTGAAAGACCGCATTGTCCATGCACTCAAGCAGTCAGTGAGTGGAAAGGTGCACCTCACAACTGATGCATGGTCCAGTCGGCATGGCCAGGGCCGTTACGTGTCCATCACTGCGCACTGGGTTAATGTGGTGGATGCAGGGTCCACAGGGGACAGCGGTGGTGGGACAGTGCTGCCTAGCCCACGGTATAGGAAACAGTTGGCTGTAGGCGTTCCACCCTCCTCCTCCTCCTCCAGAAGCGAAAGCTCGTCCACAGAGCGCAGTCGTACGAGCACTCCATCTGCAGCTGCCACTGTTGCACACGAGGTGTCCCCCTATCGAGCAGCTAGTGGAAAGCGTCAGCAGGCTGTGTTGCAGATGATGTGTTTGGGCGACAGACACACCGCCGAGGTGCTGGCCGAGTACTTGAAGCGACAAACTGAGTCATGGCTGGGCAGTGTACATCTTGAGGCAAGCAAGGTAGTTAGTGATAACGGCCGTAATTTTGTGGCAGCCATAGCCCTTTCAAAACTCAGCCACATACCTTGCTTGGCTCACACCTTGAACCTGGTGGTGCAGTGCTTCCTCAATAATTATCCGGAGTTAACAACCCTGCTCCAGAAGGTGCGAAGACTGTGCGCGCACATCCGCCGGTCGCCTGTACACTCCGTTCGTATGCAGAAGCTGCAGCGATTGCTCCACCTTCCCAACCACCGCCTCATTATCGACATTGCAACAAGGTGGAACTCCACCCTGCACATGGTGGAGCGGCTGTGCGAGCAGAGGCAGGCCATAATGCATTTGTGGGAGGATACACGGCCAGGCACTTTGAGAGCAGACATGGAGTTGACAGCTGTGCAGTGGTCGAAGCTGAAAGACCTCTGTAAAGTCCTTCAGTGTTCTGAGGAATGCACACGGCTGGTAAGCGCAGACGACGCCATCCTAAGCATGAGCATCCCACTTATGCGTCTGCTCATGCAAACTTTGACGCACCTTAAGGAGCAGGCGTCTGCAGCCAATGTTGACGAGGAGGAAGAGGTGGAGGGAATCCTTGATGACATTCAGCCATTGTCTGCTCAGGGACCTCTCCTGGACGAGTTGGAGGAAGAAGAGGAGGAGGAGGATGATGATGGGGATGATTACTTAGGGGAGGAGGATGCATCCCGTGGGGCAAGTGAAAATGTTGGCGTGGCAAGGTCTGGTACAGGGTTTGTGCGTGACTGGAGGGATGTGGATTTGCCAGAAAGTGCTCCTCCAACCAGCACTCGCAGTGCATCATTGACACCGGGAACATTGGCCCACATGTCAGATTATGCCTTGCGGATCCTAAAAAGGGACCCCCGCATTGCCAAAATGATGAACGATGACGACTACTGGTTGGCCAGCATCCTGGATCCACGCTATAAAGGCAAATTACAAAACATCATGCCACAGGAGAACCTTGACCTAATATTGGCTAATAAACAAACAACTCTGGTAAATCGGTTGCTTGAGGCATTCCCAGCACACAGCAGCGGTGATGGTTCTCACACGAGCCGTACGGGCCGGGGGCAGCTTGGCAGAGGTGTTCATGGTGCACACAGCAGAAGTGGCGTTGGAGACAGGGGTTTCATGACAATGTTGTGGACTGATTTTTCAAGTACCGCTCACACAACTGGTAATACTGCATCGATGGAAAGTGACAGGAGACAGCAGTTGTCAACTATGGTTACAAACTACTTTTCCTCCCATATCGATGTTCTCCCACACAGGTCATTCCCCTTTGACTATTGGGCTGCTAAACTGGACACCTGGCCTGAATTGGCACAATATGCCTTACAGGAGCTCGCTTGCCCAGCTGCAAGTGTGCTATCGGAAAGAGTCTTCAGTACAGCTGGATCAATCCTGACAGGACCCGTCTGTCAACCCAAAATGTGGATGATCTAACCTTCATTAAAATGAACCATGCATGGGTTTCCAAGGATTTTGTCCCACCTTCCCCTGATGACACATAGGGTGACAGAAAAATGGCTTGCTTTGGTCCACCTCTTCCTGGGACTTGACCTATTTCGCCTTTTGCATCAGCTGAATGTCCAACATCAACATATGCCACTTTCTAAAACTCCCTAACTGTGCTGCCTCCCCCCCCCATGGCCGGGGTCACCACCTAGCGCACGACACCGTGCGAGTGCCGTTGCCCTGGACAGGTGGGTAGGCCGACTCTTGGGCGCGGGCACTGGCACAGGGTCCCTCATAGTGCAATCAAGTGTCTCTGACGGTGGTGGTGCACACCCGCCGTCAGACACACCGCTGTACTATGAGGGGCCCAGTGCCAGTACCGACGCCCACGAGTTGGCCCCCCTTGCTGGGGCAGGGCCCCAGCATTTGCAATCTTTACCTCTCCCTGCTCCTCCGCTGTGTAGTCTGGGCCGTCAAATCCATACTGTGCCTGACACCGTCTGAGCCTGCCTCCTGATGTATAGACATATCTTTTGAATGTGTACGCTATCCATACATGTTATCCGGGGATACGGTACCCTTTCTCACCTTTGTGCAATCACGTGTAATCCATACTGGGCGTGAGAACGGCTGGCGAGCTGTTAAGCAAGCTACAGCACCTATGGTTTGCACACGTAAGTTTTTCATTTTTTCAGGAATGACGGTTAGGCCTAATTCCGGAACTGCGGTTGACCTGCACTTACTGGGAAATCATCGTTCGCGGGTAATAATTGTAATCAGTGATCCCCATCACTAACGTTGTTCAGCGGGTTATCTGCACCTGTAAGCGACAAACGCTGGCCTTTTCAGTGTAGCGCACATGCAGCCACGGACATGTAAGGGCATGACACACCAGTCATTGGCCAATCTCATGTGCCAGAGCCTCACGTGTCCCTCTAGTAAGCCGGACTCGGACCGCGGGGCATGACGGAGTCTCGTTCGTTAACGGAATTAAGCTTGCTATGTGTGCATCTGTTCTGTAGCTGGCATGGTTGAGGTTGCCCGTGTTGAGTCAAATTACGCCGTAGGCTCCACTCCTGGTGGTGCCCTTCTGGACATTCCTTTAAGGTTCAGCTTTGCAACCATACTGCCCACGTAAAACAAACACTTTGCCTTCATGAACGCTGTTTGGAGGGTCATGACTCGTGGGAATAACGCCGCCCAATCAGTTAACCTGCTAGAGAGATCCTTCGTTGCTCCCAAGCATGACATCACACTCCCTAGGAGGAAGGTAATGCCACTGTGGCGACCGTACTCCTGGGGGCGACACAAGTGCACTGATGCCCAGCCACTGCTCGATGAATCTGCTGGTACATTGACCCAGACCACTACATTCCCCTCGCACGCTACACGACCTGAATCTGACCCTGATGAAACTCAGGTTACCCTTCCCATATACAGTTCCATCTTACACGGTGACAAAGAGGAAGCTGCAGATGAAAGTGCAGGTTCGGCCCACCCGCCATCAGACACACCACCGTACTATCAGGGGCCCTGTGCCAGTGCCGTCGCCAACGAGTGGGCCCCCCCCTGCTTGCTCAGGATCACAGCACTTGCAAGGTTGAAATACTGTGCAGTGAGATGGAAGATGGGGACGACGAGGAGTCCAGACTAGTACAGGGATTCCCTAGCGAGGAGACTTATTTGATTGTTTTCAATGTTGGGACAGCAATTTTTGGGGAGCACTATACTCTGGAGAATGATAGATGGTGCCCACCATACACTGGAACATTCCAAAGGTGGACATCAGACACTGGAGCAGCATTTACAGGGCCCATTATACACTAGAGCATTAGAAATGGGGCCCATTATGTTTGGAGCATTATTTGGGCCCATAAGACAGTGGAGCTTCATCCATGGGGACCAACATATACTGTAGCATTATGTGGAGCTCATCATATACTGTTTCATACATTATATGGGACCAATGATTCTGTATGGAGAAATAGATGGGCCTCGTCATGAGATGTAAAAAGTGAAGTATTTTTCATTGTACTATACCGCTATTTCTCTGCCGTATCGGAGCATGATGAGTTGTGGTATTATGTGTTAAAGGGGCGCTCTTTTGCCCAGGGCACATGAAAACCTGGAGCCAGCCCTCCCCCCCCACAACTTTAGCCAAATAACCCCCATTTTTCAGTGCGTAACTTGTATTATGAAGTTAATTAAGGTTGACCAGCTTAAGTAAGAAGAATTGATGCTTTTGGCATTCAAATGAGCACTGTAGGTGTGTTTCCTGTCCTCCTCTCACTGCCGACTTTTATTCCTCATTGACTTACATTGGGTTTCGTGTTTCGGGACGACCCCGACTTTTCCCTATAATCGAAACGAAACTCGACCATAAAAAACCAAAAGTCGCTCAACTCTAGTACAGGCCATTTATGATTGGGTTCAGCCCACTTCTTTGAAGGCCCTCCAGAAGTTTTTGGGTTTTGCTAATTTTTAATCGGAAATTTATAGCAAAATTTTCTAGTATTGCCAAGCCATTGACTGATCTGACTAAGAAGGGTGCTGATGTGTTGAATTGGTCTCCGGAGGCTGTTTCTTCCTTTCAGGAGCTGAAGCGAAGATTCACTTCTGCCCCGGTTTTGCGGCAACCTGATGTCTCACTCCCGTTCCAGGTAGAGGTGGACGCTTCTGAGATTGGTGCAGGAGCTGTTTTGTCCCAAAAGGATCCTGTAACATCTAAAATGAATCCCTGTGCTTTCTTTTCCCGAAAGTTCTCTCCATCTGAATGCAACTATGATGTGGGGAATCGGGAACTGTTAGCCATGAAATGGGCATTTGAGGAGTGGAGACATTGGTTGGAGGGAGCTAAACATCAAGTCGTGGTCCTCACTGACCACAAGAATTTGATTTACCTGGAGTCGGCCAAACGCTTGAACCCTAGACAGGCTAGGTGGGCCTTGTTTTTTACACGTTTTGATTTTGTGGTCTCTTTTCTTCCTGGCACTAAGAATGTCAAGACTGACGTTCTCTCTAGGAGCTTCTTTGCTGATTCTCCTGTGGTGACCAAGCCTGCTACCATCTTAGGCGAAGGGGTAGTTCTTTCTGC
The DNA here is from genome assembly GCF_039654945.1 of Dendrobates tinctorius. Lineage (NCBI taxonomy): Eukaryota > Metazoa > Chordata > Amphibia > Anura > Dendrobatidae > Dendrobates > Dendrobates tinctorius. The sequence goes on along the minus strand of NW_027361918.1, from coordinate 4,195,887 downwards.
CATCTCACCCGATTTGAGACGTGCTCTGGAAGAGTTCCAGGAGGACAAACCTGAGCGTTGTCCCAGTGGAAAGTTGTATGTTCCTGACCAGTGGAAGAAGAGAGTGATGTCTGAAGTTCATTGCTCTGCATTGGCTGGTCATCCAGGTATTTTTGGTACTAGAGATCTGGTGAGTCGGTCTTTTTGGTGGCCCGCCTTGTCTCGTGATTTCAGGAATTTTGTGCAGTCCTGTGGGACGTGCTCCCGATCTAAACCTTGTTCTTGCTCTAGTGGGTTGTTGATGCCTTTGCCAGTCCCGAGGAGGCCATGGACCCATATTTCAATGGATTTCATCTCTGATATGCCTGTCTCTCAGAGAATGACTGTTATTTGGGTGATTTGTGATAGGTTCTCTAAGATGGTTCATCTTGTACCACTCCCTAAGTTGCCATCTTCCTCTCAGTTGGTGCCCCTGTTTTTGCAACAGGTGGTTCGCTTGCACGGGATTCCTGAGAAAATTGTATCTGACAGAGGAGTTCAGTTTGTGTCTAGATTTTGGAGGACTTTCTGTTCCAAGCTGGGAATTCAGTTGTCCTTCTCCTCTGCTTTTCACCCTCAGACCAATGGGCAGACGGAGAGAACAAACCAGACCTTGGAGTCGTATTTGAGATGTTTTATGTCCGCTGATCAGGATGATTGGGTTTCATTTTTGCCCTTGGCTAAATTTGCTTTAAATAATAGAGCTAGTTCTGCCACTTTGATGTCACCTTTTTTTTGTAACTTTGGGTTTCATCCTCGATTTTCTTCAGGGCAGGTGGAGCCTTCTGCCTGTCCAGGGGTTGACACTGTGGTGGAGAGAATGCACCAGATCTGGGACCAAGTGGTGGATAAGTTATCTCTCTCCCAGCAAAAGGCCCAGCAGTTTTCCAACCGACATAGGACCAATGGTCCCCAGTTTAAGGTTGGTGATATGGTTTGGTTATCATCAAAAAATATCGCTATGAAGGTGGCTTCTCCTAAGTTTAAGCCTAGATTTATTGGACCTTACAAGATTTTGGAGATTATTAATCCGGTCTCTTTTCGTTTGGCTCTTCCTGTCACATTTAAAATCCATAATGTGTTTCATAAGTCCTTGTTGAAGAGGTTTGTTGAACCAGTTGTTCCTGGGGTGGCACCTCCGGACCCTGTATTGGTTGAAGGTAACATGGAATATGAGGTAGAGAAGATACTGGATTCCCGTCTGGCTAGACAGAGACTCCAGTATTTGGTTAAGTGGAAGGGTTATGGTCAGGAGGACAATTCCTGGGTCTCTGCCTCTGATATTCATGCCAAAAGATTGGTGCGTGCCTTTCATCGGGCTCACCCTGATCATCCTGGTGGCGTGAATGAGGGTTCGGTGACCCCTCCTCAAGGGGGAGGTACTGTTGTGAGTTCATTTTCCCCTTCACCATTGAGGTCTGATGAACTCCCTCTTCTGGTGAAGGAAGGTAGTGAGGCTGATTACCAAGCACCTGAGCAGGATGATGATGACTGGGTGACTGGAATTGCTGACTGGATATAAGGCAGCCGACGCCCTTCTGCCTTGCTGGTGATTTCTCAGAGGGATTCTAAGAGACCAGTCTGATTCCTGCTCCTCAAAAGCTAAGTTTTCTGCTCTGCTTTTTGCATTTGTGTTTTGGTTTTGTTTTGCCTTGTTTTTCTGGATTTCTGCCATTCCCTGCTGGGGTGAGCTGAATTCCTTTTTGCTCTGTATTCCGAAAATACCTGAGTACTGATATAGTCTTTTTGAAGCCTAGCGTCTTCAGGGCTTTTTTCCCTATCAGTCTGTTGGCTCTTGTTTTGATAGGGTTTTGGCGGATTGCAGACAGCAGCTTTTCTATCCTGTCCTATTTAGTTAGCTTGGGCCCCATCATTTGCTCAGCCTATCTTTCTATCTGTGTGAGTGTTTTTTCATCTTGCTTCACCGTCATTATATGTTGGGGGCTGCCTATTGCTTTGGGGTCTGCTCTGGGGCAGTTTAGATTTCCCTTTCTGTCTTTAGGCTATTTAGTTCTCCGGCTGTGATCGAGGGGTCTAGGGTACCGTAAGAACCCCCCACGGCTACTGCGAGTTGTTGTTGATAGGTTCAGGGGTCTGCAATCCGATAGCTGCCAACTTCTCTGGTTTCCTGGACTTAGCTAGTATTTCTGTTTTTGCCTCCTACGGTGACTCATTCATAACAGTACAGTATATAGCAGTAGTATATATGTGTACAGTAAAGAGCAGTAGTATATATGTGTACAGTATATATCAGTATTATATGTGTGTACAGTATAAAGCAGTATTATATGTGTGTACAGAATATAGCAGTGCTATATGTGTGAACAGAGATGAGATTATGGTATAAGCAGGAATAAGATGTAACATTTTCATTGGAGGAGACGATGATTTTCTCCATTGTTGGAGGTCAGACCACGTTGGTGTCATTACGTTTTCTTCCTTTGGTCGGTAGTGGGCGCCATCTGTTTTTATTTCCTGATCATAATGTAGTCTTTGTCACACTTGTAATTAGTAGTACAACTACATTCGGGTTGGCACAATAGATGCACCCTCACCTCCAGATCCACTAAGATGACCCCCTCCACTGGATCCAGAAATGTTGGGTCTTACAGGCCTTGGCCTGGGTCTGGTGGTTGTGACCTGAGCTCCATTTGCTGGTCCCTCATTACAGTCGTCTCCGGAGTATCCATGACAGCATTTCCATTCCATGTCCGACACGGTCTTGTAGGCAATTTTGTAACGGGGTCTCATGTAGCTGCGATATCTGAGATAGGATAAAAGATTATATAAGTGATGGCAAACTGCAATGTGGAAATTAGCAGCATTCAGTCATCCATTCAACTAGGGTACAACCTAAAGTGTCTTATGCAAAGACTGCATCACCTTAGTATAGCCGCAATCACCAAGGAGGAAAAGAAAAGAAAGAAAAAGTAGGAAACCAAAAACTCACAAAGGAGGGAAAAAAACAGGACCCAGAGAAGGAGAGGAGAACAGGACCGAGAGCAGGAGAGGAAAACAGGACCCAGAGCAGGAGAGAAAAACAGGACCCAGAGGAGGAGAGGAAAACAGGACCCAGAGCAGGAGAGGAAAATAGGACCCAGAGCTGGAGAAGAAAACAGGACTCACAGCAGGAGATGAAAATAGGACCAAGAGACGGAAAGGAAAACAGGACCCACAGCAGGAGAGGAAAACAGAACCCAGAGCTCGAGAGGAAAACAGAACCCAGAGCTAAAGAGGAAAACAGAAACCATAGCTGGAGAGGAAAACAGGACCCACAGTAGGAGAGGAAAGCAGAACCCAGAGCTGGAGATGAAAACAGGACCTACAGCAGGAGAGGAAAGCAGAACCCAGAGCTGGAGAGGAAAACAGAACCCAGAGCTGGAGAGGAAAACAGAACCCATAGCTGCAGTGGAAAACAGAACCCAGATCTGGAGAGGAATACAGAACCCACAGCAGAAGAGGAAAGCAGAACCCAGAGCTGGAGATGAAAACAGAACCCACAGCAGGAGAGGAAAGCAGAACCCAAAGCGGGAGATGAAAACAGAACCCACAGCAGGAGAGGAAAGCAGAACCAAGAGCTGGAGATGAAAACAGGACCCACAGCAGGAGAGGAAAACAGAACCCAGATCTGGAGATGAAAACAGGACCCACAGCAGGAGAGGAAAACAAAACTGAGAGCTGGAGACGAAAACAGAACCCGCAGCAGGAGAGGAAAACGGGACCCACAGCAGGAGAGGAAAACAGAACCCAGATCTGGAGAAGAAAAACAGAACCCAGAGCAGGAGAGGAAAACAGGACCAGAGCAACAAAAAGCAAAGAAAAGTAACCAGAATAGGAGGAGATGAACACAACCCAGAATAGGGGGAAATAACAGGAACCAGAGCAGGAGGTAAAGAACAGTAACCAGAGCCGAGGGAGAAGAGAAGGAGGAGTATAGGAACTGAAACAGGGGGAGAAGAAAAGTGACCAGAATAGGAAAAGAACACAACCCAGAATAGGGAGAAATAACAGGAACCAGAGCAGGAGGTAAACAACATTAACCAGAGCAGAGAGAGAAGAAAAGGACGCAGAGCAGGAGAAGTACAGAAACCAAAGCTAGGGGACAAGAACAGGGAGAAGAACAGATAGAAAACAACAGGATCCAGAACAGTATAGAAGAACTGGACCCAGACCAGAAGGAGAAGGAAAGGGACTCAGATCAGCAGAGGAAAAACAGGACCCAGAGCAGGAGAGGAAAAAATTGGACCCAGAGCAGGAGAAGAAACTCGGGGGCCAAAAGCAGGAGAAGAATAAGAAGACCCACAAAAGGTGGAGAAGAACATGACCCAGACCAGGAGGAGAGCAACAAGACCCACAGCAGGTGGAGAAGAATAGGGAGCAAAATAGGAGGAAAAGAAAAGGAGATAACCAGTGTAAAAGAACAGGACCCAGAGCAAAAGGAGAAGAAAAAGGATCAGAATAGGAGAAGAACACAATCTACAATAGGGGTAAATAACAGGAACCAGAGCCGGAGGTAAGGAACAGTAATCAGAGCAGAGGGAGAAGAAAAGGACCCAGAGTAGGAGAAGTACAGGAACCGGAACAGGGGGAGAGAAGCAGGGAGCAGAACATAAAGAAAAGAACAGGAACCAGAACAGTATAGAAGTAATGGATCTAGACCAGAAGGAGAAGGAAAGGGGCTATAAAAGGAGGAGTAGAACAGACCAGAGCAGCGGGAGAAAAACAGGATTCAGAGCATGTAGGAATGAAAAGGAACCAGAGGACAAGAACAGGACCCAAAGTAGGGGGATAAGAACAGGAACCAAAGCTGGAGACGAACAGGAACTGGAGCAAGGGGAGAAGAGCAGGACCGATGCATGAGAAAAAGGACATGAGCAGGGAGAGAAGAACATTGAGCAGGACAGGAGAAAAAGAATAGGAACCAGGAGAGCATAGAAGAATAGGACCCAGAACAGAAGGAGAAGAAAAGCATCCATAGCAGAAGGAAAAGAACAGGAGCAGGGATCGGGAGAGAGGAACAAGAAACAGAGCAGGAGAAGAACAGGAACCAGAGCCGAGGTAGAAGAGCAGGTACCAGAACAGAGGGAGAAGAACATGGACTGGAGCAGGGATAGAAAAATGGGATCCAAATCAGGAAGAGAAAAACATGATCCAGAGCAGGAAGAGTAGAACAGGACCCAGAGCAGGAGGAGGTGTTCAGGAATTGGATTAGGAGGAGAAGGACAGGAATCGAAGCAAAAGGAGAAGAACAGGAACAAGAGAAGGGGTAGAAGAACTGGAACATAATCAGGAAGGAAAGAACACGACACAGAGTAGGGGAGAAGAATAGAGAGCTGAGCAAGAGGAGAAGAATGGGACCTAGAGCAAAATAAGAAGAGCACCAAGAACAGGAGGAGAATAACAGGAATCAGAAGTAGGAGAATAGGAACCAGTTCAGGGAGAGAAGAACAAGAACCAGAGCAGGAGAGAAGAACAGGAACCAGGACAGGAGAAAAATAAAGGGAACCAGAGCAAGGGGAAAAGAACCAGAACTGGACTATGGAGAGAAGAACAGGAACCTGAGCAGGAGGAGAAACATAGCACCCAAAGCTGGAAGCGAAAAACAGGACCCAGAGCAGAGTAAGAAAAACAGGAGACACAGCAGAAAAGGGTTAGGACCAGGTAGAAAAGAAGAGGACCCAGAAGAAAAGAACCAGACTCAGAGCAGTGGATGAGAACAGGAGCCAAAGCAGGCGGAGATGAATAAGTACTGTAGCACTTGAAGAAGAACAGGAACTGGAGCAGAAGAAAAGAGACTTGAACAGTGTGCAGAACAGGAGAAGAATATGAACCAGAACAGGAGGAGAAGAATAGGACCCAGAGAAGAAGGAAAAGAACAGGACCAAGAATGGATGGAAAAGAGCAGGAACCCCAGCAGAAGAACAGAAAGAAGAGCAGAAAGAGTAGACCTGGACCAAGAGTAGGCAAGGGTAGAAAAACAGGAATCGTAACAGCATGAGAAAAACAAGACCCAAACCAGGAAGAGAAAAACAGAATCTAGAGCAGGAAGAGAAGAACAGGACCAAGAGCAGAAAAAGAAGACCTAGAGCAGGATGGGAAAAGTACACAGACAAGGAGAAGAACAAGACCCAAAGTAGAAAGTGAACCACAGGACCCAGAGAAGGAAGAAGAGCGGGAACCTGAGCAGGGGGAGAAGAAAAAGAACCGAATAGGGAGGAGAAGAAAAGGAATCAGAGCAGGAGGAGAAGAACAGGTACTAGAGCAGAGAGACAAGAACATGACCTAGAGAATGGAGAAAAGAACAGGACTCAGAGCAGTGGGAGAAGTAAAAGAACGAGAACATAAACAGAAGAACAGGACCCAGAGTAGAAGAAGAGGACCACAGGCACTAGAATAAGGAGTAGCAGAACAAAAGGAGGAAATGGAGACTGGAGCAGAGGTGTAAAGAAGATTAGAAAAGTGACTAAAAATGGAGGAGGAGAGCAGGGATTGAAGCAGGAAGAAGAGGAGAACAGCAATAGGAGAAGGATAAAAGTTACCAGGATGGTAAGGGCAGAAGAACATATAACAGAGCAGAAGAATAGTGTCAGGAACAGGGAATGGAGCAAAAGAATAGTGACAACAATGGGCAGAAAGAAGAGAACAGCTAGAAGAAGAAGTGGGAACACCAGAACATAAGGAGTGCAGAAGAAGAAGAAAAGAACAGACTGCAGGAGGTGGAGGACACAACCAGATAAAAAGCTGTAGGAAACCAAGGACTGAAACGGATAAAGAAGAGGGTCTGGTGTACTAGGAGGAGAAAATCAACCAGAACAGAAAGAGGAAAACGATGGAGGATGATAGGGACCAGAACAGAAGAACAGAGATTGGAGGAAGAGGAGGAGAACTGGGGGAAGGAGGACTGGGGGAAGGAGGAGGGCAGGAACCAGAGCAGAAAGATAGCGGAGAAGAGAAGCTAAACATTTCCAGCAAAGAAGAGGTTAATCTCTCAATGGCAGATCAACCTGCTTTCTGAGTTTAAAGGGAAGACCTGAAGAACAGGAGTCTACAGTAAACCAGTCTAAAATGGAGGCTTCACAAGTGGCCACCAGTTAGTCAGACACTTGTACTCACAGGACGGTGCGAGGACATTGGATCTGGCCCCAAACACATGGCTGATACTCAGGCTTCACATAGGCCTCCACCCCGTCTTCCACCATACAGGTGACGGTCCGAGTCACGACATAAGCGCACCAGTTCCTGGAAGAGAAACACGAGATGAAATCACACCATGACCTATAGTGAACCCCACATAATGTCACAAGCATGGCCAGAAAGTGTGATAAATGTAGGGGTGAGCGACACCAGGGGAGATGTGGGGACACCGATATGTGGAGGAGGGTTCCTCTGTCAGGGGACATCTAGATAGCATACATTCAGTGACACCAGAGAGGTAACCCTGTCAGTGCTGGATCACAATCTGTTCCCATACCATCAGCTGCCAGCAGATGAGCATGCAGTTCGCTATTCATCCAGCAGGTGGAGATATGAAGCCGCCTGCCCAGACATCCCATAAACTGCAGATTCGTGGACATGAAGACATCGCAGACTGAAAACCCAAGACAAGCTGCAGGTAGAGTTGAGCGAAATGGATCGGTCAAATTGATAAGTCGCCGACTTTCATTAAAGTCGGGTTTCGCCGATCGAAACCCGACCATAGCGTGAGGTCGGCCATACGGTCGCCGACCCGCGCGCCAAAGTCGCGTTTCCCATGATGCTTCCAGCGCCTTTTCTCAGCCAATCATCAAGGACACACACTGTGGGCAACGCGATGACATGGGCAGCGGCCCCCACCATCTTAGAGAAGGGCATTGCAGTGATTGGCTGGCTTTGTGTGGCGCCACAGGGGCTATAAAAGGCCGTGACCGCCGACCGCCATCTTACTTCTGCCGATCTTAGCATAGGGAAAGGTGCTGCTGCTCATTCTGAACAGGGAGAGCGTTAGGCAGGGAAGAAGAAAAAAAATCTGTGCTTCTGCTGATAGCGCTTTTCACTGTACAGTTAGTGTGCAGTGACAGGGGGGGATATATCTGTGTGCAGCAGCGCTGGTGGTGATTTGGCTGCCTTATAAGGCTACCTGATAGCTGCATTGCTGTCTGCACACTGCAGTTCAAACTGCTTTTTTAAAAGCAAAAAATCTTTTATTCTGGTTTTCTGCACAGTTACCGAGCGTTCATTTTTTCACACACCGTATAGCGGTGTACGCTCCTCACACACTACCATGTACCGGCTGGTATCACGAACATATACATGCTATCTGTGTGTGACTCCGTAAAAAAATAGACGGAGATTTAAAAATTTCCATACATGCACCGTATAGAGCTGTCCGCTTCTGATACAGTATCGTATATCTGCTGTTTGATACGGTCAAATCTATACAGAGACAGCGTGTGTGTGTGACTCCGTAAAAAAATAGACAGATTTAAAATTATCCATACATACACGGGACAGAGCTGTCCGCTTCTCTAACAGTATCTTATATCTGCTGTTGACTCCTTAAAAAATGGACGGAGATTTAAAATTTTCCATACATACACCGTATACAGCTGTACGCTCCTCACACACTACCGTGTACCGGCTGGTATCACGGACAAATACATGCTATCTGGGTGTGACTCTGTAAAAAAATAAATGGAGATTTTCATTTTTCCATACATACACCGTATAGAGCTGTCCGCTTCTGATACAGTACCGTATATCTGCTGGTTGGATTACGGTCAAATACATACTGGGAGAGCATCTGTGACTAAGGAAATATATACGGAGATTTAAATTTTTACCTACACCTTATACAGCTGTACTCTCCTCATACAGTACCATATACCTGCTGGTATTTTTATTACAATTTTCACAAACATGAGGAAGTATGGTGGAAAAGGCTGCAAACGTGGGCGGGGGGGGGCAGCTGGTACTGATGGTGGTGGTGGTGCATCTGCTGGTTATGCCAAAAGCACAATAGCAGCTAAGGCAGGAGGTGTTGAGCCTGCGTCATCGTCTGCCACAAGAAGGCCTGTAAGGTTCCCTTTTCTGAGTGTAGGAAAACCGCTTTTAAAGTCGGAGCATCAGGCACAGGTTTTGGCTTACATTGCCGAAACAGCCACCAGCTCTATTGCCTCCTCTTCTGAACTTTCAAAACCTGCAAGCTGTCAGGAACACCGCACTACACTCGCTCACTGAGCCAGTGTGCGTGTCCCGAGTACCGAAACAGTGCTAAAAGATACCTGTGGAGCAGGGCAGCAGAGGTGGCAATGCGTGCTTCAAACTATCGGGGTCAGGATCCTGTCAGCGCCGGAAAGTAAAGATGCACAGGACCTGTGGACGCTGAAGTTAGCAAGCTGGCACAGGACCTATGGTCATGTGACTGCAAGGGGGCGGGGCTTAGTGTCCTTTCAGAGATGACTGGACACCATCCAACAACTCAGAGTCAGGCAAAACGGAGGTCACAACAGTACGGGCAAACGAGGTACAGGAGGGATATACAGACGGGTGGTCAGACAAAGCCAAAGGTCATACACAAGAGAGCGACGTGGTACCAAGGGGACGAGCAGAGAGAAGTCGGGTCACAAGCAGAGAGTCATACACGAGAGGTAGCGCAGTACAAGAGGGACAGGCAGAACTTGTAACAGGGACAGAACCGGATCAAAACCAAACAAGCAAGCAAGATATCAGGCACATGGCACACGTACGCAAGAGGTCAACTAACTCAGCCGAGGGCAGGAGTATAACTGACACCGGACCTAGGTCCAGTGAGCATTAAATAGCCACCCTCTGCCAGAGAGAGGCGGAACAATTAACCCCCAGTCTGAACAGGACGGGCCAAAGCGAAACCCCGTCCTGGATCATGACAGTATCCTCCTCTCAATGGGGGTCACCGGACCCCCAGGTCTCTCAGGGTACTTGGCGTGAAAGGCCCGGACCAACCAATCCGCATGGACCGATCGAACAGGAACCCACGACCATTCTTCAGGACCGTAGCCTTTCCAATTTACCAGATATTGAAGGGCACGACGAACCAACCAGGAGTCGACAATTCGTTCCACCTCGTACTCCGACTGCCCGTCTACCAAAACTGGTGGTGGGGAAGCTGATGATCCCTCCCCACCGGACCTCACAGGTTTCAAAAGGGCCTTATGGAAAACATTTGGGATCCGCAGAGATGGCGGGAGACGCAACCGAAAAGCCACCGGGTTAACTGCTTCGGTAACTTCATATGGACCTATAAACTTGGGTCCAAGCTTCACAGAGGGAACCTTGAGCCTTATATTCTTGGTGGACAACCATACCTTATCCCCAATCTGAAACACCGGTCCCGCGGATCGTTTTTTGTCCGCAAAAAATTTAAATTTGTCCTGGGCCTTCGTAATGTTACTCTGGACCTCCCGCCATACCTCCCCCAATCACTGGATCGTCTCATCCGCCCCAGGACACCCAGAATTCAAACGGGAAAATTCTCCAAAATGAGGATGAAACCCATAATTGCAGAAAAAGGGAGATGTACCCGTAGACTGGTTAACGCGGTTGTTAAATGCAAACTTGGCCAACGGTAACACAGAACACCAATCATCCTGTCGGGCTGAGGTCAAGCAATGCAGAATTTGGTCCAGAGACTGATTGGTCCGCTCGGTCTGCCCATTAGTCTCAGGATGATAAGCGGATGAAAAGGACAGACCAAAACCTAACCTCTTACAAAAAGCTCTCCAAAACCTGGAAACAAATTGTACTCCTCTATCAGACACCACATTCAAGGGTACCCCATGCAACCGCACCACATGCTCAACGAACAATCTGGACAATGATTCCGCATTAGGTAGAGCTGCCAAAGGTACAAGATGTGCCTGCTTACTAAACCTGTCCACCACAACCCAAACGACGGTATTACCCTTGGAGGGCGGCATCATTCCAGCAGACCTCAGCAGCCCAGCGTCTGAACTCTGAACAAAACCACTCAGCTGAGTGCTTCCCCTGGCACACACTCATCACCATGTCCTCAGCCATACGCATCTGATCAGGCTCATCATAAATATGCCCCAGGGCCTCAAAAAATGCATCAACATTCATGCGCTCAGGGGCTGTGGTCGAAAGGGAGAAAGCCCAAGCTTGGGGGGCTCCCCTTAACAGAGACATAATGACCCCTACTCTCTGACTTTCATCCCCAGAAGAGTGTGGTCTCAATGAAAAAAAAAAAACTTACAGCCCTCCTTGAAAACTCTGAACTTCTTTTTATCTCCAGAAAAGGTATCCGGTAATTTAACCGGAGACTCAGGGGAAACTAATGTAACATCCCGAGCCCGCCGATGATAAAACCCCCTGCACAGTGTCAGCGATCAGCTGCTGAGACTGAGCCAGGACTCGTTCTCCAAGGAGTTTCTGAGACATCTGAGTCAGGTGCTTGACCTGCTCAGAAAGAGCGTGCATAGGATCCATCACACACACAGGAGAAGTGGAGCGGAGAAAAAAAAATGGTAATGGTCAGTTATAATGTCAGGAACACCGCACTACACTCGCTCACTGAGCCAGTGCGCGTGTCCTGAGTACAGAAACAGTGCTAAAAGATACCTGTAGAGCAGGGCAGCAGCGGTGACCATGCTTGCTTCAAACTATCAGTGTCAGGATCCTGTCAGCACCAGAAAGTAAAGATGCACAGGACCTGTGGACACTGAAGTTAGCAAGCTGGCACAGGACTTATGGTCATGTGACTGCAAGGGGGCGGGGCTTAGCATCCTGCTTACAGAGATGACAGGACACCATACAACAACTCAGTCAGGCAAAACGGAGGTCACAACAGTACGGGCAAACGAGGCACAGGAGGAATAAACAGACAGGTGGTCAGACAAAGCCAAAGGTAATACACAAGAGAGCGACGTGGTACCAAGGGGACGAGCAGAGAGAAGTCGGGTCACAAGCAGAGAGTCATACACGAGAGGTAGCGCAGTACAAGAGGGACAGGCAGAACTCTTAACAGGGACAGAACCGGATCAAAACCAAACAAGCAAGCAAGATATCAGGCACAAGGCACACGTACACACAAGGTCAACTAACTCAGCCGAGGGCAGGAGTATAACTGACACCGGGCCTAGGTCCAGTGAGCATTAATTAGCCGCCCTCTGCCAGAGAGAGGCAGAAACAATTAACCCCCTGTCTGATCAGGACGGGCCAAAGCGAAACCCCATCCTGGATCATGACACAAGCACTGTGTCATAAGGGCAGGGTTCTGGTCAGGAAAAACACCTTTCCTTGTGTCCTTCACCCCTACCAAAAGTGAAGGATGCGGCAGCCCACACTTCAGATTACTCCATGGAGATCTTTTCACATACCATGCCTGGGTTATCCAGTCAAATCCTGAATTCCCCAATCCAAGATGAACCTGACATGGAGTGCACTGATGCACAGCCACTGCTAGATGATTCCGTTGGTACATTGAACCACAGCACTACATTGTCCTCGCAGTCTACTGAGCCAGAATCTGACCCTGATGAAACTCAGGTGCCCCTTCCCGCATACTATACCACCTTACACGGTCACACAGAGGAAGGTGCAGATGAAATTGAAGAGGAGGTGATAGATGACCCAGCTGTTGACCCGGATTAGCATCCATTGGGGGGAAGAGGGTGCCGCTGGCAATAGCTCAGATGAAGAGAAGGATCCGCAGCAGGCATCAACATCGCAGCAGCGGTTATCTGGCAGGACCGTAGCAGTCCAAAAACGTGGAACAAAAACCAAAAAAGGTGCAGGACAGCTTGGCCACACGATTAAATTAGCACAGCGTGCAAGGCCAGAAAATGTATACCATAGTAGGAAGCGTGCAGTGTGGCACTTTTTTTAACAAAATCCTACTGATGACGCACAGGTTATCTGTAAGAAGGGCAGAAGGACCTTTAGCAGAGGGAAAAATCTAAGAAATTTGAATACCAGTTGCATGCTTAGACATTTAACCGCCATGCACTTGCAAGCGTAGACGGACTACAAAACCTCAGGTAGCACATGTGCACCTGCTCCGACTGAAAGTAGCCAGCAACGCTCCATCGCTTCCCCCCACTGTAAGACCACCGCCACCGGTAAGCACACCACCAGCAATAAATGTTGAGGTGTCGTCGCTAGGCCAAAGCAGTCAGGGAATCACAATGGTTTTGCAATGAAACACTGATTCTAGGCCATCACCAATAACACCATCACAATCACCAACCCCCTCTGTCTGTCCGGTCCACCCCAGCTCTCAAGTCCAGCTCACCCTAGCAGACACTCTGAGTAGGACAAAAAAGTACTCATCCTCTCATCCGTGTACACTGGCTTTGAATGCCTACATTACCAAACTGATCTCATTAGAGATTATGCCCTTCCGTTTGGTTGAAAGCGAAGCTTTCCGAGAGCTCATGGCCTACGCTGTCCCACGCTATGACCTACCCAGTCGGCACTTCTTTTCTACAAAAGCCATCCCTGCCCTCCACCTGCATGTGAAAGACTGCATTGTCCATGCACTCAAACAATCAGTGAGTGGAAAGGTGCACCTCACAACAGATGCATGGGCCAGTAGGCATGGCCAGGGCTGTTACGTGTCCATCACTGAGCACTGGGCTAATGTGGTGGATGCAGGCTCCACAGGGGACAGCGGCGGTGGAACAGTGCTGCCTAGCCCACGGTATAGGAAACAGTTGACTGTAGGCGTTCGAGTTTCCTCCTCCTCCTCCAGAAGCGAAAGCTCGTCGACAGAGCGCAGTCGCACGAGCACTCCATCCGCAGCTGCCAGTGTTGCACACGAGGTGTCCCACTATCGAACAGCTAGTGGTAAGCGGCAGCAGGCTGTGTTAAATATGATTTCTTTGGGCAACAACAGACACACCGCGGAGGTACTGGCTGACTACTTGCAGCGACAAACTGAGTCATGGCTGGGTAGTCTACATCTTGAGCAAGGCAAGGTAGTCAGTGATAATGGCCGGAATTTTGTGGCAGCCATAGCCCTTGCAAAACTCACACACATACCTTGCCTGGCTCACACTTTGAACCTGGTGCTGCAGTGCTTCCTAAATAATTATCCTGAGTTAACAGCCCTGCTCTAAAAGGTGCGAAGACTGTGCTGGCACATCCGTCGCTCGCCGGTACACTCCAGTCGTATGCAGAAGCTGCAGCGATTGCTCCACCTCCCCAAGCACTGCCTAATCATAGACGTTGCAACAAGGTGGAACTCCACCATTCACATGGTTGAGAGGCTGTGCGAACAGAGGAAGGCTGTAATGCATTTGTGGGAGGAAACACGGGCAGGCAGTTTGAGGGCAGACATGGAGTTGTCGGGTGTGCAGTGGTCAAAGATGAAAGACCTCTGTAAAGTCCTTCAGTGTTTTGAGGAATGCACACGGCTGGTAAGTGCAGACGACGCCATCATAAGCATGAGCATCCCACTTATGCATCTGCTCATGCAAAGTTTGACACACATTAAGGATCAGGCGTCTGCAGCGGAGGAGGAACAGGAGGAGGAGGGAAGCCTTGATGACAGTCAGCCATTGTCTGGTCAAGGAACTGTCCTGGATGAGGTGGAGGAAGAGGAGGAGGAGGATGAGGGGGATGATTATTTTGGGGAGGAGGATGCTTCTCTGGGGGCAAGAGAAAATGTTGGCGTGGCAAGGTCAGGTACAGGGTTTGTGCGTGACAGGAGGGATGTGGATTTGCCAGAAAGTGCTCCTCCACCCACCACTGCCAGTGCATCATTGACACCTGGAACATTGGCCCACATGTGTGATTATGCCTTGCGGATCCTAAAAAGCGACCCCGGCATTGCCAAAATGATGAAGGACGACGACTACTGGTTGGCCAGCATCCTCGATCCACGCTACAAAGGCAAATTACACAACATCATGCCACAGGAGAACCTAGAGCTAATATTGGCTAACAAACAAGCAACTCTGGTGAACCATTTGTTTGAGGCATTCCCAGCACACAGCAGCGGTGCAGGTTCTCCCACGAGCCGAAGTGGGCAAAATGGAAGAGGTGTTTGTGGTGCACACAGCTGAAGTGGCGTTGGAGACAGGGGTTTCATGACCATGTTGTGGACTGATTTCTCAAGTACCACTCACACGACTGGTAATACTGCATCGATTGCAAGTGACAGGAGACAGCAGTTGTCAACTATGGTTACAAACTACTTCTCCTCCCATATCGAGGTTCTCCCTCACACGTCATTCCCTGTTGACTATTGGGCATGTAAACTGGACACCTGACCTGAATTGGCACAATATGCCTTACAGGAGCTCGCTTGCCCTGCTGCTAGTGTGCTATCTGAAAGTCTTCAGTGCTGCTGGATCAATCCTGACAGAAAATAGGACCCGTCTGTCGTCCCAAAATGTTGATGATCAAACCTTCATTAAAATGAACCATGCATGGGTTTCCAAGGATTTTGTCCCACCTTCCCCTGATGACACATAGGTTGCCAGAAATTTGGCTCGCTTTTGCCCTCCTCTTCCTCGGACTTGTCAAATTCCACCATTTGCAGCTGCTGAATGTACAGCCTACACATCAACATATGCCATTTTTTAAACCTCCCTAACTGGGCTGCCCCCCCCCCAAGGGCTGGGGTCACCACCTGGCGCACCCAGGCAAGTGCCATTGCTCTGAACAGGTGGGTGGGCCAACTCTTGGCCGATGGCACTGGCATAGGGCCCCTCCTAGTACAATACAGTGTCTCTGACGGTGAGGGGGCCCTCTCGCCGTCAGACACACCAGCGTACTATGAGGGGCCCTGTGCCAGTACCGTCGCCTCATGGCCACAGCACTTGCAAGTGGCAATACTTACCTCTACCTGCTCCACCGCTGTGTAGACTGGCCAGTTAAATCCTTCACAGGGACGGCCACAAGAAATTTGGTGTATTGATCGATGATGGTTAAGATGTAGCTATGACATGTCCTGCTGACCTCTACCTTCAGATGATCAATGGCTACCGTTTGTAATGGACGTCAACTCACAATCGGATGCAGTGGTGCTTTATGATCACCTTTCACAGTTTTCCCAGTCACAGAAGTGTGACATTCCTGCCACCAGGTGGAGGAGTCGGGCATCACAGACTGGAGGACGGTGGAGAGGCCGGGGATCACAGACTGGAGGAAGGTGGAGGAGCCAGGGATCCCAGACTGGAGGCAGGTGGAGAAGCCGGGGATTAGAGACTGGAGACAGGCGGACGCATTGGGGATCACAGACTGGATGCAGGTGGAGAGGCCGGGGTTCACAGACTGGAGGCAGATGGAGGGGCCGGGGTTCACAGACTGGAGGCAGGTGGAGGAGCCAGTGATCTAAGACTGGAGGCAGGTGGAGGGGCCGGTGACCACAGACAGCGAGGAGAAGACCATTAGTACAGTCCGTACTCTGGGAATTGAAATCTAATTAGCAGAAAACTTCAGGTGGTGATTAAAGAGGAACCACAGAGCGGATTTCTTCACCAAAGGTATTAATGCAATCAGTATAACAGCGCCATCAGAGTCAGGTACTTTACATTTAAAATTGCTTTAGGGTTTTTTCTGCTAGTCCTTTTTTGATTAATAAACCCTACCGGTTCATAATTTACAAATATTTTTTGAGGATAGAATGTCCGGTATAAAGATAACACATCCTGGAGGAGGATAGAAGGTCTGTTCTTGAGACAACATGTCCTGGAGGAGGAAAGACTGTCCAGTATAGAGATAACACATCCTGCTTCCTGAAGGAGGATAGAAGGTTAGGTAAAGAGATAACACATCCTGGAGGAGGAGAGAAGGTCCGGTATAGAGGAGACATGTCCAGGAAGATGATAGTGGGTCCAGTGTAGAAACAACATGTCCTGGAGGAGGATAGAAGATCCGGTATATAGGTCACATGTTCTGGAAGAGGATAGAAGTTCCGATAAAGAGGTAACACTTCCTGGAGGACGATAGAAGGTCCAGTATAGAGATATCACATCCTGGAGGAGGATAGAAGGTCCGATATAGGTATTACATGTCCTAGAGGAGGATAGAGGTTCCAGTATAAAGGGAACAGTTCCTGGAGGAGGATGAAAGGTGCAGTATAGGGACCACACGTGCTGCGTCCTGGAGGAGGATAGATGGTCTGGTATAGAGATAAGATATCCTAGAGGAGACTAGAAAGTCTGGTATAGTGACAACACATTCTGGAGGAGAATATAAGGTCCTTTATAGTGATAACTCATCCCAGAGGAGGATAGAAGGTCAATTGTAGAGATAACACATCCTGCAAGAGGTTAGGCCTCTTTCACACTTCAGTTTTTTGCAATCAGTCACAATCCGCCAGGTTTTGAAAAAAAACGGATCCTCAATTTTCTTTTGAGGATCCGTTTTTTTCCCCATTGACTTCCATTAATGGCGGATTGTGACGGATTGCCGTCCGCTGCATCCGTTTTTTTTTGAGGATCCGCCAAAAGTTGCTGTCCGTCACCATCCTCAAAGATTTGAAAACGGAGCTCTCTCTCTCTGTCTCTCTTTTCCAGGCTGCGATTCCTTTAAAATTCTTCATTTGTTGGATCCGTCAAAAAAACGGATGGGCGGCATCCGTTGTCATCAGTTCTAAAACGGATCCAGCATCCGTCCTTTTGGCGGATTTTGACTGATGCAAAAAACTGAAGTGTGAAAGAAGCCTTAGAAGATATCATGAAAGAGGGAGGATAGGAGGTCCAGTATAGAGATATAGGGATAACACAACCTGGCGGAATGTAGAAGGTCTGGAATAAAGATAACATGTCCTGGAGGAGGCCAGAAGTTCCAGTATAGAGATAAAATATCCTGAAACACAATAGAAGGTCCGTTATAGAGACAACAAGTCATGGAGAAGAATAGAAGGTCAATTATAGAGAGATCACATCATGGAAGAGGATAGAAGATCCAATATAGAGATAACATGTCCTGGAGGGGGACAGAAGGTCCGGTATAGAGATAACATGTGATGTAGGAGGACAGAAGGTCCAGTAGCAAGACAATATGTCCCGGAGGAGCAAAGAAGGACCGGAATAGAAATAACACACTCTGCAGGAGGTTAGAAGGTCCGCTATAGAGGTAGAAACATATCCTGGATGAGGATTGAAGATTCGTTGTAGAGCTAAGATATCCTGGAGGAGGATAGAAGGTCTGGCATAGAGATAACTTGTACTGGATGAGGATCGAAGGTTCGTTGTAGATAGAAGTTGTGATATAGGGATAACACATCCTGGAGGAGGATGAAAGGTTAGGTATAAAGATAAAATATCCAGGAGGAGGATAGAAGTTCCAGAATAGAGATATCCTGGAGGAGGACAGAAAGGCATTATATCAGTGTATGAGAGGTGATATCAGGAGATTATATCAGTGTATGAGAGGTGATATCAGGAGATTATATCAGTGTATGAGAGGCGATATCAGGAGATTATATCAGTGTATGAGAGGTGATATCAGGAGATGATATCAGTGTATGAGAGGTGATATCAGGAGATGATATCAGTGTATGAGAGGTGATATCAGGAGATGATATCAGTGTATGAGAGGTGATATCAGGAGATGATATCAGTGTATGAGAGGTGATATCAGGAGATGATATCAGTGTATGAGAGGTGATATCAGGAGATGATATCAGTGTATGAGAGGTGATATCAGGAGATGATATCAGTGTATGAGAGGTGATATCAGGAGATGATATCAGTGTATGAGAGGTGATATCAGGAGATTATATCAGTGTATGAGAGGTGATATCAGGAGATGATATCAGTGTATGAGAGGTGATATCAGGAGATTATATCAGTGTATGAGAGGTGATATCAGGAGATTATATCAGTGTATGAGAGGCGATATCAGGAGATGATATCAGTGTATGAGAAGTGATATTAGGAGATTATATCAGTGTATGAGAGGTGATATCAGGAGATGATATCAGTGTATGAGAGGTGATATCAGGAGATGATATCAGTGTATGAGAGGTGATATCAGGAGATGATATCAGTGTATGAGAGGTGATATCAGGAGATTATATCTGTGTATGAAAGGTGATATCAGGAGATGATATCAGTGTATGAGAAGTGATATCAGGAGATTATATCAGTGTATGAGAGGTGATATCAGGAGATTATATCAGTGTATGAGAGGTGATATCAGGAGATTATATCAGTGTATGAGAGGCGATATCAGGAGATGATATCAGTGTATGAGAGGTGATATCAGGAGATTATATCAGTGTATGAGAGGTGATATCAGGAGATTATATCAGTGTATGAGAGGTGATATCAGGAGATTATATCAGTGTATGAAAGGTGATATCAGAAGATTATATCAGTGTATGAGAGGTGATATCAGGAGATTATATCAGTGTATGAGAGGCGATATCAGGAGATTATGTCAGTGTATGAGAGGCGATATCAGGAGATGATATCAGTGTATGAGAGGTGATATCAGGAGATGATATCAGTGTATGAGAGGTGATATCAGGAGATTATATCAGTGTATGAGAGGCGATATCAGGAGATTATATCAGTGTATGAGAGGTGATATCAGGAGATTATATCAGTGTATGAGAGGTGATATCAGGAGATTATATCAGTGTATGAGAGGCGATATCAGGAGATGATATCAGTGTATGAGAGGTGATATCAGGAGATGATATCAGTGTATGAGAGGTGATATCAGGAGATTATATCAGTGTATGAGAGGCGATATCAGGAGATTATATCAGTGTATGAGAGGTGATATCAGGAGATTATATCAGTGTATGAGAGCTGATATCAGGAGATTATATCAGTGTATGAGAGGCGATATCAGGAGATGATATCAGTGTATGAGAGGTGATATCAGGAGATGATATCAGTGTATGAGAGGTGATATCAGGAGATTATGTCAGTGTATGAGAGGCGATATCAGGAGATGATATCAGTGTATGAGAGGTGATATCAGGAGATTATATCAGTGTATGAGAGGCGATATCAGGAGATTATATCAGTGTATGAGAGGTGATATCAGGAGATGATATCAGTGTATTAGAGGCGATATCAGGAGATGATATCAGTGTATGAGAGGTGATATCAGGAGATGATATCAGTGTATGAGAGGTGATATCAGGAGATTATATCAGTGTATGACAGGTGCTATCAGGAGATTATATCAGTGTATGAGAGGCGATATCAGTAGATGATATCAGTGTATGAGAGGTGATATCAGGAGATTATATCAGTGTATGAGAGGCGATATCAGGAGATTATATCAGTGTATGAGAGGTGATATCAGGAGATTATATCAGTGTATGAGAGGCGATATCAGGAGATGATATCAGTGTATGAGAGGTGATATCAGGAGATTATATCAGTGTATGAGAGGCGATATCAGGAGATTATATCAGTGTATGAGAGGTGATATCAGAAGATTATATCAGTGTATGAGAGGCGATATCAGGAGATGATATCAGTGTATGAGAGGTGATATCAGGAGATTATATCAGTGTATGAGAGGCGATATCAGGAGATGATATCAGTGTATGAGAGGCGATATCAGGAGATTATATCAGTGTATGAGAGGCGATATCAGGAGATTATGTCAGTGTATGAGAGGTGATATCAGGAGATTATATCAGTGTATGAGAGGCGATATCAGGAGATTATATCAGTGTATGAGAGGTGATATCAGGAGATGATATCAGTGTATGAGAGGTGATATCAGGAGATTATATCAGTGTATGAGAGGTGATATCAGGAGATGATATCAGTGTATGAGAGGTGATATCAGGAGATGATATCAGTGTATGAGAGGTGATATCAGGAGATTATATCAGTGTATGAGAGGTGATATCAGGAGATGATATCAGTGTATGAGAGGTGATATCAGGAGATGATATCAGTGTATGAGAGGTGATATCAGGAGATTATATCAGTGTATGAGAGGCGATATCAGGAGATTATATCAGTGTATGAGAGGTGATATCAGGAGATGATATCAGTGTATGAGAGGCGATATCAGGAGATGATATCAGTGTATGAGAGGTGATATCAGGAGATTATATCAGTGTATGAGAGGCGATATCAGGAGATTATATCAGTGTATGAGAGGTGATATCAGGAGATGATATCAGTGTATGAGAGGCGATATCAGGAGATGATATCAGTGTATGAGAGGTGATATCAGGAGATTATGTCAGTGTATGAGAGGTGATATCAGGAGATTATATCAGTGTATGAGAGGCGATATCAGGAGATTATATCAGTGTATGAGAGGTGATATCAGGAGAATATATCAGTGTATGAGAGGTGATATCAGGAGATGATATCAGTGTATGAGAGGTGATATCAGGAGATTATATCAGTGTATGAGAGGTGATATCAGGAGATTATATCAGTGTATGAGAGGCGATATCAGGAGATGATATCAGTGTATGAGAGGTGATATCAGGAGATTATATCAGTGTATGAGAGGTGATATCAGGAGATGATATCAGTGTATGGTGTATGAGAGGTGATATCAGGAGATGATATCAGTGTATGAGAGGTGATATCAGGAGATTATATCAGTGTATGAGAGGCAATATCAGGAGATGATATCAGTGTATGAGAGGTGATATCAGGAGATTATATCAGTGTATGAGAGGTGATATCAGGAGATGATATCAGTGTATGAGAGGTGATATCAGGAGATTATATCAGTGTATGAGAGGTGATATCAGGAGATGATATCAGTGTATGAGAGGTGATATCAGGAGATGATATCAGTGTATGAGAGGTGATATCAGGAGATGATATCAGTGTATGAGAGGTGATATCAGGAGATTATATCAGTGTATGAGAGGTGATATCAGGAGATTATATCAGTGTATGAGAGGCGATATCAGGAGATGATATCAGTGTATGAGGCGATATCAGGAGATTATATCAGTGTATGAGAGGCGATATCAGGAGATTATATCAGTGTATGAGAGGTGATATCAGGAGATTATATCAGTGTATGAGAGGCGATATCAGGAGATGATATCAGTGTATGAGAGGTGATATCAGGAGATTATATCAGTGTATGAGAGGCGATATCAGGAGATTATATCAGTGTATGAGAGGTGATATCAGAAGATTATATCAGTGTATGAGAGGCGATATCAGGAGATGATATCAGTGTATGAGAGGCGATATCAGGAGATGATATCAGTGTATGAGAGGTGATATCAGGAGATTATGTCAGTGTATGAGAGGTGATATCAGGAGATTATATCAGTGTATGAGAGGCGATATCAGGAGATGATATCAGTGTATGAGAGGTGATATCAGGAGATTATATCAGTGTATGAGAGGTGATATCAGGAGATTATATCAGTGTATGAGAGGCGATATCAGGAGATTATATCAGTGTATGAGAGGTGATATCAGGAGATTATATCAGTGTATGAGAGGTGATATCAGGAGATTATATCAGTGTATGAGAGGCGATATCAGGAGATTATATCAGTGTATGAGAGGTGATATCAGGAGATTATATCAGTGTATGAGAGGCGATATCAGGAGATGATATCAGTGTATGAGAGGTGATATCAGGAGAATATATCAGTGTATGAGAGGTGATATCAGTGTATGAGAGGTGATATCAGGAGATTATATCAGTGTATGAGAGGTGATATCAGGAGATTATATCAGTGTATGAGAGGTGATATCAGGAGATTATGTCAGTGTATGAGAGGTGATATCAGGAGATTATATCAGTGTATGAGAGGCGATATCAGGAGATGATATCAGTGTATGAGAGGTGATATCAGGAGAATATATCAGTGTATGAGAGGTGATATCAGTGTATGAGAGGTGATATCAGGAGATTATATCAGTGTATGAGAGGTGATATCAGGAGATTTTATCAGTGTATGAGAGGTGATATCAGGAGATTATATCAGTGTATGAGAGGTGATATCAGGAGAATATATCAGTGTATGAGAGGTGATATCAGGAGATTATATCAATGTATGAGAGGTGATATCAGGAGATTATATCAGTGTATGATAGGTGATATCAGGAGATTATATCAGTGTATGAGAGGTGATATCAGGAGAATATATCAGTGTATGAGAGGTGATATCAGGAGATTATATCAATGTATGAGAGGTGATATCAGGAGATTATATCAGTGTATGAGAGGTGATATCAGGAGATTATATCAGTGTATGAGAGGTGATATCAGGAGATTATATCAGTGTATGAGAGGTGATATCAGGAGATTATATCAGTGTATGATAGGTGATATCAGGAGATTATATCAGTGTATGAGAGGTGATATCAGGAGATTATATCAGTGTATGAGAGGTGATATCAGGAGAATATATCAGTGTATGAGAGGTGATATCAGGAGATTATATCAATGTATGAGAGGTGATATCAGGAGATTATATCAGTGTATGAGAGGTGATATCAGGAGATTATATCAGTGTATGAGAGGCGATATCAGGAGATGATATCAGTGTATGAGAGGCGATATCAGGAGATGATATCAGTGTATGAGAGGTGATATCAGGAGATTATGTCAGTGTATGAGAGGTGATATCAGGAGATTATATCAGTGTATGAGAGGCGATATCAGGAGATGATATCAGTGTATGAGAGGTGATATCAGGAGATTATATCAGTGTATGAGAGGTGATATCAGGAGATTATATCAGTGTATGAGAGGCGATATCAGGAGATTATATCAGTGTATGAGAGGTGATATCAGGAGATTATATCAGTGTATGAGAGGTGATATCAGGAGATTATATCAGTGTATGAGAGGCGATATCAGGAGATTATATCAGTGTATGAGAGGTGATATCAGGAGATTATATCAGTGTATGAGAGGCGATATCAGGAGATGATATCAGTGTATGAGAGGTGATATCAGGAGAATATATCAGTGTATGAGAGGTGATATCAGTGTATGAGAGGTGATATCAGGAGATTATATCAGTGTATGAGAGGTGATATCAGGAGATTATATCAGTGTATGAGAGGTGATATCAGGAGATTATGTCAGTGTATGAGAGGTGATATCAGGAGATTATATCAGTGTATGAGAGGCGATATCAGGAGATGATATCAGTGTATGAGAGGTGATATCAGGAGAATATATCAGTGTATGAGAGGTGATATCAGTGTATGAGAGGTGATATCAGGAGATTATATCAGTGTATGAGAGGTGATATCAGGAGATTTTATCAGTGTATGAGAGGTGATATCAGGAGATTATATCAGTGTATGAGAGGTGATATCAGGAGAATATATCAGTGTATGAGAGGTGATATCAGGAGATTATATCAATGTATGAGAGGTGATATCAGGAGATTATATCAGTGTATGATAGGTGATATCAGGAGATTATATCAGTGTATGAGAGGTGATATCAGGAGAATATATCAGTGTATGAGAGGTGATATCAGGAGATTATATCAATGTATGAGAGGTGATATCAGGAGATTATATCAGTGTATGAGAGGTGATATCAGGAGATTATATCAGTGTATGAGAGGTGATATCAGGAGATTATATCAGTGTATGAGAGGTGATATCAGGAGATTATATCAGTGTATGATAGGTGATATCAGGAGATTATATCAGTGTATGAGAGGTGATATCAGGAGATTATATCAGTGTATGAGAGGTGATATCAGGAGAATATATCAGTGTATGAGAGGTGATATCAGGAGATTATATCAATGTATGAGAGGTGATATCAGGAGATTATATCAGTGTATGAGAGGTGATATCAGGAGATTATATCAGTGTATGAGAGGTTATAAAGTATATTAGGTTTATCATAGGAGATCTTAGGAGATTTTATCTGGTGGTTGGGGTAATATTAGGAGGCTGTATTGGAGGTTTGAGGTGAGGGTCAGGCCTTTGAGTCCCCTCACATGTTCCTGTATCTTGTTGGGGAGAGTCCATTAAGTTCAGGCTATTCCTGCCCTCTAGGCGCTTGAGATCCTGTTGCTGCTGGTTTATATACACAATCCTCCTATAGTTTGGACATTAAAAGCCATAAATCCTCCATGACTCAGGCAGTCCTGGAAGAGCAGATGCCTCACACTTGTGGACTTATGACTATGGGACCCCAGAGAGCTGATATATCAGCCTTGTGAGACAATATGGCACTGTAGATCCTGACCCTACTTGTGACCTTTATTTTTTTTTTTACACATGTGGCTGTTTCTAATTAATCACAATATGAGGATATACACAAGCAAACCAAGACATCTGCTGTCACTCGAGAAGCTGGACTTGGGTTTCTTCCAATGCAACATCTGAAGATGTCCCAATAAGAGAGTCATAAGAACATCTCCATGCATGTGCCACCAGATCAGAAGAAGCACATGAGGGGTCTTTTATCAATAGATATAATCAGCTGCTAGTTCTACCACAAAGCCCAGAAACAAGGTCTCTATCTTCAAGAGTCAGTGTTAGAGACCTTATTTCTAGTGATCTTCATACTAATTGTCTCTCTTCCTACCTTGTTTTTGGGCCACATCTGACGGAAAAGACAACACTCATCTGACAAATGAACATCTGCAGACCCTTTATGCACAACAGCACTAACAAGCATAGTCTACCACCATTACTGGCAGATGTATGGTATGTAATAGAGGCCTCCTCGTTAAGAACAATCGTTCTGGGAATATTCTTCTTCAGAAAGCTTTGGTCAAACTATATGATGAAAGAAATTAACAAGGCTGACTTAATTTCCAATAGTCTATGATCGGTCGGCTAAAACCATCCATTATTCTTAGTTTGTATCCAGCGGACAATCATTTTAGTTAAAAGCTTTCGTTCTTGTCAATATTTAAGGACATCTTTACTCCAAAACCATCAGGATAGGGGAAGTGCAGTATGTATGTCCTGTACGAAGGACAGCAACTCATAGCAACACATGTGACAAGACGCAGAGGTGCATTAGTCAGGGATTAAAGGTGACCATAATATCTAAGTGTCATTCTGATGAAGACTGTACAACAACATGGGCCCTCATCATCCAATGTCCATAATGTGGGCCCTCATCACTTACCGGCAAATGTATGGAGATCAGTTACCCCAATGTGTGCAGACCTTCCCTGTCTACAATGTGGGCCCTCATCACCTACCAGCTGATATGTGGAGATCAGTTACCCCAATGTGTGCAGACCTTCCCTGTCTACAATGTGGGCCCTCATCACCTACCAGCTGATATGTGGAGATCAGTTACCCCAATGTGTGCAGACCTTCCCTGTCTACAATGTGGGCCATCATCACCTACTGGGCAATACCTGGAGATCAGTTACCTCAATGAGTGCAGCCCTTCCTGTCTACAATGTAGGCCCTCATCACCAACCAGCTGATATCTGGAGATCAGTTACCCCAATGTGTGCAGCCCTTCCCTGTCTACAATGTGGGCCCTCATCACCTACTGGCCAATACCTGGAGATCAGTTACCTCAATGAGTGCAGCCCTTCCTGTCTACAATGTAGGCCCTCATCACCAACCAGCTGATATCTGGAGACCAGTTACCTCAATGTGTGCAGCCCTTAATGTCCACAATGTGGGTCTTCATCACCTACTGGTCAACATCTGGAGATTAATTACCCTAATGTTTGCAGCCATTCTCTGTCCATAATGTGAGCCCTCATGCCCTACCAACCAATATCTGATCCGTTACCCCAATGTGTGCATCCATTCTCTGTCCAATGTGGGTGCTTATCACTTACCAAAAAATATCTGAATTATCAGTTACCCCAATGTGTGTAGCCCTTAATGTCCATAATGTGGGCTCTCATCACCTACCGGCGAATGTATGGACATCATTTAACCCAATGTGTGCAGACCTTCTCTGTCCAATGTCGGTGCTTATCACTTACCAGTAAATATTTGTAGATCAGTTACCCCAATGAGTCTAGCTCTTAATGTCCATAATGTGGGCCCTCATCGTCTACTGGCAAATGTATGGAGATCAGTTATCCCAATATGTGCAGACCTTCTCTGTGCACAATGTGGGCCCTCATCACCTACAGACCAATATCTGGAGATCAGTAACCTCAATGTGTGCTGCCCTTAATGTCCACAATGTGGGTCTTCATCATCTACCGGCCAACATCTGGAGATCAGTTAGCACAATGTGTGCAGCCCTTCCCTGTCTACAATGTGGGCCCTCATGCCCTACTGACTAATGCCTGGAGATCAGTTACTACAATGTGTGTAGTCCTTCCCTGTCCAAAATGTGGGCCCTCATCACCTACCGGTTGATATCTGGAGATCAGTTACCCCAATGTGTGCAGCCCTTAATGTCCATAATGTGGACCCTCATCACCTACCGGCTGATATCTGGAGATCAGTTACCAACTTACCCCAATGTGTGCAGCCCTTCCCTTTCTACAATGTGGGCCCTCACCACCTACTGGCTGATATCTGGAGATCGGTTACCCCAATGTGTGCAGCCCTTCTCTGTCTACAATGTGGGCCCTCATCACCTACTGGCCACTACCTGGAGATCAGTTACCTCAATGTGTGCAGCCCTTCCCTGTCTACAATGTGGGCCATCATCACCTACTGGCTGATATTTGGAGATCAGTTACCCCAATGTGTGCAGCCCTTCCCTTTCTACAATGTGGGCCCTCACCACCTACTGGCTGATATCTGGAGATCAGTTACCCCAATGTGTGCAGGCCTTCTCTGTCTACAATGTGGGCCCTCAACACCTACTGGCCAATACCTGGAGATCAGTTACCCCAATGTGTGCAGCCCTTCTCTGTCTACAATGTGGGCCCTCATCACCTACTGGCCACTACCTGGAGATCAGTTACCTCAATGTGTGCAGCCCTTCCCTGTCTACAATCTGGGTCCTCATCACCTACCAGCTGATATCTGGAGTTCACTTAGCACAAAGTGTGCAGCCCTTCCCTGTCTACAATGTGGGCCCTCATCACCTACTGGTTGATATCTGGAGATCAGTTACCCCAATGTGTGCAGCCCTTCCCTGTCCACAATGTGGGCCCTCACCACCTACCAGCTGATATCTGGAGATCAGTTAGCACAATGTGTGCAGCCCTTCCTGTCTACAATGTGGGCCCTCATCACCTACTGGCCAATACCTGGAGATAAGTTACCCCAATGTGTGCAGCCCTTCTCTGTCTACAAAGTGGGCCCTCATCACCTACCGGCTGATATCTGGAGATCAGTTACCCCAATGTGTGCAGCCCTTCCCTGTCTACAATGTGGGCCCTCAATACCTATCAGCTGATATCTGGAGATCAGTTACCCCAATGTGTGCAGCCCTTCCCTGTCTACAATGTGGGCCCTCAATACCTATCAGCTGATATCTGGAGATCAGCTACCCCAATGTGTGCAGCCCTTCCCTGTCTACAATGTGGGCCCTCACCACCTACCAGCTGATATCTGGAGATCAGTTACCCCGATGTGTGCAGCCCTTCTCTGTCTACAATGTGGGCCCTCATCGCCTACTGGCTGATATCTGGAGATCAGTTACCCCGATGTGTGCAGCCCTTCCCTGTCTACAATGTGGGCTCTCATCACCTACCGGCTGATATCTGGTTATCAGTTACCCCCAATGTGTGCAGCCCTTCCCTGTCTAGAATGTGGGCCCTCATCACTTACTCGTGGGCCAATACCTGGAGACCAGTTACCCCACTGTGTGTAGGCCTTCTCTGTCTACAATGTAGACCCTCGTGCCCTACCAATATCTGATGATCAGTTACCCCGCTATGTGTTGCCCGTCTTTGTCGACAATGTAGGCCCTCATCCCCTACCGACCAATATCAGGAGATCAGTTACTCCAATGTGTGCAGTTCTTCTCGGTCCACAATGTGGGCGTTCCTCATCTACAAGCCAACATCTGGAGATCGGTTACTCCAATGTGTGCAGCCACTCCCTGTCCACAATGTAGATTCTCATCAGATACTGACCAATATCTGGAGATATTACACCAACATATGCAGCCCTTCTCTGTTCACAATGTGGGCCCTTATCATCTACTAGCCAATATGTGGAGATCAGTTACCCCAATGTGTGCTGCACTTCTGGCTAATGTGGGGAGATAAGTTACCCCATGTTTGCAGGCCTAGGCAGGTCCATATTCTCTTTGGACTGTAGAGAAGGCATTCATTAAGGCAGTAACCCGTATTCCACAATGGCAAATAATTTCACCTACCTGTGTCGACTAGAAGCTCGCAGTCCATTATGGGCCTGTGTCACCCCCTGTGCAGTCATCACTTGTCCCTGAGGGGCATTGCCCCCTGAGTACAGGTTATATCGAGGAGGATAGTTAGTGGCATAGGCTCCACTAATGTACAGTAGAGAGGTGAATAAGAACAACACTTTCTGTCTTCTCATACTCATCATTGTGAACCTGATCAACTGTAGAAACATTAAATCCAGTAAGCGAGACGGGAAAAATCCAAGGACATCACAGCCCATAAGACATCAGGGGAAGAATCCAACACCCGTATCGACTGTCTCACAATGAATGGGATGAGACCACCACATCAACACAGAAACCACAAGTTCTGTCAATCCAGGGCTGAAAACAAAGATTTTCATGAGACCCTGAAGTATCCAAAGTGCCTGAAAAAAAGAAAGCTAAAATCCACAGGGATGTTTATCTGCCTGACGGGGGCTGTTATCATGTGTCAGGCAGATGTTTGGCGATACTTCCAGAAAGTGGTGGTGGTACCTTCATAAGTTAAGCAACTTGTGGTGTTCCTCAACATTACCAAGAACACGTTCCCTTATCTTACTAAGTGTGAAGTTCTGTACATCGAAGATGACGCTTCAAGTGATCTAACCACATCACCACAAAATACTCCACGTCTCTTCCAACAAACCTCTCCCTCAGCGGCGGAAATACTTTCCAATCTTTCGAGGGGTTTTCTGGGTCCAGATCAAACTTGGTCTCCTGGGTCCAGATCACCTTTCGTCTCCTGGGTTCAGATCACCTTTCGTCTCCTTGGTCCAGATCACCCTTGGTCTTCTGGATATAGATCACACTTAGTTCCTAGCTATAGATCAGCCTAGTCTTCTGGATATAGATCAATTCTGCTTTCCTGGAACAAGGCTGGTCTGGTGGTCACTGCCTCTTCTGGGACAGTCACTTTGCTTGCTGCCCCAGCAAAGTCACAAAGCTCCTGAAATCTCCTTTGACAGGGAAGCACTGCCAGCATCCTCCAAGAGAGGGAGAAGAAAGCCTGGAGCAGGAGACCAAGGGGGGGAGGAGAGAGACACAACTGAAAGAAAATCTTCAATCCCAACCCCCTCCCAAAACTTCCTGCCCCCCTTACTCTGGTTAGCCCTGCAGATCACCTTTCTTCCAGGCAGTAAAGAGTGCAGGATAATGCTAGTGGGGAAAGAATGATGATTACAGCTTATCCTGAGCTACAGATGTTCCCAGAAAGGTCTCCTGTCCCTTTACACATGCAGAGAAGCCTTGCAGCTTTGCTATAGATGCAGCTCTAAGTACTAGGGTCTTTCATGTACATAGTTTATCACAAAAGTGAGTACACCCTTCACAATTTTGGACATATCTTATTCTATCTTTTCATGGGACAACACTGACCATCTGACTGTGATACAATGTACAATAGTCGGTGTACAGCTTGTGTATCGGTAAATGTGCTGCCTCTAAATAACTCAACATACAGCCATTAATATCTAAACTGCTGGCAACAAAAGTGAGTACACCCCTAAGTGATAATGGCCAACAGTGCCCAACATGTGAATATTTTGTGTGGCCACCATTATTCTCTGCCTTAACTCTCTAGGGCATGGAGGTCACTAAAGCTTCACAGGTCACCACTGGAATCCCCTTTCCTCATCCATGATGACATCTCGACATCTCTGAGCTGGTGGATGTTGGAGACCTAGTGCTCCTCCACCTTCTGTTTATGGAGCATCTGTGGGACATCCTCAGTGTTTAGGTCTGGAGACAGGCTTGCAGGTCCGCCATCAGGGCATTACTGCCCTGACTGGCGTATGGGGCCCGATTATCAGAGGGGGCCCACATCGGGCACCGTCTCTTTTGCTCACCGGGCCCTGGTGGCAGGCTTCGGCCAGTGTAGTAACTGAACCTGCGTCCGAGACGCAGGTTCAGTTAAACTCTATTGCCGTGTGGGGCCCACACGACAATAGTTAAAAGCCGCCAGCCGATCGGAGGCTGGCAGCTGACGTCAGCGCGCACGTCACCCGCGTATGACGTCATTGTCATTCGCCGGCGAGTCCGCGCTGAAATGCCTGGGGGGACGTTGTCGCTGGACCGCAGCCAGGTAAGGAGAAAGGGTTTTTTTTTGCTTGTTTGTTTTATTGAAAACAGCAAGTCCGGGGCAGAATGGGAGACACGGGGGGGGCAAGATGGGAGACACAGGGGGGCTGGATGGGAGACACAGGGGCAGGATGTAAACGCATGGAGTAGAATGGAGACATGGGGCAAAATGGAGACATGGGACACAATGGAGACATGGGACAGAATGGAGACATGGGGCAGGATGGGAGAAACGGGGGCAGGATGGGAGAAACGGGGGCAGAATGGAGACATACGGGGGCAGGATGGGTGACATGGGGCAGGATGGGAGACACGGGGGCAGAATATAGACAAGGCAGGGAGACACGGGGGCAGGATGGGAAACACTGGGGCAGGATGTAAACGCATGGGGCAGAATGGAGACATGGGGCAGAATGGAGACAAGGGGCAGGATGGGAGACATGGGGGAGAATGGAGACACAGGGACAGGATGGGATACACGGGGCAGGATGTAAACACATCGTACAGAATGGAAACACTGGGCAAGATATGGAGACATGGGGGCAGGATGGATACGATGGAGACTCATGGGGCAGGATCTTTGGGCAGATGGGGCAGGATCATGGAACAGATGGGGCAGAATAGGGAGATCATATGGGGGCAGAATGGATACTTATGAGGGCAGGATGGGAGAACATATGGCTGGAGCCAGGAATGAGATACACAGGGCCAGGATGGGGGATATTACTACAATAGGGGCTAATTAAGGGATATTATTACTGAAGTGATGTATTTATTTTATTTTTTGAGGATACTGTTTTAAATGGGGGGAGGTCCTGTTACTGTACAGAGCGACACTATGTCACCTTTTTTTCTTCATCTGGTGTAGTGTAGAATTTGGGAAAAAATTAAGTAATGTGGTCTGCAAGTGGAGCTCTAGATAACTGTTATTTCCTGCAGAGACGAGCCCTAACTGGAAGACGTGATGGCGGTCTGTGCTGGATAAAGATGAAAAGCGAAGATGAAGGACTTCACCTAGAGACGTCACTGGTGAGTCAGTGTGTTACCTGTACACTGACACTATACACTATATACAGAGCTCCTATGTACAAAGTCACCAGTGATCACTGTATTACCTGTACACTGGCACTATATACAGAGGTCCTGTGTACAATGTCACCGGTGATCACTATATTACCTTTACACTGACACTATGTACAGAGCTCCTTTGTTTATTGTCACTGGTGATCACTGTATTACTTGTACACTGACACTATTGTGGTGTAGTGACCACTGTGTCCGCTAGGGGGCACTGTGTGGGTGTCCCAGGACAGGCGCATAAGCATTTCCAGTGACCTGATAGGAGTAGGATGCTGAATGATCGTAATGTATCTCAAGGTGGGTGGCCTTGAGATGAAGGCTTGCTTATGTGCTGATCAGCAGAGCTGATCTTTCGTTCCAATGTGTCAGGGAGAAGTCTTCAGGTAGCTGGAGAGACGGGCGGACCAGCTACCTACAAATCCACCCAGGGGTGTGTCTAGAACACCATACTAAAGAATGTATGAATGCTTGTAGGACCTGTGATGAGGTCATAGCCATGTGACCCAGTGGGTGTGGCTACGGACCATATAAGGTGGCCAGGGTAGGTCACGAGTGAATGCTGGGACCCGGTTGGTCCGTTGTGGAAGGTCCCGCTGGGAGATGGGGCTTCCTGCCTGACAGCACGTGGAGTGGTTGTGTTTAATGGCTGCAAGTGACTGATAGTTCCCTGGAGGGACGTGATTATTTGGTTGCCAAGCGAGTGTCCCCAACCTTCAATGACAGCGCTACCTTACACTATATACAGAGCTCCTGTGTATAATGTCACCGGTGATCACTGTATTACCAGTACACAGACACTGCATACAAAGTACAGATCTCCTGTACATCTCCATACATCTGTGACATGGTCTCTAGGTACCTACCCGCACGCAACCTTCGATCATCTCAAGATCTCCTTCTCTACTCCCCCTTATCTCTTCTTCCCACAACCGCATACAAGACTTCTCCCGTGCTTCCCCCATACTCTGGAACTCTCTGCCGCAACACATCAGACTCTCACCATCAAAGGAAACCTTCAAGAAGAACCTGAAGACCCACCTGTTCCGACAAGCCTACAGCCTGCAATGATCCTCGGTCTACTGAACCACCGCACGACCTGCTCTACCCTCTCCTACTGTATCCTCACCCATCCCTGTAAACAGTGAGCCCTCGCGGGCAGGGTCCTCTCTCCTTTATGTACTTGTGTGTCCCTTGTCTTACACATGTTTATTATACTTGTCTATATTTCTCCTTTTCACATGTAAAGCGCCATGGAATAAATGGCGCTATATAAATGCATAATATTAATAAAAGCATAATAATAATGGCACTTATGGTGATAGTATTGTTTTTTTTTTTATTAATGATCAATATTGTATATTGTCACCATGTTTCGGTAATATGTGGTCTGGCCATGGTGTGGTGGTATTTGTTCCTTGTATGTGCTATTATTCGGTCACTGTGGTGGTAATATGTGGTCTGGACATGGTGCGGTGGTATTTGTTCCTTGTATGTGGTATTATAGGTCACTGTATGGTGGTAATATTGTGTCTGGTCATGGTGTGGCGGTATTTGTCCCTTGTATGTAATATTATTTGTAGTTTTAAAAATTGAAAAATAAATAAAAATATACCTAAATTGTATTGTATATTTTAGCAAATGTTTAATAGGTTAGAGTAGAGTAGAGCCCGGCCAAAAGAGTCTACCTTGTCGCTGGGGCAGATTAAAAAAATCTTTTGGCCAAAACAAGAGCTGCTGGCTATATGTGTGATCTGGAGATGGGAACTGTTAATGTGTGATTGGTGAGAAGTGGAGTTTTTACAAGAGAGAGCGTGGTGGGACTGTGGACAGTTCAAGGGGTGGAGGCAGGACTGGAGTGGAGCCTGGGCGGAGTCTCAAGGGGGCCCCGAAAATTTTGCCAGTACGTGGCCTCAAAATTTCTAGTGGCAGCCCTGGATGCTTGGCCAGTCCACCACCTTTACCCTTAGTTTCTATAGCAAGGTAGTGGTGGTCTTGGAGGTGTGTTTGGGGTTGTTATGTTTGAATATTGCCCTGCAACCCAGTTTCCGAATGGAGGGGATCATCCTCTGTTTCAATACGTCACAGTACATGTTGGCTTAAGGTTCCCTCAGTGACCTGTAGCCTCCCATAGCTAGCAGTACTCATGCAGCCTCAAAGCATGACACTCTCACCACCATGCATGACGGTAGGCAGGACACACTTGTCTTTGTACTCCTCACCTGGTTGCCACCATACACGCTTGATATAATCTGAACCAAATAAGTTTATCTTGGTCTCATCAGACCACAGGACGTGGTTCCAGTAATCCACGTCCTTAGTCAGCTTGTCTTCAGCAAAGTGTTTGCGGGCTTTCTATACATCATTTTTGGAAGAGGCTTCCTTCTGGAACAACAGCCATGCAGACCAATTTGATGCAATGTGCGGGGTATGGGCACTGATAGGTGGACCACACACCCCTGTAACCTCTAGAGCAATGCTGGCAGAACTCATACGTCTATTTTGAAAAGGCAACCTCTGGATATGATACTGAGCACGTGCACTCAATTTCTGTGGTTGACCATGGCGAGGCCAGTTCTGTCCTGGGCCCTGTAGTGTTCAACATCTTTATCAACGATTTAGATGAAGGAATTGAGGGTAAACTGATTAAATTTGCTCATGACACAAAGCTATGAGGGATAGCTAATACTAGAGAAGAGAGAGAGAGGATTCAAAAAGATATAAATAAACTGGAGAAGTGGGCAGCAACTAACAGAATGGTTTTTAACAGGGAAAAATGCAAAGTACTACATCTGGGCAATAAAAATGAGAAAAGCATATACAGAATGGGAGGAATAGGGCTAAGCAACAGCACATGTGAAAAAGACTTGGGTATACTAATAGATCACAGACTGAATATGAGTCAACAGTGTGATGCAGCAGCAAAAAAGGCAAATACAATTCTAGGATGTATTAACAGAAGTCTAGATTACGTGAAGTCATTATTGCCCTCTACTCCTCTTTGGTCAGACCTCATCTGGAATATTGTGTCCAGTTTTGGGTGCCACATCTTAAAAAGACATCAACAAATTGGAGCAAGTTCAGAAAAGAGCAACCAGAATGGTGACCGGTCTGCAAACCCTGTCTTATGAGGAAAGGTTGCAGGATTTGGGAATGTTTAGTTTGCAAAATAGAAGACTGAGAGGAGACTTAATAGCGGTCTACAAATATCTAAAGGGCTGTCACATTGTAGAAGGATCAACTTTATTCTCATTTGCACTAGGAAAAACTAGAAGCAATGGGATGTTGAGAAGGCTGAACTTTTAAATTCCTATTTTGCATCTGTTTTCTCTCAGAAAGGAAATGTAACATCAACTGTTATTCACTGTCCTATTAAGGGAATAGAAGAATCCAGGATATCTATAAACAGAAAGATAGTGAGGAAACACTTAGCTAACCTAAATGAATTCAAGTCTCCAGGTCCAGATGAATTACACCCCAGAGTACTGAAGGAGATAGCAGAAGAAATTTTTGAACCCCTCTCCATAATCTTTGAAAATTCTTGGAGAACAGGAGAAGTGCCAGAAGACTGGAGAAGAGCAAATGTTGTTCCTATCTTCAAAAAGGGGAAGAAGGTGGACCCAGGCAACTATAGGCCGGTGAGTCTGACTTCTATACCAGGAAAGATCTTTGAACAAATTATTAAACAACATGTATGTCAATACCTGGATAAGAATGAAGTGATCAAACAGAGTCAGCATGGGTTTGTAACTAATAAGTCATGTCAGACTAACTTAATTTCCTTCTATGACGGTATCACTGATTGGGTGGATCAAGGAAATGCTGTACATATAGTATATCTTGACTTCAGCAAAGCATATGACAAAGTCTCTCATACAATCCTTATTGAAAAAATGACTAAGTATGGAATGGACAAGGCAACTGTTAGGTGGATTCATAACTGGCTTAGTGATCGGACCCAAAGAGTGGTTGTAAATGGCTGCACATCCAGTTGGAAGAATGTCTCAAGTGGGGTACCACAGGGCTCTGTCCTGGGCCCTGTATTGTTCAACATCTTTATCAACGATTTAGATGAAGGAATTGAGGGTAAACTGATTAAATTTGCTGATGACACAAAGCTAGGAGGGATAGCTAATACTAGAGAAGAGAGAGAGAGGATTCAAAAAGATTTAAATAAACTGGAGAAGTGGGCAGCAACTAACAGAATGGTTTTTAACAGGGAGAAATGCAAAGTACTACATCTGGGCAATAAAAATGAAAAAAGCATATACAGAATGGGAGGAATAGGGCTAAGTGACAGCACATGTGAAAAAGACTTGGGTATACTAATAGATCACAGACTGAATATGAGTCAACAGTGTGATGCAGCAGCAAAAAAGGCAAATGCAATTCTAGGATGTATTAACAGAAGCATACAGTCTAGATCAAGTGAAGTCATTATTTCCCTCTACTCCTCTTTGGTCAGACCTCATCTGGAATATTGTGTCCAGTTTTGGGCACCACATTTTAAAAAAGACATCAACAAACTGGAGCAAGTTCAGAAAAGAGCGACCAGAATGGTGACCGGTCTGCAAACCCTGTCTTATGAGGAAAGGTTGCAGGATTTGGGAATGTTTAGTTTGCAAAAGAGAAGACTGAGAGGAGACTTAATAGCTGTCTACAAATATCTAAAGGGCTGTCACATTGTAGAAGGATCAACTTTATTCTCATTTGCACAAGGAAAGACTAGAAGCAATGGGATGAAACTGAATGGGAGGAGACACAGATTAGATATTAGAAAAAACTTTTTGACAGTTAGAGTGATCAATGAGTGGAACAGGCTGCCACGAGAAGTGGTGAGTTCTCCTTCAATGGAAGTCTTCAAACAGAGGCTGGACAGACATCTGACTGGGATGATTTAGCGAATCCTGCTTTGAGCAGGGGGTTGGACCAGATGGCCCAGGAGGTCCCTTCCAACTCTACGATTCTATGATTCTATGATTCTATGAATGGGAGGAGACACAGATTAGATATTAGAAAAAACTTTTTGACAGTTAGAGTGATCAATGAGTGGAACAAGCTGCCACGAGAAGTGGTGAGTTCTCCTTCAATGGAAGTCTTCAAACAGAGGCTGGACAGACTTCTGACTGGGATGATTTAGCGAATCCTGCTTTGAGCAGGGGGTTGGACCAGATGGCCCAGGAGGTCCCTTCCAACTCTACGATTCTATGATTCTATGAGTTGACCTTGTCTTGTTACACCGCTGTATGTGGGCCGGTGTTAGAGGCAGGCAGACCAGGCAGTTACCTAGGGCCCTCGCTCCTCCAGGGACCCCAGCTGAGCCAGTTGCATGCCGCTAATAGTGCCACACCACACGGCCGCTGAGGGGCCTGGTGCTACCCACCATCGCTGCTTCAGCTTATTGTCATCATATACGCCAATACAGTTGAAAGCAGTGATGGAGGAGAGAGAGCATCAGACACTCCCGCTTCCATAACTCCCCCTCTGTGTATGTGAGCTGCACTGTACTGTGTGTTGGGGGGAGCTGCACTATATTGTGTGTTGGGGGCGCTGCACTAAACTGTGTGTTGGAGGGGAGCTACACTATACTGTGTGTGGGGGGCTGCATTATACTGTGTGTGTTTAGCTGCAGTATACTTTGAGGGGGGCTGCAATATGCTCTGAGGGGTGCTGCAGTATACTCTTGGGGGCTGCAATCTACTCTATGAGGGGGTTGCAGTATACTCTATGAGGGGGATGCATTATACTCTGAGGGGACTGCATTATACTGCGTGTAGGGGCTGCAGTATATTCTGTGGGACCCTAACCTAATGCCAATCCTCACTTAGACTAAAGTCTTCATCTGTATGGGAACCTATGTAAATCCTCTCCTTAGACTGAAATCTATCTCAGTGGAGGGGTGGTGGCTGTGATTAAAAACATCTGTGGCTAAGAGGGTCCTAGAAAACGACAAACGCCTTAATGTGGCTTCCAGGTACACATAAATTGGCCATTTTATGCGCTAAGCTTTCTCAATTTTTCATATTTCTAATGCAGTAATGCAATTCATTTTTCATATTTCATGTTTGCATGCTATGGTACTACAGTGTGCTTCCTTTTTTGTTTGTGTGTATATATGAGTTGGTGACTCTAGGTTAAGCACCTTGTTAGGGTTGCGGATCGCACTAAATATAAAATATAAGAAAGTCCGATCGCAACCCGGGGTCCACCGTGCAGAGATGGTAACCTGCTGCTCGGTAATGGCGGAGTACTAACTGAACACCGGTGGGTTAACCACTGACCCGGTGTGTACAGGAGTGAACTCTGTCACCTCACAGAGCCCCTGGAACAAATGCCAGAGCCTTCACAGGACTCGTCAGGGGAGCGCTAGTGTAGAGACACAGGACTCTGCCCCAACGACACAGGGTTAGAGTCTGACCCTGGTGTGCCCCTCTCCACGCGCAGGACCCTGTCTTGTATGTTGAACTCTGACCCTGGCGTGCCCCTCTGCACGCACAGGACCCTGTCTTGTATGTTG
Source organism: Dendrobates tinctorius (assembly GCF_039654945.1). Taxonomy (NCBI): domain Eukaryota; kingdom Metazoa; phylum Chordata; class Amphibia; order Anura; family Dendrobatidae; genus Dendrobates; species Dendrobates tinctorius. The sequence continues at coordinate 4,157,024 of NW_027361918.1, read as the reverse complement.
AACCTGACCCTGGCGTGCCCCTTGGCACGCACAGGACACTGCCTTGTACCTTGTGCCTTGGCGTATCTCTACACACGCACTCTGTCTTGTTTGTTGAACTCTGAACACTGGCGTGTCCCCTACACATGCACCTTTCCTTGCACCTTGATTTGAACCCTGGCGTGTCCCCTACACACGCACCTTGCCTTGCACCTTGCTTTGAACCCTGGCGTGTCCCCTACACACGCACCCTGCCTTGCACCTTGTCCTGGACCCTAGTGTGCCCCTAGCACGCACCCTGCCTGGAATCCTGCCTTGGACCTCGGCGTGTTCCCTAACACGCACCATGTCTGGAGATCTGTCGTGCCTCCTTGCCTGAACCCTGGTTTGCCTGCCGGATGCCCGGAACCTGCCGATCACTGCCAGAGATCGTAAGCCTGATGACTGCGGCCTGATGTCCGGAGCTGATGTCCGCAGCCTGATGCCCTGATCATGTTGATCGCTGCCAGCTGTCCGGAGTCCGATGCCATTGTGCCTTTACCTGTACCCAGGCGTGCCACCTGGTACATACCTTTTTGCACTTAATGTATCCTGAAGTTGTCTTAATGAAGATACCTTGAACTTACGTCTTGTCTTGCTTTGCTTCCTGCTTCCCTGGTCGTCAGACACTCACATAGTGTCCCCCTGAGCTGGCCGTCTGGTCCGAACAGTCGTGGTGGCTCACCCCCTTGGTCTTGCCCCTGACACTCCCTGTATAGGAGGTGGTTCCTCACGAGGTCAGCTCGCCCTCGGTGGGTGGGTGCCACGACCCAGTGGGTCCACTCAAAAAAATCGGCTCAGCAGAAGCTGAGTCCGTCACAGTAACTTTCCTTATGTGTGTTTTAGTGCAGCGGTGGGATTAGTTTCTGCACCGTCCAATTCATTAGAAAGGGATAGGTGCAGGGCGAGCTAGGGTTTTTAGGTATCCTGCTCGTCGCCAGGTGCGGAACCTGCCTAGGGACCGTCAGGAGTGTAGAGACACTGACTCAGGGGAGTGCAGGAGGTCTCCACGTCCCCGTTCCCTATTGCAGGGCCCTCCATTGTATTGGTTTCCCTGGTGTTTCCCTTAACTCTGTAAATTCGCCCTGCTGGAGGCGGTGTATCCAGATACACGTGTAATGATTGAAATTCGCCCCGCTGGAGGCGGTGTATCCAGGGTCACGGATGTCATAGAAATTCGCCCTGCTGGAGGTGGTGTATCCAGATACACGTGTAATGATTGAAATTCGCCCCGCTGAAGGCGGTGTATCCAGGGTCACGGGTGTCATAGAAATTCGCCCTGCTGGAGGTGGTGTATCCAGTCATCCATGACATCACACTCAGGTTCCCAGGTCCTATCCTCTGGGCCATGACCCTTCCAATTCACTAGATAAAATGTTTTGCCACGTACCATCTTACACCCCACGATGGCGTTCACATCGTACTCTTCCGAGGACTAGCCTTATGTCCCGGTAGACATCAGAAAACTGGGACAATTGAACGGGTTTAAGGAGGGACACGTGGAAGGTGTCCGTGATACCCAGGTGTGGAGGAAGGGCCAGACGGTAGACCACATGGTTAACCTGCTCAAGGACCTTGAAGCGAGGCGCGAACTTAGTGGACTCAACCCACAGCCTGATGTTACGAGCGGAGAGCCACACCAAGTCGCCGGGAGCAAAGGTGGGAGCGGGGCGCCGGTGTGTGTCAGCGGAGGACCTCGTTCTCTCCTTGGAGGCCCGGATGGCATCCTGAGTGCGGTCCCAAATGTCACGTGCCTCCACCGCCCATTCTGCCACACTAGAGTCGGTGGACGACACGGGCATGGGTACAGGAACGCGCGGATGCTGGCCGTAATTAAGGAGGAATGGGGTCTGACCGGTGGAGTCGGCCACAGCATTGTTCAATACGAACTCCGCCCACGGCAGCAAGGATGCTCAGTCATCCTGCCTGGCCGAGACAAAATGTCGTAGATATGTGACCAGGGTCTGATTGGCTCTCTCTACCAACCCGTTCATCTCGGGATGATAGGCCGAGGAGAGATTTAGCTCAATGCTAAGCAGGCTACAGAGCTCTCTCCAGAACCGAGACGCAAACTTGGGACCCCGGTCGCTGACAATCTTGTCCGGCAGGCCGTGCAGACGGAAAACGTGCTTAATGAACCACGCTGCCATGCCCTGTGCAGAAGGTAACCGGGAGAGTGGTACCAAGTGTACCATCTTGGAGAAATGGTCAGTGACAACCCAAATGACCGTGCTGCCACTGGACTTGGGCAGTCCCACCACGAAGTCCATACCGACCATCTCCCAGGGCCTGTCCGCTACCGGCAGGGGGTAAAGTAGCCCAGCGGGCCGTTGCCAAGGGGACCGATTCTTGGCGCAAGAGACGCACGCCTGAATATAGTCCCTGACGTCACAGGCCATATGCGGCCACCAGTACGTCCTTGCCAGAAGCTCAGAGGTCCATTTTGTCCAAAAATGTCCACCCACCCTGGACGTGTCAGCCCAAGAGAGAACCTCCGGTCGCTGATGGGCAGGTACAAATGTCTTGCCCGGAGGTACTGACTCAAGGGCGACTGGGGCCATGGTCCTCAGGCTCTCGGATGGGAAGATCAGCCGAGACTCCTCCTCCTCTTACTCCAATGACACCACGGAGCGGGAGAGAGAATCGGCCCGGACGTTCTTCTCTCCAGAGAGAAAATGGAGGATGAAGTGGATGTAGAATGAGAGCGCTAGCGAAATGCGACCTAATGGAGGAGAACGCCTTGGAGACATGTTCCGACCCCAACTTGGGATTTGCACCCTTCTTGGTAAGGGCCACCAAGGGGCTACCAAAGTTGAGAAGTGGGGGATGAATTGGCGATAGAAATTTATGAACCCCATAAAGCGCTGCACCGCTTTGTTAGAATGGGGCTCCAGCCAATCAATCACCGCCTGTAGCTTGGTAGGATCCATGGCCAATCCCTTGGCTGAGATGATATAGCCCAGGAAAGGCAAGGACTCCTGCTCAAACACGCACTTCTCGAACTTGGCATAGAGGGAGTTTGCCCGCAGGAGGTCGAAAACTTTGCAAACATCTCTCCGGTGGGAGTTGATATCTGGAGAGTAGATGAGAATATCATCCAGACAGACTACTACCGAGGTGGTAAGCATATCCCGGAAGATATAATTCACAAAGTCTTGGAAGACGGCCAGGGCACTACAGAGCCCGAAGGGCATCGCCAGGTATTCATAGTGCCTATCCCTGGTGTTAAAAGCTGTTTTCCATTCATCCCCCTCACAAATGCGAACCATGTTGTAAGCCCCCCGCAGATCGAGTTTGGTAAACACTCTCGCACCTCATAGCCTATCAAACAGCTCCGATATCAGGTGCAGAGTGTACTTATTCTTAACGGTGATGGCGTTAAGACCCCTATAATCAATGCAGGGACGCAGTTCTCCGTTCTTCTTCTGGCCGAAGAAGAATCCCGCCCCTGATGGTGACTCCAACTTCCTAATGAATCCTCTTGCCAGATTCTCCCTGATGTATTGAGACATGGCCTCTGTCTCCAGGAGAGAAAGGGGGTAGACTCAACCCTGAGGAGGCTCAGCACCAGGCAAGAGGTCAATGGGACAGTCGTAGGAGCGATGGGGCGGAAGAGTCTCTGCTGCCCTCTTGGAGAACACATCTGCATACTGTTGATAGTGTTTGGGGAGAGAGGAAAGATCTGCGGGGACTTCTTTGGAAGCAACCTCAACGCACTGCCTCTGACATCTACCCTCACAGGCTTTTCCCGAACCGAGAATCCTCCCTGAGGACCACTCTATATGGGGAGAGTGGAACCGTAACCAGGGAACCCCTAAAAGGACCTGATCGATACCCATGACGAGGAGGGATATCGTCTCCTGATGAGACGGAGACACCGAGAGTATCAACGGGGCAGTCTGGTGGATAATTTGAGAGGGTAGTGTCGCTCCATTCACCACTCTGATGGTGACTGGCTGAGGTAGTAAAACTAGAGGAATTGCGTGCCATTGGGCGAAGGCAGAGGACATGAAATTGCCCTCCACCCCGGAGTCCACGCAAACCTCCACCGCCAGAGTGGAGGAGCTAAAGTCAAGCGTCCCGTCAAAGGACAGCTTGGAGAAAAACGTTGCAGTATCTTGTAGGCCTCCTCCAACAGCCACTAGATGCAAGCATTTTCCTGGCCGCTGTGGGCACCTGTTGGCAGGGTGACCAGACTGCCGGCAAATGTGACAGACCACGGGTGCTCGCGCGCGCAGACCGGATCCCGCGAGAGAATCCCCCATGGCCTCTTGGAGCTCAAACATCCGATCGGAAGGTTCAACAAAACTGGGTGCCAACCTAAACCTCTGCCTACACTGGGACCGCTCCAACCTTCGCTCTGAAAAATGAAGGTCTATGCAAGTGGAGATGGTGAGAAGCTCCTCCAGTGTGGAGGGAATCTCCCTGGTGGCCAGGGCGTCCTTTACATAGTCAGCCAGACCGTTCCAGAACACCGGAACAAGGGTCTTATCTGACCACTCCAGTTCTGAAGCCAGCGTCTGGAACTGGATGGCATAATGGCTGACCAGAGACAAGCCCTGCGATAATGCCAGCAGCTGGAGCGCGGTATCATGGGTGACTCGCGGTCACAAGAAGACCTGCTTTAGAGTGCACAAGAACTGGGAGGCACTCTGCACCACATGATCACCACGCTCCCAGAGCGGTGTGGCCCACTCCAGAGCCCTGCCAGACAAGAGGGAAAAAACAAATCCCTCTTTAGCCTGCTCGGAGGGGAATCATGCAGCCAGCAGCTCCAGCTGTATAGAGCACTGGCTCACGAAACCCCTACAAGAAGCACTATCGCCCGAGAACTTCTCGGGCAATGGGAGGCAGGACAAAGTTGGGGCAGGGGACACACGGGCGACAGTCTCCGTGGCTGGCTGAACAACGACCGCGGCAACATCCACAGCTGAGGCTGAGCGCTCGAGAGCCGCCAACCTGCCCTCTAGCTGCTGGATGTATCGCTGCAGTCGCTGTTCATCCACCATTACTAGCCAGACCTTGGCGCTAGTATAATGTTAGGGTTGCGGATCGCACTAAATATGAAATATAAGAAAATGCGATCGCAAGCCGGGGTCCACCGTGCAGAGATGGTAACCTGCTGCTCGGTAATGGCGGAGTACTAACTGAACACCGGTGGGTTAACCACTGACCCGGTGTGTACAGGAGCGAACTCTGTCACCTCACAGAGCCGCTGGAACAAATGCCAGAGCCTGTTTATCTTCACAGGACACGGCAGGGGAGCGCAAGTGTAGAGACACAGGATTCTGCCCCAACGACACAGGGTGAGAGTCCCTCTAGCCCCACTAGCGCTCAGCACCGCGACTGCGATGCCTGGACACACGCTTATAGAATGCTGTGCCCTGTTAACAGTCACAGGGTGCAGCTGATAGTTGCTTACCGCACTAAGTGCGTACAGCGCAGCTCTGGTGGGCGCCACTAACCAGCCTAAGCTTAGGACTGGAAAGCGCATAAGACGCACATAGCGCCCGTCTAACGGATGCTGCTGTACATGCGGTAGCGTAGTGCCTAAGGTAGAGTGGCACACTCTGGCGCTAGCATGTGTGAGGAGCTGGGAGCACTGCGGCGCTAGGCAGTGCCACAACTCTGCGTTGACTCTGACTCTAAAAACCCTATCTCATGCACAACCAAGGGAGGGAGTCATAATGAGTCAGTCACCTGTCACAAGCATCCATCATCACACACACACTTAGCGATATTAGTCTATACTAGCGCATGGCCAAGCGGATATGCAAGCCTTTTATAGCAGCGTCCTTCCGGGACCTTCCTGATGGTCCAATTCGAGCTGCTTGAGGACCTGAGCATGTGACCTCCGACCTCCAATGAGAGGTCGTCCCACAGGCATGCTCATTAGGCTGCAAAAAGGACTTAGCCTCCGGAGATGCTCGCTGCTGACTAGTGCGAATTGCTAAAGCTGAAGTAGCAGCAACCAACCTGCCAGCACTAGCTTGAGCAAGATGTCAGGATCGACGCCTTTGCTGAGCAGCCTCCCCTACGGTTGGGAGTGAATGGGAGACCGCAGAAAGCAAGGCTCGGGATTCCTCCTGTGCAGAGGCAGGAACCCAACGCCTAACACACCTGCTATCACTTAGTTTATGCTTGGATGTGAAGGTCAGTTTATTTAAATTTGCATCCTGCGATGACGTCTGTCCGAGGTCGGTGTCTGATGTTCTTCTGCTGTGCCTGCACTATGCCTGAGACCTGAGAGAGAGGTTCTCCTGATATGCCTGTGCCAGAAGACCCTGGACTGCATCAACCCGGGATGACCTCCTGCCATCGTTTGACGTCTGCTGATCTGTGATGGTTACCCTTGCTTTATGTGCGGAATTGGGAGCCTAGCATTTTCATGTCGTCCTCTGTCTTTATGTAGTAAACTTTGTTTCTTCATACCCGAAGTTGTGTGGTGTCATCTAGTCATGAATGTCACCACCTTGCCCACATGCTCAGCTGCCACAGACCCCGGTCAATGCCCTTCCCTAGTCCGGGTAGGCCCGAGTCCCCCTCTGTGGTCAGGTTGGTCCACATTCCATTACCACCTGGGATGAACGCCCCACATTGTTGTGGCCTGGAGACGTGGGAGCGTAAGCTAAGCTAAGCTGCGTCCCTCTGTCTCCCGCCCGTCACAGGTCACAGGGTGGAGGAGATGAGAGTGTCCTCTTGAAGATGGAAAAATACTTAGAATTGAGAGTCCTCAGTGGTTGATACCTTTTAATGGCGAACTGAAAAGATGGTAACAAATTACAAGCTTTCGAGACTACTCAGGTCTCGTCATCAGGCTAGACTCAAGCCCCCATCACACATGGCGATCTCGCTAGCGAGATCGCTGCTGAGTCACAAGTTTTGTGACGCCACAGCGATCTCACCAGCGAGATCGCTGTGTGTGACACTTCTCAGCGACCGGCCCCCCTGCCGGGAATCGCTGATTGTCCTGGAATGGCCAGGACATTTTTTTGATCGTTGGTCTCCCGCTGGCCAGCACGCATGGCTGCGTGTGACAGGCGGGAGACCAGCGATCAGCGAGCTGCTGCTGGTAACTAAGGTAAACATCGGGTTTCTAAGCGACGTGCAGCACTTAGAAACCCGCTGTGTACCTTAGTTACCAGCGCACTGGTGCAGGGAGCTCTTAACCAAGGTACACATCGGGTTTCTAAGTGCCGCGCGCTAAGCGAAGTGCGTGGCTTGTTACCCGTGTGTCGCTGGTCCTGATCGCTGCTGAAGCAGCCTGTTTGGCAGCTCACCAGCGATCATGTAGCGACACACCAGCGATCCTGACAAGGTCATATCGCTGTCGGGATCGCTGGTGCGTCGCTATGTGTGACGGGGCCCTAATACAATATTTGGAGAAACTCATAATTATACACAAAACAGCACAGAAATAACGCAATAGATAAGACAAGTGATGTGAAGCGGAGCTATCATTATGGGAGATGTGCATGTTAAACAGAAGCGGCTGAGGTGTAGGTGAGGCCGGTTCTCCGTATGCCGCATCTGATTGTTTATTGAGGGGTGGCTCATTAATAATATCACCAAGGAACAATGAAGCAAATGCCACCATGGGCTGAGGGCTCTGATAGGAGAGGTGCCACCTGTAGCTTCTAGGCGCCATCCTGGTACATGGAGGACAAACACCGGAGTCAAAAGAGACTGATAAGGGCTTTGATCGTGGAGTGGATGCCTACAAGTCAGTCCTATATGAAGGGAACAATGTGAGCATTATGGCTTCATGGAGATGAAAGGGGATAAGCTTCTGATGCTCCTCATACACATCACGTGGCCTAATGGTGGAAAGAATGTAAAAAGACAAAGATCAATACAAAGCAGAATGTCTGCACTGACGGACTAAAAGTGAAGGAAACCCCCTACAATGATGGAGTCCAGACCCTCGAGATGGTACAGATTCACAAAGTGTGAGATACAGATGCCAACAACTCCCATAGAAAGTAAGTGGGGCACGAATGACGATTCCCACGTGGACGAAAGCACACAAATGCAGAATACTCTTACGGGTAGCCACCGCCCAAATAGTTAAAACACGTCGTAGCTGAGCAGAGAGTCCGAGTAGTTGATCCCGTGGGAGAATATGAAATGACGCCCATTCCAGAGATAATGTAAAAGGTGTTGAAGGTGTTGGTGAGATGGCGAAGAAGCATATCCCAAACCTCCTGTATCTTCGGACAATCCCAGAGACAATGAAAGATGTCAGCTGGCGAATGTAAACATTTGGGACAAGAGGGATTAGCCAATAGAGACATCCTGGATGTGACCTCCGGGGAGGTGTAAGCCCTATGGAAAATCATGAGGGCCATAGTTGAGTGTCTGTCATATGGCAATAAAGAGTTTAAACATTGAGTGGCTTTCAAAAGATCAGTCTATAATTAGATAGTAGTGATAGACATCTACCCGGGCCTGGTGACGAATCTGACCATGAAATAGAAGGTTTGATTGATTTATAGATAAGACTTAGTGAATAAACTCCTGCATGAGCGCCTGGCAGGACCCTTTTGATATCAGTGGCAGGACCCTTCTAGTGTTAGTGGCAGGACCCTGATGGCAGTACCTTTTGTCCTGACCTGCTGGCCATCTTCCTGGACACAATACATGTAGAGGAGCTATAGTCTTTTGCTCTGGTGTATGGTGCATCAGATTCTGGGCTACGAATGTCTGCCGGCTGTTATGACGAGGTTTTGGCACGGTGGAGAGCATACTTGTTTCCATATTTAGCAGAGTAATGAGTGGGTTGTAAGCGGCATGTAATGGATCTCATCCAGGACTCTCTGAAGCTGAGGCCGCTGACTCTCATCTGAACGTTTACATGAATTTCTCAAACAATTAGGGAGGATTACCAGGCAAGGGGTCAAGAAGTGTAAAATGCCTGGTGACATGAGTATGATGAGATGTCAGGTCCAGGACGTTCTCACTGATGAGGGACGTGAAGAGGTTTAGTCAGCAGAATGAATAGTAAAGACCCTATGATAATGACATGAGGGATCAGCGAGGCCAACAAGGCGGATGTTTTCCCCGTTTGCATGTTGTCAACTTCCTTCCTTACTCTTCTCACTACATGAACGTCCTGGGATCTTCATGGCACCTCCGGGACTGACTCATCCAACATATCAGAAATAGAAACCATGACTGCAACAAAGTGGTGGATAGATGGGAGGAGATGACATGTGAGGAGACACATGTCCTCTTCGATCACATTGAAAACAAGGGGCCAATGATGAATGACTCTCTGGACCTTTATGAAAACAAAAACGTCATAAGGTCAGCCCAAAAATCTTAGCTTTGACATGAGCCACTGTTCTCAGCACCCAACTCTGCCATCTCTGGAGCCATGTTTGAATAACTACTCTTAGCTTTTCCCCTGCAACTCACTCTGCCATTATCAGGACCCATACCCAGACCAAGGTGACATACGTGATTGGAACTGGCCCTGGTAAAGTTTGATGACATGTCTTCAGTGTGGAAACTTTCATCATCAGTTCAGTTTTTAGAGTATCAGTAAGGTGGAGACTAGAGGCAGCAGAATCACATATTTTGCATACTCAAAATTTTAGATTTTGACAGCTGGACTCGGGGCCCTCAAGGCTTTAACGCTCCCCCAGAGATGTCCCCATCCCCCATCATAGTGATCTTTGTAAGAACTCTCACCAGCAGAACTGTTGTACGTGATGGAGTATCAGCGACGCTCATATGATGGACATGGTATAGATGGTATCTCAGGGTATCAGACAGGTGAGCTGGGAGCCCCAGAAGTGTCTGAGCCAGAACATGAGAACGTCAGTGACATTGCTGGGTAGCAGTGATGTGGTGGATGATGGCCAAGATTACGAATCTAATGAGTCAGAGACAGAGAGAAAATAGAATCCACAATAACGCCCCCCACAGGCATGAACAGATTCATCTGCACTGGTGACAGCCTACAGAGAGCAGCACAATCTGCCCTCCCAACCTGAAGGTTGAGAATAGAGAAACCCCAAAGTGATTATTGAGATGGAATATTTCTAGAGAAAACCAGAGTCCATGTCCAACAACGAACCACCATTACCCCACCTTGACAGAGGGTATAGGGCAAGGGTCCATACCTTAATATCTGGATGTATTTCTTCTATGTTCAGCATCTGTGTCTACCTAATCTCTGCAGGACTCAAATCCTGGACTTACTCTGTAGGGAGACAGACTAAGGGTGAGCCACTGGCTGCCCTGTTGTCCATAGAAGGATCTTCTCTGCCTGAGATTCATAATAGTATTAATATAATCAGTACACCAGAACTAGATCAATAAGATGAAAAATAAAAATATCAGACTTCCAGCCTTCTTCTCATCTAAGGTAGCAACACCTACCTTCCAGGTGTCACCAAACTCTACATGGGAACATGGTGTTCAAAAAAACAAATACTCGTAACTTGCCCCAGTACCATCCGCGCCAAGTCTCACACACAACTTATGCTGTCCTTGTGGCCGTTGTTTTCCTTCTCTATAGATCCCTGAGGCTCAGATCACAGAAGCCAAGTTCGCGCCTTTCCACGAGTCTCTGCAGTCATAGCACTCAGGAGACTCTGCTCTACAGACAACCATACATATCAGATGAAAAGTATGTAACAAACGACTAATTCTGGAGCAATGCATGGGGCTTGGCGAGCTTTGTCCAATGTGCTCCTGGAAGTGACGCCAAATAAAACAGAACGTCATTCCATGCAATGAGATTACAAAGTATGGTTATATTTCAACCAAGAAAACAGATTTATGTCATGCATTAATTGAGGATAGAGGTTTCTGGAGGGGAGAGAGAAGACTGGTGGGCTCAAATATGTCTTGTGGTGACAGAGGAGTCTGGAGAAGGACACAAATGTCAACGAGAGATCTGGAAGGGGAGCTTAGGAAAGAGGAATTTGCAAAGTACAGGAGTATGGAAGAGCAGAATAGTCTAGAAAGGATGGAAGACTGTAGAGGAGAAATGAGTCTGTACAGAACAGTAACTTTGAATGGTGTGGGATTCTAGCGAGGAAGGTGGACTCTGTAGAAGAGAGAGGACTCTGCTGGAGCCAGGAGTATGGCAGGGAAGATGAATCTAGAGGGGACTGAGGCTCTAGAGAAGAGAGGACTCTGCTGGAGACAGGAGTATGGTAGGGCAGAGGAATCTAGAGGGGACTGAGGAAGATAGAGGAGAGAGAAGTCTGCAGAAAACCAGTCAATGTAAGGGAGGACAAGTCTAGAGAGGATGGAGGACACTGTAGAAGATGGGAGTTCTTGGGACAGGAGTATGGAAGTGGGTCGCCCTCCCAGGACTGTGGGGTACTCGGTACCAGGCCGGTGTCAGCGGGATGTGTCACAGCAGCAGTGACCCGATCCATGGCCCTGGGCGCCCAAGTAATGGGGGAATTGAAATGGTGGAATGTAGTTAATGGAATAGTTCGTGACGCCACCTGTGGTGTTCGGCAAGTGAGATGTTAAGCCGACGCTGCATGCAGATCCACTGGGACTGATGATATGGTGCAGTAAAGATGTAAAAGCTCCCCACAGGTGAAGCTGTAGTCCCAGGGCAGTGCAGATGTGGTTGGCACGGGGATGTAGCAGTGCCGGAAGGGTAGGAAGCAGACAAGGACACAGCAGGGTGCAATTTCTGTACCTTTACTTGATAAATGCAATCCAGGGTCCTGATTACAGATGGTACAGGAGCAGGCTAGCCTGGAAGCAGCTCAGGATTCTCTCTCAGCAGAAGGGCTGTGCAGTCTCCTTCTTAGCGCTTATTTGAGTGAAGTACTCTAGTACTGAGTTACACTGAAGTTCCTCCTAATTCTCTTCTACTAGCACTCCTCGTATGGCAGACAGCTGTAGCCGCTATTCCTCTCTTGGCTCACTCCGTGCTGTTGTGCCTCCGAGTCTTAGATGGGGGTAGGGCATTTACAGCCTCCTACTCCTCTGGTGTCTGTTGCAGGACCGTTAGTATCCGTACAACCGTGGAGACCAGGCTCCAGTTCATGCGCTCTCGCTGTGAGGGAGCTCTCTTTCCTCAGCTCAACCTCCAGCTTCTCTCCACACGTCTGCACATGTGGACCTCCTCACACTAACTGACCACTCCTTCCTCTTGGCCCTCAGAGAGCACTCCTCCCTTCAATTCCGGTTCAGAGTCCCCCCTGCTGGCCTGGAGTGGAACTGTGTTGCATGTATAGGTTAACTGCGAGAGATCCTTCACTGCTTCCAAGAATGACATTACCCTCCCTGGAGGAAGGCAAAGCCACTGTGGCGGCCATACTCCTGGGGGCGCCACATTAGGATAGAGGAGTCTAGAGGGGACAGAAAACTCTAGACGAGAGAGCAGTTTGCAGAGAAACGGAGTATGGAAGGGCATAGGAGTCTAGAGAGGATGGAGGACTGTAGAGGAGAAAGGAGTCTGCAGAGAACAGGAGTATGGAAGGGCAGAGGAATCTAGAAAGGATGGATGACTCTGTATAGAGAGAGGATGCTGCTGTGCTGGAGACAAGAGTATGGCAGGGCAGCAGAATGTAGAGGGGACTGAGGACTCTAGAGGAGAAGTCTGCAGAAAACCAACCTATTGAAGGGAAGATGAGCCTAGAGAGGATGGAGGACACTGTAGAAGATAGAGAAGTCTTCTTGGGACAGGAGTATGGAAGGATAGAGGAGTCTAGAGGGGGCTGAAAACTCTAAACGATAGAGAAGTCTGCAGAGAACCATAGTATGGAAGGGCAGAGGAGTCTAGAGAAGATAAAGGACTCTGTAGAAGAGAGGAGTCAAGAGCGGATTAAAGTGTATGGAGACAACAGACAAAGGGGTCAGAAGTTATTGAATGATCTGGAAAAAAAAAAAAAAAAAAAGAAAGAAGTCTGGATGAAGACCAAGAAGAAGTCTAAAAGCCGCCTGTTTCTTTCATTACTGAAACATATGGCAGAGTGATAGGCGCCCAGCACCTAAAGTTGGATTCACCATAGGGGACCACTCTCTGTGAAGATGCCTGTCATCTTGGTTGATATCTGATGCTAAATCTCCACTTATTAAACCCCCCTATCTTATATTACATGGATGGGGTGAACACTGCTGTAACCTATTCCTTATCTGTGTGGCTGCGGGGAATGTGAATCTTATGCTGTGACGTGCGTGGCCGTTGAGGCTCCTGAGTACTCAGACATGACGCCATTCCCATCTCATGACCAACACATGGTCTGCTTGTCAGTCTTCATATTCTGTTTGTGGTGGTTTCTTCCTCTATCTCTTCCAGGACTCGAAGAGGTCATATGACAAATGCATTTTTTAGGATAATAATAATAATAATCCTTGTTTACAGTCGTGGCTAAAAGTGTTGGCACCCTTGATATTGTAACAGAAAATGAAGTAAGGGGGTGAAGAGGAAGAAGAGCCTAAAAAGAGTTACCTCTTCTGCTCCGTGTCCGGAACCACCTAGCAGGGTTGCCGGAGGGAAGACTTTCTGGCCCGGACTGACTGAACCATGTGACCGTGGGGGGCATTGACCAAAAGGAAAGGGGTAGTGGACAGGAAGCTGTGCAGGGTGAGAGCACGAAAGCAGAGCGCGCCAGACGGAGAGCAGAGCGCGCGGGACAGAGAACAGAGCGCGCGGGACAGAGAGCAGAGCGCGCGGGACAGAGAGCAGAGCGCGCGGGACAGAGAGCAGAGCGCGCGGGACAGAGAGCAGAGCGCAGCACTGCAGTCCCAAAGAGAGAGAACCCCCTGTCAATGGACAGACTGAAGGACGAGGCGATGAGAGCGCTGTATGCGAGTACGTGGACTCGGTAGCCTCCGTGACTAGAGGACACTTTCCCCCCTGACAGTGCAGAGACAGAGACATGAGCAGGCAGTCCCGGGGACTGCAGTGACAAGCCGGAGCCCCTGAGTGTGGTAAAGAGACTTCACAGTGTGCATAGCATCATTACTGTGGCGAGACAGGCGGGGTATCATACAGAGACTCAGAGCAGGGGAGACTCAGGTTTGCATCATCTCCTTGCTTCTTGCTTTAAACAAAGAAATAAAAAAGGCAAATAGGTCACAATTTCACACAAAACCCCAAAAATGGTCCAGACAAAATTGTTGGCACTCTCCTTAATATTTTGTCACACCCTTTTGAATAAATAACTGCAATCAATCGCTTCCTATAACCATCTACAAGCTTCTTACACCTCAGCTGGAATTTTGGACGACCCTTCTTACAATCTGCTCCAGGTATCTCCTATATGAACGTGCCTTTTTCCAACAGCGATTGTAAGATCTCTCCACAGGTGATCAATGGGATTTAGAGCCGGACTCATTGCTGCCACTTGAGAAGTCTCTAGCGCTTTGCTTTCATCCATTTCTGGGGGCTTCTTGAAGTATGTTTGGGATCATTGTCCTGCATGAAGACACATGACCTATGACACAAACCCAGCACTCTGACACTGGATACTACATTGCTACCCTATATCTGTCACAATACATTTTTGGATCTGGGGCAGATTTGGAATTTTCACATTAAAACATTTTTCCTTTCAGGCCATCAGGGGTTAATGTCAGTCCCCCCCCCCTCCTGGTGGCCGCTGGTGTAATTACATTGCTGCTGAGTTTGCTGATGCAGGTGGTGACCACTCCCACCTTCCTTTATAAGGTCACCTGATGCATCAGCTGCCTGTTGGTGATACAGGTCCTTTCGGATATCAACCGTGCTGAAGATAGGAGGTTGCTGGTGCAGTGTTGATTCAGCTGAGTGCTGTGATCTGGTGCCTTACTCTGCTGTGCGGTGCATTGCAGCAGAGAAAGCTAAGTGTTGTTTTTGTGTTTCCTATTCCCTGTGGTGTTTATCTATCTTTACCTTGTGTTGTCTTAGTGCAACGGTGGGACCAATGTCTTCACTTGCCAATTCCCTACTTAGGGATAGGAGCAGGGCAAGTGAGGGTTTAGGTATCCTGCTCGGTGACGGGTTAAAAGAACCTGTATAGGGACATTTGTAAGATCAGGGCACTTCCTCAGTTGAGTGTAGGAGGTGTTGATTTTCCCCGTTCCCTACCGCAGGGCCCACCGTTGTTAAAGTTTCCCTGGGGTGTTTTTTGTTTTACCATTTAGTGACCGACCGATTGGTGGGTCGTGTCACACTGGGCCAGTCACTCCGTGCCAATATCATTTGGTGATCTTCAGATTTCATGATGCCTTGCACATGGTCAAGGACCCCAGTGACAGAGGCAGCAACACAACCCCAAAACATGTGCTGTGATGATTGTCTAAACAGATGTCTAAAACAGTGAGCATTGGGAATTAGTCATATTGCCTGGAGTACTACATTCTAGAGAACTGGAGCAGCATGAGAGAAGTACAGGAGTGAGAATATAGAGAGTAGTCTAATAAATAATGAAGGGATCTCTGATGGAACAGTGTTATATTGGGGGTGTAGCCAGCTGTGTGTCCAGCAACAGTGACCCGACTGAGAGTTTTGATGGGGATGACGAGAGAAACCACCAACGAGAGCGGACAACCTCATGTCTTGCTGACTCTGTATATGTGGAAAGGTAAAGTTCTCATGGACAAATTTTTCTGACGGTAAGGTTTCCTGAGCCTGGCTCTACTGCGAGGTATGTGTGATGACACGTATCAGGTCACTTGGCTGTAACATTATGTAGATTGGCCACAGCTATCTCTCGGGCCTGGTTCTGGATCTGAGGTTTATGGCGTTCACCATTCTCACATCATTCCTTACATCCCCACTCTTGTGGCTCCTATATCTTCTGACCATCCAGTTCTTCACAGTTTTTTCTTCAGCTGCCTGTTTATTCCGGAGGTCAAGGTCCACAGAGGCAGCATGGCCTTCAAACCTTCAGTTCTGGATTGATTTTGTCCATCCCAATCAGAAATACTGTCAAGCCTCAATGGCACGTGGTCTCCTGCATATTATGTCCCGTTACATAATCTAGAGTATTACACACGTTGTACCCACGCTCCTTTATTTTGTGCCCTTCCCCCAGTCCTGCTTCCATGTCTGGACCACATGAGGTCCTGTCTGATAAAAGCTCTTGTGTGTATTGTGTCAGACGGTGGTGACTCCTAGGAGGGATGTGGTTAATGGGCTGCAGGCCACAGACATGACCTCACCAGCAGGCCCCAATAAGGAGTCTTTTACACCCCCGACTCCCCAGGGACCAGACTAATATTAGGATACTGGGTAAACAGAAATGAGGGAAAAGGCTTTACACTCCAGGAACGCATCATATTTTCCAGGGAGCGGGATTGACTGTTCCAGTGCTGGAGAGGCTGCTGCATCCACTCCTGTAGCACCAGCTTGGGATGGTGCAGGCAGGGCAGCTTCGGAGGCCCAGGACATAGCCCGAGACTCTGCTGAATGACCCTGACCACAGACAACTGCTCTGATGCCTTGCTGAGAAGAAACTCATTGATAAAATGCTACTTAGAGGGCTGGCAGCGATCATGTCAAGGTTCATTCATGTCCAGGGTCATCCTTGGCTCTTTCAGTAGTAATGTCCATCATTATTATTACGGTATAATTAGCTGAAGAGCCCAGCGTTGCCCGGGCATAGTAACTAACTGTGGTTAGTTATAACAAATTATAATGAATATATATTACTACCCCTAATATCCCACATCATCCCGTCAGCCAGAGCCACCGGACTACTACCCCTAATATCCCACATCATCCCGTCAGCCAGAGCCACCGGACTACTACCCCTAATATCCCACATCATCCCATCAGCCAGAGCCACCGGACTACTACCACTAATATCCCACATCATCCCGTCACCCAGAGGCACTGGACTACTACCCCTAATATCCCACATCATCCCATCTGCCAGAGCCACCGGACTACTACCCCTAATATCCCACATCATCCCGTCAGCCAGAGCCACCGGACTACTACCCCTAATATCCCACATCATCCCGTCAGCCAGAGCTACCGGACTACTACCCCTAATATCCCACATCATCCCGTCAGCCAGAGCCACCGGACTACTACCCCTAATATCCCACATCATCCCGTCAGCCAGAGCCACCGGACTACTACCCCTAATATCCCACATCATCCCGTCACCCAGAGGCACCGGACTACTACCCCTAATATCCCACATCATCCCATCTGCCAGATCTACCGGACTACTACCCCTAATATCCCACATCATCCCGTCAGCCAGAGCCACCGGACTACTACCCCTAATATCCCACATCATCCCATCTGCCAGAGCCACCGGACTACTACCCCTAATATCCCACATCATCCCGTCACCCAGAGCCACCGGACTACTACCCCTAATATCCCACATCATCCCATCTGCCAGAGCCACCGGACTACTACCCCTAATATCCCACATCATCCCGTCAGCCAGAGCCACCGGACTACTACCCCTAATATCCCACATCATCCCGTCAGCCAGAGCCACCGGACTACTACCCCTAATATCCCACATCATCCCGTCAGCCAGAGATACCGGACTACTACCACTAATATCCCACATCATCCCGTCAGCCAGAGCCACCGGACTACTACCCCTAATATCCCACATCATCCCGTCAGCCAGAGATACCGGACTACTACCACTAATATCTCACATCATCCCGTCAGCCAGAGCCACCGGACTACTACCCCTAATATCCCACATCATCCCGTCAGCCAGAGCCACCGGACTACTACCCCTAATATCCCACATCATCCCGTCAGCCAGGGCCACCGGACTACTACCCCTAATATCCCACATCATCCGGTCAGCCAGGGCCACCGGACTACTACCACTAATATCACACATCATCCCGTCAGCCAGAGCCACCGGACTACTACCACTAATATCCCACATCATCTCGTCAGCCAGAGCCACCGGACTACTACCCCTAATATCCCACATCATCCCGTCAGCCAGAGCCACCGGACTACTACCCCTAATATCCCACATCATCCCGTCAGCCAGAGCCACCGGACTACTACCCCTAATATCCCACATCATCCCGTCAGCCAGGGCCACCGGACTACTACCACTAATATCCCACATCATCCCGTCAGCCAGAGCCACCGGACTACTACCCCTAATATCCCACATCATCCCGTCAGCCAGGGCCACCGGACTACTACCCCTAATATCCCACATCATCCCGTCAGCCAGAGCCACCGGACTACTACCCCTAATATCCCACATCATCCCGTCAGCCAGGGCCACCGGACTACTACCCCTAATATCCCACATCATCCCATCTGCCAGAGCCACCGGACTACTACCCCTAATATCCCACATCATCCCGTCAGCCAGAGCCACCGGACTACTACCCCTAATATCCCACATCATCTCGTCAGCCAGAGCCACCGGACTACTACCCCTAATATCCCACATCATCCCGTCAGCCAGGGCCACCGGACTACTACCACTAATATCCCACATCATCCCGTCAGCCAGAGCCACCGGACTACTACCCCTAATATCCCACATCATCCCGCCAGCCAGAGCCACCGGACTACTACCGCTAATATCCCACATCCTCCCATCAGCCAGAGCCACCGGACTACTACCCCTAATATCCCACATCATCCCGTCAGCCAGAGCCACCGGACTACTACCCCTAATATCCCCCATCCTCCCGTCAGCCAGAGCCACCGGACTACTACCCCTAATATCCCACATCATCCCGTCAGCCAGAGCCACCGGACTACTACCCCTAATATCCCACATCATCCCGTCAGCCAGAGCCACCGGACTACTACCACTAATATCCCACATCATCCCGTCAGCCAGAGCCACCAGACTACTACCGCTAATATCCCACATCATCCCGTCAGCCAGAGCCACCGGACTACTACCCCTAATATCCCACATCATCCCGTCAGCCAGAGCCACCGGACTACTACCCCTAATATCCCACATCATCCCGTCAGCCAGAGCCACCGGACTACTACCGCTAATATCCCACATCATCCCGTCAGCCAGAGCCACCGGACTACTACCCCTAATATCCCACATCATCCCATCAGCCAGAGCCACCGGACTACTACCCCTAATATCCCACATCATCCCGTCAGCCAGAGCCACCGGACTACTACCGCTAATATCCCACATCATCCCGTCAGCCAGAGCCACCGGACTACTACCCCTAATATCCCACATCATCCCATCAGCCAGAGCCACCGGACTACTACCCCTAATATCCCACATCATCCCGTCAGCCAGAGCCACCGGACTACTACCCCTAATATCCCACATCATCCCGTCAGCCAGAGCCACCGGACTACTACCACTAATATCCCACATCATCCCGTCAGCCAGAGCTACCGGACTACTACCCCTAATATCCCACATCATCCCGTCAGCCAGAGCCACCGGACTACTACCCCTAATATCCCACATCATCCCGTCAGCCAGAGCCACCGGACTACTACCACTAATATCCCACATCATCCCGTCAGCCAGGGCCACCGGACTACTACCACTAATATCCCACATCATCTCGTCAGCCAGAGCCACCGGACTACTACCACTAATATCCCACATCATCCCGTCAGCCAGGGCCACCGGACTACTACCCCTAATATCCCACATCATCCCGTCAGCCAGAGCCACCGGACTACTACCCCTAATATCCCACATCATCCCGTCAACCAGGGCCACCGGACTACTACCACTAACATCCCACATCATCCCGTCAGCCAGGGCCACCGGACTACTACCCCTAATATCCCACATCATCTCGTCAGCCAGAGCCACCGGACTACTACCCCTAATATCCCACATCATCCCGTCAGCCAGAGCCACCGGACTACTACCCCTAATATCCCACATCATCCCGTCAGTCAGAGCCACCGGACTACTACCCCTAATATCCCACATCATCTCGTCAGCCAGAGCCACCGGACTACTACCCCTAATATCCCACATCATCCCGTCAACCAGGGCCACCGGACTACTACCACTAATATCCCACATCATCCCGTCAGCCAGGGCCACCGGACTACTACCCCTAATATCCCACATCATCCCGTCAGCCAGAGCCACCGGACTACTACCACTAATATCCCACATCATCCCGTCAGCCAGGGCCACCGGACTACTACCCCTAATATCCCACATCATCCCGTCAGCCAGAGCCACCGGACTACTACCCCTAATATCCCACATCATCCCGTCAGCCAGAGCTACCGGACTACTACCCCTAATATCCCACATCATCTCGTCAGCCAGAGCCACCGGACTACTACCCCTAATATCCCACATCATCCCGTCAGCCAGGGCCACCGGACTACTACCCCTAATATCCCACATCATCCCGTCAGCCAGAGCCACCGGACTACTACCCCTAATATCCCACATCATCCCATCAGACAGAAACACCGGACTACTACCCCTAATATCCCACATCATCCCGTCAGTCAGAGCCACCGGACTACTACCACTAATATCCCCCATCATCCCGTCACCCAGAGCCACCGGACTACTACCCCTAATATCCCACATCATCCCGTCAGCCAGGGCCACCGGACTACTACCACTAATATCCCCCATCATCCCGTCACCCAGAGCCACCGGACTACTACCACTAATATCCCACATCATCCCGTCAGTCAGAGCCACCGGACTACTACCCCTAATATCCCACATCATCCCGTCAGCCAGGGCCACCGGACTACTACCCCTAATATCCCACATCATCCCGTCAGCCAGGGCCACCGGACTACTACCCCTAATATCCCACATCATCCCGTCAGCCAGGGCCACCGGACTACTACAACTAATATCCCCCATCATCCCGTCACCCAGAGCCACCGGACTACTACCCCTAATATCCCACATCATCTCGTCAGCCAGAGTCACCGGACTACTACCCCTAATATCCCACATCATCCCGTCAGCCAGGGCCACCGGACTACTACCACTAATATCCCCCATCATCCCGTCACCCAGAGCCACCGGACTACTACCACTAATATCCCACATCATCCCGTCAGTCAGAGCCACCGGACTACTACCCCTAATATCCCACATCATCTCGTCAGCCAGAGCCACCGGACTACTACCCCTAATATCCCACATCATCCCGTCAACCAGGGCCACCGGACTACTACCACTAATATCCCACATCATCCCGTCAGCCAGGGCCACCGGACTACTACCCCTAATATCCCACATCATCCCGTCAGCCAGAGCCACCGGACTACTACCACTAATATCCCACATCATCCCGTCAGCCAGGGCCACCGGACTACTACCCCTAATATCCCACATCATCCCGTCAGCCAGAGCCACCGGACTACTACCCCTAATATCCCACATCATCCCGTCAGCCAGAGCTACCGGACTACTACCCCTAATATCCCACATCATCTCGTCAGCCAGAGCCACCGGACTACTACCCCTAATATCCCACATCATCCCGTCAGCCAGAGCTACCGGACTACTACCCCTAATATCCCACATCATCCCGTCAGCCAGAGCCACCGGACTACTACCCCTAATATCCCACATCATCCCGTCAGCCAGAGCCACCGGACTACTACCCCTAATATCCCACATCATCCCATCAGACAGAAACACCGGACTACTACCACTAATATCCCACATCATCCCGTCAGTCAGAGCCACCGGACTACTACCACTAATATCCCCCATCATCCCGTCACCCAGAGCCACCGGACTACTACCACTAATATCCCACATCATCCCGTCAGCCAGAGCCACCGGACTACTACCCCTAATATCCCACATCATCTCGTCAGCCAGAGCCACCGGACTACTACCCCTAATATCCCACATCATCCCGTCAGCCAGGGCCACCGGACTACTACCACTAATATCCCCCATCATCCCGTCACCCAGAGCCACCGGACTACTACCACTAATATCCCACATCATCCCGTCAGTCAGAGCCACCGGACTACTACCACTAATATCCCCCATCATCCCGTCACCCAGAGCCACCGGACTACTACCCCTAATATCCCACATCATCCCGTCAGCCAGAGCCACCGGACTACTACCCCTAATATCCCACATCATCTCGTCAGCCAGAGCCACCGGACTACTACCCCTAATATCCCACATCATCCCGTCAGCCAGGGCCACCGGACTACTACCCCTAATATCCCACATCATCCCGCCAGCCAGAGCCACCGGACTACTACCGCTAATATCCCACATCCTCCCATCAGCCAGAGCCACCGGACTACTACCCCTAATATCCCACATCATCCCGTCAGCCAGAGCCACCGGACTACTACCCCTAATATCCCACATCATCCCGTCAGCCAGAGCCACCGGACTACTACCCCTAATATCCCACATCATCCCGTCAGCCAGAGCCACCAGACTACTACCCCTAATATCCCCCATCCTCCCGTCAGCCAGAGCCACCAGACTACTACCACTAATATCCCACATCATCCCGTCAGCCAGAGCCACCGGACTACTACCCCTAATATCCCACATCATCCCGTCAGCCAGAGCCACCGGACTACTACCCCTAATATCCCACATCATCCCGTCAGCCAGAGCCACCGGACTACTACCGCTAATATCCCACATCCTCCCGTCAGCCAGAGCCACCGGACTACTACCGCTAATATCCCACATCCTCCCGTCAGCCAGAGCCACCGGACTACTACCCCTAATATCCCACATCATCCCGTCAGCCAGAGCCACCGGACTACTACCGCTAATATCCCACATCATCCCGTCAGCCAGAGCCACCGGACTACTACCCCTAATATCCCACATCATCCCGCCAGCCAGAGCCACCGGACTACTACCGCTAATATCCCACATCCTCCCGTCAGCCAGAGCTACCGGACTACTACCACTAATATCCCACATCATCCCGCCAGCCAGAGCCACCGGACTACTACCGCTAATATCCCACATCCTCCCGTCAGCCAGAGCTACCGGACTACTACCACTAATATCCCACATCATCCCGCCAGCCAGAGCCACCGGACTACTACCGCTAATATCCCACATCCTCCCGTCAGCCAGAGCCACCGGACTACTACCCCTAATATCCCACATCCTCCCGCCAGCCAGAGCCACCGGACTACTACCGCTAATATCCCACATCCTCCCGTCAGCCAGAGCCACCGGACTACTACCACTAATATCCCACATCCTCCCGTCAGCCAGAGCCACCGGACTACTACCGCTAATATCCCACATCATCCCGCCAGCCAGAGCCACCGGACTACTACCGCTAATATCCCACATCCTCCCGTCAGCCAGAGCCACCGGACTACTACCCCTAATATCCCACATCCTCCCGCCAGCCAGAGCCACCGGACTACTACCGCTAATATCCCACATCCTCCCGTCAGCCAGAGCCACCGGACTACTACCGCTAATATCCCACATCCTCCCGTCAGCCAGAGCCACCGGACTACTACCCCTAATATCCCACATCATCCCGTCAGTCAGAGCCACCGGACTACTACCACTAATATCCCACATCATCCCGTCAGCCAGAGCCACCGGACTACTACCACTAATATACCACATCATCCCGCCAGCCAGAGCCACCAGACTACTACCCCTAATATCCCACATCATCCCGTCAGCCAGAGCCACCGGACTACTACCCCTAATATCCCACATCATCCCGTCAGCCAGAGATACCGGACTACTACCACTAATATCCCACATCATCCCGTCAGCCAGAGCCACCGGACTACTACCCCTAATATCCCACATCATCCCGTCAGCCAGAGATACCGGACTACTACCACTAATATCTCACATCATCCCGTCAGCCAGAGCCACCGGACTACTACCCCTAATATCCCACATCATCCCGTCAGCCAGAGCCACCGGACTACTACCCCTAATATCCCACATCATCCCGTCAGCCAGGGCCACCGGACTACTACCCCTAATATCCCACATCATCCGGTCAGCCAGGGCCACCGGACTACTACCACTAATATCACACATCATCCCGTCAGCCAGAGCCACCGGACTACTACCCCTAATATCCCACATCATCTCGTCAGCCAGAGCCACCGGACTACTACCCCTAATATCCCACATCATCCCGTCAGCCAGAGCCACCGGACTACTACCCCTAATATCCCACATCATCCCGTCAGCCAGAGCCACCGGACTACTACCCCTAATATCCCACATCATCTCGTCAGCCAGAGCCACCGGACTACTACCCCTAATATCCCACATCATCCCGTCAGCCAGGGCCACCGGACTACTACCACTAATATCCCACATCATCCCGTCAGCCAGAGCCACCGGACTACTACCCCTAATATCCCACATCATCCCGCCAGCCAGAGCCACCGGACTACTACCGCTAATATCCCACATCCTCCCATCAGCCAGAGCCACCGGACTACTACCCCTAATATCCCACATCATCCCGTCAGCCAGAGCCACCGGACTACTACCCCTAATATCCCCCATCCTCCCGTCAGCCAGGGCCACCGGACTACTACCACTAATATCCCACATCATCCCGTCAGCCAGAGCCACCAGACTACTACCGCTAATATCCCACATCATCCCGTCAGCCAGAGCCACCGGACTACTACCACTAATATCCCACATCATCCCGTCAGCCAGAGCCACCGGACTACTACCACTAATATCCCACATCATCCCATCAGCCAGAGCCACCGGACTACTACCACTAATATCACACATCATCCCGTCAGCCAGAGCCACCGGACTACTACCCCTAATATCCCACATCATCTCGTCAGCCAGAGCCACCGGACTACTACCCCTAATATCCCACATCATCCCGTCAGCCAGAGCCACCGGACTACTACCCCTAATATCCCACATCATCCCGTCAGCCAGAGCCACCGGACTACTACCCCTAATATCCCACATCATCCCGTCAGCCAGAGCCACCGGACTACTACCCCTAATATCCCACATCATCCCGTCAGCCAGGGCCACCGGACTACTACCACTAATATCCCACATCATCCCGTCAGCCAGAGCCACCGGACTACTACCCCTAATATCCCACATCATCCCGCCAGCCAGAGCCACCGGACTACTACCGCTAATATCCCACATCCTCCCATCAGCCAGAGCCACCGGACTACTACCACTAATATCCCACATCATCCCGTCAGCCAGAGCCACCGGACTACTACCGCTAATATCCCACATCATCCCGTCAGCCAGAGCTACCGGACTACTACCCCTAATATCCCACATCATCCCGTCAGCCAGAGCCACCGGACTACTACCCCTAATATCCCACATCATCCCGTCAGCCAGAGCCACCGGACTACTACCCCTAATATCCCACATCATCCCGTCAGCCAGAGCCACCGGACTACTACCCCTAATATCCCACATCATCTCGTCAGCCAGAGCCACCGGACTACTACCCCTAATATCCCACATCATCCCGTCAGCCAGGGCCACCGGACTACTACCACTAATATCCCACATCATCCCGTCAGCCAGAGCCACCGGACTACTACCCCTAATATCCCACATCATCCCGTCAGCCAGAGCCACCGGACTACTACCCCTAATATCCCACATCATCCCGTCAGCCAGAGCTACCGGACTACTACCCCTAATATCCCACATCATCCCGTCAGCCAGAGCTACCGGACTACTACCCCTAATATCCCACATCATCCCGTCAGCCAGAGCCACCGGACTACTACCCCTAATATCCCACATCATCCCGTCAGCCAGAGCCACCGGACTACTACCCCTAATATCCCACATCATCCCGTCAGCCAGAGCCACCGGACTACTACCCCTAATATCCCACATCATCTCGTCAGCCAGAGCCACCGGACTACTACCCCTAATATCCCACATCATCCCGTCAGCCAGGGCCACCGGACTACTACCACTAATATCCCACATCATCCCGTCAGCCAGAGCCACCGGACTACTACCCCTAATATCCCACATCATCCCGCCAGCCAGAGCCACCGGACTACTACCCCTAATATCCCACATCATCCCGTCAGTCAGAGCCACCGGACTACTACCGCTAATATCCCACATCCTCCCATCAGCCAGAGCCACCGGACTACTACCCCTAATATCCCACATCATCCCGTCAGCCAGAGCCACCGGACTACTACCCCTAATATCCCACATCATCCCGTCAGCCAGAGCCACCGGACTACTACCGCTAATATCCCACATCATCTCGTCAGCCAGAGCCACCGGACTACTACCGCTAATATCCCACATCCTCCCGTCAGCCAGAGCCACCGGACTACTACCACTAATATCCCACATCATCCCGCCAGCCAGAGCCACCGGACTACTACCGCTAATATCCCACATCCTCCCGTCAGCCAGAGCCACCGGACTACTACCCCTAATATCCCACATCCTCCCGCCAGCCAGAGCCACCAGACTACTACCGCTAATATCCCACATCCTCCCGCCAGCCAGAGCCACCGGACTACTACCGCTAATATCCCACATCATCCCGTCAGCCAGAGCCACCGGACTACTACCACTAATATCCCACATCATCCCGCCAGCCAGAGCCACCAGACTACTACCACTAATATCCCACATCATCCCGCCAGCCAGAGCCACCGGACTACTACCCCTAATATCCCACATCATCCCGTCAGCCAGAGCCACCGGACTACTACCGCTAATATCCCACATCCTCCCGTCAGCCAGAGCCACCGGACTACTACCGCTAATATCCCACATCCTCCCGTCAGCCAGAGCCACCGGACTACTACCGCTAATATCCCACATCATCCCGCCAGCCAGAGCCACCAGACTACTACCGCTAATATCCCACATCCTCCCGCCAGCCAGAGCCACCGGACTACTACCCCTAATATCCCACATCATCCCGTCAGCCAGAGCCACCAGACTACTACCCCTAATATCCCACATCATCCCATCAGCCAGAGCCACCGGACTACTACCCCTAATATCCCACAACATCCCGTCAGCCAGAGCCACCAGACTACTACCGCTAATATCCCACATCATCCCGTCAGCCAGAGCCACCGGACTACTACCCCTAATATCCCACATCATCCCGTCAGCCAGAGCCACCAGACTACTACCGCTAATATCCCACATCCTCCCGCCAGCCAGAGCCACCGGACTACTACCCCTAATATCCCACATCATCCCGTCAGCCAGAGCCACCAGACTACTACCCCTAATATCCCACATCATCCCGTCAGCCAGAGCCACCAGACTACTACCCCTAATATCCCACATCATCCCGTCAGCCAGAGCCACCGGACTACTACCGCTAATATCCCACATCATCCCATCAGCCAGAGCCACCGGACTACTACCGCTAATATCCCACATCCTCCCGTCAGCCAGAGCCACCGGACTACTACCGCTAATATCCCACATCATCCCGCCAGCCAGAGCCACCAGACTACTACCGCTAATATCCCACATCATCCCGTCAGCCAGAGCCACCGGACTACTACCCCTAATATCCCACATCATCCCGTCAGCCAGAGCCACCGGACTACTACCCCTAATATCCCACATCATCCCGTCAGCCAGAGCCACCAGACTACTACCGCTAATATCCCACATCCTCCCGCCAGCCAGAGCCACCGGACTACTACCCCTAATATCCCACATCATCCCGTCAGCCAGAGCCACCAGACTACTACCGCTAATATCCCACATCATCCCGTCAGCCAGAGCCACCGGACTACTACCACTAATATCCCACATCATCCCGTCAGCCAGAGCCACCGGACTACTACCGCTAATATCCCACATCCTCCCGCCAGCCAGAGCCACCGGACTACTACCCCTAATATCCCACATCATCCCGTCAGCCAGAGCCACCAGACTACTACCGCTAATATCCCACATCCTCCCGCCAGCCAGAGCCACCGGACTACT
This sequence comes from Dendrobates tinctorius, assembly GCF_039654945.1. Taxonomy (NCBI): domain Eukaryota; kingdom Metazoa; phylum Chordata; class Amphibia; order Anura; family Dendrobatidae; genus Dendrobates; species Dendrobates tinctorius. The sequence goes on along the minus strand of NW_027361918.1, from coordinate 4,129,155 downwards.
ACCCCTAATATCCCACATCATCCCGTCAGCCAGAGCCACCGGACTACTACCGCTAATATCCCACATCCTCCCGTCAGCCAGAGCCACCGGACTACTACCGCTAATATCCCACATCATCCCGTCAGCCAGAGCCACCGGACTACTACCCCTAATATCCCACATCATCCCGTCAGCCAGAGCCACCGGACTACTACCCCTAATATCCCACATCATCCCGTCAGCCAGAGCCACCGGATTACTACCCCTAATATCCCACATCATCCCGTCAGCCAGAGCCACTGGACTACTACCGCTAATATCCCACATCCTCCCGTCAGCCAGAGCCACCGGACTACTACCGCTAATATCCCACATCATCCCGTCAGCCAGAGCCACCGGACTACTACCCCTAATATCCCACATCATCCCGTCAGCCAGAGCCACCGGATTACTACCCCTAATATCCCACATCATCCCGTCAGCCAGAGCCACCGGACTACTACCACTAATATCCCACATCATCCCATCAGCCAGAGCCACCGGACTACTACCACTAATATCCCACATCATCCCGTCAGCCAGAGCCACCGGACTACTACCACTAATATCCCACATCATCCCGTCAGCCAGAGCCACCGGACTACTACCCCTAATATCCCACATCATCCCGTCAGCCAGAGCCACCGGATTACTACCCCTAATATCCCACATCATCCCGTCAGCCAGAGCCACCGGACTACTACCACTAATATCCCACATCATCCCATCAGCCAGAGCCACCGGACTACTACCACTAATATCCCACATCATCCCATCAGCCAGAGCCACCGGACTACTACCACTAATATCCCACATCATCCCGTCAGCCAGAGCTACCGGACTACTACCACTAATATCCCACATCATCCCGTCAGCCAGAGCCACCGGACTACTACCGCTAATATCCCACATCATCCCGTCAGTCAGAGCCACCGGACTACTACCCCTAATATCCCACATCATCCCGTCAGCAAGAGCCACCGGACTACTACCCCTAATATCCCACATCATCCCATCAGCCAGAGCCACCGGACTACTACCGCTAATATCCCACATCATCCCGTCAGCCAGGGCCACCGGACTACTACCCCTAATATCCCACATCATCCCGTCAGCCAGGGCCACCGGAATACTACCCCTAATATCCCACATCATCCCGTCAGCCAGAGCCACCGGACTACTACCCCTAATATCCCACATCATCCCGTCAGCCAGAGCCACCGGACTACTACCCCTAATATCCCACATCATCCCGTCAGCAAGAGCCACCGGACTACTACCCCTAATATCCCACATCATCCCGTCAGCCAGAGCCACCGGACTACTACCCCTAATATCCCACATCATCCCGTCAGCCAGGGCCACCGGAATACTACCCCTAATATCCCACATCATCCCGTCAGCCAGAGCCACCGGACTACTACCCCTAATATCCCACATCATCCCGTCAGCCAGAGCCACCGGATTACTACCCCTAATATGCCACATCATCCCGTCAGCCAGAGCCACCGGACTACTACCCCTAATAACCCACATCATCCCGTCAGCCAGAGCCACCGGATTACTACCCCTAATATCCCACATCATCCCGTCAGCCAGAGCCACCGGACTACTACCCCTAATATCTCACATCATCCCGTCAGCCAGAGCCACCGGATTACTACCCCTAATATCCCACATCATCCCGTCAGCCAGACCCACCGGACTACTACCCCTAATATCCCACATCATCCCGTCAGCCAGAGCCACCGGACTACTACCCCTAATATCCCACATCATCCCGTCAGCCAGGGCCACCGGACTACTACCCCTAATATCCCACATCATCCCGTCAGCCAGAGCCACCGGACTACTACCCCTAATATCTCACATCATCCCGTCAGCCAGAGCCACCGGACTACTACCACTAATATCCCACATCATCCCGTCAGCCAGAGCCACCGGACTACTACCCCTAATATCCCACATCATCCCGTCAGCCAGAGCCACCGGACTACTACCCCTAATATCCCACATCATCCCGTCAGCCAGAACCACCGGACTACTACCCCTAATATCCCACATCATCCCGTCAGCCAGAGCCACCGGACTACTACCCCTAATATCTCACATCATCCCGTCAGCCAGAGCCACCGGACTACTACCCCTAATATCCCACATCATCCCGTCAGCCAGAGCCACCGGACTACTACCCCTAATATCCCACATCATCCCGTCAGCCAGAGCCACCGGACTACTACCACTAATATCCCACATCATCCCGTCAGCCAGAGCCACCGGACTACTACCCCTAATATCCCACATCATCCCGTCAGCCAGGGCCACCGGACTACTACCCCTAATATCCCACATCATCCCGTCAGCCAGAGCCACCGGACTACTACCCCTAATATCCCACATCATCCCATAAGCCAGAGCCACCGGACTACTACCACTAATATCCCACATCATCCCGTCAGCCAGAGCCACCGGACTACTACCCCTAATATCCCACATCATCCCGTCAGCCAGAGCTACCGGACTACTACCCCTAATATCCCACATCATCCCATCAGCCAGAGCCACCGGACTACTACCACTAATATCCCACATCATCCCGTCAGCCAGAGCCACCGGACTACTACCACTAATATCCCACATCATCCCGTCAGCCAGAGCCACCGGACTACTACCCCTAATATCCCACATCATCCCGTCAGCCAGAGCCACCGGACTACTACCACTAATATCCCACATCATCCCGTCAGCCAGAGCCACCGGACTACTACCACTAATATCCCACATCATCCCGTCAGCCAGAGCCACCGGACTACTACCACTAATATCCCACATCATCCCGTCAGCCAGAGCCACCGGACTACTACCCCTAATATCCCACATCATCCCGTCAGCCAGAGCCATCGGACTACTACCACTAATATCCCACATCATCCCGTCAGCCAGAGCCACCGGACTACTACCCCTAATATCCCACATCATCCCGTCAGCCAGAGCCACCGGACTACTACCACTAATATCCCACATCATCCCATCAGCCAGAGCCACCGGACTACTACCCCTAATATCTCACATCATCCCGTCAGCCAGAGCTACCGGACTACTACCACTAATATCCCACATCATCCCGTCAGCCAGAGCCACCGGACTACTACCACTAATATCCCACATCATCCCGTCAGCCAGAGCCACCGGACTACTACCACTAATATTCCACATCATCCCATCAGCCAGAGCCACCGGACTACTACCCCTAATATCTCACATCATCCCGTCAGCCAGAGCTACCGGACTACTACCACTAATATCCCACATCATCCCATCAGCCAGAGCCACCGGACTACTACCCCTAATATCCCACATCATCCCGTCAGCCAGAGCCACCGGACTACTACCACTAATATCCCACATCATCCCATCAGCCAGAGCCACCGGACTACTACCACTAATATCCCACATCATCCCGTCAGCCAGAGCCACCGGACTACTACCACTAATATCCCACATCATCCCATCAGCCAGAGCCACCGGACTACTACCACTAATATCCCACATCATCCCATCAGCCAGAGCCACCGGACTACTACCACTAATATCCCACATCATCCCATCAGCCAGAGCCACCGGACTACTACCACTAATATCCCACATCATCCCATCAGCCAGAGCCACCGGACTACTACCACTAATATCCCACATCATCCCGTCAGCCAGAGCCACCGGACTACTACCACTAATATCCCACATCATCCCGTCAGCCAGAGCCACCGGACTACTACCACTAATATCCCACATCATCCCATCAGCCAGAGCCACCGGACTACTACCCCTAATATCCCACATCATCCCGTCAGCCAGAGCCACCGGACTACTACCACTAATATCCCACATCATCCCGTCAGCCAGAGCCACCGGACTACTACCACTAATATCCCACATCATCCCATCAGCCAGAGCCACCGGACTACTACCCCTAATATCCCACATCATCCCATCAGCCAGAGCCACCGGACTACTACCCCTAATATCCCACATCATCCCATCAGACAGAGCCACCGGACTACTACCCCTAATATCCCACATCATCCCGTCAGCCAGAGCCACCGGACTACTACCACTAATATCCCACATCATCCCATCAGCCAGAGCCACCGGACTACTACCCCTAATATCCCACATCATCCCATCAGCCAGAGCCACCGGACTACTACCACTAATATCCCACATCATCCCGTCAGCCAGAGCCACCGGACTACTACCACTAATATCCCACATCATCCCGTCAGCCAGAGCCACCGGACTACTACCACTAATATCCCACATCATCCCATCAGCCAGAGCCACCGGACTACTACCCCTAATATCCCACATCATCCCATCAGCCAGAGCCACCGGACTACTACCCCTAATATCCCACATCATCCCATCAGACAGAGCCACCGGACTACTACCACTAATATCCCACATCATCCCGTCAGCCAGAGCCACCGGACTACTACCACTAATATCCCACATCATCCCGTCAGCCAGAGCCACCGGACTACTACCCCTAATATCCCACATCATCCCGTCAGCCTGAGCCACCGGACTACTACCCCTAATATCCCACATCATCCCGTCAGCCAGGGCCACCGGACTACTACCCCTAATATCCCACATCATCCCATCAGCCAGAGCCACCGGACTACTACCCCTAATATCCCACATCATCCCGTCAGCCAGGGCCACCGGACTACTACCCCTAATATCCCACATCATCCCATCAGCCAGGGCCACCGGACTACTACCCCTAATATCCCACATCATCCCGTCAGCCAGGGCCACCGGACTACTACCCCTAATATCCCACATCATCCCATCAGCCAGAGCCACCGGACTACTACCACTAATATCCCACATCATCCCGTCAGCCAGAGCCACCGGACTACTACCCCTAATATCCCACATCATCCCATCAGCCAGAGCCACCGGACTACTACCACTAATATCCCACATCATCCCGTCAGCCAGAGCCACCGGACTACTACCGCTAATATCCCACATCCTCCCGTCAGCCAGAGCCACCGGACTACTACCCCTAATATCCCACATCATCCCGTCAGCCAGAGCTACCGGACTACTACCCCTAATATCCCACATCATCCCGTCAGCCAGAGCCACCGGACTACTACCACTAATATCCCACATCATCCCATCAGACAGAAACACCGGACTACTACCACTAATATCCCACATCATCCCGTCAGCCAGAGCCACCGGACTACTACCACTAATATCCCACATCATCCCGTCAGCCAGAGCCACCGGACTACTACCACTAATATCCCACATCATCCCGTCAGCCAGGGCCACCGGACTACTACCGCTAATATCCCACATCATCCCGTCAGCCAGAGCCACCGGACTACTACCCCTAATATCCCACATCATCCCGTCAGCCAGGGCCACCGGACTACTACCGCTAATATCCCACATCATCTCGTCAGCCAGAGCCACCGGACTACTACCCCTAATATCCCACATCATCTCGTCAGCCAGAGCCACCGGACTACTACCCCTAATATCCCACATCATCCCGTCAGCCAGGGCCACCGGACTACTACCAGTAATATCCCACATCATCCCGTCAGCCAGGGCCACCGGACTACTACCCCTAATATCCCACATCATCCCGTCAGCCAGAGCCACCGGGCTACTACCCCTAATATCCCACATCATCCCGTCAGCCAGAGCCACCGGACTACTACCCCTAATATCCCACATCATCTCGTCAGCCAGAGCCACCGGACTACTACCCCTAATATCCCACATCATCCCGTCAGCCAGGGCCACCGGACTACTACCCCTAATATCCCACATCATCCCGTCAGCCAGAGCCACCGGACTACTACCCCTAATATCCCACATCATCTCGTCAGCCAGAGCCACCGGACTACTACCCCTAATATCCCACATCATCCCGTCAGCCAGGGCCACCGGACTACTACCCCTAATATCCCACATCATCCCGTCAGCCAGAGATACCGGACTACTACCTCTAATATCTCACATCATCCCGTCAGCCAGAGCCACCGGACTACTACCCCTAATATCCCACATCATCCCATCAGCCAGAGCCACCGGACTACTACCGCTAATATCCCACATCCTCCCATCAGCCAGAGCCACCGGACTACTACCCCTAATATCCCACATCATCTCGTCAGCCAGAGCCACTGGACTACTACCCCTAATATCCCACATCATCCCGCCAGCCAGAGCCACCGGACTACTACCCCTAATATCCCACATCATCCCGTCAGCCAGAGATACCGGACTACTACCTCTAATATCTCACATCATCCCGTCAGCCAGAGCCACCGGACTACTACCGCTAATATCCCACATCATCCCATCAGCCAGAGCTACCGGACTACTACCCCTAATATCCCACATCCTCCCATCAGCCAGAGCCACCGGACTACTACCCCTAATATCCCACATCATCCCGTCAGCCAGGGCCACCGGACTACTACCCCTAATATCCCACATCATCCCGCCAGCCAGAGCCACCGGACTACTACCGCTAATATCCCACATCCTCCCATCAGCCAGAGCCACCGGACTACTACCCCTAATATCCCACATCATCCCGTCAGCCAGAGCCACCGGACTACTACCCCTAATATCCCCCATCCTCCCGTCAGCCAGAGCCACCAGACTACTACCACTAATATCCCACATCATCCCGTCAGCCAGAGCCACCGGACTACTACCACTAATATCCCACATCATCCCGTCAGCCAGAGCCACCGGACTACTACCCCTAATATCCCACATCATCCCGTCAGCCAGAGCCACCGGACTACTACCACTAATATCCCACATCATCCCGTCAGCCAGAGCCACCGGACTACTACCCCTAATATCCCACATCATCCCGTCAGCCAGAGCCACCGGACTACTACCCCTAATATCCCACATCATCCCGTCAGCCAGAGCCACCGGACTACTTCCCCTAATATCCCACATCATCCCATCAGCCAGAGCCACCGGACTACTACCGCTAATATCCCACATCCTCCCATCAGCCAGAGCCACCGGACTACTACCCCTAATATCCCACATCATCTCGTCAGCCAGAGCCACTGGACTACTACCCCTAATATCCCACATCATCCCGCCAGCCAGAGCCACCGGACTACTACCCCTAATATCCCACATCATCCCGCCAGCCAGAGCCACCGGACTACTACTCCTAATATCCCACATCATCCCGTCAGCCAGAGCCACCGGACTACTACCCCTAATATCCCACATCATCCCGCCAGCCAGAGCCACCGGACTACTACCGCTAATATCCCACATCCTCCCGTCAGCCAGAGCCACCGGACTACTACCACTAATATCCCACATCATCCCGTCAGCCAGGGCCACCGGACTACTACCCCTAATATCCCACATCATCCCGCCAGCCAGAGCCACCGGACTACTACCGCTAATATCCCACATCCTCCCGTCAGCCAGAGCCACCAAACTACTACCACTAATATCCCACATCCTCCCATCAGCCAGAGCCACCGGACTACTACCACTAATATCCCACATCATCTCGTCAGCCAGAGCCACTGGACTACTACCCCTAATATCCCACATCATCCCGCCAGCCAGAGCCACCGGACTACTACCCCTAATATCCCACATCATCCCGCCAGCCAGAGCCACCGGACTACTACCACTAATATCCCACATCATCCCGTCAGCCAGGGCCACCGGACTACTACCCCTAATATCCCACATCATCCCGCCAGCCAGAGCCACCGGACTACTACCGCTAATATCCCACATCCTCCCGTCAGCCAGAGCCACCGGACTACTACCACTAATATCCCACATCATCCCGTCAGCCAGGGCCACCGGACTACTACCCCTAATATCCCACATCATCCCGCCAGCCAGAGCCACCGGACTACTACCGCTAATATCCCACATCCTCCCGTCAGCCAGAGCCACCAGACTACTACCGCTAATATCCCACATCCTCCCATCAGCCAGAGCCACCGGACTACTACCACTAATATCCCACATCATCCCGTCAGCCAGGGCCACCGGACTACTACCCCTAATATCCCACATCATCCCGCCAGCCAGAGCCACCGGACTACTACCGCTAATATCCCACATCCTCCCGTCAGCCAGAGCCACCAGACTACTACCACTAATATCCCACATCATCCCGTCAGCCAGAGCCACCGGACTACTACCACTAATATCCCACATCCTCCCATCAGCCAGAGCCACCGGACTACTACCCCTAATATCCCACATCATCCCGTCAGCCAGGGCCACCGGACTACTACCCCTAATATCCCACATCATCCCGTCAGCCAGAGCCACCGGACTACTACCCCTAATATCCCACATCATCCCGTCAGCCAGGGCCACCGGACTACTACCCCTAATATCCCACATCATCCCGTCAGCCAGAGCCACCGGACTACTACCCCTAATATCCCACATCATCCCGCCAGCCAGAGCCACCGGACTACTACCGCTAATATCCCACATCCTCCCATCAGCCAGAGCCACCGGACTACTACCCCTAATATCCCACATCATCCCGTCAGCCAGAGCCACCGGACTACTACCCCTAATATCCCCCATCCTCCCGTCAGCCAGAGCCACCAGACTACTACCACTAATATCCCACATCATCCCGTCAGCCAGAGCCACCGGACTACTACCACTAATATCCCACATCATCCCGTCAGCCAGAGCCACCGGACTACTACCCCTAATATCCCACATCATCCCGTCAGCCAGAGCCACCGGACTACTACCACTAATATCCCACATCATCCCGTCAGCCAGAGCCACCGGACTACTACCCCTAATATCCCACATCATCCCGTCAGCCAGAGCCACCGGACTACTACCCCTAATATCCCACATCATCCCGTCAGCCAGAGCCACCGGACTACTACCCCTAATATCCCACATCATCCCGTCAGCCAGAGCCACCGGACTACTACCGCTAATATCCCACATCCTCCCGTCAGCCAGAGCCACCGGACTACTACCCCTAATATCCCACATCATCCCGCCAGCCAGAGCCACCGGACTACTACCGCTAATATCCCACATCCTCCCGTCAGCCAGAGCCACCGGACTACTACCCCTAATATCCCACATCATCCCGTCAGTCAGAGCCACCGGACTACTACCGCTAATATCCCACATCATCCCGCCAGCCAGAGCCACCGGACTACTACCGCTAATATCCCACATCCTCCCGTCAGCCAGAGCCACCGGACTACTACCACTAATATCCCACATCATCCCGCCAGCCAGAGCCACCGGAATACTACCCCTAATATCCCACATCCTCCCGTCAGCCAGAGCCACCGGACTACTACCACTAATATCCCACATCATCCCGTCAGTCAGAGCCACCGGACTACTACCGCTAATATCCCACATCATCCCGTCAGCCAGAGCCACCGGACTGCTACCCCTAATATCCCACATCATCCCATCAGCCAGGGCCACCGGACTACTACCCCTAATATCCCACATCATCCCGTCAGTCAGAGCTACCGGACTACTACCCCTAATATCCCACATCATCCCATCTGCCAGAGCCACCGGACTACTACCCCTAATATCCCACATCATCCCGTCAGCCAGAGCCACCGGACTGCTACCCCTAATATCCCACATCATCCCGTCAGCCAGAGCCACCGGACTACTACCACTAATATCCCACATCATCCCGTCAGCCAGAGCCACCGGACTGCTACCCCTAATATCCCACATCATCCCGTCAGTCAGAGCTACCGGACTACTACCCCTAATATCCCACATCATCCCATCTGCCAGAGCCACCGGACTACTACCCCTAATATCCCACATCATCCCGTCAGCCAGAGCCACCGGACTGCTACCCCTAATATCCCACATCATCCCATCAGCCAGAGCCACCGGACTGCTACCCCTAATATCCCACATCATCCCATCAGCCAGAGCCACCGGACTACTACCCCTAATATCCCACATCATCCCGTCAGCCAGAGCCACCGGACTACTACCGCTAATATCCCACATCCTCCCGTCAGCCAGAGCCACCGGACTACTACCACTAATATCCCACATCATCCCGTCAGTCAGAGCCACCGGACTACTACCGCTAATATCCCACATCATCCCGTCAGCCAGAGCCACCGGACTGCTACCCCTAATATCCCACATCATCCCATCAGCCAGAGCCACCGGACTACTACCCCTAATATCCCACATCATCCCGTCAGCCAGAGCCACCGGACTACTACCGCTAATATCCCACATCCTCCCGTCAGCCAGAGCCACCGGACTACTACCACTAATATCCCACATCATCCCGTCAGTCAGAGCCACCGGACTGCTACCCCTAATATCCCACATCATCCCATCAGCCAGGGCCACCGGACTACTACCCCTAATATCCCACATCATCCCGTCAGTCAGAGCTACCGGACTACTACCCCTAATATCCCACATCATCCCATCTGCCAGAGCCACCGGACTACTACCCCTAATATCCCACATCATCCCGTCAGCCAGAGCCACCGGACTGCTACCCCTAATATCCCACATCATCCCATCAGCCAGAGCCACCGGACTACTACCGCTAATATCCCACATCATCCCGTCAGCCAGAGCCACCGGACTGCTACCCCTAATATCCCACATCATCCCATCAGCCAGAGCCACCGGACTACTACCCCTAATATCCCACATCATCCCGTCAGCCAGAGCCACCGGACTACTACCGCTAATATCCCACATCCTCCCGTCAGCCAGAGCCACCGGACTACTACCACTAATATCCCACATCATCCCGTCAGTCAGAGCCACCGGACTACTACCGCTAATATCCCACATCATCCCGCCAGCCAGAGCCACCGGACTACTACCCCTAATATCCCACATCATCCCGTCAGTCAGAGCCACCGGACTACTACCGCTAATATCCCACATCCTCCCGTCAGCCAGAGCCACCGGACTACTACCACTAATATCCCACATCATCCCGCCAGCCAGAGCCACCGGACTACTACCCCTAATATCCCACATCCTCCCGTCAGCCAGAGCCACCGGACTACTACCACTAATATCCCACATCATCCCGTCAGTCAGAGCTACCGGACTACTACCCCTAATATCCCACATCATCCCGTCAGCCAGAGCCACCGGACTACTACCCCTAATATCCCACATCATCCCGTCAGCCAGAGCCACCAGACTACTACCTCTAATATCCCACATCATCCTATCAGCCAGAGCCACCGGACTACTACCCCTAATATCCCACATCATTCCATCAGCCAGAGCTACCGGACTACTACCCCTAATATCCCACATCATCCCATCAGCCAGAGCCACCGGACTACTACCCCTAATATCCCACATCATCCCATCAGCCAGAGCCACCGGACTACTACCCCTAATATCCCACATCATCCCGTCAGCCAGAGCCACCAGACTACTACCCCTAATATCCCACATCATCCCATCAGCCAGAGCCACCGGACTACTACCACTAATATCCCACATCATCCCCTCAGCCAGAGCCACCGGACTACTACCACTAATATCCCACATCATCCCGTCAGCCAGAGCCAC